>NC_091996.1:38051936-38651936 GCF_044704955.1 Pristiophorus japonicus
TCTACTATGTCCAGGCCCCTCAATATTTTGTACACCTCAATGAGGTCTCCTCTCAACCTCCTCTGTTCCAATGAGAACAAACCCAGCCTATCCAATCTGTCCTCATAACTAAGATTCTCCATTCCAGGCAGCATCCTAATAAATCTCCTCTGCACCCTCTCTAGTGCAATCACGTCCTTCCTATAATACGGCGACCAGACCTGCATGCAGTACTCCAGCTGTGGCCGAACCAAAGTATTATACAATTTAAGTGAGAAGCACAGGGAGAGGCACAGAGAAATACAGGCAGCAGTCTTGCCATTACACCTATCATGTTGGAGTGCATGGCCATCATCCTTTGTGTGAATGCCTCCCCATCGAGGTCCTCATCTGAGTCCTGTGCAACAGAACTCACGCTCGGGGGAGGTGGCTCCCCAGGTTCCATTTCTTTTCCTTTTCTAAATTGATACATTTTGGTAGAAAGAATGAGGAGAGGAAATATAAATGAAAGGATACAATCCTAAAGGGGGTGCATGAACAGAGCGACCTGGGGGTATATGGGCACAAATCACTGAAGGTGTCAGGGCAGGTTGAGAAAGTGGTTCAAAAAGCTTACGGGATCCTGGGCTTCAGGAATAGAGGCAAAGAGTACAAAATGTGGGAATTATGAGGAACCTTTATAAAACACTGGTTTGGCCTCAACTGGAGTATTGTGTTCAATTCTGGGCACCGTACTTTAGGAAGGATGTGAAGGCCTTAGAGAAGGTGCAGAAAAGATTTATGAGAATGGTTTCAGGGATGAGGGACTTCAGTGACGTGGATAGACTGGAGAAGCTGGGGTTGTTCTCCTTGGAGTAGAGAGGGTTGAGAGGAGATTTGATCGAGGTGATCAAAATCATGAGGGGTCTGGACAGAGTAGATAGAGAGAAACTGTTCCCATTGGCAGAAGGCTAGAGAAGCAGAGGACAGAGATTTAAGGTGATTGGCAAAAGAACCAAAGGCGATATTAGAGAAAACGTTTTTACGCAGCGAGTGGTTAGGATCTGGAATGCGCTGCCTGAGAGGGTTGGGGAGGCAGACTCAATTGCTGCTTTCAAAAGGGAGTTGGATAAGTACCTGGAGGAAAAAGAATTGCAGGACAACGGGGAGTGGGACTGGCTGAGATGCTCTTGCAAAGAGCCGGCATGGGTTCAACGGGCTGAATGGTCTCCTTCTGTGCTGTAACCGTTCTATGATTCTATGATTCTAACATAAGAGCTTTATCATTTGGCCATTGGAAATGATTTGACATGAAGGCTGCCTCTTTGGCATTGTTTAGAGAGTTCATTGTGGGACAGGTTCTCCCCTTATATTTCCCGAGCTCTCAAGAAATTGACTTGACAACCTTCATGCCTCCTCTGCTCATGGGCCACCCATTGTGCTTCTGTCAATGTATCCAACAACAACAACATCTTGTATTTATATAATGCCTTTAAAGTAATAAAACATCCCAAGGCGCTTCACAGGAGACAAAGCAAATCAATTTGACACTGAACCACATAAAAAGAAATTAGGGCAGATGACCAAAAGCTCGGTCAAAAGGGTAGCTTTTAAGGAACATATTAAAAAAGGAAAGAGAGGTAGAGAGGTGGAGAGGTTTAGGGAGGGAGTTCCAGAGCTTGGGACCCAGGCAGCTGAAGGCACGGCCACCAATGGTGGAGCGATTATAATCAGGGATGCTCAAGAGGGCAGAATCTGAGGAGCGCAGACATCTCGGGGGGTTGTGAGGCTGAAGGAGATTACAGAGATAGGGAGGGGCGAGGCCATGGAGGGATTTGTAAACAGGAGATTTTCTGGCTATGATTAGATAGATAAGAATGGAACCAGGCGAGTGCAGTCCCACCCAGCTGGACCATGGTGGAGAGGTGTTGGAGGAGGATATAGTGGTCAACCATGTCAAAGGCTGCAGACAGGTCGAGAAGGATGAGGAGGGATAGTTTGCCTTTGTCACAGTCACAAAGGATGTCATTTGTGGCTTTGATGAAAGCCGTTTTGGTACTAGGGCAGGATCGGAAACCTGATTGGAGGGATTCAAACATGGAATTCCGTGAAAGGTGGGTTCGGATTTGGGGGGCGACAACACATTCAAGGACTTTGGAGAGGAAAGGGAGATTGCACAAAATGCAAACATTTCAAGACACTCCACAAGAACACAAGCAACAACTCAAACGGAAAAAAGCATGTAAAAAAAAAGCACTTGATTCTGGATGAGTCAATCCCTGACCAACGGTTCACACATCTGTAGAATATGTGCACTGTCATTTTTCCAGTGGACAATACAGTTAATATCACTAAATAATACTTTTCCAGCATGCAATCGCGTCAGTGAATCAGAATAATAGATTGATTGTGCCAGGATTAGTTAACAATAATCATCATCATAGGTAGTCCCTCGAAATCGAGGAAGACTTGCTTCTACTCTAAAAATGAGTCCTTAGGTGGCTGAACAGTCCAATTCGGGAATTACTGTCTCTGTCACAGGTGGGACAGATAGTCATTGAGGGAAGGGGTGGGTGGGACTGGTTTGCCGCACGCTCCTTCCGCTGCCTACGCTTAATTTCTGCATGCTCACGGCGATGAGACTCGAGGTGCTCAATAATAATAGATACAATGTGTTGCGTATCTGTAAAGCATGCACTCCCATGTTCCGCCACCAGGGAGCTCATCCCCTGAAGTCCCAAGGGATCCCAGCATCCCTTGGGAGCACTGTATATAAGCTGGTTCCTAAGGCCTGTTCCTCACTCTGGGGTGTCTTAATAAAGACTGAGGTCACTGTTACTTTAACCTCCCTGTGTGCAGCCTCATCTGTGTTAGGAACACAATAACTGGCGACGAGAATACAGATCCAACGCAAAGATGCAGCAAACTGTGGTCATCCTGGAGAAGTTTTCAGAGGGTGAGGACTGGAAAGCCTATGTTGAATGGCTTGACCAGTATTTTGTAGCCAACAAGCTAGACGGAGAAGGAAGCGCTGTAAAAAGGAGAGCGGTCCTCCTCACAGTCTGCGGGGCACCGACATACAACGTCATGAAGAATCTTCTGGCTCTGGTGAAACCCACAGATAAGTCATATGAGGAGCAGTGTACACTGGTTCTGGAGCATCTTAACCCAAGGCAGAGCATGCTGATGGCGAGGTATCGGTTCTACAAGTGCCAGCGATCTGAAAGTCAGGAAGTGGCAAGCTACGTCGCCGAGCTAAGGCGACTTGCAGGGCAATGTGAGTTTGATGGCTACCTGGAGCAAATGCTCAGAGACTATTTTGTACTGGACATTGGCCACGAGAACATCCTATGAAAACTTTTGACTGTAGAGACACTGACCCTCAGTAAGGCCATTGCGATAGCACAGGCGTTTATGTCCACCAGTGATAACACCAAACAAATCTCTCAGCACACAAGTGCTAGCAATGTTCAAAATTAACTGGAACTATGTTTGCGAGCAGAAATGTAAAGGGCAGAACCATAAGTCTGCAACTGCCAGCTGGCCTCAGGTGACCCAGATGACTCAGAGTCCCCAACAAAAGATGGTTGCAAGGCAATTCATACCTTGTTGGTGTTGTGGAGGCTTCCATTCAGCCTATTCATGCCACTTCAAAGGGTATGTTTGCAAGAGCTGTGGAACAATGGGGCACCTCCAACGAGCTTGCAAACAAGCTGCAAGCTCTGCAAAATCTGCTAACCACCACGTGGCAGAGAAAGATCGGTCCATGGTGGATCAAAGCAATTTCGAGCCACAGAGGGAGGAGGCAGATGCTGAAGTACACGGGGTGCACACATTTTCGACGAAATGTTCACCTATAATGCTAAACGTAAAATTGAATGGCTTACCCGTAGCCATGGAACTGGACACTGGCGCTAGCCAATCCATCATGAGTAAAAAGATGTTTGAGAGACTGTGGTGCAACAAGGCATTCAGGCCAGCCCTGAGCCCCAGCCACACGAAACTGAGAACGTAGACCAAAGAGCTTATTGCTGCTTGGAAGGAGCTGGTTGGGCAAAATCCGTTGGAACTGGGAAGACATCCGAGCACTATCACATGTCGATGAGGTCTCATGTACCCAGGTTCTTAACAAATTTCCTTCCCTTTTTGAGCCAGGCATTGGAAACTTTTCCGGGGCGAAGGTGCGGATTCACTTGGTCCCAGAGGCACGACCCATTCACCACAAGGCGCGAGCGGTACCTCACATGATGAGGGAGAGAGTGGAAATCGAGCTGGACAGGCTGCAATGCGAGGGCATCATCTCCCCAGTGGAATTCAGCGAGTGGGCCAGCCCGATTGTTCCAGTACTCAAAAGTGATGGCACGGTCAGGATTTGCGGCAATTATAAAGTAACTAGTAATCGTTTCTCGCTACAGGACCAATACCCGCTACCTAAGGCAGACGACCTATTTGCGGCGCTGGCAGGAGGTAAGACGTTCACCAAGCTCGACCTGACTTCAGCCTACATGATGCAGGAGCTGGAGGCATCTTCAAAGGGCCTCACCTGCATCAACATGCACAAGGGACTGTTCATCTACAACAGATGCCCATTTGGAATTCAGTCAGCTGCAGCAATCTTCCAGAGAAACATGGAGAGCCTACTCAAGTCAGTACCATGCACGGTGGTCTTTCAGGACGACATATTGGTCACGGGTCGGGACACCGCCGAGCACCTACAAAACCTGGAAGTGGTTCTCCAGTGACTGGATCATGTAGGGCTGTGGCTGAAGAGGTCGAAATGCGTCTTCATGGCAACAGAAGTGGAGTTTTTGGGAAGAAAGATCGCGGCGGATGGCATTCGGCCCACAGATGCCAAGAAAGAGGCTATCAAGAACGCGCCCAGGCCACAGAATGTCACGGAGCTGCAGTCGTTCCTGGGACTCCTCAACTATTTTGGTAACTTCCTACCAGGGTTAAGCACTCTTTTAGAGCCCCTACATATGTTATTGCATAAAGGTGAGAACTGAGTATGGGGCAAAAACCAAGTAATTGCTTTTGAGAAAGCCAGAAACATTTTATGCTCCAACAAGCTGATTGTATTGTATAACCCGTGTAAAAGACTTGTGCTAGCATGTGATGCGTCGTCGTACGGAGTCGAGTGTGTATTACAACAAGATAACGTTGCGGGGAAGTTGCAACGTGTCGCTTATGCCTCCAGGAGCTTGTCTAAGGCCGAGAGGGCCTACAGCATGATTGAGAAAGAGGCATTACCATGTGTGTTCAGGGTAAAAAAAATGCATCAGTACCTGTTTGGCCTCAAATTTGAGCTGGAAACCGATCACAAGCCCCTCACATCTCTGTTCGCTGAAAACAAGGGGATAAATACTAATGCCTCAGCCCGCATACAAAGGTGGGCACTCGCGCTATCAGCGTATAATTATACCATCCGCCACAGGCCAGGCATCGAGAACTGTGTGGATGCTCTCAGTCGACTACCATTGCCCACCAGGAGGGTGGAAATGGCGCAGCCTGCAAACTTGTTTATGGTGGCGCAGCCCGCAGACTTGTTGATGGTCATGGAGGCGTTTGAAAATGATAAATCACCTGTCACGGCCCGCCAGATTAGGACTTGGACCAGTCAAGTTCCTCTGCTGTCCCTAGTAAAAAAACTTTGTACTGCATGGGAACTGGGCCAGCATCCCCGTTAAAATGCAAGAGCCAATCAAGCCGTTCCAGCGGCGAAAGGACGAGCTGTCCATTCAGGCAAACTGCCTGTTGTGGGGTAACCGCGTAGTGCTACCAAAAAGGGGCAGGGAGACGTTCATCTCAGATCTCCACAGCACACACCCGGGTATAGTAATGATGAAAGCGATAGTCAGATCCCATGTGTGGTGGCCCGGTATCGACTCTGACTTAGAGTCCTGTGTACAGCAATGCAGCGTATGTGCTCAGTTTAGAAATGCGCCCAGAGAGGCACCACTAAGTTTGTTGTCCTGGCCCTCCAGGATCCATGGTCGAGGATCCATGTCGACTATGCAGGCCTGTTTCTTAGTAAATTGTTCCTGGTGGTGGTGGATGCTTTTTCAAAATGGATCGAATGTGAAATAATGTCGGGAAGCACCGCCACCACCACCAATGAAAGCCTGAAGGCCATGTTTGCCACTCACGGCCTGCCTGACATACTGGTCAGTGACAACGGGCCATGTTTCACCAGTGCCAAATTTAAAGAATTCATGACCCGCAATGGGATCAAACATGTCACCTCGGCCCCGTTTAAACCAGCCTCCAATGGGCAGGCAGAGCGGGCAGTACAAGCCATCAAACAGAGCCTTAAATGAGTCACAGAAGGCTCACTCCAAACCCTCCTGTCCCGAGTACTGCTCAGCTACCGCACGAGACCGCACTCACTCACAGGGGTGCCCCCGGCTGAGCTCCTCATGAAAAGGTCACTTAAAACCAGACTCTCACTGGTTCACCCCACCTGCAGCAACAAAATATAAATGATGGTCATGCCTCTGTGTCATGGGAAATTGATCTGAATGACCCTGTGTATGTGCTAAACTATGGACATGGTCCCAAGTGGATCACGGTCATTCAGATCAATTTCCCGTGACACAGAGGCGCGACCATCATTTACATTTTGTTGCTGCAGGTTGGGGTGAACCAGCGAGAGTTTGGTTTTAAGTGACCTTTTCATGAGTAGCTCAGCCGGGGGCACCCCTGTGAGTGAGTGGGGTCTCATGCGGTAGCTGAGCAGTACTCAGGACAGGCGGGTTTGGAGTGAGCCTTCTGCGACTCGTTTAAGGCTCTGTTTGATGGCTTGTACTGCCCGCTCTGCCTGCCCATTGGGGGCTGGTTTAAACGGGGCCGAGGTGACATGTTTGATCCCATTGCGGTGATAGCTAAAGAAGGGAATTGGTGTTTGTAGTCAAACTAGACAATGGACAAATTTGCAGAAAGCACCTGGACCAAACGAGGCTGCGGTTAACAGACTGCCCTGAACAACCCACAGCAGACACCACCTTTTTCGAGCTCACAACACACACCCAAAGGATCAACGATACCACGCCGGACCAGGAAATCGAACCCATCATGCCCAACAGCCCAGCAAAGCCAGGCTCACCTCGCAGCCCTGCAGGGCCAACAACATGCCAGCTCAGCGAGGGCACAGCCAACACACCAGAGCTGACATTTGTACCGAGGCGGTCCACCAGGGAAAGAAACGCTCCCGACCGCCTCACCTTGTAAATAGTTTTCACTTTGACTTGGGGGAAGTGATGTTGTGTATCTGTAAAGCATGCACTCCCATGTTCCGCCACCAGGGAGCTCATCCCCTGCAGTCCCAAGGGATCCTAGCATCCCTTGGGAGCACTGATTATAAGCAGGCCCCTAAGGCCTGTTCCTCACTCTGGAGTGTCTTAATAAAGACTGAGGTCACTGTTACTTTAACCTCCCTGTGTGCAGCCTCATCTGTGTTAGGAACAGAATACAATGGGTGTACCTATTAGAGAAATAAAACTGGGGAGGAAGGTTGTGTTAGAGACTTGCTGATGATAACTCATCTGATTTTCTCCCCTCCCCATTAGCTCTTTACTCGCTGCAGCTCAGATTAGAAACTGAGTGAGACTGAACTTGCACTCTGCTTTCCTGTGGTATGTTGAGTTAAGGAAGGACTTGCATTCATATAGCGCCTTTCATGACCACCAGACGTCTCAAAGTGCTTCACAGCAAATGAATTATTTTTTGTTGTAATGTAGGAAATGCAGGAAGCCAATTTGCGCACAGGAAGCTCCCACAAACAGCAATGTGATAATGACCAGATAATCTGGTATAGAGAAGGATAAATATTGACCAGGACACAGGGAATAATCCCCCCACCCCCACTCCCCCTGCTCTTCTTTGAAACAGCGCAGTGGGATCTTTTACATCCATCTGAGAGAGCTTGGTTTTTTACGTCTCATCCGAAAGATGGCACCTCCGACAGTGCAACACTCCCTCAGTAGTGCACTGGAGTGTCAGCCTAGATTCATGGGCTCAGGCCTCTGGAGTGGGACTTGAGCTCACAACCTTCTGACTCAGAGGCAAGTGTGCTACCCACTGAGTCACAGCTGACACAAATTTGAAGCAAAGTTCATTCATTAAAAGGTTTTCCAGGCATTAACCATAAATAGTGACTTCTGCCGAGTTGGCAACAGCAGTGAGAGACATTTTAGTTCATTCCACTAAAAGTATATTACATAATTAGATCTGAAGAGCATCACATTAAGATCGATAAAATAAATGTGCAGAAACATTGTGATCTGATTAACAAATCTGAGGGGAACTTGAAACATAATACACAGCAGTGCCAGGGCCACAGCTTTTTGGAGACAGCATGTGCTGTGGTGACCTCATGCTGTAATGTGAGGTCAGTTCACTACAATAAATCTCAGTGCTTCTTGTGCTCAGTAGGTGATGTGCCAGGAAATCCATAAGAGCAACGGAAAATTATAGATTGCCATTGTCACGGGGATTAAGCAATTTGAATTTCCATTGTGAGCTTTGCCTGTTCGAGTGTACAATCTCCTTTGTGTTTCTCTTCCCTTATCCTCCACCAACGCCACCACAACAGATTATCTGGTCATTATCTCATTGCAGTTTGTGGGACACTGCTGTGTGCAAATTTTGTGCCGCATTTCCTATATTAGAACAGTGCTTACACTTCAAAAAAAGCACTTCATTGGTTGTAAAGCGCTTTGTGACATCCTGAGAAAGAAAGAAAGACTTGCATTTATATGGCACCTTTCACAACCACCGGACATCTCAAAGCGCTTTCCAGCCAATGAAGTGTTTTTGGAGCGTAGTCACTGTTGTAATGTGGGAAATGTGGCAGCCAGTTTGTGCACAGCAAACCCCCACAAACAGCAATGTGGCAATAATCTGTTTTGTTGTTATGCTGATTGAGGGATAAATATTGGCCAGGACACCGGGGATAATTCCCCTGCTCTTCTTCGAAATAATGCCATGGGATCTTTTACGTCCACCTGAGAGAGCAGACGGGGCCTCGGTTTATCGTCTCATCCGAAAGACGGCACCTCCGACAGTGCAGCACTCCCTCAGCACTGCACTGAGAGTGTCAGCCTAGATTTACGTGCTTAAGTCCCTGGAGTAGGTCTTGAACCCACAACCTTCAGATTCAGAGGCGAGTGTGCTACCCACCGAAAGACACTACATAAATGCAAGTTCTTTTTCTCTATAATCTCTCTCTGTTTCTGTCACTCTTTCACCTACCTCAAGTAGGCATGAGTTGGTTAAAAATAATAGGATTCAGTTGGCACTAAAGTGCATGGCCACGACTTGGATTGCCCAGAGCTCCATGTAAACAGCACACTAATACTGATCACTAGATAAACAAGCATGGATGATAGATGGAGTCCGACAGTAAGGAACACTCAGGAAATTTCCAAGAATTTTCCCGATCTTCTTTTGCAATATAATATATTTTAAATGACTCGCAAACAGACAGACCTAAAACAGCAATATACCCGTAAGATCAAAGTGCCAATGAAAGAAGCAACCAGCTTGCAGCATCCATTCTCTGGCATGCTTCGATTCTCTCCAGGTTATGTGGAGTTTCCCATATTTGCATGAGAACCGGGCTTCAATAGGCCTAATGAAGCGACAGAGAGGGTTGATGAAGGCAGTGCAGTAAATGGTGTCCATATGGACTTTCAAAAGGCATTTGATAAAGTAACACAAAACACAGTTATTCGGAAAATAAAAGCACATGGCTTTTGTCATGTATGTACATGCTGTTTTTGGCCATCAGATGGTGTCATTGTTGGAGGCACATGGTGCTGCTCTGGTATAAAAGGCCAGCCATTTTGTGAGTCAGGCACTTTGGGCCAAAATAAAGCAGAGCCAATGTTGTACCTTGTTTAGTTAAACAGTACTCAGTTTGAACCTTTATTGCATACATAACATTAGGTGACGAGAATACAAGAACCTTTGTTTGCAAAATGAGCACGATTGGATTTTTAGAGCGATTCGCGGAGGGAGAAGATTGGGCAGACTTTGTGAACCGTTTGAACCAGTACTTCGTGGCCAACAAAATGAAGGGGGTCGACGATGCAGATCGGCACTGGGCCGTGTTCCTCACTGTGTGCGGTTCAATGATCTACGGCCTGATAAAGAATATACTCATGCCTAATGATCCAACACAGAAAACATACAAGGAATTGCGTACATTGGTATGGGAGCACCTCAAGCCAGACAACGGCATCACCATCTCGTGATACAGGTTTTATACACACGTTCGATCGGAGGGCCAGAGCGCGGTGGAATTTGTTGCCGACCTGAGACATCTAGCGGGACCATGTAAGTTCGGGACGGTGTTAGCAGACATGCTGCGGGTCTTCTTTGTTATCGGTATCAACCATGAGATGATCCTGTGCAAACTTCTGGCGATGGTGAAGGAGTTGGATTTAAAAAGGGCCATCCAGATCGCTCAATCATGTATGACGACGGACAGGAGTCTAAAGCAAATAGCGGTGAAGAACCGAACCTCAGCAAGTACTGTAAATGCGATTGATTCGACGCTTGGCAGAGCGGCACATGGCAGGGCCTATTCGGCTGTGTTCGCGAAACCTGTGGCTGCCCAAAGTCCGCCAGCAGGAATGTATCCAGCTTCTCCGTGTTGTTGTTGTGGGGGAAATCATCGGCACCAGCAGTGTTGATTTAAGCAATATAGTTGCAAAGGCTGTCTGAGAGTGGGGCATCTTCAGCGCAAGTGTCCGCAGATGAGCAAGTGTGCTGTGACACACCACATGGAGGATGAGAGTCAGACTAGCGTGGATCCGGATACACAATCCGAGATGCCAGAGGAGGAAGTGTATGGACTCTACTCTTACATAACCAAGATGAAACCAATTTTGATTAACGTGAAGTTTAATGGGATACCAGTATTGATGGAACTGGACACAGGGGCAAGTCAATTGATCGTGAACGAGAGGGCATTTAATAAGCTGTGGGATACTCAGACTGTGAGGCCCAGGCTGAGCCCTGTTAACGCCAAGCTGCGCACGTATACCAAAGAACTGATAAAGGTGATTGGCAGTGCACAAATGAATGTGTCATATAACGGTGCGGTTCACGAGTTATCGCTGTGGGTTGATCCAGGCAATGGCCCAACACTGTTCGGCAGGAGTTGGTTGGAGAAAATCAGATGCGACTGGAACGACATAAAGGCATTGTCGTCAGAGAAAGATACATGTGCCCAAGTATTGCGCAAGTTCCCCTCGCTGTTCGAACCGGGTATCGGCAACTTCATTGGAGCCAAGGTGCAGATCCACGTGGACTCAGATGCAAGACCAGTCCATCATAAAGCTCGGGCAGTGCCGTATTTGATGAGGGAGAAGGTCGAAATTGAACTGGACAGACTCCAACGTGAAGGGATCATATCACTGGTTGAATTTAATGAATGGGCCAGCCCCATTGTTCCTGTGCTGAAAAGTGATGGCAGTGTCAGAATCTGTGGAGACTACAAGGCTACGATCAATAGGGTTTTGAAACAAGATCAATACCTGTTACCGAAAGCTGCTGACTTGTTTGCAACGCTAGCCGGAGGGAAGTCGTTCACAAAACTGGATTTGACGTCAGCCTATATGACGCAGGAGTTGGTCGAGACATCGAAGAGACTTACGTGCATTAACACGCACAAAGGACTGTTTATTTACCACAGGTGCCCGTTTGGAATTCGTTCGGCTGCAGCAATATTCCAGAGGATTATGGAAAGTCTACTGAAGTCCGTTCCCAGAACCGTCGTGTCCCAAGATAACATTCGGGTCACTGGTCGTGACTCCAAGGAACATCTGAACAACCTGGAAGAGGTTCTACTTCGTTTGGGCAAAGTGGGACTCGGACTTAAACGCCCAAAGTGCGTCTTCATGGCACCGAAGGTCGAATTCCTTGGAAGGAAAATCGACGCTGATGGCATCAGACCGATTGACGTGAAAACCAAAGCCATCAAGAATGCACCCAAGCCGCAGAACGTGACGGAGCTGCATTCATTCCTGGGTCTACTCAACTACTTTGGTAACTTCCTACCTAAATTGAGCACCTTACTTGAACCACTGCACATGCTATTGAGAAAAGGCAACAACTGGATGTGGGGCACATTGCAAATCAGAGCCTTCGAGAAAGCCACCAGTCTGCATTGCTTGAACAAGCTGCTGGTACTTTATGACCCATGTAAACGATTAGTTTTGGCCTGTGACGCATCATCATATGGAATTGGTTGCGTGTTACAACAAGCCAATGAGTCGGGGAAACTTCAACCTGTCGCGTATGCATCCAAAAGTTTGTCTAAAGCAGAAAGATCCTACAGAAAAAGAAGCTTTAGCATGTGTGTACAGTGTAAAAAAGATGCATCAATACCTGTTCGGTCTGAGGTTCGAATTAGAGACCAATCACAATCCGCTCATTTCGTTGTTTTTAGAGAGCAAAGTTATCAATACCAATGCTTCATCCCACATCCAAAGGTGGGCGCTGACATTATCTGCCTATGATTATGTCATTCGCCACACACCTAGCACAGAGAATTGTGCCGATGCTTTGAGCCGGTTACCGTTGCCCACACTGGAGGTGGAAATGCCACAACTGGCGGATCTAATGTTAATCACGGATGCTTTTGAGCGTGAAGGTATTCCTGTCACGGCTCAACAAGTTAAGACCTGGACCAGCCAGGACCTGATATTATCAGTGGTAAAGGGTTGCATCCTCAAAGGGGATTGGTCTACCATACCTAAGCAAATATGCGAGGAAGCCGTAAACTGTACATTCGTCGCAAGGATGAATTGTCTATTCAAGCAGATTGCATACTGTGGGGCAATCGAGTTGTAATGTCTAAGAAAGGGAGAGAAATGTTTGTGCGTGAGTTACACAGCACACATCCTGGTATAGTGATGATGAAGGCCATCGCCAGGTCCCACGTATGGTGGCCAGGAATTGATTCTGAGCTGGAAGTATGCGTGCATCAGTGCAACACCTGCATGCAGCTCAGCAAAGCACCAGCGGAATCGCCGCTGAGTCTGTGGTCATGGCCATCCAAACCTTGGTCCAGGATCCATGTAGATTTTGCAGGTCCCTTCCTGGGCAAGATATTTTTAGCGGTGGTGGATGTTTATTGGAAGTGGATCGAATGCATAATCATGTCATCCAGTACGTCCACGGCAACCAGAGAGAATCTCAATGCCTGACGTAGTGGGAGCAACAATGCGTCGTGCTTCAACAGTCAGGAGTTTCAGGAGATTGTAAAACTTAACGGCATAAAACATGTAAGATCAGCACCGTTCAAGCCTGCTTCCAACAGGCAAGCAGAACTTGCAGTACAAATTATCAAACAAAGCATGAGGAGAGTAACCTAAGGGTCACGGCAGACCCGCTTGTCTTGCATACTGCTAAGTTACAGGACAAGACCCCACACACTCACAGAGGTCTCGCCTGCTGAACTCATGATGAAAAGAGGTCTTAAGACCAAGTTATCTCTTGTACATCCGGATTTAAGTAATCATGTTGAGTACAGAAAACAGAGTCCACAAGTGTACCACGATCACGCAACTTTGTCATTCCACATTCCACATTCCACTGTGGCGAGATTTCTGTTAATGATCCTGTATATGTGTTGAATTATGGTCAGGGTCCCAAATGGATCGTTGGTACGGTCATGGCCAAGGAGGGCAACAGAGTGTTTGTTATTAAGCTCATGAATGGGCAAACTTGCAGGAAACACATGGATCAAACAAAGCTGAGGCAAAGATTTGAGCCAGAGCAGTCGGACGAAGAAACCGTCGACGACCAACCAACCCACCAGCAGCCTTCAGTGGACTCAAGGGTCATCAGTGAACCTGGAATTTCCATCACGGACTTGTTCAATAAAAATGGACTTGCAATTCCTGACATGGCCACTGCCACCCCCAACAAGTCAGCCATCCAGCTACCAGCCACAACAGACTCCGCACATTCACCCATACCCAGAATCAAACTGAGACGGTCAACCCGGGAGCGTAAAGCACCGGACCGTCACAACCTGTGAAAGACTGTGTTAAGATCTCAGAGTCGGGTATTGTCATGTAGGTATATGCTGTTTGTAGCCACCAGATTGGAGACTGTTGGAGACCAATGAGCAGCATGGTCCTGCTCTGCTATAAAAGGCCAGCCATTTTGTGAGTCAGGCACTTTGGGCCTAAATAAAGCATAGCCAAGGTTGTACCTTGTTTAGTTAAACAGTACTCAGTTTTAACCTTTATTGCATACATAACAGCTTTAAAGTGATGGTGGTATTGTGGATACATTATTGGCTAACGGACAGGGAGCAGAGAATAGTGGTGAACTGATGTTTTTATGACTGGAGAAAAGTATGCAGTGGAGCCCCCCCAGGGGTTAGTATTAGGACCATTGATTTTCTTGTTTTATATGAATGACTTGGTCTTAGATATAGGGAGCACAGTTTTCAAGTTTGCGGATAATACAAAACTTGCAATGTAGCAAATAGTGAGCACCATAGTGGTGGACTACTGGAGGACATAGACAGATTAGTGAAATGGGCAGATACATGGCAGGTGCAATTTAATGCAGGTAAGTGTGCAGTGATGTACTTTGGGTGGAACAACACGTGCTTCTATTTACCAAATAAGTCTGTTTTGTGGAACTTTGTCAAATGTGTTTTGAAAGTCTATATATACAACATCTACTGTGCTATCTTCATCAACCCTCTCTGCCACTTTATCAAAGAACTCAATCAGGATGGTCAGATAGGATTTGCCTTTAACAAGTCTGAGCTGACTCTCCCTTATTAACCCATGTTTCTCCAAGTGAGAATTAATTTTGTCCATGACAATGGTCTGTAGTAATTTTCACACCACTGAAGTTAGACTGATTGGTCTGTAGTTACCAGGTTTATTCCTCTCCCCTTTTTTGATAGGGTGTAACATTTGCAATCCTCCCGTCCTCTGGCACCAATCCCATACTGAAGGAGATCAAAAGATTGTGATCAGAGCTTCTGTTATCTCCATTTAGCTTCCCTCAGCAACTTAGGATGCATCCCATCTTATCTGGGTGACATTAGCTTGGAGTGATGCCAACCTACTTACCACCTCTCTTCTATCTGTTTTATCCTATCCAATATTTCTACTGCAACATTATCTTCATCCTCTTCTTTTGCGACAACAGATGGAAATTACTCATTCAGTACTTTAGTCTCTTGCCTCCACAAGAAGATTTCCCTTTTAATCCTTAATTGGCCTCACCATTCCTTTAACTATCCTCTCACTATTTATATGTGTACAAAAGATTTTTGTGTTCCCTGTTATGTTACCCGATAATCTTTTCCGATAGTTTCCCTTTGCCCTTCTTATATCCCTTTTTCAATTTCCTCCTGCACTCTTTCTATTCTACCTGATATTCTGGACAAGATATTTGCTATAAAACGTTTTCTGTTTTATTTTAACCTCTATTTCCTTTGTCACCCAGGGATCTCTCGCTCATAGGAATAAACTTGGTTTGTACCCGAACTGCCAATGTAAGGCCTCCCATTGCTTGTTTACTGTTTTCTTGGCCAATTTTTGATTCCAGTCTACCTGTGCCAAATCATTTCTCAAATCATTGAAATTGGCTCTCTTCCATTGGATATTTTTGTACGCTGGTTTCCGCTAGTTTGTGCTGTTTTTTTCTGCCAGGTTCGCCTGAAATTGGCCAAACCGGTGTAAAAGATCGAAGAAATGTAAGCACAATTATATCAAACGGAAATCGAGTTTCCATGATCTTTAATGCTCATTTAAAAAAAACATTGCGCTCGATGCTGCCCCGCCTACAATACTGGCCAAGCCCCCAGATCGAAATAATGAGCAGGGTGAGTTTCTGACTATTGCGCCTATTTGTGGTCGTTTGAGGAGGCTCTTAAGCTCTGTTTTGTCAGGGCAAAGGCACTAGTAGGCATGCTTTCAAAAATTTTAAATATTAAAAAATATTTAATTTATGAAGAAACTGACCAATGCACACTACTGAAACTAGTAAATGGTTATTGTATTTAAACTCATTTTCAGCAATTTAAAATCATGTTACTCACTAGACAGGCTAATTAAAAATGCTAATTTTTTGTGATAAATCTAATTTCAGCTGTATTAATAAAACTGCACGAGGTTACCACTCTTAAATACATCAATGAATATATTTTAATGCAAAGAAAAAATAAACAAGTACGTTCTGTAATGCTGCCCAATTGCACTGGTTCACGGTTGATTTTACATTTCCAATTATGCAAACAAACTTGAGCAGAAACCTGAACTATAATTTCACTTCAGAAAAACAGTTTCAAGCGCAATTTCCGCCCAGATTGCCGATTGAGCCTAAAGAGGAAACTGTACCCCTCTACTCATGTCCCACTATTTAAACAGCTTCCTCAACAAGTGCATCTGAGATAGGCTGAAATTCCTCTCCTTCATAAAAAAATACTAAAATTCTACAAGCATAGAATTTAACAGCTAAACTATGAACAGAGGACCGTTCATGAATTGATGACATGTTGAGGAATGATTCTATAATGTTAGTTTTATGTATTTACTCATTTTCTTTCCTTTTTGTGGTAACTCTTGAAAGCTATTATTTCACTTTATAGTGAATTTTGACTCAGTGCTAAAAGTCTTCTGCAACTTCCAAACTACCGGCAGCCTTTTGATTATATGTCATCTATGAAAATGATTGGCTGTGTCACACAAACTGACTATTGTATCGTTAAATTCGATAAATAAATAAGCCAATAACTGATTGTTGCTGACTTTGGATGATGAATGTCATTGAATATATTTAAGATGGAGAGAGACAGATCTTTGAACGATGAGGGAGTAAAGGGTTATGGGGAGTGGGCAGGGAAGTGGAGCTGAGTCCATGATCAGATCAGCCATGATCTTATTGAATGGTGGAGCAGGCTTGAGGGGCCAAATGGCCGACTCCTGCTCCTATTTCTTATGTTCTAATACTTGACCCATTTCCATGGCTTTCCTCCATCTACTGTTTTACATTAAGACAGTGGACAGAGAAATGCCTTAAGAATATGTTAAGTGTTTGTTCATTAATATTGTCTACAGGAATTTATGGGCTATGGCAACAGACAGTGTTGATAACCTCTCAATTATTTTGCTACTGATCACCATTGGATGTGTCTGAGCTGTATTGCAATTTTGCAACATTATAAAATCATCAAAACATGTTGCAATATTTGCTTAATTTTATAGAAAATTGAGGCGTGTCAAATAAACCCATTTTAGAAGAAACACACAAATCTTTGGAAAACAGCACAAGTAAGCTTAATCTGATAAGCGACCAAATCATTTTGAAAACAAAAAGCATCAGCACACAATTTTCTATGGATTGTGATCTGTAACATAGATTAACCTGTTGCAAACCTGCTGTGGTTATTTTATAAGAAACTGATGCTCCCTGAATAAACAGGGTGGTCGACACCACAGTACTTGTTTACCTGCTTTTGTTATCTGTGTAGATTAATATCGGAGAAACAAAATATTGCTGGAGGAAAGTTTTGAGTTGCACGGAGCAACACTATGTGAAATAAGTCATACAGAGCTTTTGAAAAGCGACACATGTGCTTTCATTCAAACTATGAATTTGAAATTGCTCGAGACTAAAATGGTTCCTGCCAGAGAATGCAGAGACTATTTTAATAGGAGTCTGAAATCTCGTGGAAACATCATTGTTACATAGTTAGGTTTATTAAACCTGGTAAGAACAGAAACTCGCACAGGTAGAATTAATCTTTAGTCAGTCAGCAAATGCTGTGCAGCAAATCTAATATACATACTCAACTGATTATTACGTAGCTCTGGAGCAGAAAGGTCAGCTTTTAGATGCAAAGAGAAATGGATTATTGAGACGATCAAAAGAGCCAAGTCTGTTGGGAATGATGGGAAACAAGAGACTGGCCCTCAATTTGCAGTCGGAATGATGGCACACTCTCAGAACTCAGAACTCTCAGAACTTGTGCATATGCTAAATCCCCAACTTGCGCTCGGTCAAGTTCCGACTGCACATGGGCAAATCTGTGAAAAAAATTTGGCTTGAGAAAGTCAAACATTGTTAGCTGCAGGTTTCACCTCCTCATGAAAATCAACGTGCTGATGAAAATTGTTCATTGCTAATTGCTCACCTACTGCAAATTAATTATCCTGAAAATGTTTATATCTAGTGCAAACAGACTCAGGAAGCCTGTTGCACAGCGTAAGGGGAAGGGGGGGGGGGGGAAGTTGTGAAAATTATATTACAAACCTGTTTCAAATTTGCTCCCTGCAGATTAGGTTATTCCTACTGTTTTGCTCTTAGAAATAGTGGCAATATCTTATCTTGATTATCAGGTAGAAACCAGCTTGAGAAAATTGAATGGGACCAATATCACCGCGATGGTTTATTAACGGACAATTGTTTTATGAGGTGAGCCATGGCCAAGGGAGAGAGAGTCAAAATTCTTCCTTTTGGAAGTCCGATGGGATTGGCCTGCGATCAGCGATTGAAGGGGAAACGAGTTGTTACCGGCAAAAGCTTTCTGTGCACTGATAGCAGAAATAGTTTGAGTAAATACTATTCTATTTGTACAATTAACTATTCATTTATGTAACTGAATGGCATGCATGGTTTAATGGCCTTTTAAAATGAGTCATGGGCCAATCTGTGAAAAGAATTTGGTTCAACAAAGTCAAACATTGTTAGATCCCATTGTTCCTTGTGGGCTCAATTTTTCCCAGGAGTGGCTCTGTTTTTTTTGGAGTAGGCTGCTTTTTCTGGCCTAACTTAAAAATCCCCAGTTTCCCCAATCAATTTGCACCAGCGTAACTCACTTAGTTACGTTTTTTTTAGGTAAATTTTTTTTCTCAAAAGGGGGCGTTACCAGCCACCTACGCCAGTTCTGCCCATTTAGGCAACTTTGGCCAGTTAGTAGTTACTCCAAATCTACTTAGGCCAGCGTATGTGGCCACTTCAGAAAACCCTTGCAGAGAGATAAAGAAATCAGTGCAGGTAGGTACATCGGAGGCCATTTGGCCTGGGCTAGGGGCGGGAAGCGGAGAGGACCTGGACCTGAACCAACCGAGCCTTAGGGAACAGACTTGCAAAACCATCCTTCCTTCGCACAATTAAAATAAGAAGAAATAAAAAATTAAAGTCCTACCTTCAGCATCAAACTGCAATTCACCTTTCTGCACTTGGCCCGGGACTCAAAGATCGCACTGGCAGGCAGGAGAAGTCACAGAATGCACCGGGAGGCCACTCGGCCAGGGGTAGGGGCGGGAGAACTCACCGGCAGGCAGGAGAACTCACAGGTTACCATGGTAGCCCGATCTTTTTGGCGCAGATCAAGGCTCCACCTCCCTTGGGTTAGGCCACACCAAAATGAAGAGATCCTACGGGGTAACTTACAACACATTTATTTGGCGTACTTGGGCCACAAGAAATGGGGCATAACTCTTCAAGTACGCCAAAAAAATGCCTTGGGAAAAATTGAGCCCATTCGTCTTTAATTTATGCAATGCAAGGCGACTGAAAAACTATCACAGCACCAGGAAGTCTCATCTGTTTCCTGATTGGCTAAGAGTCAGGAAGTGAAAGGAGCGCCGCCCCACATGATCACAGATTTGCATATGCACAAGGCAGTGATCCTGGGCTCCCTGGGCCACTGCGCTGCGCAAAACCCTGCAGCATTTGAGAGCAAGTTCTCGAAGGGGAGTTTGCACGAGTTAAGTGCGGATTTCCTTCGGATGTTGGTCGCATCTTTAGCTGCACCGCTGATCGCAAATTCAGGGCCAGTGCAAAAATGTCCCAAGACACAGCACAGAGGGCTTTAGTGATTCGAATGCTTATGACAAAGCACTTGCCTTTCTGGGAAATGGTTATGTCAGTGGATATGGAAATGGTATTCAATGCACTTATTATAAATGGCGGTTGTGTAATTGGCTGTGATGTGAAAAACAACAAAAAAAGCAGAATGTTGCTAAGAGGGTTGGAGCAGAGCATGCACGAGCAGATTGCTGGGTCATTGCACGCTTGCTAGAATAGAGCTTCAGATAATTTCTAAAATAGAAAACAAAAAATATTTTACTTAGACATTAGCTTAATTCCATTATTGCTCCAGATGGAATACATATTATTTCGTCCCAAAAGCCTGTCTAATGCACATATAATGAGATTCTGTGCCAGTTAGTTTCCATCCAATGCAGTTTAAAATTTACAACAATGAGACAGTAACAAAATGTATAGTATAGTAATCCCTCAGGATCGAGGATAACCTGCTTCCACACCAAAACAAAATAGTCCTTAGGTGTTTCAATGAGGGACCTGAAGTTCCAGACCTCGAACTTCATTTTGAAGGTTGGAAGATGCCTTTGTGTGAATTCGTTTAACGTGGGGTGGCCGTTGCACTCCAGCCACCACACAGGTTTGACAGAGCAAGGTCTTGGCCCCGTGGCAAGGGGATCCAAGACAACTGGAGACCAGCTCTGTTGCACGGGCCTAGTACACACACATACTCCCACCCGTGCTGCACCTTCCCTGGGCCCCCAACCCGTTGCTGGTACACGTTGCACTACTCTTGCTCCTGGACCCTGGCCCTGCCGTTCCTGGGCCTCGACCATGTTATTCATCCGCTCCATGCCGCCATTGATCGCTGCTCCCCGCTGTCTCCCATCGCTGCTCCCCGCTGTCTCCGAACACCGCTCCCCGCTGTCTCCAATCACCACTCCCCGCTGTCTCCCATCGCTGCTCCCCGCTGTCTCCGATCACCGCTCCCCGCTGTCTCCAATCACCGCTCCCCACTGTCTCCGATCACCGCTCCCCTCTGTCTCCGATCACCGCGCCCCGCTGTCTCCGATCACCGCTCCCCGCTGTCTCCGATCACCGCTCCCCGCTGTCTCCGATCACCGCTCCCCGCTGTCTCCGATCACCGCTCCCCGCTGTCTCCGATCACCGCTCCCCGCTGTCTCCGATCACCGCTCCACACTGTCTCCGATCACCGCTCCACACTGTCTCCGATCACCGCTCCCCGCTGTCTCCAATCACCGCTCCCCACTGTCTCCGATCACCGCTCCACACTGTCTCTGATCACCGCTCCCCACTGTCTCCGATCACCGCTCCCCACTGTCTCCGATCACCGCTCCCCGCTGTCTCCGATCACCGCTCCCCACTGTCTCCGATCACCGCTCCCCACTGTCTCCGATCACCGCTCCCCGCTGTCTCCGATCACCGCTCCTCCCTGCTGTCTCCGATCACCGCTCCCCGCTGTCTCCGATCACCGCTCCCCGCTGTCTCCGATCACCGCTCCCCTCTGTCTCCGATCACCGCTCCACACTGTCTCCGATCACCGCTCCCCGCTGTCTCCGATCACCGCTCCACACTGTCTCTGATCACCGCTCCCCGCTGTCTCCGATCACCGCTCCCCGCTGTCTCCGATCACCGCTCCCCGCTGTCTCCGATCACCGCTCCCCGCTGTCTCCGATCACCGCTCCACACTGTCTCCGATCACTGCTCCCCGCTGTCTCCGATCACCGCTCCCCGCTGTCTCCGATCACCGCTCCCCGCTGTCTCCGATCACCGCTCCACACTGTCTCCGATCACCGCTCCCCGCTGTCTCCGATCACCGCTCCCCGCTGTCTCCGATCACCGCTCCACACTGTCTCCGATCACCGCTCCCCGCTGTCTCCGATCACCGCTCCCCGCTGTCTCCGATCACCGCTCCCCGCTGTCTCCGATCACCGCTCCACGCTGTCTCCGATCACCGCTCCCCGCTGTCTCCGATCACCGCTCCCCGCTGTCTCCGATCACCGCTCCCCGCTGTCTCCGATCACCGCTCCCCGCTGTCTCCGATCACCGCTCCACGCTGTCTCCGATCACTGCTCCACACTGTCTCCGATCGCCGCTCCCCGCTGTCTCCGATCACCGCTCCCCACTGTCTCCGATCACCGCTCCACACTGTCTCCGATCGCCGCTCCACACTGTCTCCGATCGCCGCTCCCCGCTGTCTCCGATCACCGCTCCCCGCTGTCTCCGATCGCCGCTCCACACTGTCTCCGATCTCCGCTCCCCGCTGTCTCCGATCACCGCTCCCCGCTGTCTCCGATCGCCGCTCCACACTGTCTCCGATCGCCACTCCACACTGTCTCCGATCGCCGCTCCACACTGTCTCCGATCACCGCTCCACACTGTCTCCGATCGCCGCTCCACACTGTCTCCGATCACCGCTCCACACTGTCTCCGATCACCGCTCCCCACTGTCTCCGATCGCCACTCCACACTGTCTCCGATCACCGCTCCCCGCTGTCTCCGATCACTGCTCCCCGCTGTCTTCGATCACCGCTCCCCGCTGTCTCCGATCACTGCTCCCCGCTGTCTTCGATCACCGCTCCACACTGTCTCCGATCACCGCTCCCCACTGTCTCCGATCGCCACTCCACACTGTCTCCGATCACCGCTCCACACTGTCTCCGATCACTGCTCCACGCTGTCTCCGATCACCGCTCCCCGCTGTCTCCGATCACCGCTCCCCGCTGTCTCCGATCACTGCTCCCCGCTGTCTTCGATCTCCGCTCCACACTGTCTCCGATCACCGCTCCCCGCTGTCTCCGATCACCGCTCCACACTGTCTCCGATCACCGCTCCCCGCTGTCTCCGATCACCGCTCCACACTGTCTCCGATCACCACTCCACACTGTCTCCGATCACCGCTCCACGCTGTCTCCGATCACCGCTCCACGCTGTCTCCGATCACCGCTCCACACTGTCTCCGATCACCGCTCCACGCTGTCTCCGATCACTGCTCCACACTGTCTCCGATCACCGCTCCCAGCTGTCTCCGATCACTGCTCCACACTGTCTCCGATCACCGCTCCCCGCTGTCTCCGATCACCGCTCCACACTGTCTCCGATCACCGCTCCACACTGTCTCCGATCACCGCTCCACACTGTCTCCGATCACCGCTCCCAGCTGTCTCCGATCACTGCTCCACACTGTCTCCGATCACCGCTCCCCGCTGTCTCCGATCACCGCTCCACGCTGTCTCCGATCACCGCTCCACACTGTCTCCGATCACCGCTCCACGCTGTCTCCGATCACTGCTCCACACTGTCTCCGATCACCGCTCCCAGCTGTCTCCGATCACTGCTCCACACTGTCTCCGATCACCGCTCCCCGCTGTCTCCGATCACCGCTCCACACTGTCTCCGATCACCGCTCCACACTGTCTCCGATCACCGCTCCACGCTGTCTCCGATCACTGCTCCACACTGTCTCCGATCACCGCTCCCCACTGTCTCTGATCACCGCTCCCCACTGTCTCCGATCACCGCTCCCCGTTGTCTCCAATCACCGCTCCCCACTGTCTCTGATCACCGCTCCCCGTTGTCTCTGATCACCGCTCCCCACTGTCTCTGATCACCACTCCCCACTGTCTCTGATCACCGCTCCCCACTGTCTCCGATCACCGCTCCCCGCTGTCTCCGATCACCGCTCCCCGCTGTCTCCGATCACCGCTCCCCGCTGTCTCCGATCACCGCTCCACACTGTCTCCGATCACCGCTCCCCGCTGTCTCTGATCATCGCTCCACACTGTCTCCGATCACCGCTCCACACTGTCTCCGATCGCCGCTCCCCGCTGTCTCCGATCTCCGCTCCACACTGTCTCCGATCACCGCTCCACACTGTCTCCGATCACCGCTCCACACTGTCTCCGATCACCGCTCCACACTGTCTCCGATCGCCGCTCCACACTGTCTCCGATCACCGCTCCCCGCTGTCTCTGATCATCGCTCCACACTGTCTCCGATCACCGCTCCACACTGTCTCCGATCACCGCTCCCCGCTGTCTCTGATCATCGCTCCACACTGTCTCCGATCACCGCTCCACACTGTCTCCGATCGCCGCTCCCCGCTGTCTCCGATCTCCGCTCCACACTGTCTCCGATCACCGCTCCACACTGTCTCCGATCACCGCTCCACACTGTCTCCGATCACCGCTCCACACTGTCTCCGATCACCGCTCCACACTGTCTCCGATCACCGCTCCCCACTGTCTCGGATCACCGCTCCCCACTGTCTCCGATCACCGCTCCACACTGTCTCTGATCGCCGCTCCACACTGTCTCCGATCACCGCTCCACGCTGTCTCCGATCACCGCTCCCCGCTGTCTCCGATCACCGCTCCCCACTGTCTCCGATCACCGCTCCACTCTGTCTCCGATCACCGCTCCCCGCTGTCTCCGATCACCGCTCCCCGCTGTCTCCGATCACCGCTCCCCGCTGTCTCCGATCACCGCTCCCCGCTGTCTCCGATCACCGCTCCCCACTGTCTCCGATCACCGCTCCACACTGTCTCTGATCACCGCTCCCCGCTGTCTCCGATCACCGCTCCCCACTGTCTCCGATCACTGCTCCACACTGTCTCCGATCACCGCTCCCCACTGTCTCCGATCACCGCTCCCCGTTGTCTCCAATCACCGCTCCCCACTGTCTCTGATCACCGCTCCCCGTTGTCTCTGATCACCGCTCCCCACTGACTCTGATCACCACTCCCCACTGTCTCTGATCACCGCTCCCCACTGTCTCCGATCACCGCTCCCCACTGTCTCTGATCACCGCTCCCCACTGTCTCCGATCACCGCTCCCCGCTGTCTCCGATCACCGCTCCCCGCTGTCTCCGATCACCGCTCCCCGTTGTCTCCGATCACCGCTCCCCGCTGTCTCCGATCACCGCTCCACGCTGTCTCCGATCACCGCTCCACGCTGTCTCCGATCACCGCTCCCCACTGTCTCCGATCACCGCTCCCCGCTGTCTCCGATCACCGCTCCCCGCTGTCTCCGATCACCGCTCCCCGCTGTCTCCGATCACCGCTCCACACTGTCTCCGATCACCGCTCCACACTGTCTCCGATCACCGCTCCCCACTGTCTCTGATCACCGCTCCCCACTGTCTCCGATCACCGCTCCCCGCTGTCTCCGATCACCGCTCCACACTGTCTCCGATCACCGCTCCACACTGTCTCTGATCACCGCTCCACACTGTCTCCGATCACCGCTCCACACTGTCTCCAATCACCGCTCCCCGCTGTCTCTGATCATCGCTCCACACTGTCTCCGATCACCGCTCCACACTGTCTCCGATCGCCGCTTCCTGCTGTCTCCGATCACCGCTCCCCACTGTCTCCGATCACCGCTCCCCACTGTCTCCGATCACCGCTCCACACTGTCTCCGATCACCGCTCCCCACTGTCTCCGATCACCGCTCCACACTGTCTCCGATCACTGCTCCCCGCTGTCTCCGATCACTGCTCCACACTGTCTCCGATCACCGCTCCACACTGTCTCCGATCACCGCTCCCCACTGTCTCTGATCACCGCTCCCCACTGTCTCCGATCACCGCTCCCCGCTGTCTCCGATCACCGCTCCACACTGTCTCCGATCACCGCTCCACACTGTCTCTGATCACCGCTCCACACTGTCTCCGATCACCGCTCCACACTGTCTCCAATCACCGCTCCCCGCTGTCTCTGATCATCGCTCCACACTGTCTCCGATCACCGCTCCACACTGTCTCCGATCGCCGCTCCCTGCTGTCTCCGATCACCGCTCCCCACTGTCTCCGATCACCGCTCCCCACTGTCTCCGATCACCGCTCCACACTGTCTCCGATCACCGCTCCCCACTGTCTCCGATCACCGCTCCACACTGTCTCCGATCACTGCTCCCCGCTGTCTCCGATCACTGCTCCCCGCTGTCTCCGATCACCGCTCCCCGCTGTCTCCGATCACCGCTCCACACTGTCTCCGATCACCGCTCCCCACTGTCTCCGATCACCGCTCCACACTGTCTCCGATCACCGCTCCACACTGTCTCTGATCGCCGCTCCACACTGTCTCCGATCACCGCTCCACACTGTCTCCGATCACCACTCCCCACTGTCTCCGATCACCGCTCCACACTGTCTCCGATCACCGCTCCACACTGTCTCCGATCACCGCTCCACACTGTCTCTGATCGCCGCTCCACACTGTCTCCGATCGCCGCTCCCCACTGTCTCCGATCACCGCTCCCCACTGTCTCCGATCACCGCTCCACACTGTCTCCGATCACCGCTCCCCGCTGTCTCCGATCACCGCTCCCCACTGTCTCCGATCACCGCTCCACACTGTCTCCAATCACCGCTCCACACTGTCTCCGATCACCGCTCCACACTGTCTCCGATCACCGCTCCCCGCTGTCTCCGATCACCGCTCCACACTGTCTCCGATCACCGCTCCACACTGTCTCCGATCACCGCTCCACACTGTCTCCGATCACCGCTCCCCACTGTCTCCGATCGCCGCTCCACACTGTCTCCGATCACCGCTCCACGCTGTCTCCGATCACCGCTCCCCGCTGTCTCCGATCACCGCTCCCCACTGTCTCCGATCACCGCTCCACTCTGTCTCCGATCACCGCTCCCCGCTGTCTCCGATCACCGCTCCCCGCTGTCTCCGATCACCGCTCCCCGCTGTCTCCGATCACCGCTCCCCGCTGTCTCCGATCACCGCTCCCCACTGTCTCCGATCACCGCTCCACACTGTCGCCGATCACCGCTCCACACTGTCTCCGATCACCGCTCCCCGCTGTCTCCGATCACCGCTCCCCACTGTCTCCGATCACCGCTCCACACTGTCTCCGATCACCGCTCCCCACTGTCTCCGATCACCGCTCCACACTGTCTCTGATCACCGCTCCCCGCTGTCTCCGATCACCGCTCCCCACTGTCTCCGATCACCGCTCCACACTGTCTCCGATCACCGCTCCACACTGTCTCTGATCGCCGCTCCACACTGTCTCCGATCACCGCTCCACACTGTCTCTGATCACCGCTCCCCGCTGTCTCCAATCACCGCTCCCCACTGTCTCCGATCACCGCTCCACACTGTCTCCGATCACCGCTCCACACTGTCTCCGATCACCGCTCCACACTGTCTCTGATCGCCGCTCCACACTGTCTCCGATCACCGCTCCCCGCTGTCTCCGATCCCCGCTCCACACTGTCTCCGATCCCCGCTCCACACCGTCTCCGATCACCGCTCCCCGCTGTCTCCGATCCCCGCTCCACACTGTCTCCGATCCCCGCTCCACACCGTCTCCGATCACCGCTCCCCGCTGTCTCCGATCCCCGCTCCCCGCTGTCTCCGATCACCGCTCCACACTGTCTCCGATCACCGCTCCACACTGTCTCCGATCACCGCTCCCCGCTGTCTCCGATCCCCGCTCCACACCGTCTCCGATCACCACTCCCCGCCGATCCTGATCTCCGCTCCCCGCTGTCTCCAATCTCCGCTCCCCGCTGTCTCCGATCTCCACTGTATATTTTATCTGTAACACCTGTCTCAATGACAGATCCTTCCTGTTGTGTGCAGCCTGTCCTCTGCTCCCGATCGCCTGGCCTATCCCCACCTTGTGCTGCCAGTGCCGAGAGCTTCCCGACAATTCGGCTTCGAGCTGGTGGCGACTGGGCTGAGTGCACGCGCCCACCCTCACCGGCTTTTCGGGGTTATGTCAGAGCTCAACAGAGCGAGTCAAGTCAAGATTGCACCGATTCTCATCAAATATAAAAAAGCAGTGGTATATTTTCACATTGCAATTAAAGCTTCTGCTATCTATCTGTTGAGTAAAATTCCTTCAAAGTTAATTACTGCATGGTGAGGCACTGAAACCTAAAATGTAATAAAGTCACCTTGTGGTACAGATCAGTAGCTGGTTAATGGGGCTGCGAATGTAACAACAACAACAACAACAACAACCTGTATTTATATAGCACCTTTAACGTAATGAAATGTCCCAAGGTCCTTCACAGGAGTATTATGAGATAAAAAATTTGACACCAAGATGCATAAGTAGAAATTAGTGCAGGTGACCAAAAGCTTGGTCAAAGAGGCAGGTTTTAAGGAGAAAAGGGAGGTAGAGAGGCAGGGAGGTTTAGGGAGGGAGTTCTAGAGCTTGGGGCCCAGGCCACAAAAGGCACGGCCACTGAAGGTTGAGCGATTATAATCAGGGATGCTCAAGAGGGTAGAATTAGAGGAACGCAGACATCTCGGGGTGGGGGGGGCGGGGGGTTGTAGCGCTAAAGGAGATTACAGAGATAGGGAGGGGCGAGGCCATGGAGGGATTTGAAAATAAGGATGAGAATTTTGAAATCGAGGCATTGATAACCGGAAACCAATGTAGGTCAGCGAGCACGGGGGTATTGGGTGAACGGGACTTAGTGCGAGTTAGGACACGAGCAGCCGAGTTTTGGATCACCTCTAGCTTACGTAGGGTAGAATGTGGGAGGCCAGCCAGAAGTGTCAAGTCGAGAGATAACAAAGGCATGGATGAGAGCTTCAGCAGTAGATGAGCTGAGGCAAGGATGGAGACAGGCGATGTTAGAGACGTGGATCTAGGTGGTCTTAGTTATGCTGTGGATATATGGTCGAAATCTCATTTCAGGGTCAAGTATAACACCAAGGTTGCGAACAGTATGGTTCAGCCTCAGACAGAAGTTGGGGAGAGGGATGGAGTCAGTGGCTAGGGAATGGAGTTTGTGGCAGGAAAACAATGGCTTCGATATTCAATTAGAGAAAATTTCTGCTCATCCAGAACTAGATGTCAGACAAGCAGTCTGACAATTTAGAGACCGTGGAGGGGTGGAGAGAAGTGGTGGTGAGGTAGAGCTGGGTGTCATCAGCGAACATGTGGAAACTGACGTTGTGTTTTCAGATGATGTCGCCAAGGGGCAGCATGTAGATGAGAAATAGGAGGGGGCCAACGATAGATCCTTGGGGGACACCAGAGGTAACGATGCAGGGATGTGAAGAGAAGCCGTTGCAGGTGATTCTCTGGCTATGATTAGATAGATAAGAATGGAACCAGGCGAGTGCAGTCCCACCCAGCTGGACGACGGTGGAGAGGCATTGGAGGAGGATGGGAGTGGTCAACCCTGTCAAAGGCTGCAGACAGGTCCAGGAGGACGAGGAGGGATAGTTTATGTAAAGTCCTTAACAATACCACAAATCCACACGAGGCACATTCTATGGACAAGGTCACTCCATGACCTGAACCTTTATTCACGGGACCAAAAAATGATGACCCTGCGTGGGACCTCCCTTTTTATACCTGGGTGACCAGGTGAGGAGTGTCTCTCACAAGTTCACCCCCTGTGGTCAAGGTGTGCATTTCTTATTTATACAGTATTGCAGTGTTGTTACGTAAAAGTTACATACATGACATCACCTCCTCCTCAACATCTTATTGGGATCATAGGTGAAGTCTCTCGGGTGGTCTGCGCTCTCTCGTGGAGCGCCGCAGTTGGGGCTCTGGTTGTTGAGCCTTGGTATGCGTGTCTGTCACCTGTGGTGATTCCGGCCTGTCTGGGCTGACCGCAGGGACTGTGCATGCTGCTGAATGTTCTTGTTGCTCGGTCACTGGCAGTGGTGTGAATACCATCTCATGATCTTCCTCAGGTTCCTCAGTGTCCATGCTGACCCTTTTCTTTACTTGGTTCAGATGCTTGCGGCATATCTGCCCATTGTTAAGTTTAACCACTATGACCCTATTCCCCTCTTTGTCTATTACAGTACCCTCAAGCCATTTGGTCCCCAAAGCATGATTGAGAACAAATACGGGGTCATCAATTACTATACATCTCCCCCTTGAATTTCAGTCATGATACTCGTTTTTGGACTGGTGCTTGCCCTCAACAATGTCGGTCAGGACTGGATGAATGAGGGACAGCCGAGTTTTGAGTGTTCGTTTCATGAGTAGCTCCGCGGGCGGGACCCCCATGAGTGAGTGCGGTCGGGACCTATAGGCCAGCAGGAGACGCGATAGGCGACATTGAAGGGAGGGTCCTTGAATCCTGAGCAAGCCTTGCTTTATGATTTGGACCGCACGTTCTGCCTGGCCATTGGAGGCCGGCTTGAATGGTGCTGTCCTGGCATGGTTAATGCCATGAACTCCCGGAATTCTTGGCTTGTGAAACATGGGCCATTATCGCTAACAAGGATGTCCGGCAAGTCGTGGGTCGCAAAGACCACGCGCAGACTCTCCACAGTGGAGGATGTCATGCACGAATTCAAAATTATGCACTCGATCCATTTCGAGTACGCATCAACCACAATGAGAAACATATTTCCCATGAACAGGCCCGCGTAGTCGATGTGAAACATAGACATAGAAACATAGAAACATAGACAATAGGTGTAGGAGTAGGCCATTCGGCCCTTCTAGCCTGCACCGCCATTTAATGAGTTCATGGCTGAACATGCAACTTCAGTACCCCATTCCTGCTTCCTCGCCATACCCCTTGATCCCCCTAGTAGAAAGGACGACATCTAACTCCTTTTTGAATATATTTAGTGAATTGGCCTCAACAACTTTCTGTGGTAGAGAATTCCACAGGTTCACCACTCTCTGGGTGAAGAAGTTTCTCCTCATCTCGGTCCTAAATGGCTTACCCCTTATCCTTAGACTGTGACCCCTGGTTCTGGACTTCCCCAACATTGGGAACATTCTTCCTGCATCTAACCTGTATAAACCCGTCAGAATTTTAAACGTTTCTATGAGATCCCCTCTCATTCTTCTGAACTCCAATGAATACAAGCCCAGTTGATCCAGTCTTTCTTGATAGGTCAGTCCCGCCATCCCGGGAATCAGTCTGGTGAACCTTCGCTGCACTCCCTCAATTGCAACAATGTCCTTCCTCAAGTTAGGAGACCAAAACTGTACACAATACTCCAGGTGTGGCCTCACCAAGGCCCTGTACAACTGTAGTAACACCTCCCTGCCCCTGTACTCAAATCCCCTCGCTATGAAGGCCAACATGCCATTTGCTTTCTTAACCGCCTGCTGTACCTGCATGCCAACTTTCAATGACTGATGTACCATGACACCCAGGTCTCGTTGCACATCCCCTTTTCCTAATCTGTCACCATTCAGATAATAGTCTGTCTCTCTGTTTTTACCACCAAAGTGGATAACCTCACATTTATCCACATTATACTTCATCTGCCATGCATTTGCCCACTCACCTAACGTATCCAAGTCACTCTGCAGCCTCATAGCATCCTCCTCGCAGCTCACACTGCCACCCAACTTAGTGTCATCTGCAAATTTGGAGATACTACATTTAATCCCCTCGTACAAATTATTAATGTACAGTGTAAACAGCTGGGACCCCAGCACAGAACCTCGCGGTACCCCACTAGTCACTGCCTGCCATTCTGAAAAGTACCCATTTACTCCTACTCTTTGCTTCCTGTCTGCCAACCAGTTCTCAATCCACGTCAGCACACTACCCCCAATCCCATGTGCTTTAACTTTACACATTAATCTCTTGTGTGGGACCTTGTCGAAAGCCTTCTGAAAGTCCAAATACACCACATCAACTGGTTCTCCCTTGTCCACTCTACTGGAAACATCCTCAAAAAATTCCAGAAGATTTGTCAAGCATGATTTTCCTTTCACAAATCCATCATGGACCTATCATGTCACCTCTTTCCAAAGGTGAATACATGACCATGGCCTGGTGGGCCAGGGCCACGGGCTGAGCGAGGCCTCCTTGGGGGCATTACCTAGCTGGGCATACGTCGTGCACCTGCGAACACAGTGTTCCAGGTCTGAATCAATTCCCGACCACCACCCATGTGACCGGGCAATGGCCTTCATCAGCACGATGCCTGAGTGCTCGCTGTGGAGTTCCCTGATGAATGCTTCCCTGCCCCTCTGGGGCATGACTACCCGGCTGCCCCATAGTAAACAGTTGGCTTGGATGGAGAGCTCATCCATCCGTCTTTGAAACTGTCTGACCTCCTCACGGCATGCTCCGTGTGCGGGCGCCGAATCCCCAGTCAGGACACATTTCTTAATCAACGATAGGAGGGGATCTCTGTTGGTCCAGAGTTTGATCTGGCGGGCTGTGATGGGGGAGCCTGCGCTGTCAAAGGCATCGACAGCCATGACCATCTCAGCACTTTGCTCCACTGCCCCCTCGGTGGTGGCCAATGGAAACCTGCTGAGCGCGTCAGCGCAATTTTCGGTGCCAGGCCAGTGCCGGATGGTGTAGTCATACGCAGCGAGCGTGAGAGCCCATCGCTGTATGTGAGCTGACGCATTGGCATTGACGGCCTTGCTGTCTGACAGCAGGGATGTTAACGGCTTGTGGTCCGTTTCTAATTCGAACCTCCTGCCAAAAAGGTACTGATGCATCTTTTTCACCCCATAGACACATGCGAGTGCTTCCTTCTCAACCATCCCATATCCCCGTTCCGCTTGAGAGAGCGACCTGGAGGCATAAGCCACAGATTGTAGTTGGCCCTCAGCGTTACCCTGCTGCAACACGCACCCAACCCCATAGGACGATGCATCAAATGTCAGAACCAATTTCTTACGGGGGTCGTACAGGGTCAACAACTTATTTGAATAAAGTAGGTTCCGCGCCCGATTGAAAGCCCGTTCCTGACAGTCCCCCCAAAACCAATCACAACCCTTACGCAGGAGCACGTGTAGCAGCTCCAACAATGTGCTTAAGTTCGGCAGAAAGTTCCCGAAATAATTTAACAGTCCCAGAAATGAACGCAACTCCGATGTGTTGCAGGGCCTGGGCGCTCGTCGAATCGTCTCCGTTTTGGATTCAGTCGGCCAAATCCCATCTGCAGCAACCCTCCTGCCCAGAAACTCGACCTCGGGAGCCAAAAACACACACTTAGACTTCTTGAGTCACAGGCCTACCCGGTCCAGTCGGCGTAGCACCTCCTCCAGGTTGTGGAGGTGTTCCTCGGTGTCACGACCCGAAATACGATTGTTCCAGGAATGGATTTGAGCAGGCTTTCCATGTTTCTTTGAAAAATCGCGGCCGCTGATCGAATGCCAAACAGACACCTGTTGTAGACAAGCAATCCCTTGTGCATGGTGATGGTGGTCAGTAGTTTAGATTCGTCGGCCAGTTCTTGGGTCATGTAGCCTGAAGGGAGGTCCAACTTGGTGAACAGCTTGCCGCCTGCCAGCGTGGCAAAAAGGTTCTCCGCTCTCGGGAGCGGGTATTGATCTTGTAGGGACACCTGGTTGATAGTGGCCTTGTAGTCGCCACAGATCCTGACCGAGCATCCGCTTTTAGGACGGGAACGATGGGGCTTGCCCAGTCGTTGAATTCAACGGGCGAGATGATGCCCTCTCTCAGCAACCGGTCCAACTCGCTCTCAATTTTCTCCCGCATCACATACGGCACAGTTCTGGCTTTGTGGTGCACTGGTCTGGCGTCCGGGGTGATGCATATCACTACTTTGGTACCTTTGAACGTCCCGACACTAGGTTGAAATAGTGACTCAAATTGCTGTAGGACCTGTGAGCATGAATTTCGTTCCACAGATGACATGGTGTGCACATCCCCCCAATTTCCAGTTCATCTCAGCTAACCAGCTCCTCCCCAACAGTGTGGGACCATTGCCCGGGACAATCCAGAGCGGCAGCCGGTTCACTGATCCATTGTGCATGACCACCAATATTGCACTGCCTAGCACTGGAATGATTTCTTTGGTGTATGTCCGTAATTGCGTCTCAATGTGTTCTAGTTTGGGTCTGCTGGCTTTGAGTGGCCACAGCTTTTCAAATTGTTGAACACTCATGAGTGACTGGCTGGCCCCCGTGTCCAGCTCCATGCCGTTTAATAGGACTTTCATCATCATAGGTGGCGTTTTGGTATATGAGCTGCGAATGTTTGCCACATGAACCCGCTGAACTTCAGCGTCCATTGATTTGCCCCAAGCATCATCCTGCCTCACAGACCCTCATCTGGTTCATCCGCCTCATATATTAGCCTGGTTACAGGCTTTCTGCTGCACATTCTGGCTAAATGGCTACTGAGGTTACAATTTCTGCAGACGAACTGCATGTCTGCCCCCACACCTCCAGCATGAACTGAGATTTCCATTGCTGTGAACAAAAGGGCTTTTGCAAGGCATTCCTCACTGATTGTCCCTTTGACTACTCTTGAGCACCCTGTTAGTGGGTGTCAATGGCCCCATCCCGGGCTGCATTGTCCACTGGGGGGGCGTAAATATCCGTTCAGCCTGCCATTGTCTCTGTTGGAGACTTACTCTTGGGTCTATTGCTGCCTGGGGTGTCTCGAACTGTCCTTGCCTGCCTGCAGGGCTCTGTGTCGCATTTATGATATTGACTCCCTGATTCATCCTGATTCGTTGGAGGCAGAATTGCGCGCATATATTATCTTGGTTTCCTCCTCCCCCGCCATAAAAGTCTGAGCCATCAACACCGCCGCTTCCAAGGTCAAGTCCTTGGTCTCAATTAGCTTTCTGAAAATCCCAGCATGACCGATGCCCTCAATAAATAAATCTCTTAGCATCTCCCCCAGATGCAGGCGTCTGTGAACTTACAGAGGCTGGCCAAGCGACGGATGTCCGCAATGAACTCCAGTATGCTCTGTCCTTCCCAACGTTGGTGTGTATAGGATCTGTGTCGGGCCATGTGTACGCTGCTCGCCAGTTTGAGGTGCTCACCGATTAGTTTGCTGAGGTCTTCGAAGGTTTTGTCCGCCGGCTTCTCGGGTGCTAGCAGGTCTTTCATGAGCGCGTAAGTCTTAGGTCCACAGCTGGTCAGCAGATGAGCCCTTCGCTTGTCGGGCGCTGCGTCTCCCAGCCAGTCCTTCGTGACAAAACTCTGCTGAAGCCGCTCAATGAAATCGTCCCAGTCCTCACCAACACAGTACTGTTCATCTGTGCTGCCGGTGGCCATTCTCGTGGGTCGTTGATTCCCGTTTCTCGTCACCAATGTAAAGTCCTTACACAATACCACAAATCCACACGAGGCATATTCTATGGACAAGGTCACTCCATGACCTGAACCTTTATTCACGTGACCAAGAAGTGATGACTCTGCGTGGGACCTCCCTTTTTATACCTGGGTGACCAGGTGAGGAGTGTCTCCCACAAGTTCACCCGCTGTGGTCAAGGTGTGCATTTCTTACGTATATACAGTATTGCAGTGTTGTTACATAAAGGTTACATACATGACAGTTTACCTTTGTCACGGTCACAAAGGATGTAATTTGTGACTTTGGTAAGAGCCGTTTCAATACTGTGGCAGGCGCAGAAACCAGATTGGAGGGATTCAAACATGGAGTTCCGGGAAAGATGGGCACGGATTTGGGAGGCGACATGTTCAACGACTTTGGAGAGTAAAGGGAGGTTGGAGATGGGGTGGTAGTTTGCAAGAACGGAGGAGTCGAGGGTTTTTATTTTTGAGGAGAGGGGCGATGACGGCAGATTTGGAGGAGAGCGGGACAGTACCTGAGGAGAGAGAACCGTTAATAATGTTAGCTAACATGGGAGCCAGAAAAGGAAGTTGCGTGGTCAGCAGTTTGGTGGGAATAAGATCGAGGCAGTAGGAAGTGGGTCTCATGGACAGCATGAGCTCGGAAAGGTCACGAGAGGAGATCGGAGAGAAACTGGGGAAAGATATGAGGTCAGGGCTAGGGCGGGGGGGATCCTTCGAGGAGGTTTGGTCCGGTGGGCTAGGGGAAGGAAGGGAAGAGGCAGAAGTGGCCGAACGGATGGTCTCAATCTTAGAGACAAAGAAGTCCATGAGCTCCTCACACTTATTGTTAAAGGTGAGGGTGGAGACTGGGGAGAGGGGTTTCAGAAGACGGTTCGCAGTCTCCTCAGGTACGGTTAGGAGAATAGAAGCTGGGGTTTATCTTTACATTCCACAATGTTTCTGGAATAGGGAGTGATTTGGCAGATGAGAGCAGGACCCAATAATGCTTTATGGGATCCAGGCAGATCTAGCAGTGAATGGCTAAACCAGTTGTCCGCCATATTCGTTCAAGTCTGCGAACCTTGGACTTAAGGATGGGGAGATCAGGGCTGTACCAGGGGGAACGGCCAGGGTGAGAGAGAGTAATTGTTTTAACAGGGACTTGTTCATCCAAGGTGGTGGTGTGGATGTGGGTGAGCAGATTGGTAGCTGCAGAAATGCCATGGTGAATGGAGAGCCTAAGGGAGTATGTAAGTACAGTTTCTCGCAGGTTGGGGTCTCCACGCTGCTCCTGGGCCGCTGCACCTCCACTCTTTTTATGGCCCAACATGCTGCTGGTGGTTTCACGCAAGGGTAGTGGGTAATGAGTGGGGTGCCGCAGGGATCAGTGCTGGGCCCTCAACTATTTACAATCTACATTAATGACTTGTAATTTAGACAAGTTTGCTGATGATACAAAGATGGGTGGGAAAGCAAATTGTGAGGAGGACACCAAAAATCTGCAAAGGGATATAGACAGGATAAGTGAGTGGGCAAAAATTTGGCAGATGGAGTATAATGTGGGAAAATGTGAAGTTATCCACTTTGGCAGATAAAATAGAAAAGCAAATTATAATTTAAATGGAGAAAATTGCAAAGTGCTGCAATACAGAGGGACCTGGGAATCGTTGTGCATGAAACACAAAAAGTTAGTATGCAGGTGTTATGTCTGCAATAAAGGTTCAAACTGAGTACTGTTTGACTAAACAAGGTAGAACCTTGCTTCTGCTTTATTTAGGCCCAAAGTGCCTGACTCACAAAATGGCTGGCCTTTTATACCAGAGCAGCACCATGTGCATGCTGCTCAGTGGCCTCCAACAATGACACCATCTGATGGCTACAAACAGCATGTACATACATGACAATACCCTCCTCTGAGATCTTAACACAGTCTTTCACAGGTTGAGACGGTCCGGTGCTTTATGCTCCTGGGTTGGCCGTCTCAGTTTGATTCTGGCCTTCTGTGAGTGTGTGGACTCTGTTGTGGCTGGTGGCTGGATGGCTGACTTGTTGGGGGTGGCAGTGCCCAATTCAGGAATTGCAAGTACATTTTTATTGAACAAGTCCGTGATGGAAATTCCAGGTTCACTGATGACCCTTGAGTCCACTGAAGGCTGCTGGTAGGTTGGTTGGTCGTCGACGGTTTCTTCGTCCGACTGCTCTGGCTCGTCTGTATGCCTCAGCTTTGTTTGATCCATGTGTTTCCTGCAAGTTTGCCCATTCTTGAGCTTAATAACTAATACTCTGTTGCCATCCTTGGCCATGACCGTACCAGCGATCCATTTGGGACCCTGACCATAATTCAACACATATACAGGATCATTAACAGAAATCTAGCCTGACACAGTTGCGCAATCGTGGTACCCTTGTTGACTCTGTTTTCTGTATTCAACATGACTACTTAAATCCAGGTGTACAAGTCTTAAGACCTCTTTTCATCATGAGTTCAGCAGGCGAGACCTCTGTGAGTGTGAAGGGTCTTGTCCTGTTACTCAGCAGTATGCAAGACAAGCGAGTCTGCAGTGACCCTTGGGTTACTCTCCTCATGCTTTGCTTGATAATTTGTACTGCACGTTCTGCTTACCCGTTGGACGCAGGCTTGAACGGTGCTGAGCTTACATGTTTTATGCCGTTAAGTTTTACAAACTCCTGAAACACCTGACTGGTGAAACACGACCCATTGTCCCTCACCACTATGTCAGGCAGACCATGTGTCGTGAACATGACATTGAGATTCTCTATGGTTGCCATGGACGTACTGGATGACATGATTATGCATTCTATCCACTTCGAATAAGCGTCCACCACCACTGAAAACACCTTGCCCAGGAAGGGACCTGCAAATTCTGGAACAAGGTTTGGATGGTCATGACCACAGATTCAGCGGCGATTCCGCTGGTGCTTTGCTGAGCTGCATGCAAGTGTTGCACTGATGCACACATGCTTCCAGCTCAGAATCAATTCCTGGCCACCATACATGGGACCTGTATGATGCCTTCATCATCACTATACCAGGATGTGTGCTGCGTAACTCATGCACAAACTTTTCTCTCCCTTTCTTAGGCATTACAACTCGATTGACCCACAATATACAATCTGCTTGAATAGACAGTTCGTCCTTGCGACGAATGTACGGCTTGGCCTCCTCGCATATTTGCTTAGGTATGGTAGACCAATCCCATTTGAGGATGCAACCTGTTGTAGGAAGTAGGCACCTGCAGAATATATCAAAACACTAGGCATTAGGCACCTGCTAAATATATTTAAACTCATATAAGTTTAAAGTGGCCACACATAAAATGGCTGCCCAGGCATGATGGGAAATCAGGTAGTCAAGCTGTGAACCATTGACTGAGCAATGACCGAGCAATAACCCTGTGAGGCCCACTACCAGGAATGCCTTGGATGCAGGATAAGAATAATAAATCAATTAATTCCCCAGGAAGAAAGAGATAAGGAGAGAACCGATCTCCTGTAAACAAGGTCATACACCAATTATTTCCCCAAGAAGAAAGAGATAGGGAGAGAACCTATCTCCTGTAACAAGGTCATCAATCAGCCCGAGCTGACAATAACCGAACATGTAGTTCCTGAGGCACCAGGGGAATTCTATTGGGTTAAAAGAACCTAAATGTAATCTATAATCATTTTGATTGGATTGTGTCCAGCCGTTATGGGCTGAGTAACTGTAGTAAAATGTTGTGAAACATATAAAAATCCATGTAACCCTTTGTTCTGTGGAGAGAAACCTGGATACAGTCCTGAGACTTCCTCCCCGCTAAGCGTTAATAAAGGCCGCATCGGCATTGGAACCAACTCTGAGTGTTGAGTGATTCTTCTGAGAAAACACTAACGCTAACAGTGGCGTAGTCGACGGGATTTCCCGGAGTCGCTGGACGCCCTTGGAAAAACCCGGGTGAGTATAAAAAACAATTTTTAAGTATAAAGGTTGCGGAAGGTGGAAGCTGGTTGATCGACACGAGGAGACGGTCTAATATCTCAAACGCCTAGCCTGAGCCCGAATTAAGAGGACTTTTGTCCCACGTGACGGCCAGGAACCAAGTAGGCGTAGGAAACACACTTAGACCGTGGGATCGTGATACCGAGAGACATCTTCCGGACCCAGTAGTGTAATTTGAAATACCCTGGGTAGAACCAAGCGGTGTACAGCAGCTAACAGAATCCAAACCTGTGAACAGGGTCGGACCAACGGGCAAGAGCGGTGGTAGGTAGTCGTTAAGGTTAACGTGAGCACTGCAGGAAATTGCTTAAACGCGTTTTAAGAATTGTATAAGTTTGTGTAACAGCAGAACTTGTGACCTGACAGTAGCTAGGAGATGGTCTACTCCAAGTTGCGCTAGGAAGGAAGCGGACCTCTGAGAGTAGATTCCTAACGGTACTAGTCCTACCCAGGAATGGCCATGAAAGCAAGTAAACTCGAGTGGGGATCAGAAGGGTCCCTTACCCGTCATCTGGCGGAAAAGCAAAAGAAACTAATTGCGAAAATGTTTAGAGCAGGGTGGGACCTGCCAGCAGCCCAACGGGAATGGTGGGTGAAGGAACGAAAAAAAAACAATACCGGTAGTCCACTACAAAAGTTATGTGAGGAATTATTTAGATAAAACTACGAATTCCCTGAAAGGTCATGGATCCAAAAAAATTAATAGGAAAGAAGAGAGACTGTTGTAAATGTCTGGTCGTTGAGTGAGAGTCCCTGTGTGATTTTGTGACTGCGGAATGAATTTTTCTGAAAGCCAGGTTGGAAGAGGAATGCAAGTGTCTGTTTTTTAGCTAACCCTTTGTAGTGTTGTCCTGTAGGGGGAAGTTTTAAGACATTTTAAGTTAGAAATGCAGGTGTGGATTTATTCGGATGATTCGGATGATAAGTTACGGAGCTAGGAAATGTACAAAGGAGAGGTTTGTTGAGCAAAAGATAAAAAATGCATGGTCCCGGTGGTTAAAAAAAAAGAATTTACTTGTCGAAAGAAAACATGCAATGATTGATTGGGTTGAAAGACATAAATTTAGTCTCAGAATGAGATAAAGAATGCTTTTTAAAAAAAAGAGCTTCTAGCAAAAAAAAGGTTTTAAATAAAGATTGAAATTACAAAGTTTGAATTGGGATTTTGAGATATTCAGAGAAGGCACAGAAAATAAAGACGCCACTTTGAAAGTAAACAAAATGTGTTTGTGATGGAAAAAGACATAACTTACTAAATACTAGTTGATGTTTGCTGTGAAAAGATATTGGTTTAATTAGAAAAAGAAAAACATTTGGAAGAGGTTAAAAAACACTCAACATTTTAAATTATGAGAAAGTTTCTATGCAGTTTGAAAAGATTTCCAAAATGGACAGTCTTTATCAAGAAAAGTCCCGAACAGTCTAAACAAGCAGGAGGGTTTTGAACATCTAAGCTATGCGAACTCAGCACAGAGAAAAAAAAACTGGGAATTAGAGAATCTTACTGAATTTTTAAATTCTTATAGAAAATGGAACTGGCACAGAAGTTTAGATTTTGTGCTGAGAGAGAAATTTAAAAAAAAACAAAAAACAAAATTAAATTTCAGTAAACAAAATTGCTATTAAAAATGTGTGGTCTCGTTTTATATCAATTAAAAAAAAAATTTATTTGGCAAGTACTTGAATTAGAAGTTAAGAAAACATTGTAGTTTACTCCAATGATTTATGCTGTTTAACGGATTCCTAATTTCGAAGCCAGTTTTGAAGGCACAAAGACTTTTTTTTCAGATGATTACGTGAAGTCACGTAATGACATCAGGTCTTCTTACAAACCTGGAAAGGAGTTAACCCTTTCCATTGACAGCCGTTTTATAAAAACAGAACTAGCTTATGTAATAATATTTGCCTGATACAATAAAGAAATAGATACTCAATAAAACAAATTGAAGAGTTAAAAGCTAAGATAAACAGGCTGGAAGAGATAACGGGACTAGACGGATAGTGCAGTGCGCAGCCATAGCACCATCACCTATGGCAATAGAGCCAATGTACCCCATGGTGGGTAGGTGTAGTCCAGAAACCCAACCTAACGGTAAAGCAGACAACGATGTTCGGAGGAATAGCTTTGGCCTTGGTCATAATAGGAGTTTGGGTAATATTTAAGTGGGTAAAGACACGGGCGCACGCCCTACAGATTCAGCTCGAAATGGTTCGATTGTAACCTTGTGCTTCTGATTTTGCAGGGTGACCGGGACACTTGTAGAGCAAAAAACGTAACCCCTGGTGACGACCAGGCCGTCTGTTTAAAATTACAGATAATACTTACCAGAATGGGAATACGAACGGCGCTACTCGTAATATGGATAGCCCTGCGACATGCACGTACCCTGGGCAACACCGACGGACAGCAGAGCACGCTGGATATAAAAAACTACATGAATTATGGAGTCTTGTTTAATTTAACGGATGGAATGTGCATCCCAGCAGCAAAGGACTGGAGCAAGGACAGGACTTATTTTAATGCATGGTTACAAGTGAATCCTAATAAGAATCCTAATAAGAATAAGAGTATGTGTACAGTGCTCCACGGGTATAAGGAGCAGTTGCATTAAACGGAGGGATGTCAAAGGGCCCGATGAATGTACTTTCGGCATAATTTGCGCGCCTCCGGGACAATCCCAGCAATCGGTCATCCGCAAGAAGGGAATGGGGCTGTGTGGGTACTACGAGGAGGCGGGGGCGGCTGCAATATGCTTCTCACCCCCTCCGACACCGCGCCCCATAAGAACCACTACATTGCCCGAGGAACTGCCTTGTCCCATAACTACCAAGGGACCAGAGAATGGGATTGTAATGTACAACGAAGGGGAATTATTGTATGATAATGTTAAACATGAAATTGTGCCTGTCCTGATCAATATTTCAGGCATCCAGATGCCGGAATACTGTACAGAACAGTCAAGGAAAATGTACAATGTATTAAGTAAAGTTGTAATGCAGCAGGCTGCCGAATGCAATGGGTGCCAGTAGGTTCCGGAGACAGGGGTTAGACCCCAGGATGAAGAGGGAAATAGTTAATGATGTTGCTACCGTTTTCAATACAGGGACCTCCGTAGTGAACTCAATAGACATACAAGGATTAAATATGAGGGTGGAACAGCTTAGAGGGGTGATGAAGGGGTTATTGGAGAGGGTGGAGCAAAACCAGGAAGACCAAGCCAACCTAGGAAAGGAGGGTGCCGAAATCCAGTTGGATGGCATCTCAGTCCTGGAAGCTCACGCCAAAACCATCAATCACCTCATTGATAGAGAAAAAGAAGATACAGGAAAGCAAAGACAGGGGCAACTCTGTCACACTTATGGTCTGTGGATGGTGGGACAGATCCGCCACAATCTCGACCAGATCCAACGCGGGGAAGTACCCGATTGGATAGACAGTTCACATTTAGCTCAGTTGGCTAACCAGAGGGGGACACTGGATAATTGTACTCTGAAGGGACTGAACCGAGTATACCCAGCAATTCCAGATTGCCAGATGGGTAGGACTACCGGGATAGGGATAGTCCTGATGACCCCGAAAGCCACGCCGGACTCAGGGCCGTTCCCCCTATACCAACTAGAGAATATCGGAGTAATACGGGAAAATGTCTCCATACGCTACTACCTGACCACCATCTCTGCTGTTCGTCGAAACAACATACTTACCGGGATTTCCCTAGCAGATTGCAAGCAAAAGGGGGAAATCACAGTATGCCCTCACCCGGTGGGCCGAGGTGAGCTAGACGAGTGCGGATTTAACCGAACCGACGGGTGTGTACTAGAAATAGTGCCCGCACACAGGCACTTCGCGAGGGCAGGCTACGGAGGGAAGGGAAGATACTGCGTCTCTACCACAGAGCGTTCATACCAGTATAATGACCTGCAGTGCCCTATACCACAGCCAAACTTTTGCTTTACACCACTACGACCTGTCGCGATCGGGCAAGCACATATCACCCAGGTTAGGCACCGGAAGCCTGAAGTTATTGAGGTAACCGATCAGCTCCATGATCATTTACAGGATTATGACGAGCCAGATCAGGTCCCTATCCCACATCTAACCAAAGTATTACGAGAATTGAGGCTCAGAGTGGGTCAATCCGTAAAGTTATATCACCAACTGCAAACTAAAATCAAAGTACTGGAAGAAGATATCGATGTAGACTTACAAAGTCAGAGTTGGTGGAGAAAGGTCTGGGACTGGGGAATAAATGTGAACATCCATCCTTGGATTCGAATAATTTCACACACACTGGTCGGGATACAATTGATCTTAGCGATAACATGGGGCATAATGGCCTGCCAGGCATGCAGACACCACGCACAGCGAAAAGGGACCAATCACCGTTCCCCGGATACTAAACAAGCCTGTTTGATAAGGGGGCAGGAGGATTTGGCCTTTGTCAATTTGATTTAAGCAACCGGGACTCCTGAAACCGCGTGACTGGCCAGCACGTTGAGGCAGGGAGTACCGGGCCGTGCACAAAAATCTAGTAAAGGTAGAACGGTCGGTTAAAAGGGGACTAGGACTAGTCCCTTTACCGAAAGGGGGAATTGTTGTAGGAAGTAGGCACCTGCAGAATATATCAAAACACTAGGCATTAGGCACCTGCTAAATATATTTAAACTCATATAAGTTTAAAGTGGCCACACATAAAATGGCTGCCCAGGCATGATGGGAAATCAGATAGTCAAGCTGTGAACCATTGACTGAGCAATGACCGAGCAATAACCCTGTGAGGCCCACTACCAGGAATGCCTTGGATACAGGATAAGAATAATAAATCAATTAATTCCCCAGGAAGAAAGAGATAAGGAGAGAACCGATCTCCTGTAAACAAGGTCATAAACCAATTATTTCCCCAAGAATAAAGAGATAGGGAGAGAACCTATCTCCTGTAACAAGGTCATCAATCAGCCCGAGCTGACAATAACTGAACATGTAGTTCCTGAGGCACCAGGGGAATTCTATTGGGTTAAAAGAACCTATATATAATCTATAATCATTTTGATTGGATTGTGTCCAGCCGTGATGGGCTGAGTAACTGTAGTAAAATGTTGTGAAACATATAAAAATCCATGCAACCCTTTGTTCTGTGGAGAGAAGCCTGGATACAGTCCTGAGACTTCCTCCCTCCTAAGCGTTAATAAAGGCCGCATCGGCGTTGGAACCGACTCTGAGTGTTGAGTGATTCTTCTGAGAAAACACTAACGCTAACACAACCCTTTACCACTGATAATATCGGGTCCTGGCTGATCCAGGTCTTAACTTGTCTTCACTCTCAAAAGCATCCATGATTAACATTAAATCTGCCGGTTGTGGCATTTCCACCTCTGGTGGGGGCAACGGCAACCGGCTCAAAGCATCGGCACAATTCTCTGTGCCACATCTGTGGCGAAAGACATAATCATAGGTAGATAATATCAGCATCCACCTTTGGATGCGGGATGAAGCTTTGGTATTGATACCTTTGCTCTCGGAAAATGACAAAATGAACAGCTTGTGATTGGTCTCTAATTCAATCCTCAGACCGAACAGGTATTGATGCATCTTTTTAACACTGGTGAAGGTTCTTTTTCCACCATACTGTAGGCTCTTTCTGCTTTAGACAAACTTTTGGATGCATACACGACAATTTGAAGTTTTCCCGACTCATTGTCTTGTTGTAACACGCAACCAATTCCATATGACGATGCGTCACAAGCCGAAACTAATCGTTTACATGGGACAGCTTGTTAGAGCAAAGCAGATTTCTCAAAAACTTTGTTTTGCAATGCGCCCCACACCCAGTTGTTGTCTTTTCTCAATAGCATGTGGTTCAAGTAAGGTGCTCAATTTAGCTAGGAAGTCATCAAAGTAGTTGAGTAGACCCAAGAACGCACGCAGCTCCGTCATGTTCTGTGGCTTTGGTTTTCACGTCAGTAGGTCTGATGCTATCAGCGGCGATTTTCCTCCCGAGGAATTCGAGCTCTGGTGCCATGAAGACACACTTTGAGTGTTTAAATCTGCGTACCACTCTGTCCAAATGGAGTAGAACCTCTTCCACGTTGTTCAGATGTTCCTTGGAGTCACGACCGGTGATCAAGATGTCATATTGAAACACGACAGTTCTGGGAATGGATTTCAGTAGACTTTCCATATTCCTCTGGAATATTGCTGCAGCTGAGCGAATTCCAAACGGGCACCTGTGGTAAATAAACAGTCCTTTGTGTGTGTTAATGCACGTAAGTCTCTTCGACGTCTCGACCAACTCCTATGTCACATTGGCCAACATCAAGTCCAGTTTTGTGAATGACTTCTGTTGTGTATCTGTAAAGCATGCACTCCCATGTTCCGCCACCAGGGAGCGCATCCCCTGAAGTCCCAAAGAATCCCAGCATCCCTTGGGAGCACTGTATATAAGCTGGCCCCTAAGGCCTGTTCCTCATTCTGGAGTGTCTTAATAAAGACTGAGGTCACTGTTACTTTAACCTCCCTGTGTGCAGTCTCATTTGTGTTAGGAAAACAATAACTGCCGACGAGTATACGAATCCAACGCAAAGATGCAGCAAACTGTGGGCATCCTGGAGAAGTTCTCGGAGGGTCAGGAGTGGGACGCTTATGTCGAATGGCTAAACCAGTACTTTGTAGCCAACGACCTGGATGGAGAAGGAAGCGCTGCAAAAAGGAGAGCGGTTCTCCTCACGGTCTGCGGGGCACCGACCTACAGCCTCATGAAGAATCTTCTGGCTCTGATGAAAGTCACAGATAAGTCGTATGAGGAGCGGTGTACACTGGTTCGGGAGCATCTTAACCCAAGGGAGAGCGTGCTGATGGCGAGGTATCGGTTCTACACATGCCAGCGATCTGAACGTCAGGAAGTGGCAAGCTACGTCGCCGAGCTAAGGTGACTTTCAGGACAATGTGAGTTTGATGGCTACCTGGAGCAAATGCTCAAAGACTTTTTTGTACTAGGCATGGCAACGAGACCATCCTACGAAAACTTTTGACACTAGAGACACCGACCCTCAGGAAGGCCATTGCGATAGCACAGGCGTTTATGTCCACCAGTGATAACACCAAACAAATCTCTCAGCACACAAGTGCTAGCAATGTTCATAAATTAACTGGAACTGTATTTGTGAGCAGAAATGTACAGGGCAGAACCCACAAGTCTGCAACTGCCAGCAGGCCTCAGGTGACCAGATAGAAACATAGAAACATAGAAAATAGGTGCAGGAGTAGGCCATTCGGCCCTTCTAGCCTGCACCGCCATTCAATGAATTCATGGCTGAACATTCAACTTCAGTACCCCATTCCTGCTTTCTCGCCATACCCCTTGATCCCCCTAGTAGTAAGGACCTCATCTAACTCCTTTTTGAATATATTTAGTGAATTGGCCTCAACAACTTTCTGTGGTAGAGAATTCCACAGGTTCACCACTCTCTGGGTGAAGAAGTTTCTCCTCATCTCGGTCCTAAATGGCTTACCCCTTATCCTTAGACTGTGACCCCTGGTTCTGGACTTCCCCAACATTGTGAACATTCTTCCTGCATCTAACCTGTCTAAACCCATCAGAATTTTAAACGTTTCTATGAGGTCCCCTCTCATTCTTCTGAACTCCAGTGAATACAAGCCCAGTTGATTCAGTCTTTCTTGATAGGTCAATCCCGCCATCCCGGGAATCAGTCTGGTGAACCTTCGCTGCACTCCCTCAATAACAAGAATGTCCTTCCTCAGGTTAGGAGACCAAAACTGTACACAATACTCCAGGTGTGGCCTCACCAAGGCACTGTACAACTGTGGCAACACCTCCCTGCCCCTGTACTCAAATCCCCTCGCTATGAAGGCCAACATGCCATTTGCTTTCTTAACCGCATGCTGTACTTGCATGCCAACTTTCAATGACTAATGTACCATGACACCCAGGTCTCGTTGCACCTCCCCTTTTCCTAATCTGTCACCATTCAGATAATAGTCTGTCTCTCTGTTTTTACCACCAAAGTGGACAACCTCACATTTATCCACATTATACTTCATCTGCCATGCATTTGCCCACTCACCTAACCTATCCAAGTCACTCTGCAGCCTCTTAGCATCCTCTTCGCAGCTCACACTGCCACCTAACTTTGTGTCATCCGCAAATTTGGAGATACATTTAATCCCCTCGTCTAAATCATTAATATACAGTGTAAACAGCTGGGACCCCAGCACAGAACCTTGCGGTACCCCACTAGTCACCACCTGCCATTCTGAAAAGTACCCATTTACTCCTACTCTTTGCTTCCTGTCTGACAACCATTTCTAAATCCATGTCAGCACACGACCCCCAATCCAATGTGCTTTAACTTTGCACATTAATCTCTTGTGTGGAACCTTGTCGAAAGCCTTCTGAAAGTCCAAATATACCACATCAACTGGTTTTCCCTTGTCCACTCTACTGGAAACATCCTCAAAAAATTCCAGAAGATTTGTCAAGCATGATTTCCCTTTCACAAATCCATGCTGATTTGGACCTATCATGTCACCTCTTTCCAAATGCGTGGCTATGACATCCTTAATAATTGATTCCATCATCTTACCCACTATGGATGTCAGGCTGACTGGCCTATAATTTCCTGTTTTCTCTCTCCCTCCTTTTTTAAAAAGTGGGGTTACATTGGTTACCCTCCACTCGATAGGAACTGATCCAGAGTCAATGGAATGTTGGAAAATGACTGTCAATGCATCCGCTATTTCCAAGGCCACCTCCTTAAGTACTCTGGGATGCAGTCCATCAGGCCCTGGAGATTTATCGGCCTTCAATCCCATCAATTTCCCCAACACAATTTCCCGACTAATAAGGATTTCCCTCAGTTCCTCCTCCTTACTAGACCCTCTGACTCTTCTTATATCCGGAATGTTGTTAGTGTCCTCCTTAGTGAATACCGAACCAAAGTACTTGTTCAATTGGTCTGCCATTTCTTTGTTCCTCATTATGACTTCCCCTGATTCTGACTGCAGGGGACCTACATTTGTCTTTACTAACCTTTTTCTCTTTACATATCTATAGAAACTTTTGCAATCCGTCTTAATGTTCCCTGCAAGCTTCCTCTTGTACTCTATTTTTCCTGCCCTAATCAAACCCTTTGTCCTCCTCTGCTGAGTTCTAAATTTCTCCCAGTCTCCAGGTTCGCTGCTATTTCTGGCCAATTTGTATGCCACTTCCTTGGCTTTAATACTATCCCTGATTTCCCTTGATAGCCAAGGTTGAGCCATCTTCGCTTTTTTATTTTTATGCCAGACAGGAATGTACAATTGTTGTAGTTCATCCATGCGGTCTCTAAATGCCTGCCATTGCCCATCCACAGTCAACCCCTCAAGTATCATTCGCCAATCAATCCTAGCCAATTCACGTCTCATACCTTCAAAGTTACCCTTCTTTAAGTTCTGGACCATGGTCTCTGAATTAACTGTTTCATTCTCCATCCTAATGCAGAATTCCACCATATTATGGTCACTCTTCCCCAAGGGGCCTCGCACAATGAGATTGCTAATTAATCCTCTCTCATTACACAACACCCAGTCTAAGATGGCCTCCCCCCTAGTTGGTTCCTCGACATATTGATCTAGAAAACCATCCCTTATGCGCTCCAGGAAATCCTCTTCCACCGTATTGCTTCCAGTTTGGTTAGCCCAATCTATGTGCATATTAAAGTCACCCATTATAACTACCGCACCCTTATTGCATGCACCCATAATTTCCTGTTTGATGCCCTCCCCAACATCACTACTACTGTTTGGAGGTCTGTACACAACTCCCACTAACGTTTTTTGCCCTTTGGTGTTCTGCAGCTCTACCCATATAGATTACACATCATTCAAGCTAATGTCATTTCTAATTATTGTATTAATCTCCTCTTTAACCAGCAATGCTACCCCACCTCCTTTTCCTTTTATTCTATCCTTCCTGAATGTTGAATACCCCTGGATGTTGAGTTCCCAGCCCTGATCATCCTGGAGCCACGTCTCCGTAATCCCAATCACATCATATTTGTTAACATCTATTTGCACAGTTAATTCATCCACCTTATTACCGATACTCCTTGCATTAACTGGGCTTGTATTCACTGGAGTTCAGAAGAATGAGAGGGGACCTCATAGAAACATATAAAATTCTGACGGGGTTAGACAGGTTAGATGCAGGAAGAATGTTCCCAATGTTGGGGAAGTCCAGAACCAGAGGTCACAGTCTAAGGATAAGGGGTAAGCCATTTAGGACCGAGATGCAGAGGAACTTCTTCACCCAGAGAGTGGTGAACCTGTGGAATTCTCTACCACAGAAAGTTGTTGAGGCCAATTCACTAAATATATTCAAAAAGGAGTTAGATGAGGTCCTTACTACTAGGGGGATCAAGGGGTATGGCGAGAAAGCAGGAATGGGGTACTGAAGTTGAATGTTCAGCCATGAATTCATTGAATGGCGGTGCAGGCTAGAAGGGCCGAATGGCCTACTCCTGCACCTATTTTCTATGTTTCTATGTTTCTAAGGCACAAAGCCTTCAGGCTTGTTTTTTTAACACCCTTTGTCCTTTTAGAATTTTGTTGTACAGTGGCCCTTTTTGTTCTTTGTCTTGCGTTTCTCTGCCCTCCACTTTTTCTCATCTCCTTTCTTTCTTTTGCTTTTATCTCCTTTTTGTTTCCCTTTGTCTCCCTCCATTGGTTCCCATCCCCCTGCCATATTAGTTTAACTCCTCCCCAACAGTACTAGCAAACAATCCCCCTCAGACATTGGTTGCGGTCCTGCCCAGGTGCAGACCGTCCGGTTTGTACTGGTCCCACCTCCCCCAGAACCGGTTCCAATGCCCCAGGAATTTGAATCCCTCCCTGCTGCACCACTGCTCAAGCCACGTATTCATCTGTGCTATCCTGCGATTCCTACTCTGACTAGCACGTGGTACTGGTAGCAATCCCGAGATTACTACTTTTGAGGTCCTACTTTTGAATTTACCTCCTCGCTCCTTAAATTTGTTTCGTAGGACCTCATCCCTTTTTTTACCTATGTCGTTGGTACCAGTGTGCACCACGACAACTGGCTGTTCTCCCTCCCTTTTTAGAATGTCCTGCATCCGCTCCGAGACATCCTTGACCCTTGCACCAGGGAGGCAACATACTATCCTGGATGACTCAGAGTCCGCAACAAAGGATGAATGCAAGGCAATTCACACATTGTTGGCAGTGTGGAGGCTTCCATTCAGCTTATTCATGCTGCTTCAAAGTATATGTTTGCAAGAGCTGTGGAACAATGGGGCAACTCCAACAATCTGAAAACCTGCTAACCACCACGTGGCAGAGGAAGATCGGTCCATGGTGGATCAAAGCAATTTCAAGCCTCAGAGAGAGGAGGCAAATGCTGAAGTACACGGGGTGCACACATTTTCGATGAAATGTCCACCTAAAATGTTAATTGTAAAATTGAATGGCTTACCCGTAGCCATCGAACTGGACACTGGTGCGAGCCAATCCATCATGAGTAAAAAGATGTTTGAGAGACTGTGGTGCGACAAGGCACTCAGACCAGCCCTGAGCCACATCCACACGAAACTGAGAACGTACACCAAAGAGCTTATCACTGTCCTGGGCAGTGCCATGGTCAAGGTCACCTACGAGGGCACGGTGCACGAACTGCCACTCTGGATTGGTCCGGGCGAATGCCCCACACTGCTTGGAAGGAGCTGGCTGGGCAAAATCCGCTGGAACTGGGAAGACATCCGAACGCTTCACATGTCGATGAGTCCTCATGTACCCAGGTTCTGAACAAATTTCCTTCCCTTTTTGAGCCAGGCATTGGAAACTTTTCTGGGGTGAAGGTGCGGATTCACTTGGTCCCAGAGGCACGACCCATTCACCACAAGGTGCGAGCGGTACCTCACATGATGAGGGAGAGAGTGGAAATCGAGCTGGACAGGCTGCAACGCGAGGGCATCATCTCCCCAGTGGAATTCAGCAAGTGGGCCAGCCCAATTGTTCCAGTACTCAAAAGTGATGGCACAGTCAGGATTTGCAGCGATTATAAAGTAACTAGTAATCGTTTCTCGCTACAGGACCAATACCCGCTACCTAAGGCAGACGACATATTTGCGACGCTGGCAGGAGGCAAGACGTTCACCAAGCTCGACCTGACTTCGGCCGACATGACGCAGGAGCTGGAGGAGTCTTCGAAGGGCCTCACCTGCATCAACATGCACAAGGGACTGTTCATCTACAACAGATGCCCGTCTGGAATTCGGTCGGCTGCAGCGATCTTCCAGAGAAACATGGAGAGCCTACTCAAATCAGTACCACACACAGTGGTCTTTCAGGATGACATATTGATCACGGGTCGGGACACTGCCGAGCACCTACAAAACCTGGAGGAGGTTCTCCAGCAACTGGATCGCGTAGGGCTGCGGCTGAAGAGGTCGAAATTCATCTTCATGACAACAGAAGTGGAGTTTTTGGGGAGAAAGATCGCAGTCGACGGCATTCGGCCCACAGACGCCAAGACAGAGGCTATCAGGAACACGCCCAGGCCACAGAACATCACGGAGCTGCGGTCGTTCCTGGGACTCCTCAACTATTTTGGTAACTTCCTACTGGGGTTAAGCACCCTTTTAGAGCCCCTACATGTGTTATTGCGTAAAGATGAGAACTGGGTATGGGGCAAAAACCAAGTAATTGCTTTTGAGAAAGCCAGAAACATTTTATGCTCCAAAAAGCTGCTTGTATTGTATAACCCGTGTAAAAGACTTGTGCTCGCATGTGATGCGTTGTCGTAAGGAGTCGTGTGTGTCTTACAACAAGCTAACGTTGCGGGGAAGTTGCAACCTTTCACCTATGCCTCCAGGAGCTTGTCTAAGGCCGAGAGGGCCTACAGCATGATTGAGAAAGAGACATTAGCGTGTGTATTTGGGGTAAAGAAAATGCATCAGTACATGTTTGACCTCAAATTTGAGCTGGAAACCGCTCACAAGCCCCTCATATCCTTGTTCGCTGATAACAAGGGGCTAAATACTAATGCCTCAGCCCGCATACAAAGGTGGGCACTCGCGCTATCAGCGTATAACTATACCATCCGCCACAGGCCAGGCACCGAGAACTGTGTGGATGCTCTCTGTCGGCATTGCCCACCACGGGGGTGGAAATGGCGCAGCCTGCAAACTTGTTGATGGTGGCGCAGCTTGCAGACTTGTTGATGGTTATGGAAGCGATAAATCACCTGTCACGGCCCGCCAGATTAGGACTTGGGCAATCCAAGATCCTCTGCTGTCCCTAGTAAAAAACTGTGTACTGCATGGCAGCTGGGCCAGCAACCCCGTTGAAATGCAAGAGCTAATCAAGCTGTTCCAGCGGCGCAAGGACGAGCTGTCCATTCAGGCAGACTGCCTGTTGTGGGGTAACCGCATAGTGCTACCCAAAAAGGGCAGGGAGACATTCATCTCGGATCTCCACAGCACACACCCGGGTATAGTAATGATGAAAGCGATAGCCAGATCCCACGTGTAGTGGCCTGGTATCGACTCTGACTGAGAGTCCTGTGTACGGCAATGCAGCGTATGTGCTCAGTTGAGCAACGCGCCCAGAGAGGCACCACTAAGTTTGTGGTCCTGGCCCTCCAGACCATGGTCGAGGATCCATGTCAACTATGCGGGCCCGTTTCTCGGTGAAATGTTCCTGGTGGTGGTGGATGCTTTTTCAAAATGGACATAAATGTGAAGCACCGCCACCGCCACCATTGAAAGCCTGAGGGCCATGTTTGCCACCCACAGCCTGCCTGACATACCGGTCAGTGACAACGGGTCATGTTTTACCAGTGCTGAATTTAAAGAATTCATGACCCGCAATGGGATCAAACATGTCACCTCGGCCCCGTTTAAACCAGCCTCCAATGGGCAGGCAGAGCGGGCAGTACAAACAATCAAACAGCCTTAAATGAGTCACAGAAGGCTCACTCCAAACCTGTATGTCCCGAGTACTGCTCAGCTACCGCACGAGACCCCACTCGCTCACAGGGATGCCCCCGGCTGAGATACTCATGAAAAGGACACTTAAAACCAGACTCTCGCTGGTTCACCCCAACCTGCATGATCAGGTAGAGAGCAGGCGGCAGCAACAAAATGTAAATGATTGTCGCGACACTGTGTCACGGGAAATTGATCTGAATGACCCTGTGTATGTGCTAAACTATGGACATGTTCCCAAGTGGATCGTGGGCACGGTGATAGCTAAAGAAGGGAGTAGGGTGCTTGTAGTCAAACTAGACAATGGACAAATTTGCAGAAAGCCCCTGGACCAAACAAGGCTGCGGTTCACAGACTGCCCTGAACAACCCACAGCAGATACCACCTTTTTTGAGCCCCCAACACACACCCAAAGGATCAATGTTACCACCCCGGACCAGGAAATCAAACCCATCATGCCCAACAGTCCAGCAAGGCCAGGCTCACCCAACAGCCCTGCAGGGCCAACAACACGCCAGCCCAGCGAGGGCACAGCCAACACACCAGAACAGACGTTTGTACCGAGGCGGTCCACCAGGGAAAGAAAGGCTCCCGACCGCCTCACCTTGTAAATAGTTTTCACTTTCACTTTTCAGGAGAGTGATGTTGTGTATCTGTAAAGCATGCACTCCCATGTTCCGCCACCAGGGAGCACATCCCCTGAATTCCCAAGGGATCCCAGCATCCCTTGGGAGCACTGTTTATAAGCCGGCCCCTAAGGCTTGTTCCTCACTCTGGAGTGTCTTAATAAAGACTGAGGTCACTGTTACTTTAACCTCCCTGTGTGCAGTCTCATCTGTGTTAGGAACACAATAACTTCCCTCTGGCTCGTGTCGCAAACAAGTCATCAGCCTTCGGTAACGGGTACTGTTCTTGATTCAAAACCCTGCTGATTGTAGCCTTGTAGACTCCACAGATTCTGACTGTGCCATTACTTTTCAGCACAGGAACAATGGGGCTGACCCATTCATTAAATTCGCCCGGTGATATGATCCCTTCACGCTGGAGTCTGTCCAGTTCAATTTCGACCTTCTCCCTCATCATATACGGCACTGCCCGAGCTTTATGATGCATCTGAGTCCACGTGGATCTGCACCTTGGCTCCCGTGAAGTTGCCAATACCCGGTTCGAACAGCGAGGGGAACTTGCTCAATACTTGGGCACATGCATCTTCCTTCACTGACAATGCCTTTATGTCGTTCCAGTCACATCTGATTTTCTCCAACCAGCTCCTGTCAAGCAGCATTGGGCCATTGTCTGGAACAATCCACAGCGTTAACTCGTGAACCGCACCGTTATATGACATTAATTTGTGCAATGCCAATCACCTTTATCAGTTCTTTGGTGTACGTGCGCAGCTTGGCATTAACAGGGCTCAGCTGGCCTCGATATCTTAGTATCCCACAGCTTATTAAATGCCCTCTCGTTCATGATCGATTGACTCGCCCCCGTGTCCAGTTCCATCAATACCGGTATCCCATTAAACTTCACATTAATCTAAATTGGTTTACTCTTGGTTATGAAAGAGTAGAGTCCTTACACTTCCTCCTCTGGCATCTCGTATTGCGTATCCAGATCCGCGTTAGTCTGGCTCTCATCCTCCATGTGGTGTGTCGCAGCTCGCTTGCACTTGCACTGGAGATGCCCCGCTCTCAGACAGCCTTTGCAACTATATTGCTTGAATCGGCATTGCCGGTGCTGATGATTTCCCCCACAACGCCAACACGGAGAAGTCGGATACATTCCCGTTGGCGGACTTTGGGCAGCCACAGGTTTCGCGACTGCAGCCGTATAGGCCCTGCCATGTGCCGCTCTGCTGAATGCCGAATCAATCGCATTTACAGTCCTTGCTGAGGTTCGGTTCTTCACCGATATTTGCTTTGGACTCCTGTCCGTCGTCATACATGATTGAGCGATCTGGATGGCCCTTTTTAAATCCAACTCCTCCACCGCCAGTAGTTTGCGCAGGATCATCTCGTGGTTGATACCGATAACAAAGTCCCGCAGCATGTCTGCCAACACCATCCTGAACTTGCATGGCCCGTTAGACGTCTCAGGTCGGCAACGAATTCCACCGCGCTCTGGCCCTCCGATCCAAGTGTATATAAAACCCGTATCTCGAGATGAAGATGCCGTCGTCTGGCTTGAGGTGCTCACAATGTACACAATTCCTCGTATGTTTTCTCTGTTGGATCACTAGGCATGAGTACATTCTTTATCAGGCCGTAGATCTTTGAACCACACACAGTGAGGAACACGGCCCGGCGCCGATCTGCATCGTTGACCCTCTTCATTTTGTTGGCCACGAAGTACTGGTTCAAACGGCTCACAAAGTCTGCCCAATCTTCTCCCTCCACGAATCGCTCTAAAAATCCAATCGTGCTCATTTTGCAAACAAAGGTTCTTGTATTCTCGTCGCCTAATGTTATGTATGCAATAAAGGTTCAAACTGAGTACTGTTTAACTAAGCAAGGTACAACCTTGGCTCTGCTTTATTTAGGCCCAAAGTGCCTGACTCACAAAATGGCTGGCCTTTTATACCAGAGCAACACCTTGGGCCTCCAACAATGACACCATCTGGTGGCCAAAAACAGCATGTACATATATGACAGCAGGTACAGCAAGTAATCAGGAAGGCAAATAGAATGTTGGCCTTTATTGCAAGGGGATGGAGTATAAAAGCAGAGTCGTCCTGCTACAATTGTATAGAGTTTTGGTCTCTGTATTTAAGGAAGGATATACTTGCATTGGAGGCAGTTCAGAGAATGTTCACTAGGTTAATTCCGGAGATGAGGCAGTTGACTTATGAAGATAGGTTGAGTAGGTTGGGCTTATACACATTGGAGTTCAGAAGAATGAGAGGTGATCTTATTGAAATATATAAGATAATGAGGGGGCTCGACAAGGTGAATGCAGAGAGGATATTTCTACTCATAGGGGAAACTAAAACTAAGGGACTTAGTGCCCAAATTTGGCCAGTACAAATTTCTAGTGCACCCACCAGAGGTGCACCGCTTTTGTAGAACTCCAAGGGTGCCCAAAATCTTTGGGCCGAGTTTGGCTGCTCCTCTGCCTCTCCTCCATGGTGGCGTAGTGTGGCAACTGGATTCGGGGGTGGAGCCAGGTCCCGGCGCTAAAAAACAATGCCAGGACCTCTGCACATGCGCGCTAGAGTGTGCGCGCATGCACCATAGCTCCTAGCCCCTGGAATCTGAGAGTGTGTGCTGCAGGCTGTGTGAGAGAGGCCGATGCTCACCGCCCCTATCCCGGGCCGAGTGGCCTGCCGCACAGGCCGGCCATTGCCTTCCCGCGCTGAGGGCTGCATGAGACAGGTTGGTGGGGGGAAGAGTTTTGATCAGGGGGTGGAGAGGAAGAATTTTGATCGGTGGGGGGCAGGGGTGGAGAAGAGTTTTGATCGGTGGGGGGGGGTGGAGAGGAAGAATTTTGATTGGTGGGGCAGGGGGGAGGGCAAGAGTTTTGATGGAGGGGGGGAGGAGAAGAGTTTTGATCAGGGGGTGGAGAGGAAGAGTTTTGATCGGTGGGGGGGGGGAAGAGTTTTGATGGAGGGGGGGAGTAGAAGAGTTTTGATCAGGGGGTGGAGAGGAGAAGAGTTTTGATCGGTGGGGGGGGGGGAGGAGAAGAGTTTTGATCGGTGGGGGGGGGGGTAGGAGAAGAGTTTTGATCGGTGGGGGGAGGCGGAGGGGAAGAGTTTTGATCGGTGGGGGGGAGGCGGAGGGGAAGAGTTTTGATGGAGGGGGGGAGGAGAAGAGTTTTGATCGGGGGTGGAGAGGAAGAGTTTTGATCGGTGGGGGGGGGGGGAAGAGTTTTGATGGAGGGGGGGAGGAGAAGAGTTTTGATCGGTGGGGGGGGGGGAGAGTTTTGATCGGTGGGGGGGGGGGAGAGTTTTGATCGGTGGGGGAGGGGGGGGAGAGTTTTGATCGGTGGGGGGGGGAGGAGAAGAGTTTTGATTGGTGGGGGGGGGGTGGAGAGGAAGAATTTTGATCGGTGGGGCAGGGGGGAGGGCAAGAGTTTTGATGGAGGGGGGGAGGAGAAGAGTTTTGATCAGGGGGTGGAGAGGAAGAGTTTTGATCGGTGGGGGCGGGGTGAAGAGTTTTGATGGAGGGGGGGAGGAGAAGAGTTTTGATCAGGGGGTGGAGAGGAAGAGTTTTGATCGGTGGGGGGGGGGGAGAGTTTTGATCAGGGAGTGGAGAGGAAGAGTTTTGATCGGTGGGGGGGGGGGGGGAGAGTTTTGATCGGTGGGGGGGGGGGGGGAGAGTTTTGATGGAGGGGGGGAGGAGAAGAGTTTTGATCAGGGGGTGGAGAGGAAGAGTATTGATCGTGGGTGGGGGAGGAGAAGAGTTTTGATCGGTGGGGGTGGGGGGGAAGGGAAGAGTTTTGATCTGGCGCACCGGGCGGGGGGGGGGAGGGTGGTGAGGGAGAGACGAATGTGCAAAGAACTTTACTATCTAGCTATCTTTATTAAAAATATACTCAGTTTAATCATGCTGATAGCACCTACACCCTGTCCAGTCTCGCTGCTTGGGATTTAAAAAAAAACTAGCATTCCTATCATAACACTGTCACTTGGAGGCTTCTTGCACTGATCTCTTAATTCACCGCAGGGTTTTGCAGCATGTAAAAAAATAGCCACTTACTCTGGCCTAACTTAGTTTGGAGAAAGTTTTAGCTGGCTAAACTTGCTTAAATGGCCAAAACAGGCGTATATGGCTGGTAACGCCCCCTCTTTAAAAAAAAACTGAACTAAAAAAAACCTAACTAACTCACGTACACTGGAGCAACTTAAATGGGGAGAACTGCAATTTTTAAATTACTCCAAAAAAATCTAGTTGCTCCAAAAAAAACAGAGCAACTCCTGGGGAAACTTGGGCCCATAGTCTCAAAATAAGGGCCCGCCCATTTAAAACTGAGATGAGGAGGAATTTCTTCTCTCAGAGAGTTGTAAATCTGTGGAATTCTCTGTCCCAGAGAGCTGTGGAGGCTGGGTCATTGAATATATTCAAGGCGGAGATAGACAGATTTTTGAGCGATAAGGGAATAAAGGGTTATGGGGAGCGGGCGGGGAAGTGGAGCTGAGTCCATGATCAGATCAGCCATGATCTTATTGAATGGCGGAGCAGGCTCGAGGGGCCAGGTGGCCGACTCCTGCTCCTATTTCTTATGTTCGTATGTTCATGCAGCTCCCGGGCCACTGCACCTCCGTTCCTTTTATGCGAGAAACCACCAGCGGTAGGTCGGGGCCATAAAAGGAGCAGAGGTGCGGTGGCCCTGGAGCAGTGAGGAGGCCCGGGGGGGCGGGGCCCGGGAGCAGCTTGGAGGCTACTTCAGGGAGCAGCGTGAGTGGTGCAGGAGGGCGACAACTTGGAGAAGGGCGACTGGATTGGACATCAGGAAAATCAAGGCCACTGATTGGAGTGTGGGCAGGTACAGCAGGAGAGGCGAGGTTGGGGAAGGAGTGGCGAGAGATTGTGCAGGGATGTGATTGGGGTCCAGGAGAGGCGTGAATTCGGGGCCAGGGGCCCAGGGGCAGCACGGGCCAGCCCACACTGCGATATGTGCGCGCACTAGGTCCGTGCAGCAGAGCTGGTCTCCAGTCGTCTTGGGTAATCCTTGCCGCTGGACCAAGACCTAGCTCTGTCGAGCCCGTGTGGTGGCTGGTGTGCAACGGTCACCACACGTTAAAAAAATCCACGCACAGGCATCTTCCACCCTTCATGATGTAGTTCGGGATCTGGAATGTCAGATCCTTCATTGAAACATCTGTGAACTCATCCTATTTTTGGTGTGGAAGCAAGTCATCCTCGATACGAGGGACTGTCTAAGAAGAGGAGAAGAAGAAGATAAGTACAGTTGTAAGAGAGTCAGGAGAGAGTTTTTTCCAGGGGCGGACACAGAAGGAGGCAGGGTTGTGGGGTGGGGGGTAGGGTTGTGGGGTGGGGGAGAGTGGGGGGTAGGGTTGTGGGGTGGGGGGGCAGGGTTGTGGGGTGATGGGGGGGTTGTGGGGTGGTGGGGGGGTTGTGGGGTGGTGGGGGGGGTTTTGGGGTGGTGGGAGGGGTTGTGGGGTTGTGGGGGGGGTTGTGGGGTGGGGGGTTGTGGAGTGGTGGGGGGGCTTGTGGAGTGGTGGGGGGGGGTTGTGGGGTGGGGGTGGGGTAGGGTTGTGGAGTGGTGGGTGGCGGTAGGGTAGTGGGGTGGTGGGGGGGGTTGTGGGGTGGTGGGAGGGGTTGTGGGGTGGGGGTAGGGTTGTGGGGTGGTAGGGGGGTTGTGGGGTGCTGGGGGGGGTTGTGGAGTGGTGGGGGGTGGGGTTGTGGGGTGGGGGGGGTTGTGGGTTGGGGGGGGTGTGGGGTGGGGGTGGGGTTGGGGGTTGGGTTATGGGATGGTGGGGGGGTTGTGGGGTGGGGGGGTTGTGGGTTGGGGGGGTAGGGTAGTGGCGTGGTGGGGGGGTGTTGTGGGGTGGGGGGGGGTTGTGGGGTGGGGGGTATAGGGTAGTGGGGTGGTGGGGGGGGTGGTTGTGGGGTGGAAGGGGGATGTGTATGGAGAGCAATACGAGGAAGTGGTCAGTGATGGCCTTATCTGCGATTGACACGATGGAAACAGCGAGACCACGAGAGATGGCAAGGTTAAGGGGCTGGCTGTGAATATGGGTTGGGGAGTTTACGTGGAGGGAGAGATTAAGGATGGATAGGAGGCTAGTGAACTTGGAGGAGAGAGAGTATGATGAATTGAGATGGAGGTTGAAATCACCGAGGATGGGAAGTCGTTTGGTGCCGAGGCAGTGCAGTGTAGAGATAGTAGTGAAAGGACAGAAAGTAGTGCAGAAATATCGGTGATAAGATTTTTATGGTGGTTGAGTGGGCAGTAGAGAATGAAAATTCTACAAGAGAGGTGAGAGGGGTAAAATAGGGTGTGATGCTAAAGGAAGAGATTGTGGCGGAGGGGCGGGGGAAAGGCCAAGATGCAATTTGCTGATGAGAGCCACACTGTGACTGAGCAGGGCAAGTGGTGCAAGGTATAGCCAGGTGGGAGGCTTCATTTAAGGACAAGGTATCATCGCCCCTCAAACAGGTTTCCATCAGGACCATGATGTCAGTGCCATCATCCACGATAAGCTCATGGATAGGAAGGGCCTTGTTCGCAAGCGAACGGACATTCTGGAGCGAGAAGAGGAGAGGGTCGGTGATGGCTGCCCCACTGCCTGCGTCCATAGGGTCAGCGCCGGGGAGAGGGGGGGTGAGTTGGACGGGGAGAGATTGGCAGGGTTAGCCCCCAGTGGCGCGCTGGGCAGGAAGGTGGTGAGAGAGTAGGATGGGGCAGTGGGGTTGCTGCTCGTAGGGAGGCAGCGATGAGTGCCTCAATGGGCCTTTTATAGGATGCCAAGAGAGGTACAGAGGGAAGCTGTGAGCTTATCCAGGAGGGAGTCAAACCTGGGATAGCTACAGGAGAGGAGGAAGGTCAATGAGTAATGAAGGGTTGGGGTAGGGATTTGGGAGAGAAGTGTATCCGAGAGAGGAGAGATGAAAGGAGACATGACGACAGGAGAGAACAGTCAGGGAGGGACAAAGAGAAAAGGAAAGAGTGGGAATGTGGGAAAGTATTGAACGGCTCAGATCCGGAGCAGCAGCCAAAGTGCACACGCGAAGGGACACGGGAACAGCTCAGGTTACAGAGACTGTTTAAATGTAGAACATGCAATATTGATGGGTCGGAAACTGCCCCACATCAAGATTCGGCCAAGATCTGGTAAAACTCACTCTATTGCACAAACTTTAACCTCAATGATGTTTGCCAAAATGTTTTATTGTATCAGTTAGCTGAAAACAATTAAAGCTAATTGATCTCTCAACAAAAAAAACAACGTTCCATCTAGAAGGGTGATATTGGTGAAAGCGAAGCCAGGTCATTGTGCCAATTACAATGAGTGACACAGTATTAAAGAACAAATATCTCACAGCACATGTCTGCTTTTAACATCTTGTGATGAGGTTCGAATAAAAAACAGGACAAATGTGCAGTTTCACGCTCTCCCAACACTTTTGCTTTGAATCGTCCCTCCAACAGTATAACAGCAAGGAAAGACTATTGGCTTATTGCCATCCAGGGTTCATGTACGCTCACAGACATTCAAGGGCAATACAGGATGGGTAATAAATGCTGGATTTGCCAGCGATGCCCACATCCCGGAACGAACAATCCACACCTGTGTCCCCAGGTTGTGTGCTCAATTCACTAAGGCAAAGTTCCGACTTGACAGATCATCCGCCCCAACATTGAAAACCCAATTGCTGGTGCAGAGTTTGGCTAATTTCCCACTAACTGTTCAGCAATTACGCCTGAAAATTTATGGCTGGCGCAAAAAGGTGCAGGAGCTCGTTTGCACACCCTACTTGTGAATTCTACAAATTTGAGCGATATCCTTATTGGTATTGCCAGAAAATACCTTACTCTGATCGTTCAGTCTGGGTTTGGAGGCAGTCTATGCCACAGTCCCCATCAATATGTCTTAAGTGGGTCTACAAGTTGTGCGACTTTCTTCTCACTATGTAAATACAGACCAATTGTGAGGAAACGATCTACACTTTCAAAGTTGTGCTCGTCCTCCTACCAGCTTTTCACAAGCAGCTTTCATTACACTCAAATCATGCATAACTGAATGGAAGAATGCAAGCGTCATGGAATAACAGGGGTGAATGAGAGACCTTCTGTTTGCTGATTGGTACACCGGCCCAAGTGATCCCAGGTACGCTTACTCACACGGTGTGCCCCTGGGATTCGTGGGCCACAACTTGTCCCTCCACTCTGCAGCATCTGACACCAACTCCTCGGAGGAGGGTTCCCAGCAATGCATTTGGTTTGGATGGCAGTGGCATAATCCTTAGTTCTGCCGATGACAGCAAAATCCGAGTTAATAAGTTCAGTGAGTATTTACCTATATTACCTATATTTCGCTGGAGATATATCACCAATGATGTCTCCGCAAGATCCTGCAAATCCCCTGGGAGGTCAGGCGCACCAACATCAGTGTCCTCGACCAGGCTAACATCCCCAGTATTGAAGCACTGACCACACTCGATCAGCTTCGCTGGGCAGGCCACATAGTACACATGCCAGATACGAGACTCCCTAAGCAAATGCTTTATGCGGAGCTCCTTCATGGCAAATGAGCCAAAGGAGGAGGACAGCGGAAATGTTATAAGGACAACCTCAAAGCCGCCCTGGTAAAGTGCGACATCACCACTGACACCTGGGAGACCCTGGCCGAAGACCGCCCGAGGTGGAGAAAGTCCATCCAGGAGGGCGTTGAGCTTTTCGGGTCTCAACGCAAAGAGCATGAAGAGGCCAAGCACAGGCAGCGGAATGAGCGCGCGGCAAACCAGCCCCACCGACCCCTTCCCTCGACGAATGTCTGTCCCACCTGTAACAGGGTCTGCGGCTCTCGTATCGGACTGTTCAGCCACCAAAGAACTCACTTTGGGAGTGGAAGCAAGTCCTCCTCGATTCCGAGGGACTGCCTATGACGATGATGCTATTTCCATTTGTATAAACAGGTTAATCATAAGGATTAAGAGACGGGTAAGAATAATATCTGTAAAATCAATGTGTAAGTGAAATTACTGGTCAAGCAACTCTTATGCAGAAACTAACTAGCCACGCCCATCTTGTTCTTGAGTATCAGATATATTACATACGTTGCCAGTGTAGCAATAGTTCTGTGATATTTTCTTGCAAAGTGACTTGTGAATTTTGCTCAATATTGCATGTAAATTTAAATACATGTCTTGAATCGAAGAGGACTTCCCTAATCCACAGACATTAAAAGCTGTTTCCAGTGTTAGGAAACGAGAACCCATCAGCTGATGTCTGCTACAAGTCTGCAGCATAATCGAGAAGCCCTGTGATGTCATAGATTCCAAAATTAACTGAATTCTTCCTTCATTCGAATCTCAGAATTTATTCGTGTTCATAACATGCCCCCAGGTGTTTTTTAAAAATAAAACACTAGTATGGTTTGCACCACTATTTTGTTACATGTCAAATATTATGTCAGGATTTTTCTCTTGTCAATTTTCTTAACACCCTTCCTCTGCTGAAGCCGATGACTGATTTCATGAGCAATAGATAAGCAGCCTGAATAGTGCATGTCGGCTGAATAATCAAATGGCAGAGGTGGTGGCAGCATGGATGTGTTTGATCCTGTCCTTATCTGATTTCCATGTGTATGCAAACTTAGCAATCATAGGCAGTCCCTCAGAATCGAGGAAGACTTGCTTCCACTCTTAAAATGAGTCCTTAGGTGGCTGAACAGTCCAATACGAGAGCCGCAGTCCCTGTCACAGGTGGGACAGATAGTTGTTGAGGGTAAGGATGGGTGGGACAGGTTTGTCGCACGCTCTTTCCGCTGCCTGCGCTTGATTTCTGCATGCTCTCGGCGACAAGACTCGAGGTGCTCAGCGCCCTCCCGGATGCACTTCTCTACTTAGGGCAGTCTTTGGCCAGGGACCCCCAGCTTGTCGGTGGGGATGTTGCACTTTATCAGGGAGGCTTTGAGAATGTCCTTGTAACATTTCCTCTGCCCATCTTTGGCTCGTTTGCCGTGAAGGGACCCGCCACCACCTCAATAAAACCCCAACACTGCACGAGGTAGAAAAAGCCATAAGACAGCTTAAGAACAACAAGGCTACGGGAGCGGATGGAATCCCTGCTGAGGCGCTAAAGTATGGTGGAGAGGCACTGTTGGCGCGAATACATGACCTCATCTCTCTCATCTGGAGGGTGGAGAGCATGCCAGGAGATCTCAGAGATGCAGTGATTGTGACCATCTTTAAAAAAAGGGGACAAGACCAACTGCGGCAACTACAGAAGAATCTCCCTGCTATCAGCCACTGGGAAAGTTGTCGCTAGAGTCCTCAACCGTCTTCTCCCTGTGGCCGAGGAGCTCCTCCCGGAGTCACAGCGCGGATTTCGTCCCCTACGGGACACAACGGACATGATCTTTGCAGCACGACAGCTGCAGGAAAAATGCAGGGAGCAGCACCAGCCCTTATACATGGCCTTCTTCGACCTTACAAAGGCCTTTGACACTGTCAACTGCGAGGGTCTATGGAGCGTCCTCCTCCGTTTCGGATGCCCCCAAAAGTTCGTCAACTTAGCAATGGTGACTTGATAGCCATCAGCTGCAAGGCCTCCCCCCCCTCCGGAGCCTAGCCCGGACCGAATGCCGCCCCCCCTCTCCCCCCGGCCCCCACCCCGTCCCCACCGATTCCCACTGCTGCTGTCCCGGTCGTGGAACTGGATCTTCTGCGCTGATTCTCTTATCTGCGCTGATTTTGTTAATTGCCCAGAAGGCTTTTCCAGAATGGTCACATCTTAAAAAAAAATCATTGTTGGCCAAACTTGCTTAAATGGCAGAATTGACATGGATAGCAGGTCACACTCCCAATGAGGTAAAAAAATCGTAGCCTAAAAAAATCCTACCTAAGTGAATTACGCTGGCGCAGAAACTTTGGGGAAACTTGAACTTACTCCCCAAAAAAACGGTGCACGCCAAAAAAACGGCGCAGATAATTGGGGAAAATTGAGCCCATAGTACTGCTGTAATCTTATTGTACAGGTTAGATCTGAATGATACCGTCAAGAATGATGGAAGACGTATAAACAAATATTCCAAACATTTTAGTCTAAATTACTGTTGGCAACATGAGTGGATGAACACTTAAGGAGTTATTTTGGCTGAAGGGTGAAAACAGGCATTTAATAGGTGCTGGGGAAATAAGACACTCCTGTTTGAAAAATGTTGGTGCTAATTGCTGATTATCATAACTTGAATTTGCCTGGAGAAGCTAAACCAGATACCTGCAGGTTTAGCACTCAAGTGTTGATTAGATGCAATTTTCGTAGAGCAGTATATGTGGGCCCCTTGTACCCATTTCCACTGAAGGCATGGAGTGCGCTGGCTGGCATACAGTGGCACATTGCAGGTTGGCTCAGTGACTGAAGGAGAGGGCGCCCAGGCACTGGAGGCCCAGAGGAGAAGGCCCAGAGGAGGAGGCCCAGAGAAGGAGGCCTAGGCACTGGAGGCCCACAGGAGGAGGCCCAGAGGAGGAGGAGGCCCAGAGGAGGAGGCCCAGGCACTGGAGGCCCAGAGGAGGAGGCCCAGAGAAGGAGGCCTAGGCACTGGAGGCCCAGAGGAGGAGGCCCAGGCACTGGAGGCCCAGAGAAGGAGGCCCAGGCACTGGAGGTCCAGAGGAGGAGGTCCAGAGGAGGAGGGATGTCCTAATCACGCAGGGGGGAAGGACACCACCTCGCCCTCCTGTCCCGCTCTCCTGCAGCAGTTTGTGCTGCTCTGCCTGGCCTCATTACCTCCTCCCATTCCCTCTGCAGACCAATAGGGGCTCCTAGCAAGATGCCGATGACGAAGCACTCTCCTTTTCTTGGCGACTCCTATAAGGTGTCCAATAAGGTAGAGTAGCGGTGCACTTACTCCTTTTAGATGAAGTCCTCAGAAAATTTACGGAATAAATGTTGCTTGGTGAAGTCTTGATAAAGTGTCCCAGAAAGCCTTCCAATGTGACTCAGAGTCTTCTTCACAGCTCCAGCAGCAAGTGAACATGAAATGGTCAATATCTCTTTAAGTATCGTTTGAAATCCACATCAATGCATTATTTACTCCCAAAAGCTTGTCGCTGTTAGGAGAAGGCGTTTGGACAAGCGCTGGCCACCAAAATTCCATGTAGCCTCCTTAATGAGCGTTAGCAGGCATTTTGGAGCTGAAATTGCCCCTTTGGCAGTGACAGTTAGCGCTGCCGGTCGGTGTTAATGGACGTTAATGACCCATTTGCCCCCGGAGCACCGCCAGCAAAAAGTGGTTTACCCTGCGACCCACAATTAGCGCACCGGCGTGGCGCACGCACGGCGATGACTTCATTGCCCCGCGGGACGCGAGTTTGGCACGTGACGATGCCGCCGACAGTTTCTCGCTGTGAGAAGCTGCGGGCACCATTAAAGGGGAGGTGGCAGTACGGCGGCCGCCATTCCTTTTTCTGTCAGCTGATTGTTCAGTCGGGCTGACAATGGCGGCCGCTGGTGTGGCCTGCCCGCCAACATGCAGATTGGCAACCCCTCTTGGGTGCCAGGCCGCTGGCCCAGCCGAAACCCTCCCTGGTGGCACAGTGGGCGCCACTAAAAGAGGCTGCAGAGTTCGCAGTGGCCCTCCCCTTTAAAAGAACGGGAGGGTCAGTGTGACACGGCACGTGTGCAGCGCGCTGAGTGTACCACCCCACGAGCGTCGCGCGAACGCTCCGTTAGCGCAACAACAATTGTTGGGGTCAAAGTGCCCAAATCCGCTTCCTGCGGCAGCACTAACAAAACACCTAATTCGAATTTTGTGCTCCAAAACCAGCGCGGGGCAAATTCAGCTCCTTTAGGAGCAATCAGCCCCTTAGTTAGCCTCTGGGCAGCTGTTCTTAGGTATTAATGGGCTATTTTACATGGTTAATACCTGCACTAAAATAGTGGGCAGAGCAATGTATCAACATACCGAAAGGTTTACTAATATCACCAATAGTAATTTATTCATTTCTAAATCACTAAATATTCTTCATTTTAAATAAGTTACATCAGGTATTTTGTTGTCAATCAACTTGAGCCTTCACAGACATTTTCTTCCGTGGATTCTTTTTACAGCATGGAATACACTCCTAAACAATTTCAATTATATATACATACAGTCTTCTATTTATTTCCTGTTTGTGAAATTTCCTGTGAGAATTGTTTGAGGCCATGTATTTTTCCATTACCACCGATACTCTGGTCAATGTATTCGGATATAGAGGTTTTCATCATGCAAGAGGAAGAGGCGTCTCACTGGGGCTCTCACTTCCTGTTGGTACTTTGTGGTTTCATAACCTTCTGCAAGGGAGTACTTTCTGACTAGTTTGGAATTACAACATATTGTTTTTGCCGAAGCAAATGCTGAATAGAGACAGCGACCATTTTCTCTTCATGTGTGATAATGGGCCAGAATTTGCTATCAAAATAACAGTAAGGCTAATGGCACTTGTTATTATTAAAGCACAAAGGCCACAGTGACTTCAGGTGAGGGCAGATGCACGGTTAAACACAGAAATCCAAAAGTTGCTGCCCGAGATACAACTTTGCAAAAATGGCATCTCGCTGTCTGCCTCATCATTGAAATGCATAAAGGCAGAGAGCTGCACCCTTTGGTTCTCCGATGACTCCCTCCACGTGCTTATGTTCCGACAGGTAGAAGAGACCTCCCCAGGGGTCCAAGACAGCCTGGTTGTAGATTGTAGAAGGTGTCACAAGCAAGGATGTGGTCAGCAGGACCTGGGTGTAGTGCTGCAAATGTTTCAATGATCTCATTCGATCAAGGAATATTAGTACAAAGCCACACTCAACTTCATCCTGAATTAAGCACAAAAATCTAGGCTGACACTCCAGTGTGGTGCTGAGGGAGTGCTGCACTGTCGGAGGTGCCGTCTTTCGATTGAGACATTAAACCGAGGCCCCGTCTGCTCTCTCAAGTGGATGTAAAAGATTCCACAGCACTATTTCGAAGAAGAACAGGAGAGTTATCCCCGGTGTCCTGGGGCCAATATTTATCCCGAATAAACATCACAAAAACAGGTTATCTGGTCATTATCACATTGCTGTGTGTGGGAGCTTGCTGTGCGCTTGTTGGCATCTGCATTTCCCACATTACAACAGTGACTACACTCCAAAAGTACTCCATTGGCTGTAAAGCGCTTTGAGACGTCCGGTGGTCATGAAAGGCGCTATATAAATGCAAGTCTCTCTCTTTCCCTCTTTCTCTCTCTTTCTCTCTTTCTTTCTTTCTTTCTCTTTCTCTCTTTCTTTCTCTCTCTCTTTCTTTCTCTCTCTCTTTCCGTCTTTCTTTCTTTCTTTCTTTCTTTCTTTCTTCTACCTCAACTCCACATTCCTACACTATCCCCATATCCCTTGATTCCCTTAATATTCAAAAATCTATCAATCTCTGATTTGAATATACTCAACGACTGAGAATCTACAGCCCTCTGGGGTATAAAATCTCAAAGAATTGAGTCATTTTCGCCCACATCAATTAATAACACAATTTACCCAGTGTTAAATATTCTGTAACCGAGAGGTATAAAATAGAGCAGGTAAACCAGACGTGTTCAGGCCTAGTTCAGCATGCCTTATGAGGTAATTTAGATTAGTAAATTGTAGTCGAGAAATAAAGAGGGGAAAAGAAAGATTGGATTCAGAGGGAGAGAGAAAAAAAAGAGACAGAATGCAGAAGTATTTTATTTTACTTTAAATTTGACATTTTTAAAATCTCCAGCAGCAACTAAAACCTGAAGGAATGGGACTCCACACTTGTAACAGTTAATTTTCAGTGCCAGAGAGTTTGTTTGGCAGTAATTAACAATTATCCCATTGTTCAAAGGGTACTTAGACTGAATTGAACAAGGCTTTCTGTGGTGAGTGAAGAAATTTCTCCTCATCTCAGTCCCAAATGGCCGACTCCTTATTCTGACACAATGACCCAAGTTCTAGACTCCCCAGCCAGGGGAAACAACCCCCCTGCATCTATCTTGTTAAGCCTCTTCAGAATTTTATGTTTCAATGAGATCACCTCCAGAGAATATAGACCTCATCTGCTCACCTCTCCTCATAGGACCATCCCCCCATCCCAGGAATTAGTCTGGTGAACCTTTGTTGCACTCCCTCTAAGGCAAATATATCCTTCCTTGGGTCAGGAGACCAAAACGGTGCTCAGTACTCCAGGGAATTCTGGAAGATGAACACCAATGCATCCACTATCTGCGTAGCCACCTCTTTTAAAGCCCGAGGGTGTGGGCCATCAAGATCAGGGGATTTGTTGGCTTTTATTGCCATTAATTTCTCTAGTACTATTTCTTTACTGATACCAATTTCTTTAAGTTCCTCATTCTCACCAGACCCTGGTTCCCCACATTTTCCGGAGTGTTTTTTGTGTCTTCTATCCTGAAGATTGAAGTCCCCCATGAATATTGTATTACCATGTTACATGTGCCTCTGATTTCCTGCTTTATACTCTACCTAACACTGCAACTACTGTTAGCGGGCCTATAAACTATTCCCACCTGTGTTTCATGCCCCTTATTGTTTCTTAGCTTCACCCAAACTGACTCTACATCTTGATTTTCCAAGCTAATATCCTTGCTCTCTACAGTCTTTATCCCATCCTTTATTATCAGGGATATCCCCCCTCCTCCCCCTTCCTTTTCCATTCTTCATAATCTTGTAAAATTCAAGTATTCTGGAATATTTAATTCCAAACCTTGGTCACTCTGCAACCATGTCCCCTCAATAGCTATTAGATCAAACCCATTTAATTCTATCTGTGCTATTAATTCATCTATTTTGTTATGAATGCTTCACAAATTTAGATGTGGTGCCTTTAGCTTTAACTTTTTTTTCTATTTTTTTCCTGATATTACCTCAGTTACTAATGCCCTAATATTAATACTAACGCCATAAAAGGAGTGGCAAGCGGCAGCCTGGGAGCAAGGTGCAGCGTGAGCTGGTGCAGGAGGGCGATGACAGCAAAGAGGGCAACTGGATTGGATGTTATCAAGGTCCAGGTGGCTGATCGGAGAGTGGGCAGGTACAGCAGGAGCGGCGAGTGATCGTGGAGCGATGTGATTGGGGCCCAGGAGAGCCGTGAGTCTGGGGCCCAGAAGAGCCGAGGGCCCCAGGGGCAGCACGGGCCAGCCCACACTGCGATATGTGTGCGCACTAGGTCCGTGCAGCAGAGCTGGTCTCCAGTTATCTTGGGAAATCCTTGCCACTGGACCAAGACCTAGCTCTGTCAAGCCCGTGTGGTGGCTGGTGTGCAACGGCCACCACACGTTAAAAAAATCCACGCACAGGCATCTTCCACCCTTCAGGATGTAGGTCGGGATCTGGAATATTAGGTCCTTTATTGAAACACCTGTGAACTCATCCCTTTTTGGCGTGGAAGCAAGTCATCCTCGCTACGAGGGACTGCCTATGATGACCTTTGTTAAGCGTTCTGTCCCTTCCTGACCCATACTGCTTACTTTTATTGAAAACGCTACTCTGCTGTACAGTCTTGACTTTCCTCTTACTGCTTTTGAATTTACCCTTTCCTGGGTCCTACTACCCCGCCCCCCTCACCCTCACTTCATTAGTTTAAAGCCATCCACCACCCTAGCTGTTTGATTTGCCAGGAGACGGGTTTAAGTGGAGCCTTTCCCAACAGAACAGCTCCCTCTTCCCCCAGAACTGCTGCGACTAGCCCATGAATTGAAACCCTGGCCTCCCATGCCACTCTTTCAGCCATGCATTTATCCTTCTGTTTGTTCCGATGTCAATTTGCATTTGGCTCAGGTAACAATCCAGATGTAATTCATATGTTGCTAAATGTCACTGCGTGGGCAACAAAGATATAAACCCTGATAAAATTTATGACAGGGTAAACAATTCCTCCTGGTCCAGGTCCCCTTTCATCAAATACAAAGGTTTATCTATTTTCACCCACTGTGGAAAATCATCCAAGCTTCCAATTTCTGTGAACTGCCAACAAATGGAAGGTAGCTAAGTTATAACAGGCCTGCTGTCATCCTTTATTACGAGTACTGTTGAGGGGGATGACTCATCAGGGGAGAGCAGCAGCAGCCAAGTTCATAGTGTAGTGTCCTTACACACTACTATAAATTCAGACGAGGCACATTCTGCAGACAAGGTCACTCTGTGACCCGAACCTTTATTCACAGGACCAAGAAGTGATGACCCTGCGTGGGACCTCCCTTTATATACCTGGATGATCAGGTGAGGAGTGTCTCCTACAAGTTCGCCTCCTGTGGTCAAGGTGTGCATTTCTTAGGTGTACACAGTATGCAGTGTCGTTATGAAGGTTACAGTTACATGAAGGTTACATACATGACATCACCTCCCCGCCAACGTCTTATGGGGTCAAAGATTAAGTCTTTCAGGCGGTCGACGCTCTCTCGTGGAGTGCCGCAGTTGGGGCTCTGGTTGTTCAGCCTTGGCATGCGTCTCTGTCACCTGTGGTGATTCCGGCTTGTCCGGGCTGGCCACAGGGACTGTGCATGCTGCTGAAAGTTCTTGTTGCTCGGTCACTGGCGGTGGTGTGGGCAGCATCTCATGATCTTCCTCAGGTTCCTCAGTGTCCATGCTGAACCTTTTTTTTTTTACTTGGTCCAGATGCTTGCGGCATATCTGTCCATTGTTAAGTCTGACCACTATGACCCTATTCCCCTCTTTGCCAAATACAGTACCCTCAAGCCACTTTGGCCCAAAGCGTGATTAAGAACAAATACAGGGTCATCAATTTCTATACATCTCCCCTTTGAGTTACGGTCATGGCACTCATTTTGGAACTGGCGCTTGCCCTCCACAATGTCTGACAGGACTGGATGAATGAGGGACAGCCGAGTTTTAAGTGTATATTTCATGAGTAGTTCCGCGGGTGGGACTCCCGTGAGCGAATGTGGTCGGGACCGATAGGCCAGCAGGAGGCGCAATAGGCAGCATTGAAGGGAGGGTCCTTGAATCCGGAGCATGCCCTGCTTTATGATTTGGACTACACGTTCTGCCTGGCCATTGGAAGCCGACTTGAACGGTGCTGTCCGGACATGTTTGATGCCATTACCCGACATGAACTCCCGGAATTCATAGCTAGTGAAACACGGGCCGTTGTCGCTAACCAGGATGTCCTGCAAACTGTGGGTCGCAAAGACCGCCGCAGACTCTCCACAGTGGTGGATGTCGTGCACGAATTCAATATGATGCACTCAATCCATTTTGAGTATGCATCAACAACAATGAGGAACATTTTTCCCATGAACGGGCTCATGTAGTCTACGTGAATACGTGACCATGGCCTGGTGGGCCAGGGCCACAGGCTGAGTGGGGCCTCCCTGGGGGCATTGCCCAACTGGGCACATGTCGTGCACCTGTGAACACAGTGTTCCAGGTCTGAGTCAATTCCCGGCCACCATACATGTGACCAGGCAATGGCCTTCATTAGCACGATGCCTGGGTGCTTGCTGTGGAATTCCCTAATGAATGCTTCCCTTCCCTTCTGGGGCATGACTACCCGGCTGCGCCATAGTAGGCAGTCGGCTTGGATGGAGAGCTCATCCATCCGTCTGTGAAACGGTCTGACCTCCTCGGGGCAGGCTCCGTGTGCGGGCGCCCAGTCCCCAGTCAAGACACATTTCTTAATCAAGGATAGGAGGGGATCTCTGTTGGTCCAGATTTTGATCTGGCGGGCTGTGATGGGGGAGCCTGCGCTGTCAAAGCATCAACAGCCATGACCATCTCAGCGCTTTGCTCCGCTGCCCCCTCAGTGGTGGCCAGTGGGAGCCTGCTGAGCGCGTCAGTGCAATTTTCGGTGCCTGGCCGGTGCCGTATGGTGTAGTCATACGCAGCCAGCATGAGAGCCCATCGCTGTATGCAAGCTGGTGCATTGGCATTGACAGCTTTGCTGTCTGACAACAGGGATGTTAACGGCTTGTGGTCTGTTTCTAACTCGAACCTTCTGCCAAAAAGTACTGGTGCATCTTTTTCACCCTGTAGACACATGCGAGTGCTTCCTTTTCAAACATCCCATATCCCCTTTCTGCTTGGGAGAGTGACCTGGAAGCATAAACCACAGGTTGGAGTTGACCCTCATCATTACTCTGCTGCATCAAGCACCCAACCCCATAGGATGATGCATCACATGTCAAAACCAATTTCTTACAGAGGTTGTACAGGGTCAACAGCTTATTAGAAAAAAGCAGGTTCCACGACCGATTGAAAGCCCGTTCCTGACAGTCCCCTAAAACCAATTGCAACCCTTACGCAGGAGCACGTGTAGAGGCTCCAACAATGTGCTTACATTCGGCAGAAAGTTCCCGAAATAGTTCAAGAATCCCAGAAATGAACGCAACTCCGATGTGTTGCCGGGCCTGGGCGCACGACGAATCGCCTCTGTTTTGGATTCCGTAGGCCGGATCCCGTCTGTGGCAACCCTCCTGCCCAAAAGCTCGACCTCTGGGGCCAACAACACACACTTGGACTTCTTTAGTCGCAGGCCTACTCGGTCCAGTCGGCGTAGCACCTCCTCCAGGTTATGGAGGTGTTCTCGGTGTCTCGACCCGTGATAAGGATGTCGTCTTGAAATACGATTGTTCCAGGGATGGATTTGAGCAGGCTTTCCATGTTCCTTTGAAAGATAGTGGCCGCTGATCGAATGCCAAACGGACACCTGTTGTAGATAAACAGCCCCTTGTGCGTGGAGATGGTGGTCAGTAGCTTGGATTCTTCGGCCAGTTCCTGGGTCATGTAGGCCGAAGTGAGGTCCAACTTAGTGAACAGCTTGCCGCCTGCCAGTGTGGCAGAAAGATCCTCCGCTCTTGGAAGCGGGTATTGGTGTTGTAGTGACACTCGGTTGATATTGGCCTTGTAGTTGCCACAGATCCTGACCGAGCCATTCATTTTTAAGACAGTGACGATGGGGCTTGCCCAGTCGCTGAATTCAACGGGCAAAATTATGCCCTCTCTTAGCAACCTGTCCAACTCACTCTCAATTTTCTCTCGCATCACATACGGCACAGCTCTGGCTTTATGGTGCACTGGTCTGGCGTCTGGGGTGATGCGTATCACTACTTTGGTACCTTTGAAAGTCCCAACACCAAGTTGAAATAGCGACTCAAATTTCTGTAGGACCTGTGAGCATAAACTTCGCTCCACAGATGAAATGGCATGCACATCCCCCCATTTCCAGTTCATCTCGGCTAGCCAGCTCCTCCCCAAAAGCGCGGGACCATTTCCCGGGACAATCCAAAGCGGCAGCCAATTCTCTAAATCATTATGTGTGACCACCAACACTGCACTGCCTAGCACTGGGATGATCTCTTTGGTGTACGTCCGTAATTGTGTATCAATGCGTTCTAGTTTGGGTCTGCTAGCTCTGAGTGGCTATAGTTTCTCGAATTGTTGGACACTCATAAGTGACTGGCTGGACCCTGTGTCCAGCTCCATGCGTACCGTTTAATAGGACTTTCATCATCATAGGTGGCATTTTGATATGTGAGCTATGGATGTTTGCCACATGAACCCGCTGAACTTCAGCGTCCATTGCTTTGTCCCAAGCATCAACCTGCCTTGCAGACCCCTCTTGTGGTTCATCTGCCTCATAAATTAGCCTTGTTGCGGGCTTCCTGCACATTCTGGCTAAATGTCCACTGAAGTTACAATTTCTGCAGATAAATTGTTGAAACCTGCAGGTTTTTGCAGCATGTCTTCCCCCGCACTTCCAGCATGAGCTGAGATTATTGTGAACAAAAGAGCTGTTACCAGACATTCCTCTCTGATTGTCTCTTTGATTATTTTTGAGCACTCTGTTAGTGGGTGTCAATGGCCCCATCCCGAGACGTAGTGTCCAACGTGATGGTGTAAATGTCGTTAAATCTGCCATTGTCTCTGTTGAGGACCCATTCTATAGTCTGTTGCTGCCTGGGTGGTGTTGAATTTCCCTTGTCTGCCTGTGGGGTTCTGAGTCGCGTTTACAATGTTAACTCCCTGATCCATCGCCATGTTGGAAGCAGAGTTGCGTGCGTATATTATCTTGGTTTCCTCCTCCACCGCCATGAAGGTCTGAGCCATCAACGCCACCGCTTCCAAGGTCAAGTCCTTGGTCTCAATTAGCTTTCTGAAAATCCTGGCACGACCAATGCCCTCAATGAAGAAATCCCTTAACATCTCCCCGCTGCAGGCGTCTGCGAACTTACAGAGGCTGGCCAAACGCCGAAGGTCCGCAACGAAGTCCGATATGCTCTGTCCTTCCCGACGTCGGTGTGTATAGAATTGGTGTCGGACCATGTGTATACTGCTCGCTGGTTTGAGGGAATCACCGATCAGTTTGCTGAGCTCTTCAAAAGTTTTGTCTGCCGGCTTCTCGGGTGCGAGCAGGTCTTTCATCAGCGTGTACGTCTTAGGTCCACAGCTGGTCAGTAGATGCGCCCTTCGCTTGTCAGCTGCTGCATCTCCCAGCCAGTCCTTCGTGACAAAGCTCTGCTGGAGCCTCTCAACTAAATCGTCCCGCTCCTCACCAACACAGTACCGTTCCTCGGTGATACCGGTTGCCATTCTCGTGAGTCGTTGATTCCCGTTTCACGTCGCCAAGTGTATAGTAGAATTTACATACTACTATAAATTCACACGAGGCACATTCTGCAGACAAGATCACTCTGTGACCCGAACCTTTATTCATAGGACCAAGAAGTGATGACCTGCATGGGACCTCCCTTTATATACCTGGATGACCAGGTGAGGAGTGTCTCCCACAGGTTCACCCCCTGTGGTCAAGGTGTGCATTACTTAGGTGTATACAGTATGCAGTGTTGTTACATGAAGGTTACAGTTATATGAAGGTTACATATATGACACATAGCACCGTGGGTGGCTCTGCTGCACAGGAGGGCAGGACAAAGAATTGGAGAGCTATAGTGATAGGGGATTCTATTGTAAGGGGAATGGATAAACATTTCTGCGGATGCAACCGAGACTCCAGGATGGCATGTTGCCTCCCTGTGCAAGGGTCAAGGATGCCTCGGAGCGGGTGCAGGACATTTTGAAGGGGGAGGGTAAACAGCCAGTTGTTGTGGTGCATATAGGTACCAACGATATAGGTAAAAAACAGGACGAGTTCTTACAAGATGAATTTAGGGAAATAGGAGCTAAATTAAAAAGTAGGACCTTAAAAGTAGTAATCTCAGGATTGCTACCAGTGCCACATGCTAGTCAGAGTAGGAATCGCAGGATTGCTCAGATGAATACGTGGCTTGAGGAGTGGTGCAGAAGGGAGGGATTCAAATTCCTGGAACAATGGAACTGGTTCTGGAGGAGGTGGGACCAGTACAAAATGGAAGGTCTGCACCTGGGCAGGATCGGAACCAATGTCCTAGAGGGAGTGTTTGCTAGTGCTGTTCGGGAGGGGTTAAACTAATATGGCGGGGGAATGGAAACCTATGCAGGGAGACAGAGGGAAGTAAAATGGAGGCAGAAGCAAAAGATAGAAAGAAGAAAAGTAAAAGTGGAGGGCAGAGAAACCCAAGGCAAAAAGCAAAAAGGACCACATTACAGCAAAAATTCTAAAGGGGCAAAGGGTGTTAAAAAGACAAGCCTGAAGGCTCTGTGCCTCAATGCGAGGAGTATTCGGAATAAGGTGGACGAATTAACTGCGCAGATTGCAGTTCACGGATATGATGTAATTGGCATCACGGAGACATGGCTCCAGGGTGACCAAGGCTGGGAACTCAACATCCAGGGGTATTCAACTTTTAGGACGGATAGGCAGAAAGGAAAAGGAGGTGGGGTGGTGTTGCTGGTTAAGGAGGGAATTAATGCAATAGTAAGGAAGGACATTAGCTTGGATAAAGTGGAATCTGTATGGGTGGAGCTATGGAATACCAAAGGGCAGAAAACGCAAGTGGGAGTTGTGTACAGACCACCAAACAGTAGTAGTGAGGTTGGGGACAGCATCAAACAAGAAATTAGGGATGCGTGCAATAAAGGTACAGCAGTTATCATGGGCGACTTTAATCTACATATTGATTGGGTTAACCAAACTGGTAGCAATGCGGTGGAGGAGGATTTCCTGGAGTGTATTAGGGATGAATTTCTGGACCAATATGTCGAGGAACCAACGAGAGGGCTGGCCATCCTAGACTGGGTGATGTGTAATGAGAAGGGACTAATTAGCAATCTTGTTGTGCGAGGCCCCTTGGGGAAGAGTGACCATAATATGGCAGAATTCTTTATTAAGATGGAGAGTGACACAGTTAATTCAGAGACTAGGGTCCTGAACTTAAGGAAAAGTAACTTCGATGGTATGAGACGTGAATTGGCTGGAATAGACTGGCGAGTGATACTTAAAGGGTTGACGGTGGATAGGCAATGGCAAACATTTAAAGATCACATGGATATAGTTCAACAATTGTACATCCTTGTCTGGAATAAAAATAAAACGGGGAAGGTGGCTCAACTGTGGCTAATAAGGGAAATTAAGGATAGTGTTAAATCCAAGGAAGAGGCATATACATTGCCCAGAAAAAGCAGCAAACCTGAGGACTGGGAGAATTTTATAATACAGCAGAGGAGGACAAAGGGTTTAATTAGGAGGGGGAAAATAGAGTATGAGAGGAAGCTTGCTGGGAACATAAAAACTGACTGCAAAAGTTTCTATAGATATGTGAAGAGAAAAAGATGAGTGAAGAAAAACGTAGGTCCCTTGCAATCAGATTCAGGTGAATTTATAATGGGGAACAAAGAAATAGCAGACCAGTTAAATAAATACTTTGGTTCTGTCTCCACGAAGGAAGACACAAATAACCTTCCGGAAATACTAAGGAAACGAGGATCGAGTGAGAAGGAGGAACTGAAGGAAATCCTGATTAGGCGGGAAATTGTGTTAGGGAAATTGATGGGATTGAAGGCCGATAAATCCCCTGGGCCTGATAGTCCGCATCCCAGAGTACTTAAGGAAGCAGCCCTAGAAATAGTGGATGCATTGGTGATCATTTTCCAATAGTCTATCGACTCTGGATCGGTTCCTATGGACTGGAGGGTAGCTAATGTAATCCCACTTTTTAAGAAGGGAGGGAGAGAGAAGGCGGATAATTATAGACCAGTTAGCCTGACATCAGTAGTGGGGAAAATGTTGGAATTAATTATTAAAGATGAAATAGCAGGACTTTTGGAAAGCAGTGACAGGATCGGTCCAAGTCAGCATGAATTTATGAAAGGGAAATCATGCTTGACAAATCTTCTGGAATTTTTTGAGGATGTAATTCGTAGAGTGGACAAGGGAGAACCGGTGGATGTGGTGTATTTGGACTTTCAAAAGGCTTTTGACAAGGTCCCACACAAGAGATTGGTGTGCAAAATTAAAACACATGATATTGGGGGTAATGTACTGATGTGGATAGAGAACTGGTTGGCAGACAGGAAGCAAAGAGTTGGGATAAATGGGTCCTTTTCAGAATGGCAGGCAGTGACTAGTGGGGTGCCGCAGGGTTCAGTGCTGGGACCCCAGCTATGTACAATATACATTCATGATTTGGATGAGGGAATTGAGTGTAATATCTCCAAGTTTGCAGATGATACTAAGCTGGGTGGCAGTGTGAGCTGTGAGGAGGTCGCTAAAAGGCTGCAGGGTGACTTGGACAGGTTAGGTGAGTGGGGAAATGCATGGCAGATGCAGTATAATGTGGATAAATGTGAGGTTATCCACTTTGGTGGCAAAAACACAAAGGCAGAATATTATCTGAATGGCGGCAGATGAGGAAAAGGGGAGGTGCATCGAGAGCTGGGTGCCATGGTACATCAGTCATTGAAAGTTGGCATGCAGGTACAGCAAGCTGTGAAGAAGACAAATGGTATCTTGACCTTCATAGCTAGGGGATTTGAGTATCAGAGCAGGGACGCCTTACTGCAGTTGTACAGGGCCTTAGTGAGGCCTCACCTGGAATATTGTGTTCAGTTTTGGTCTCCTAATCTGAGGAAGGACATTCTTGCTATTGAGGGAGTGCAGCGAAGGTTCACCAGACTGATTGACGGGATGGCAGGACTGACATATGAGGAGAGACTGGATCAACTGGGCCTGTATTCACTGGAGTTTAGAAGGATGAGAGGTGATCTCATAGAAACATATAAAATTCTGACGCGACTGGACAGGTTAGATGCAGAAGATTGTTCCCGATGTTGGGGAAGTCCAGAACCAGGGGACATCTTCTAAGGATAAGGGGTAAGCCATTTAGGACTGAGATGAGGAGAAACTTCTTCACTCAGAGAGTTGTTAACCTGTGGAATTCCCTACCACAGAGAGTTGTTGATGCCAGTTCATTGGATATATTCAAGAGAGAGTTAGATATGGCTCTTACGGCTAAAGGGATCAAGGGGTATGGAGAGGAAGCAGAAAAGGGGTACTGAGGTGAATGATCAGCCATGATCTTATTGAATGGTGGTGCAGGCTCGAAGGGCTGAATGGCCTACTCCTGCACCTATTTTCTATGTTTCTATATTATGAGATGGGAGTACACCATGTGGGTTCAACCATGTAATCGTTAAATTAAACTTCATTCTTTTTGCACTCTTGAAGTCGGTGAAAAATAATGCCAGCTTCCTTGTCATATTTCTGTTGGCAGGTAACAGAATAGATCCTTTCCCAGTTTGTCCAGAAGTCAACTTGTAAGAATTGGCTAACTAAATAAATGTTGCATTTCCTTGCAGATAGGCTGAATTTCCATGGGTCCAACAGGTCAAAAAATGCTTTTTAGGCTTTGCTGCATCATGTATGAATATCATTTTTTTTCTGCAAGGGGCAAGGAGGTTCCTGTCACATCATAAGTGATTCCATGATCCTGTATTTCCACAGAATCCTAGAATCCTGCTACATGGTCGACAGCCAGCCATTGTTGAGTCAGTGAAAGACCTATTTGTGCCACTGTTCTGCCAGTGGCATCTGGGCAATAATGGCAGGAAATAGAAAGAATGACTGGAAAGACTTGCATTTATATAGCACCTTTCCCAACCACCAGACATCCCAAAGCACTTCACAGCCAACAAAGTACTTTTTTGAAGTGTAGCCACTGTTGTAATGTAGGAACCGCGGCAGCCAATTGCGCTCAGCAAGATCCCACAAACAGCAATGTGGTGAAGACCAGATAATCTGTTTTAGTGATGTTTGTTAAGGGATAAATATTGGCCAGGACACCAGGGGATAACTCCCCTGTTCTTCTTCAAAATTGTGTCATGGAATCTTTTAAGTCCACCTGAGAGAATTGACAGGGTCGCGGTTTAAAGTCTGATCCAAAAGACAGCACCTCTGACAGTGCAGCACTGGAGCATCAACCTAGATTTATGTGCTGAAGTCTCTGGAGTGGGATTTGAACCCACAACCTTCTGACTCAGATGCAAGGGTGCCACCCACTGAGCCACTGGCTGACAATAGGGTCAGCAAACCTTGATGCCAGGAGTGGGCAGGTACAGGTTAAATGCTCCAAAGAGTGTCCAAATGTAGGCCCGCCTGAAGAAGCTGCCAATGGACTGTGTTAGGGACCCCATTGGTTTGGAGGATGAGGGAACTCGGCAGCAAGCCAAGGGAGGACACAAAGGTATTGTCTTCCTTTTCCTTGCAACATCTCAACAGTTCATCAGACCAAGAGGCTTGAGATACCTGAAGCTATGCTTCACTTCCTGCCCTGCTTTCTGGAGAAAGGTGCTGTGAGGAGGTAGGCCTGTGCTGGGGGGGGGGGGCGGGGTGACCAAACACCGCCAAATTTGGGCATTCTGGTAACAAGCAAAGATTGGGCAAAGAAAGTTCACTGATGTCTCATTTCCCAATCCTTTTCTCGTACCCTTTAAAAATGTCCTTTTCCAACTATTTATCAATTTCCCTTTTATAGGCTATTATGGATTCCACTACTTTTTTTCGAATTGGATACTCTGCACAAAAAACAACCTCTACACAAAAAACAATCTCTTAATTTCACCCTTCAATCTTTTTATGATGATCTTAAATTTATGCCCTCAAGTTACAGATTTTCCGCAGGGAGCATAGGATCACAGGGTCACGTTATGCATTTACATGGTCTTGGCTCGATAAATAAACCTGTACCAATTGCAGCTGATATTTCTAACTTACCTGTGTGGACTCTTAATTGTAACTTTCCTTTTTGCAAATTAACACATCTGAAGTGTCCAGGATAAGGGTTTAACCAAACATTATTCAGTTTACAGACAGGCTAAGTGAGTGGGCAAACATTTGGCAGATGGAGTATAATGTTGGAATGTGTGAGGTCATGCACTTTGGCAGAAAAAAAATCAAAGAGCAAGTTATTATTTAAATGGAGAAAGATTGCAAAGTGCTGCAGGACCTGGAGTTACTTCTGCATGAAATACAAAAGGATAGTATGCAGGTACAGCAAGTGATCAGGAAGGCCAATGGTATCTTGGCCTTTATTGCAAAGGGGATGGAATATAAAAGCAGGGAAGTCTTGCTACAGCTATATAAGGTATTGGTGAGGCCACACCTGGAATACTGTGTGCAGTTTTGGTTTCTATATTTACGAAAGGATGTATTTGGTTTGGAGGCAGTTCAGAGAAGGTTCACTAGGTTGATTCCAGAGATGGGGGGGGGGTTGACTTATGAGGAAAGGTTGAGTAGGTTGGGCCTCTACTCATTGGAATTCAGAAGAATGAGAGGTGATCTTATCGAAACGTATAAGATTATGAGGAGGCTTGACAAGGTGGATGCAGAGAGGATGTTTCCATGATGGGGGGAGACTAAAACTAGACGGCATGATCTTAGAATAAGGGTCCACCCATTTAAAACAGAGATGAGGAGAAATTTCTTTTCTCAGAGGGTTGTAAATCTGTAGAATTCGCTGCCTCAGAGAGCTCTGGAAGCTGGGACATTGAATAAATTTAAGACAGAAATAGACAGTTTCTTAACCGATAAGAGAATAAGGGGTTATGGGGAACAGGCAGAGAAGTGGAGCTGAGTCCATGATCAGATCAGCCATGATCTTATTGAATGGCGGAGCAGGCTCGAGGGGCCGTATGGCCTACTCCTGCTCCTATTTCTTATGTTCATGAAAATACACATCGGGTTAAGGCTTCCAACTCAAATGTTAACTTGCCTTCTCTTTGAGGTACTGCTTATTATCTTGGAGGTTCTTCAAATAATCAATAACCATGGCTTCTGCAGATCCAATCAAAAGACACAGGAGCCGAAATCCATGCCCACCAGAAAGCTGGCGCACATTCCATTTTTTAAAAGTTTTTATCATTGGGTCCGTTGAGGAGGGCTCTCGATCGATTTTCAGCTGTTTGCCGTTTTTTCCAGAGCGGACCGGAAACCGGTCATAATGGGAGCGGAAGTGCGGCGGTAAGTACTGATGAGCGGGGGAAGTGGCGGCGGAGCGGTGGTGATGTCAGTGCGCATGTGCGTCACCACGTCTCTCCCCTGCTTTAAAGGGGAGAGATTCGGCAAATCTTTAGGGTCAGCCACTGGGCCACCAGGGAGGGTGTCGGCAGGGCCAGTGGCCTGGCATCCAAGAGGGGGGTGCCAGGCTGCCTGTTGGCGGCCCGACCGAACCTGGGGGAACAATAAGAAGTCGGCCAGCAAAAAAAATAAAATGGTGCTGGCGGCATTGGGCCCTTGCCTTTAATGGTCGCCGCGCATAGAATAGAAGGTGCACCGATAGAGAAAGCTGTCGGGGGCACCGCTCAGCGAGGATTCGATTTTTCAGGCTGAATATGGCCGGAGCTGGGGGTCCCAGTGGTGCACACACTGATGATGCACTTACAGCCGCTCGACAGTGACGGGGCGGGCGTGGGGACGGCCAGAAAAAAATCCGCTGTTTAATTTAACTTGCGACGGCCATTCAACCAGAAATCGGCGTCCCTTGGATTACGCCACATGGCCGCCGCAAAACGGCGGTAATGGGCCTTATCTGGACCCTAAATTTTGGCCCCACACTCTTCATTACCGCTGTCAAACAACAGAATACATTGTATTAAATTCTTATAAAAATACAGAAATCCAATTGGTAAAATTGGTCCTATTTCATATTTACCCTCACTTTATAGGTCACAGCAGACCAAAAAGTAACAAGATATAATATTCTCTCTCCTCCAAAATAAATCTAGAACGATAACATTGAGGTAGATTTTCAACTAGCCTCCTGGACGTAAATCTGACGTGAGGATCGGTCGTCCGTATTAGAAACTGCCTGATGTTTATTTCCATTTGTTTCCATATTGGGCGGCCTTCCTGCAACGTCAGGTTTACACCCAGGCGGTACTTTCAAAATCTACCCCATTATATATTACAATCAAACACATTTAGCTATAACCCAGATAATGCCTGGTCAGGCCCATAGAGACATGGATACTAAACAAATTAGATGGGATTGAGCCCACTCGGCAATCATTGCCCTGTGCTGAAAGGCTGACTGGAGTCCAATACTTTAACTCACCAAATGGGCACATCAGAGTCAGAAAGTTGAACCAAATACACATCGTTATGAATGGATCCATCCAAGAAAGTATTAGCCAATGGTAAGGGGTATTCTGTCTTCCCCCAATGGCTCCGTGAGTTAACTTAGTAAGTAGCTGAGCTGTACCAAGCAGGAAGGTTTTGTGTTCAATCCGCAGTCTATGCTGTGTTATTGATCTTAACCAGAGGTAGGGGGAGATACAACTGGGCTTCAGTGCCCCTGAATTAAGGAGGATAAAATCAGACAGAGTTCGCACTGGTCACTGTCTGTGACCTCTACTCCACGTATGGACGTTGATTGGGACAGGATTGATCTGTCGGTCCACTGCCACTGGACTCAGGATCTACCTCCACCATCACATCTTGGCTGCAACAACAACTTGTATTTATATAGCGCCTTTAACATATGAAATGTCCCAAGGCGCTTCACAGGAGTATCAGAGATAAAAAGAAATTGATACCGAGCCACATAGGAAGAAATTAGCGCAGGTGACCAAAAGCTTGGTCAAAGAGGTACGTTTTAAGGAGCGTCTTGAAGGAGGAAAGAGAGGTAGAGAGGTGGAGAGGTTTAGGGAGGGAGTTCCAGAGCTTAGGGCCCAGGCAGCAGGAGGCACAGCCACCAAAGATTGAGCGATTATAATCAGGGATGCTCAGGAGGGCAGAATTAGAGGAGCACAGACATCCCGGGGGGTTGTGGGGCTGGAAGAGATTACAGGGAGGGGTGAGGCCATGGAGGGGTTTGAAAATAAGGATGAGAATTTTGAAATCGAGGCGTTGCTTAACCGGAAGCCAATGTAGGTCAGCGAGCACAGGGATAATGGATGAGCGGGACTTGGTGCGAGTTAGGACATGGGCAGCCGAGTTTTGGATCACCTCTAGTTTGCGTCAGGTAGAACGTAGGAGGCCAGCCAGGAGTATTATTTATAGGGCACAATGCAGCAATGCACCAAACTTTCTTCAACAACCTCCCAGCCCCACAACCTCCACTACTGAAAAGGACAAGAACATCATAGGAACACCATCATCGCCAAATTCCCCTACAAGTCACACTCCATCCTGACTTGGATGCTGATGACCAATCTGTCACAGTCATTTGGTCAAACTCCCACAATTCCCGACCTAATACCATCAGGGGAACTCCATCACCACAAGGGCTGCATTGCTTTAAGGAAAAGGCCCACCACTGCTTTCTCGGGCAAATAGGATGCGGATTGAATGCAGTCTTGCCAGTGTCTCCAACATCCTGAGAACAAATAAAAAAGGTGTGACAATCTCTATGGGTGAATAGCCCACCAATGTTCATCATTAAGATTCATTAATAAATAATGGCGACTTGGGTGAAGTACTGTGGGAGGGGGACAGTGAGGGGTAACTGTCTGCCAGCAAGGAATCAATGCGACAAAGTGGAGTGTACAGGAGAGAAATTAGTGAAAAATGCCATTTTTAGTGTGCTTTTTACAATGAAATCCTACGTGAAATCTGCCCATCAGCAGCAACAGATTGCATCACTCCTCCGTGTCATGTTCAGCAACTCTTTCTCCTCACAGTGACTGTATTGTTTCACATGTTGCTGCATGCGAAACCAAATGTGGTTATAATTAGGAAAGTCCCGAGGTTCAAAGTTGTATAATATTGGCCACTACTGAGTTGTACAATATCGCCAACTACTGAGTTCACAGTCAGTTTCTAACAGCTGGCAGGCATTCCATAGTTATAAATAAAAATATTAACTCTAACTGGTGTTACTAAGTAAAGCCCCGATGTAGCAGCTTAATGATATTACTATGTATCTTATTTAGTCTGATCCACATATATTTTCAGAATTTTATAAAAATATAACAACAACTTGTATTTATATAGCACCTTTAACGTAGTAAAACGTCCCAAGGTGCTTCACAGCAGCGTTATAAGACAAAACAAATTAATTTGGCACCGAGCCACGTAAGAAGAAATTAGGGCAGGGGACCAAAAGCTTGGTTAAAGAGGTCGGTTTTAAGGAGAGTCTTAAAAGAGGAAAGAGAGATAGAGAGGCGGAGAGGTTTAGGGAGGGAGTTCCAGAGTTTGGGGCCCAGGCAGCTGAAGGCACGGCCACCCATGGTGGAGCGATTATAATCAGGGATGCTCAAGAGGACAGAATTAGAGGAGCACAGACATCCCGGGGGCAGTGGGGGGGATGGGGGGTTGTGAGAATGAAGGAGATTACAGAGATAGGAATTCTGGATAATGGTCTGGGATATTAATGCCTTCTCTCCTAAAATAAAATGTAATCATTTTAATATTCAATATTAGAGAGCCAAAATCGGAATTAGATTGATCTTTTCATTTGGAGAATGACCAATAAAAAGTCTAATATTAGACAGCTTTGTGTTGTTACACATTAATTTACAAATGTAATGTACCATGGATAGTTCTTCACCGGCCCTCTTGATTGAAAGATATATTGAGATATTTTTCCACTCTTCATAGTTTTACCTCCTCATAACCTGGAGCTCTGCTTCATGTTTTAGAGCTCCCAGGTGAGCAATATAATGAGTTCTGCTTTTATTACATAAATTCCGCTTGTTGGAGCAGCCGGAAAAATCTGAGCGTGACACCAGGCTAAAGCCCTGTCCTTTATGTCCAGAGAACTACGAATGCTGGAGTGCGGCCAGGAAAAGGAGATGACACAAAAGGAGATGTGGTGATCATTGTTTATGGCCACAACTGGTTTTCTCCTCACCATGTCAAACTCTTTCAATCCACCAGTTCCACCTCAGTTTTACACAACAATAACAACTTACACTTCCAAAGCATTCTTCAGATACAGAAAAGCCGTCTGAAAGCAGTTTACATCGTGTGTATAGTTTAACCACCTCATTCTCCCACACACTTAAGCAGCAAGTTGCAAACGTCCGTGAGCAGGTCACCTCCTGACTCAACGAGTTGACTAAGATCCTCCTTCTCACTTCTTGGCCTCATCCCACCTACCTTGGGGACCTCTTCAAGTTGTACACACCATCCACTACTTGGTTGCTCCACCATCGGTGGCTGCTCTCTCAACCACCCGGCTCGGCTTGAACTCCTTCCTTAAAGTCGCCCCCTTGCCACCTCTCGCCCTCTTTTGAAAAGTCTGTAAAAATGTTCCCTTTAACCAAGCTTTATTCTGTTTTCTCTCCTATTTGGCTTCCGTTGTTTCTCGCATTGTGTAAACTGCTTCCAGATGCAACATGAAAAGTTGTTATTGTGTAAAGACTCTTAACCACAAAACAAAGGTGCAGCTGGTGGATTGAGACAGTTTGAGACATTGCATCTTGAAGTCATTCATAAGTACATTACAGAAATAACATGATGAGATTATGGCTACCTTTGGCACACTAAAAGACTTCACAGAGGGTGATGATTGGGATGCCTTCACGGAAAGGCTCGAGCAATATTTCGTGGTAAACAACCAGGCAGGGGAGATGGACACATTGAAGGAGAAGCGCAAGGCTATACTGCTGACCAGTTGTGGGCCTGAGGTCTACCACCTCGTCAGGGACTTGCTGGCACCCACAAAGGCCAAGGATAAGACATACGATGAGCTGACTGAACTAATTCGCGACCAACTAAAACCAAAACAGAACATCCTCACAGCCAGGCACAGATTCTACTATCACCGCAGACCTCAGGGCCAGGAGATTGCAAAATATGCTGCCAACCTCAGGAGACTTGCGGCACCGTGTGATTTCGGCACGCACCTCAATGAAGCATTGCAAGACATCTTCATTATAGGAATTGGCCACGAGGGCCTCCTTCACAAGCTATTATCTGCTGACACCACAGTCAACCTGCAGAAGGCCATCAGCATCAGTCAGGCATTCATGACCTCGACCTGCAGCACCAAGCAAATTACTCATCCTGTGGACTCACACCCTGCAAGTACTGTACACAGAACGGTGCCTTTCACAGGCAAGACTATAGAACGTGGCTCTGCACAAGGCAGAGAGCACAGACCTCAGGGTTCGAGAACTCAGATTCCGCCGAGGGGTGCTAATCGAGTAGCACCATGCTGGCATTGCGGAGGAAACAATAGGACTCACTAGTGTCAGTTTGCTGAGTATGTATGTAAAGCCTGTAACACGAAGGGCCACCTCCAGCATATGTGTAAAAGAAATACAACTCACCGTCTATCAGAGGAGTCAGTAGATGACTTTGAATCCAGCGGGGAGTACGATGATTTGGTCAGAGAGGCAGCTCAGCCCCAAGAAGAGGTGTATACCTGCACCACCGCTTGTTCTCCAGTGAAGATGGAAGTTGAGATAAACGGCGTTCCAGTCTTCATGGAAGTGGACACGGGAGCGAGCCAGTCAGTGATGAGCCAGGATGCCTTTGAGAGGCTATGGAACGAAAAACGACCCAAGCTGGTTTCAGTACAGGAAAAGTTGCGCACCTACACCAAGGAGCCAATCCCAGTCCTTGGTAGTGCGGATGTAAGTGTAATCCATAATGGCGTGGTGCACAAGTTACCTCTGTGGATTGTTGCAGGTGATGGTCCAACGCTACTCAGAAGAAGGTGGATGGGGAAGATCCAGTGGAAATGGGGAGATCTCATCACTCCAGCAATCGATGTCCCCTGTGCTCAGAGGCAGAGCAAAACCCCACCTTCGCCTGGGCCAGGCACCAGAGAACAGACCAGCGCAGCACCTGAGGCACAGACCGTCCATCATGACTGGGTGGCAATGATCCAACCGGAATGACCTAAAAGTACGTTCTTGGCTCCAGTGGTAGGACTCCAGGGGGGGGAAAGATCGAATTCACAGGCACTCTTCCAGCTTTGTGGCAGAATCGCAGGAGAGAAGGATCAAGGCAGTTGACCTCGAGGTCAGAGGCAAGATGGCGTTACTGCTGCAGCGAGGTACAGTGTGGCGTGGCAGGGTTCTCTTAAAGGCGACCTGCAATCAACTAAACTTAAAGAGACATTGTATGCATGCCAATCAATATAACGAACCGATTAAGATTGTGAACAAAATGTTGTTGCGAGATGTCGGTACCAGTCCTAATGTAAAGAACAAAATGTTGTTGCGAGATGTCGGGAATAGAGTGTCCCCAAAAGTAGCAATGGAGCGAATTGGGAGGGTAAAGGCGCTGATCCTGATGCCCTGCCCCAGGTGTCCACACAAGTTATAGGCCAACGACCTCAGGAGGATGAAGGCACTGATCCCGATACCCTGCCCGAGGTCTATCCCATGCTGCAGGCACTCGATGGCCCGATTCGCCACGGACCTGGAAACAAAAACGGCGCCAATACGCGCAGTAGGCCGCCGTTGCCCACCACACAGGTGGAGACGGCGCAGCCCCCAGACCCAGTCGCTCCCTCGGCCATGTCCGGAAGTGAAATGTCAGATCCAACGATTTCCCCAAATGGGACCTGGAACAGCCAGATTCCCAACACCGTTGGAGAGCAGGCAGAAGATTCTGTAGCCCTCAAAGAAGGACAGGGAGCCCACACACTAGGCAACGGCAAATGCCCTGAGTCCTGGCAAGGTGAGCAAACCAAACCCACCCCGCTAACAGGGGGCACAGCACCGCCATCAGGCGACTAGGATCCTGTCCGGTTTCTCTGGAAGAGCGTCCTCGCATACCTGTACTGCTACCTCAGTATTTACCATGACTGAACCATGAATGCAATCTACCCAATCCTGGCCTACATTTGTCTTCACTAATCTTTTTCTCCACATATCTATAGAAGCTTTTGCAGTCAGTTTTTATTCTCTGCAAGCTTACTCTCATACTCTATTTTTTCCCTCCTAATTAAACTCTTTGTCCTCCTCTGCTGAATTCTAAATTTCTCCCAGTCCTAAGGTTTGCTGCTTTTTCTGGCCAATTTATATGCCTCTTCCTTGGATTTAACACTATCCCTAATTTCCCTTGTTAGCCAAGATAGAGCCACCTTCCCCGTTTTATTTTTACGCCAGACAGGGGTGTACAATTGTTGAAGTTCATCCATGTGATCTTTAAATGTCTGCCATTGCCTATCCACTGTCAACCCTTTAAGTATCATTCATCAGTATATTCTAGCCAATTCACGTCTCATACTATTGAAGTTACCTTTCTTTAAGTTCAGGACCCTAGTCTCTGAATTAACTGTGTCACTCTCCATCTTAATGAAGAATTCTACCATATTATGGTCACTCTTCCCCAAGGGGCCTTACACAACAAGATTGCTAATTAATCCTCTATCATTACACAAGACCCAGTCGAGGATGGCTAGCTCTCCAGTTGGTTCCTCGACATGTTGGTCTAGAAAACTATCCCTTATGCATCCCAGGAAATCCTCCTCCACCATATTGCTACCAGTTTGGTTAGCCCAATCTATATGTAGATTAAAGTCACCCATGATAACTGCTGTACCTTTTTTGCACACATCCCTAATTTCCTGTTTGATGCCATCCCCAACCTCACTACTATTGTTTGGTGGTCTGTACATAACTCCCACAAGCGTTTTCTTTGGTGTTCCGCAGCTCTACCCATACAGATTCCACATCATCCAAGATATTGTCCTTCCTTACTATTGCGTTAATTTCCTCTTTAACCAATAATGTTACCCCACTTCCTTTTCCTTTCTGTCTATCCTTCCTGAATGTTGAGTTCCCAGCCTTGGTCACCATGGAGCCATGTCTCCGTAATCCCAATTACATCATATCCGTTAAAAGCAATCTGCGCAGTTAATTCATCCACCTTATTACGAATGCTCCTCGCATTGAGACACAGAGCCTTCAGACTTGTTTTGCTAACACTCTTTGTCCTTTTAGAATTATGTTGTAAAGGAAGTTGCACTGTATTATGTCTGTAATGTACATATGAATGACTCCACGAGACAATGTGTTATACTCAAACTGTAGTGACCTTGGTCCTTTATTCGTAACTCCAGAGTGAGGCAGCCGCATGGTGGCTCCCCTTTTATACAGCCCCTGCCACCAGGGTGGGAAACCCCGGTCTCCACCAGTTGTATCCTCTAGTGGTGCCAGCATGTATATACACAGTGTAAACCTTATTGACAGTACATCAGGTAAACAAGACTCCACCTTATGCAACTATACAGTGACTACACAGAGAGTATATCTATCGTCTGCGTATATAACATCACTCTCCCCCAAGTCCTTTGTGCCAATTACCTTTGCACTATGTGCTCTGGCTTAGCTCTCCTCAGACTCTCCATCAGTGACAGGATTGTTCCAAGTCAGCATGGATTTATGAAAGGGAAATCATGCTTGAAAAATCATCTAGAATTTTTTGAGGATGTAACTAGTTGAGTGGACAAGGGAGAACCAGTGGATGTGGTGTATTTGGACTTTCAAAAGGCTTTTGACAAGGTACCACACAAGAGATCAGTGTGCAAAATTAAAGCACATGATATTGGGGGTAATGTATTGACTTGGATAGAGAACTGGTTGGCAGACAGAAAGCAAAGAGTAAGAATAGATGGTCCTTTCCAGCATGGCAGGCAGTGACTAGTGGGGTACCGCAAGGTTCAGTGCTGGGACCCCAGCTATTTACAATATACATCAATGATTTAGATGAAGGAATTGAGTATAATATCTGCAAGTTTGCAGATGACACTAAGTTGGGTGGCAGTGTGAGCTGTGAGGAAAATGCTAAGAGGCTGCAGGGTGACTTAGGCAGGATGGGTGAGTGGGCAAACGCATGGCAGATGCAGTATAATGTGGATAAATGTGAGGTTATCCACTTTGGTGGCAAAAACAGGAAGGTAGGATATTATCTGAATAGTGACAGATTAGGAAAAGGAGAGTTTCAACGAGACCTGGGTGTCATGGTACATCAGTCATTGAAGGTTGGCATGCAGGTACAGCAGGCGGTTAAGAAAGCAAATGGCATGTTGGCCTTCATAGCGAGGGGATTTGAGTACAGGGGCAGGGAGGTGTTACTGCAGTTGTACAGGGCCTTGGTGAGGCCACACCTTGAGTATTGTGTACAGTTTTGGTCTCCTAACTTGTGAAGGACATTCTTGCTATTGAGGGAGTGCAGCGAAGGTTCACCAGATTGATTCCCGGGATGGCGGGACTGACATATCAAGAAAGACTGGATCGACTAGGCTTATATTCACTGGAATTTAGAAGAGTGAGAGGGGATCTCATAGAAACATATAAAATTCTGACGGGATTGGACAGGTTAGATGCAGGAAGAATGTTCCGATGTTGGGGAAGTCCAGAACCAGGGGTCACAGACTAAGGATAAGGGGTAAGCCATTTAGGGCGAGATGAGGAGAAACTTCTTCACTCAGAGAATTGTGAACCCGTGGAATTTTCTACCACAGAAAGTTGTTGAGGCCAGTTCATTGGATATATTCAAAAGGGAGTTAGATGTAGCCCTTATGGCTAAAGGGATCAAGGGGTATGGAGAGAAAGCAGGAATGGGGTACTGAAGTTGCATGATCAGCCATGATCATATTGAATGGTGGTGCAGACTCAACGGGCTGAATGGCCTACTCCTGCACCTATTTTCTATGTTTCTATGTTTCTATATTTCCTTACTTCTGAGATATAAACCAAAGATTTATCCTGATGTTACACTTAGATTTTTCAGCTGTTCTATAAGGTAGAATTTATATAATAAATGCAAAACTAACTTTAATGCTCACAGTTATAAAACACTAAGAAGAGCCCCAGTTTATCAATAGTTTAGATAATTAAGTGAGTAGTTTATCCTGTGATTTGGTAACATTTGAAACTCAAAACTTTTGAAATTGTGATTTTTTTTCTGACAGCATGGCAGTGTAACTGTGGTTATACCTGTGGAATACTGGACTACATAAGAAACAGGAGTAGGCCATTTGGCTCCTCAAGCCTGTTCCACCACCATTCAATAAGATCATGGCTAATCTGATCTGGGCCTCAACTCCACTTCCCTGCTCGCTCCCCATAACCTTTGACTCCCTTATCCTTCAAAAATCGGTCTGTCTCCACCTTAAATATATTCAATGACCCAGCCTCCACATCTCACTGGGGCAGAGAATTCCACAGATTCACGATCCCTGGAGAGAAGAAATTCTTCCTCATTTCCATTTTAAATCGCCCCTTATTCTGAAACTATGTCCCCGAGTTCTAGATTCCCCACAAGAAAAAACATCCTCTCTGCATCTACCATGCAAGCCTCCTCAGAATCTTATAAGTTTTAATAAGATCACCTCTTAGTCTTCTAATTTCCAATGTGTGTCGGCCCTATGTCTGAAGGATTACAGTGAAGTGCCTAGCCGTGCTGTGAATTGCAGCCTTGATGATTATCTGGTGCGTTTTATTTGTGCAGTACAAGGGTGAAGGACAGAGTTTCTCAACTTCAGTGCAGCCGAGAATGAAAGACATTGGTTTCAGTTTGTAAGGGATGTAGTCCCTTTATGGAAACTGACATTTGGGGTTTGCATGAGAAAGAGTCTTGGGAAAAGCCTGAAGTGAAACGAAATGGTTACATTAACATTTTGGAGTTGCTTATGCTTGGGATTTCCGCAGAAACAGGACTGCATTTTTTCGAAGGTTGATCTCCAAACGGTTGCCTCTTACAGGAGGCTGAATGAATGGAGTAATGTTTACGAGAAGGCAAATTGTAAATGATTTGTGGAGAGCAAAGTTTTGATGGGGCCTTTTTTCTGATTCCGTCCTTTCTTTCGGTTTATCTAACAGGTTTGCAAGGCATTTTACTGAAACCTCGAACAGGCATTTTTATGTGATCAGGTTAGTACTTTTCATTCTATTTGCTTTTTGCTCCTCCGTAAGGGAAGTGCATTTATGCTCATCAAGGTGGACGATTTGATGCTGGTCAATGGAATATTATCCACCTTTTATACTTAGAATCAACATCAAGTTCTCTCAGGTCCAGTATAGCACAAGTTCAAAGCTAGCTATAGCTCCTTCCATGCTACAACAATGTTCTTTACCCCAAAACTGCTTTCTATTGAACTCTATGGTTTGGAAATTCTCGAGGGTCCCACCACTGGCATAAGTGTGGTGAAGTGGAACCCTCCCTTGCTCTTGCCCAAGGCCGGAGATCCATCCCAAACCCATAGGGTGGGCCACCAGAACTTGTAAGGTTGCATCAGCAGTGATTTCCCAGGTCATCAAGGATCCACTCTTCGAAGATGGGAGTTTGCTTTGTTCCCAATTGGGCAGAAGAAGATTTTTTTTCTTTTTGTTACAGTCTTCAGTTCCCATGGGAATTACTTCAACTAGAGCAGGTAATCAATCCGCTCCGTGATCAACTACTTTATTATTGTAAAGATTTGAGGACTTCAGAGGTTAAGTCTGTCTCGTGGAGCGTCGCAGTTGTGGCTCTGGTGGCTGAGCCTCGGCATGTGTCTCCGTCATTTGAGGTGATTCCGGCCTGTCCTGCATGGCCTCAGGGACTGTGCATGCTGAGGACTGTCTTTGTTGCTCGTCTGCTGGCAGTGGTGTGGGTGCTATCTCATGCTCTTCTTCAGATTCCTCCTTGTCTATGCTGAACCTTTTCTTTACTTAGTCCAAGTGTTTGCGGCATATCTGCCCATTGGTTAGTCAGACCACCATGACTCTATTTCATTCTTTGCCAATTACAGTGCCCTCAAGCCACTTGGGTCCCAAAGCACGGTTAAGAACAAATACCGGGTCATCTATTTCTATACACCTCCCCCTTGAGTTTTGATCATGAAGCTCGGTTTGGGACTGGCGCTTGCCCTCAACAATGTCTGCCAGGGCTGGGTGAATGAGGGACAGCCGCATCTTGAGCGTGCGTTTAATGAGGAGTTCCGCTGGCGGGACTCCAGTGAGCGAGTGCAGGCGGGACCTGTAGGCCAGCAGGAGGCGCGATAGGCGGTACTGAAGGGAGGGTCCTTGGATGCGTAGCATGCCCTGTTTTATGACTTGGACCGCCTGTTCCGCCTGGCCATTGGAAGCCGGCTTGAATGGCGCTGTCCAGACGTGCTTGATACCATTGCCCGACATAAACTCCTGGAATTCATGGCTGATGAAACACGGGCCATTGTCGCTGACCAGGATGTCCGGCAAGCCATGGGTCGCGAAAACCGTAAGCAGACTCTCCACGGTGATGGATGTCGTGCACGAGTTCAATATGATGCACTCGATCCACTTCGAGTATGCATCGACAACGATCAGGAACATTTTCCCCATGAACGGGCTCGCATAATCTATATGAATACGTGACCATGGTCTGGTGGGCCAGGGCTATGGGCTGAGTGGGGCCTCCCTGGGTGCATTGCCCAGCTGGGCACACGTCGTGCACCTGCGAACCCAATCTTCCAGATCTGAGTCAATCCCCGGCCACCATACATGTGACCGGGCAATGGCCTTCATTAATACGTTGCCAGGGTGCTCGCTGTGGAGTTCCCTGATGAACGCTTCCCTTCCTTTCTGGGGCATGACTATCCTGCTGTCCCATAGCAGGCAGTCGGCTTGGATGGAGAGCTCATCCATCCGTCTCTGAAACGGTCTGACTTCCTCGGGGCATGTCCTGTGTGTGGGTGCCCAATCTCCAGTCAGGACACATTTCTTTATCATGGATAGGAGGGGGTCCCTGTTGTCCAGAGTTTGATCTGGCGGGCTGTGATGGGGGAGCCCGCAGTGTCAAAAGCCTCAATGGCCATGACCATCTTGGTGCTCTGCTCCGATGCCCCCTCAATGCTGGTCAGCACGCTTTTCGGTGCCTGGCCGGTGACTTATTGTGTAGTCATACGCAGCCAGCGTGAGGGCCCGGCGCTGTATGCAAGCTGACGCATTTGCGTTGACAGCCTTGCTGACAGACAACAAGAATGTTACGACTTGTGATCCGTCTCTAGCTCGAACTGTCTACCAAAAAGGTACTGGTGTATCTTTTTCACAACGTAAACACATGCGAGTGCTTCCTTCTCGACCATGCCATATCCACGCTCCGCCTGGGAGAGCGACCTGGAGGCGTAAGCCACCGGTTGGAGTCGGCCGTCATCGTTACCCTGCTGCAACACACACCCAACCCCGTAGGATGACGAATCACATGTTAAGACCAGTTTTTTACAGGGGTCATACAAAGTCAACAGTTTGATGGAACACAGCAGGTTCCTCGCCTTATTGAAAGCCCATTCTTGACAGTCCCCCCAAAACCATTCACAACCTTTATGCAGGAGCATATGTAACGGCTCCAACAATGTGCTTAAGTTTGGCAGGAAGTTCCCAAAATAGTTCAAAAGTCCCAGGAATGATCGCAACTCCGATGTGTTGCCGGGCCTGGGCGCCCGGCAGATCGCCTCCGTTTTTGATTCAGTGGGCCGGATCCCATCTGCGGCAACCCTCCTGCCCAAAAACTCAACTTCCAAAAAAACACACTTGGCCTTTTTCATCCGCAAGCCTACCCGATCCAATCGGCGTAGCACCTCCTCCAGGTTGTGGAGGTGTTCTTCGGTGTCTCGACCCATGATGAGAATGTCGTCTTGGAATACGATCGTTCCAGGAATGGATTTGAGCAAGCTTTCCATGTTTCTCTGAAAGATAGCTGCTGCCGAACGAATGCCAAACGGACACCTGTTGTAGATAAATAATCCCTTGTGCATCGTGATGGTGGTCAGAAGTTTGGATTCTTCAGCCAGTTCCTGAGTCATGTAGGCCGAAGTGAGGTCCAACTTCGTGAACAGCTTGCCACTTGCCAGCGTGGCACAAAGGTCCTCCGCTCTCAGAAGCGGGTATCAGTCTTGCAGCGACACTCGGTTGACGGTGGCTTTGTAGTCACCACAAATCCTAACCGAGCCATCTGCTTTGAGGACGGGAACGATGGGACTTGCCCAGTCACTGAATTCAACGGCCGAAATTATGCCCTCTCTGAGCAGCCTGTCCAGTTCACATTCAATCTTTTCATGCATCACATACGGCACCGCTCTGGCTTTGTGGTGCACTGGTCTGGCGTCCGGAGTGATGCGTATCACTACTTTGGTGCCCTTGAACATTCCGACACCAGGTTGAAACAGTGACCCAAATTTTTGCAGGACCTGTGAGCATGAACTTCGCTCCACGGATGAAATGGCGTGCCCATCCCCCCATTTCCAATTCATCTCAGCTAGCCAACTCCTCCCCAAAAGTGCAGGGCCATTTCCCGGGACGATCCAGAGTGGCAGCCAGTTCTGTGATCCATTATGTGTTACCACCAAGTTTGCACTGCCCAGCACTGGGATGATCTCTTTGGTGTACGTCCGTAGCTGCGTCTCAATGCGTTCCAGTTTGGGCCTGCTAGCTCTGTGTGGCCATAGTCTCTCAAATTGTTGGGCACTCATGAGTGACTGGCTAACTCCCATATCCAGCTCCATGTGCACCAGGATGCCATTCAGTAAGACTTTCATCATCATGGGCGGCGTTTTAGTGTATGAGCTGTGGACGTCAGCCACATGAACCCGCTGAACTTCAGCATCTATGGCTTTACCCCAGGCCTCACCCTGCATTGCAGACCCCTCGTCTGGTTCCTCTGTCTCGCAGATTAGCCTCGCTACTGCCTTTTTACACATCCTGGCCAAGTGTTCACTGACATTACAAATCCTACAGGTATATTTCTGGAACCTGCAGCTTTTCGCAGTGTGTATTCCCCCGCACCTCTAGCATGAGCTGAGATTGAGATTGCTGTTAACAAAAGGACTATTACCAGGCATTCCTCTCTGATTGCCCATTTGGCTGTTTCTAAGCACTCTGATGATGGGTGTTAATGATCCCATCACGGGACACATTGTTCCTCAAGATGGCGTGAATTGCCAATCCCCTTTCCATTGTCCTTGTTGCGGGCCCACCCTAGCGTCTGTTGCTACCTGGGCGGTTTTGAAATGTCCTTGCCTGCCTGCGGGGTCCCGAGTCTTGTTCACCATGTTAACTCCCTGGTCCGTTGCCACGTTTGGACCAGGCTGCGTGCGTAAATTAGCTTGGTCTCCTCGTCCCCTGCCATAAAGGTCTGAGCTATCAACGCCGCCCCTTCTAAAGTCAAGTCCTTAGTCTTTGTGAGCTTCCTGAAAATGCCGGCATGATTAATGCCCTCGATGAAAAAGTCCCTTAACATCTCCTCCCTGCAGGCATCAGAGAACTTACAGAGATTGGCCAAGCGCCGCAGTTCCGCCACGAAGTCCGAGATATTTTGTCCCTCCCAACGCCGGTGAGAGTAGAACCGGTGCCGCGCCATGTATACGTTACTCGCCAGCTTGAAATGCTCACTGATCAGCTGACTGAGCTCTTCAAAGGACTTGTCCGCCAGCTTTTGGGGTGCAAGCAGGTCTTTCATCAGCGCACACATCTGTGGTCCGCAGCTGGTCAGTAGATGCGCCCTCCGCTTGTTAGCCGCTGTCTCTTCCAGCCAGTACTTTGTGACAAAGCTCTGCTGGAGTCTTTCCACAAAGTCATCCCAGTCTCACCCACACAGTAACGTTCCTCTGTGCCACCGGTGGCCATCCTCGTGGTTCGCTGATTCCCGTTTCTCGTCGCCAAATGTAGTGTCCCTGCACCTTACTACAAACTCACGCGAGGCATAGATATATCAGACACGGTCACTCTGAGACCTTCACCTTTATTGCCAGGACCAAAGAGTGTTGACCCTGAGTGGGACCTTCCCTTTTATACATGGAAACCCAGGTGAGCAGTGTCTCCCGCAAGTTCACCCCCTGTGGTCAGGGTATGCATTTCTAGGGTACAGGTACAGTGTACATGAGTTACAGTTACATGACTATGTCATTGCAAGGTGGTTAAATACATGACACCTCTAACCTGTGCATTACTGCCCCTCTAACCTGAGTGTTACTGCCCCTCTAACCTGACCATTACTGCCCCTCTAACCTGACCATTACTGCCCCTCTAACCTGTGTGCCATGGGTTGTGTCTCACTCTAACCTGTGTGCCATGGGTTGTGTCTCACTCTAACCTGTGTGCCATGGGTTCCTGTCTCCCCCTAACCTGTGTGTCATCGGTTGCTGCCCCCTCTAACCTGTGTGCCATGCGTTCCTGTCTCCCCCTAATCTGTGTGTCATTGGTTGCTGTTGGACGATCAGTAGAATGAGATATATGTTTGCACATACCTCTGTCCTCCATTCTTGGGAAGTGAAACTTGTGATGTCAGAGGTGTGGTGTTCGTCTCATTCCAGTTACCAGTTCCACTGGTGGTGGGGGTAGGGGTAACTTGCACACACACTGTCATTATAAACATACCTTTTATTTTGCCTGGGAGGAGCCATCTAGGACGAGTAGATAAAATGGCATTGGCAAAGCCTCAGATACAAGCAGCTTGGTCCTTGAAGAGATGAAAGGAATGGCGAGAAATAAAGACATAAACAAAATTTAAAGGGACTTACCCTCCATGGAAAAGTGTTGGACAAAACACGTCTTCATTTAGTTACAGACACACAATTGATGCCTATAAGTTTCTTAACCTGTTACATTTATTCCAAAGGCAAAATTAAATACCAACCATAACGTTTCTGTGAGCTAGCAGAGAGTAATTGCTATTCTTTTAATAACGAAAGTAATTTGGAAACAATTATTTTAATAATAAATACTTAAAAATTACTTTACATAAGCTTTATGTTTTCATAAAAAAATAAGTCACGCTACTCCTTTATCAAGCAAAAACTATTTACACCAAGCAATTATTTGTGAAGACAGTGCCCCTTTAATAAAGTGGTACTTTTTCTATGCCATTATTTTGATGCAAAACATCTTGCAACAACAACAACATTTCTGCTGATTGACTTATTTTTACATTTGGTTAGCATCCAACTTGACTTGCACCTGCTTTAGCAATGCCTGTCTAAACACGGAAAGCCACAAGGTGTGAAATATAGCTGGCTGCACAGTACAAGGAAGTTGCAATTCGAAATGAAATGCTTTGATCTCATAGGTGGGATTAGATCTTTCTGAAAGTTAACTGTCTATTGCTTTGCAGATTTTTTACTTAAAAATAAAACAAGTGCGAAAGAGCCTTACACCTGTCTGAAACGTACTACTGCCTGTAAATAAATGTAAACGGTCAGTTGTAAGATGTGATTTGACATCTTGCTCCTTCGAGTGGGTCACAGGAATGCCCTTGTTCTGTGTCTGATGCAAATTTCGTGGTATTCGTAGACTAGGCACTAAAGGAATTGTTAATCATGTACTTTTGCTTTGCAGTCATTGACGCTAGTTATCTGTTTATGAACTTATTCTAACAAATACTGAAATGTCCTTGAATTTGATGTTAAGCATCCTGTTTTCCTTCGAATTCTGTTATCTTGAACTTGGATAAGTCGCTAGTGGGAGCAATGGTTCCTGTATGACACAATTATGATCATAATCACAGCTTGCGAGCTGGTTCCTGAACTATTTTATATGAGTAGGTAAACCACAAGTCTGTTAGAATTTGAATTTTAGGTCAGATTATGGGATTATACAGATTTTGTTTATAAAACAAATTAACCACCATTATCTAACAGAAACAAAACATTATGTTGCTGTGAAAAGCAACCATGATTCTTTAGTTCAACTTTTTAAAATGTATATTAAAATTAAATATTTATTTTTCTATATTTAAGAGGTGTAGGAATTCAATCATGTTTGTGCACCCAGTGGCACTATCAAGCATGCTCAGATCACAGACACAATCCGTAAAGTTTCCTATTGCCTATCTATACAATGGGCCTTTACCCCAACCTTGGAAGTGCACGCTGTACACCAGTGCGCCACTTACATTTCTCATACTGGTTATTCAGAAAGGTAAAAAAGAGCTGTGGCATTTCTGAATGAGATTACAAAATAAAAACTAAGGCCCCGGTTTTCATGAGCTGCAAGGCTGGCCCATTTACCGCCCAAAGGACCGCCGATGGCCACCGAGAGACCGGGCGGTACTTTGCCTCAAAGATTCCTCTAAAAGAGGTGGCACTACCGCCCGGCGGCAAAATAACAGCTTACTCCGTCAATCTGGGCAGCAGCGGGCGGGAGCTCTCAATCTGGGCGGCAAATGAGCTTGGATATTTCTGCCACCGGCGAGGATGGAGTTGGGCCCAGGGAGGGGGGAGTTCCGAAAAGTAAAAAATACTACCAAAAAACAAACACCGGAACACCTTCACTAACCTTTTCTTTCATGTCTTCATACCTACCGTCGGGGTAAGAACAGCCTCCATGCTTCCCCCTGCTGGCACCGACTCCCACCGACTCCCGCCCGCACCAATCTGGCATCTCGGCGAGCGGGAGGCCACTTATGCAACTTGGCCGCCAGCAGCCGACAGTGGGAGGTTCCCGGCGGTGCTCCCCTCCCGCCCGTTCTAGCGCAAGTGGAAACTGGGAGAGAGAGGAAAACGGCAGCAATACTCGGCAGCAATCGGCAATTGGCAATGACCACCAATGCATCCACTATTTCTAGGACCACTTCCTTAAGTACTCTGGGATGCAGACTATCAGGCCCTGGGGATTTATCGGCCTTCAATCCCATCAATTTCCCAAACACAATTTCCTGACTAATAAGGATTTCCTATAGTTCCTCCTTCTCACTAGACCCTCGATCGCCTAATATTTCCGGAAGGTTATATGTGTCTTCCTTTGTGAAGACAGAAACAAAGTATTTGTTCAATTGGTCTGCCATTTCTTTGTTCCCCATTATAAATTCACCTGAATCTGATTGCAAGGGACCTACGTTGTCTTCACTAATCTTTTTCTCTTCACATATCTATAGAGGCTTTTGCAGTCAGTTTTTATGTTCCCAGCAAGCTTCCTCTCATACTCTATTTTGCCCCTCCTGATTAAACCCTTTGTCCTCCTCTGCTGAATTTTAAATTTCTCCCAGTCCTCAGGTTTGCTGCTTTTTCTGGTCAATTTATATGCCTCTTTTTGGATTTAACACTATCCCTAATTTCCTTTGTTAGTCACGGTTGAGCCACCTTCCCCGTTTTATTTTTACTCCAGACAGGGATGTACAATTGTTGAAGTTCATCCTTGTGATCGTTAAATGTCTGCCATTGTCTATCCACCGTCAACCCTTTCAGTATCACTCGCCAGTCTATTCTAGCCAATTCACGTCTCATACCATCGAACTAAGCACTCTGTGGAAGAGCTGCCCAGGGTTTAAATTGGTGTTCGTAAATGATTGTGAAGAGGAATGAAATCCGATTTTCTCTGGATCAGCACACAGAAAGAACTAACTAAAAAGTATTTTCATAAATTTGGGTACAGTGTGATGGTGCTACCACAATCTGACAGCTCACCATCTAGTGACCACAAGCCCATTTTAACATCCCACAGTGTGAGCCCAGCCTTGAGTGTAATATCTCCAAGTTTGCAGATGACACTAAGCTGGGTGGCAGTGTGAGCTGTGAGGAGGATGTTAAGAGGCTGCAGGGTGACTTGGGACAGGTTCGGTGAGTGGGCAAATGCATGGCAGATGCAGTATAATGTGGATAAATGTGAGGTTATCCACTTTGTTGGCAAAAACATGAAGGCAGAATATTATCTGAATGGTGGCAGATTAGGAAAAGGAGAGGTGCAACGAGACCTGGGTGTCATGGTACATCAGTCATTGAAAATTGGCATGCAGGTACAGCAGGTGGTGAAGAAGGCAAGTGGCATGTTGGCCTTCATAGCTAGGGGATTTGAGTATAGTAACAGGGAGGTTTTACTGCAGTTGTACAGGGCTTAGGTGATGCTACACCTTAAATATTGTGTACAGTTTTGGTCTCCTAATCTGAGGAAGGACGTGCTTGCTATTGGGGGAGTGCAGCGAAGGTTCACCAGACTGATTCCCGGGATGGCAGGACTGACATATGAAGAAAGACTGGATCGACTAGGCCTGTATTCACTGGAGTTTAGAAAAATGAGAGGGGATCTCATAGAAACTTATAAAATTCTGACAGGACTAGACACGTTAGATGCAGGAAGAATGTCCCCGATGTTGGGGAAGTCCAGAACCAGGGGACATAGTCTTAGGATAAGGGGTAAGCCATTTAGGACTGAGATGAGGAGAAACCTCTTCATTCAAAGAGTTGTTAACCTGCAGAATTCCCTGCCGCAGAGAGTTGTTGATGCCAGTTCATTAGATATATTCAAGAGGGAGTTAGATGTGGCCCTTACGGCTAAAGGGATCAAGGGGTAAGGAGAGAAAGCAGGAACGGGGTACTGAGGTGAATGATCAACCATGATCTTATTGAATGGCGGTGCAGGCTCGAAGGGCCGAATGGCCTGCTCCTGCACCTATTTTCTATGTTTTCTATGTTTCTATGCTTGACATAGAGGCAATGCCTCATACTGAACTGATAATTTGTTAACTTAGAATGCGTTGTGAGGGGGAAAGGAAATGACAGTCCAAGCCCAATGGTCCCTGCAATCTGCAACAATTCCAGCGGGCTCTTGTTGTTGAGTTCAGTACGGAGCTACTGGATTGGCTGCAAATTTGGTCGGAGCCAGATATAGCGGGTCAAGGCCTTAAAGCAGAATATCTGTGACAGCCTGATTGAGATATTTCAGCTCCGAATTGAAACCTGGAAGAGTATCAGTGCCGGCACTCGTGATGTCACCGCGCTTAATCACCAAATCTCGCGGAAGTGGGATTCACCTGGAGGTCCGGGGCGGGATCGAGGCTTGAACCGCTAAAGGTGCGCAGCACCAATTTTTTGTTATTCATTTTGAAATGGAAGCAGAATGTGTGCCTTTCTGGGGGCAGGGTGGGTGGGCACATAGGCAATCCCAAACAGCCAAAGGACCACTACATCTCTCCCCCCCCGAACCGTGGAAATCTCGGTAAGGTCGGTGGTGAAGGATGCGGGTGGGCGCCAGTTTGAGCATCTCCTGCTCCCCAACCCCAAAACCCAAGGCCTTGGTGCCAATCTGTCTGCAAGATTATTTTTGACCTTGAGATAATATAGGATATCGTAATATTAAAAATAGTAAATATGACAAATGGAATTGGCTAACCTCTCAAGACCTTTTCAGCTCGACATAATTTGAGAGCCCCCATAAGAATGGCAACTGCAAATGAGAATAAGGCATTGCAAAATACAAACAGTTGAGAATCAGTGAAAGTTCATCATGTAGCTAATTTTACCCATTAAACCACCACCAGTTACGTGGGCTTGTGTTGTGTACTCGTGGAGTTGAATTCTGAGAAATATTACTATGTTGCTCACAGTCCAGCATCAAAGAGTATGAGTTGGGATCCATGAATCGGGCTCTGTGCCATGTAAATAGCAGCACTGATGCACTATCCCATGAATAAAACCATCAGATTTATTTAACATCAACACATAATTGCTGCCCAGCTGAACGCCCCATAGAACACCTGCAAACAAATAAAATTCTGGTCCCACGCTAAATAGTTCGAGCCGCCCACACGGAGCACAATATTGTTCAATGAACTGCAGAAGCCCCAACAGCAGTTGCTTTGAAGTGCCCAGGTGTTGCTTTGTTCCGCTGCAAACAGTATAGTTGGGAGGGCAGCAATGATCGGCCTTTAAAATCAGAGGCGCCCTATTTGCGTGTGCTTTATTGTGTAAGTTGCTTGAATATTTCCGCCAAGATCGAAGGGTCTGTGGTTTCAATTCAGATGTTACGAGTGCAGGGCTCAATATGTTGTAAACACAAGCGTGTAATGTTATTGTTGTTAACAGGCCATGGTTCATATTGTTTACGTATCGAGTAACAATTCTCTTCACCACTGAAGCAAAACTCGGGGAAGAATTTTTCTTCCATATATTAGAACTTTGCAAGTGATGGGAGCTTGCCAGGCACAGCGAGACCATGTGCTGAGTGTAATGTCTCACCTGTCAAAGTACGATGGAATTGTTTTGCCACATGTTGAGTATGAGCCACTTACCGTTAAAAGAAACAGTGCTTACGTGTGGTGTAAAACAAGGGAATCCAGTGAATATAGTCACGCTATTCCCCCTCACTCCAGTATTGTGCACCAAGGTTGCATTCTGCCACTCTTTTGCCCTGTGGAGTGGCCCCATGCAAAATTTTCAGGCCTCAGTGTTTCACGATATTGATCTGGTCACCCATTATTACTAAAAGGGTGAATTGATTTCAGAGAGTGTCTAAATTATCTCTGGACATGGAACCAGAGAACCAGTTCTTCCTTTACTAAATATATTGATGCTGCGCCCCTACAACCAGGGGACATAGTCTTAGGATAAGGGCTAGGCCATTTAGGACTGAGATGAGGAGAAACTTCTTCACTCAGAGAATTGTTAACCTGTGGAATTCCCTGCCGCAGACAGTTGTTGATGCCAGTTCATTGGATATATTCAAGAGGGAGTTAGATATGGCCCTTACGACTAAGGGGATCAAGGGGTATGGAGAGAAAGCAGGAAAGGGGTACTGAGGGAATGATCAGCCATGATCTTATCGAATGGTGGAGCAGGCTCAAAGGGCCGAATGGCCTACTCCTGCACCTATTTTCTATGTTTCTATGTCAGCCAGTTTCTTAATTACTTTAACACAAGAACCTAAGGTTAAGGCGCAGGAGTAGGCCATAGGGCCCCTCGAGCCTGCTCCGCCATTCAATAAGATCATGGCTGATCTTTGACCTCAACTCCACTTTCCCGCCCGAGCTCCATATCCCTTGGTTCCCCGAGAGTCCAATAATCTATCGATCTCAGCCTTGAATATACTCAACGATTCAGCATCCACAATCATTTGGGTAGAGAATTCCAAAGATTCACAACCCTCTAATTGAAGAAATTCCTCCTCATCTCAATCTTAAATGGCCGACCTCTTATCCTGAGACTGTGACCCCTAGTTCTAGACTCTTCAGCCAGGGGAAACATCCTCTCATCATCTACCCTGTCAACGTCCTTCAGAAACTTGTATGTTTCAATGAGATCACCTCTCATTCTTCTAAACTCCAGAGAGTTTGGGCCCAATCTACTCAATCTCTCCACATAGGACAACCCTCTCATATCAGGGATCAATCTCATTATTCACCATATTCTACTATATCAGTGTTGTCCATTAGAAACTGCTGACTAGCCATAGGCATGGCTACAGAGACACACACTAGTTTTAGTAGAAAATGTCAGACACAATGGGTAAACGTACTCCCCTTGTATATTTACCTCACAAACATCTACCACCATACATTTCACAACTTTACAATCCTTCTATTTCATCAAAGTTTGGACTTCTGACATGAATTTATCAGACACAGCACATCTTAGTGCAGCTTCTCGGATTTTGTCCAGTAGTTGTGAATGGTACTTGGACTTCATCATAAGAAATAGGATCAGAATGATTGCCGAGAACGTTGGCTCACACAACGAGATGCACCAGGCCCGGCCCAGAACCTGCTTGATGCAGTTTGCCCTTAGCCATGACGTGCCCTGTTGGAACAGTTCGTTATTGGTGGTGTCATGTATTCAACCAGCATTGTAACCCATGTATAAACTGACCTAAGTTGTACACCATGAGAACACTGACCACTAGGTGGGAGACACTCCTAACCTGGACCTTCAGGTATAAAAGGGGAAGCTCCACCCACCTTCATCACTTGAGTGCTAAGGAATAAAGGACAGGTCACAGACTGACCTTCTCTCAAGCATGGGCCTCGTGTGCATTTATACTGTGTAGTAAGGACGTATCAATGGCGACAAGAAATTTGGATTTAAACCACGTGAGCATGGCCACTAGCAGAACAGACGAGAGGTACTGTGTTAAGGAATGGTTGGGACAGAGATTCAACATTGTTAAAGCAGCACACAGTTCTCCAGGCAGACAAGGGCAGTCAGGCATGCCTCAACATGTAGTCGAACCCAGAGGGGGAGTTCGACAGAAACAATGGCAAGCTGAACAGCGATTCACGCCATTGCAAGGGACAATGCGGCCAGTAATGGGGCCATCAACATCTGTTAATGGTGCACTCAAGGACAATAACAGGGGCAGTCAGGGACGATCGACTGGCAAGGGACCTTTTGTTTCAAACCGCAACTCATGCTGGAGGCTTGGAGGCATACATTCAGCCGGAGTTTGCAGAGATGAGCAAAATACCTGCAGAAATTGCAGAAATGGACACTGGGGGAAATCGCTGGAAGCTGAAGTTCAGCGAGTTCATGTGGAGCACGTATACAGTTCATACACCAGGACGCCACCGATAATGATGAAAGTGCTCCTCAATGGCATCCCAGTATCAATGGAGTTAGACACGGGTGCCAGCCAGTCCCTGATGGGTATCAAACAGTTCGAAAAGTTGTGGGCATCCAAGGCCAGGAGGCCAAAATTATTGCTGATTGACGCACAGCTACGGACATACACAAAGCAGATCATTCCGGTGCTAGGCAGCGCCACGGTAGTCGTGACCCACAAAGATTCGGAGAACAGGTTGCCACTCTGGATTGTCCCAGGGGACGGTCCCGCACTACTGGGGAGGAGTTGGCTTGCTGTCATGAACTGCAAATGGAGCGATGAGAATGCAATTTCGTCTGTGGAGCGAGTATCATGCTCACAGGTCCTGGACAAATTTGACTCATTATTTCAACCCGGCATTGGCACTTTCATGGGGGCCAAGGTAGTGATTCACATAAACCCGGACGCCAGACCAGTACACCACAAGGCCAGAGCGGTGCCGTATGTGATGCGGGAAAAGATAGAAGGCGAATTGGACCGCCTGTTGAGGGAAGGCATCATCTCGCCAGTCGAATTCAGTGACTGGGCGAGCCCGATTGTGCCGGTGCTCAAGGCAGATGGGTCGGTCAGGATATGTGGCGATTACAAGGCCACCATCAATCGGGTGTCACTCCAAGGCCAGTATCTGCTACCGAGAGCGGAGGACCTCTTTGCGACGCTATCCAGTGGCAAACTTTTTCAAAATTGGACCTGACCTCAGCTTACATGACCCAGGAGCTGGCGAGTGAGTCGAAGAAGCTGATCACCATCACGACATACAAGGGGTTGTTTGAGTACAACAGATGTCCGTTCGGGATTCGCTCGGCCGCCGCGATCTTCCAACGAAATATGGAAAGCCTCCTCAAGTCGATTCCAGGGATGGTGGTTTTTCAGGATGACATCCTCATTACGGGTTACGATATTGAAGAACACCTCCACAACCTGGAGGAGGTGCTACGCAGACTGGACCGGATAGGTCTGCGACTGAAAAAGGCGAAGTGCGTCTTCCTAGCTCCAGAGGTAGAATTCCTGGGGATGAGGGTAGCAGCAGACGGGATCAGCCCTACTGCATCCAAGATGGAAGCAATCCAGAGAGCACCCAGACCCCGTAACACGATGGAGCTGCGTTCGTTCCTGGGGCTCCTGAACTATTTTGGTAACTTTCTTTCCAAATTGAGCACGCTGCTAGAGCCGCTACACGTGCTCCTACGCAAAGGTCGCGAATGGGGCTTTTAATAGAGCACGCAATTTGTTATGTTCCAACAATCTGTTAACGCTATATGACCCATGTAAGAAACTTGTGTTAACGTGCGATGCGTTGTCCTATGGTGTCGGGTGTGTGTTGCAGCATGTCAATGCCATGGGTCAGTTACAGCCGGTAGCTTATGCCTCCAGGAGTCTGTCCCAGGCAGAAAGGGGCTACGGGATGGTAGAAAAGGAGGCGCTCGCATGTGTATATGCGGTAAAGAAAATGCACCAGTACCTGTTTGGCAGGAAATTTGAGCTGGAGACAGATCACAAACCCCTAACGTCCCTTTTGGCCGACAACAAGGCCATAAATGCAAACGCATCGGCCCGCATACAGAGGTGGGCACTCACGTTAGCTGCCTATGACTACACAATTCGGCACAGACCGGGCACCGAAAACTGCGCCGATGCACTCAGCAAGCTCCCACTAGCCACCACTGAGGGGGCTACCGAGCATGGTGCTGAGATGGTCATGGCTGTTGAAGCTTTCGGAAGCGAAGGCTCACCCGTGACAGCCCGTCAGATTAACGTCTGGACAAATAGAGACCCACTATTGTCTCTAGTCAAGAAATGTGTCCTGAATGGGGACTGGGCAGCCACGTACAGGGCATGCCCTGAGAAATTTAAACCATTTCACAGGCGCAAGGATGAACTCTCAATTCAGGCCGATTGCCTACTGTGGGGAACCGCGTAGTCATGCCCCAGATGGGCAGAGAGGTGTTCATCAGAGAACTCCACAATGGGCACCCGGGCATTATCATGATGAAGGCAATTGCCAGGTCACACATTTGGTGGCCAGGGATAGACGCAGATCTGGAACTTTGTGTTCACAGGTGCAACACGTGTGCCCAGCTGGGCCATGCGCCCAGGGAAGCCCCCCTTTGCCCCTGGCCATGGCCCGCCAAGCCTTGGTCACGCATCCATGTGGACTACGCAGGTCCTTTCATGGGGAAAATGTTTTTGGTTGTAGTAGACGCCTACTCCAAATGAATCGAGTGTGACATTTTAAATTCAAGCACATCCTCTGCCCCGGTAGAAAGTCTACGGGCAATGTTCGCCGCCCACGGTCTACTGGACATCTTGGTCAGCGACAATGGCCCGTGCTTCACAAGCACTGAATTCCAGGACTTCATGGCAGGCAATGGAATTAACCATGTTAGAACGGCACCGTTCAAGCCAGCCTCAAACGGCCAGGCAGAACGAGCAGTGCAGATAATCAAACAGGGGATGCTCAGATTCCAAGGGGGTTCCCTACAAACCCGCTTATCACGCCTCCTGTTGGCCTATAGATCCCGACCACACTCGCTCACAGGGGTTCCACCCGCAGAGCTACCAATGAAAAGGACACTCAAAACCCGATTATCCCTTATACACCCCACCATGAAAGAAATTGTCGAGAGCAGGCGCCAGTCACAATATTACTACCATGACAGGAATGCGAGGGCGCGATGTATTGATGTAAATGATCCTGTTTTTGTCCTCACCTACGCTGCAGGGCCCAAATGGCTCGCAGGCACTGTGGTTGCCAAAGAGGGAAATAGGATTCTGGTAGTTAAACTTACCAATGGACAAATCTGCCGCAAACATGTGGATCAAACAAAAAGGAGGTTCAGCAACCCAATAGAAGAAGCAGAGGAAGAACACGATATAGAGTTCACTCCACCACAGGTGACCGAACACCGGAACCAAAGGGAGGAGAGCCCAGTCACTGTGGGCAGTCCGGACAGGCCTGAGGCACCGCAAACAGCAGACACGCAGGCCAGCGCCCAACAACTGGAGCCCCAACTCAGGCGCTCTACAAGGGAGCGTAAACCACCAGAGAGACTCAACCTGTGATCCCAATAAGACTTTGGGGGGAGAGGTGATGTCATGTATTCAACCAGCATTGTAACCCATGTATAAACTGACCTAAGTTGTACACCGTGAGAACACTGACCACCAGGTGGGAGACACTGCTAACCTGGACCTTTAGGTATAAAAGGGAAAGCTCCACCCATACTTGAGTGCTAAGGAATAAAGGACAGGTCACAGACTGACCTTCTCTCAAGCATGGGCATCGTGTGCATTTATACTGTGTAGTAAGGACGTATCAGGTGGGGCTTGCTGTCTTCTGCTGGCCTCAAGCGGTTATTCCTATTGGTCGAGCTGATCACGATGAGAGCTCCTCTCCCCATACAATGCTGCTGGTGTTTCCATGGTGCTGAAGTGTCACCCACATGGCACACCAGTTTAGCAGATAACCAACGAGCAGCAAACAAGGAAGGAAATCACACCATGGGAAAAAAACACTTGCATACTCCACCTTTTGACCAATCATTTTACCAATAAATGCACAAAAAATCTAAAGTACACATGCACATACCGTGTAAATATGAGTATTGAGATCACATGCTCAGTGTCAGTGTCTATTGTTCATTTTTATTTACTAATTAAACATGGAATTAGCCACATCTGGATTCCCAATTAGTTGGCTGGTGGCTAACGTATTTTGTGATAGGGACCTTTTTTTCCAGTTTAAGTTTCAGAAATGACTCATTACATTCTGCATTTAGTTAGGACATAACTACACTCTTTTTGTAATTAAAGCAAGAGACGGCGGGCTGAAATTCAGCTCCTCAAAAAGACCTCTTACGGCCAGAAAGCAGCGGCCAGGCGACGGAGTCAAGCGGCCTCCAACTTCCGGTCCAATGGCCGCCGCCAGCGAGATGCACCTCGGGGATTTTTCTGGTGGTCTCCACTTCAGCCCCGCTGCTGCCGACCGTCCTTAGTGTGTCATCAATGGCGCTCCGCCGATCTCTCGCACCTCCTCCGCACCTCCCGCGAAATTTAGCTCCAAAAATTTTTAATCCGCCGTGCGGTGCCCCCAACAGCTTTTTCTGTCAGTGCACCTTGCTTTCAGTGCGTGCACCATGGCAGCGCCGCGGCCCTTCCAGGGGAGGGCGACTGCCGCGGCCGCCATGTTTATTTTTGTCGGCCAACTGCTAGGTCAGGCCGTCAATTATGCCTCCGGGTTCATAGGCAGAATGACAGGGTGCCAGGCCACTGGCCCGGCCGAAACCCTCCCTGGTGGCCCAGTGGACTGATGTTTCCCAATGCTGAAGGCTCTCCTCTTTAAGTGAATGGGAGAGCGTGGTGACGCACGCGGGTTGTGACATAATCTCCGCTCCGCTCCGCTGACTGACAGCGCGGAGACTCCGTCCCGCCTTCACTTCCGCCCCTCTCGAGTACTTACCGCCCCACTCCTGCCCCCATAATGGCCGACTTCCGGTCCGCTTCAAAAAACCAACAAAGAGCTGAATTTACCGAAAAAGGCGACCTCATCCGACGCGGCGGAAAAAACACTTCAGGAGCGGAAGGTGCGACCAGTTTCGGGCGGAGGTATATTTCGGCCGCAGCATCTGTTAATGGGATTCATTGTTGTAGAAAATTAGTCACCAGTTCAAAATGCTTCTGCTCTGCGATGACTTTGTTGCTATGTCAAACACTTGACTTTTATTCAGGAATAATCAGCTGGGTGAGGTACCAAAGGCGATCCGTGCCAAGGAACCACGACCCAATAGATTTCAGTGCTTTCAGAAAGATTAGCACAAAATGGGGAAGAGAGACAAAGAAAGAAAACAATTGAATCTTCAGTGACTATAGCCACGCTATTCCCCCCCTCACCCCAGTATTGAGGGCTGTGCATTTATCTAGTGCCATATCACATGGTTAGGACATCCCAAAGTACTTTACGGCCAATGGACTACTTCTGAAGTGTAATCACTGTTATGCAGGCAAATACAACATGCAATTTATACAGAGCGAGATCCTTCGCAACAGGAAATGAATGAATGATCAGATAATCGATTTTATTGGTGGTGCTGTTTGAGGGAAGAATGTTGATCAGCACACTGGGACAGATCCCTGCTTTTCTTTGAATAGTGCCATGGAACCTTTGACGTCTATTTGGAGCTTGGTTCAACAGCTCATCCTAGAAACAACCCCTCTGACAATGCAGCACTTCCTCAGTACTGCACGGAATTGTCAGGCTAGATTGTGTGTCAAAGCTGCAGTATGGCTTGAGCCCACAACCTTCATGCCTAAGAGGCAAGAGTTCTACCAACTAAACCAAGCTGACAACTGATATTCCTCTTCGGACTGAGTGAATGTTGAAAATGCTGATTCATGTTCCATATAAAAGGGCCAATTTTAACTCTCCCCATTGGGCAGAACGGGAGTTAAAATCCAAGTGATACAAATGCCGCTCGTTTCCCACCCCACAGCAATTTTAACGCCACTCTTTTATTGGGCACCTGAAGTGCCCGCCTAACTCGGGCAGGAGACTCAAACCTATGCAGACCTGACTGCTGCTGCTGATGTGACTGAAGGTCCAGCTGGTGATGACTATATAGGCAGAGATGATGGTATCTTCCAGGAGACAAATCCCAGGATGAAAAACCTGTTATTCAAAGCTTAACAACATACAATAAGAGATTGAAGTGCACCAATGGTTTGGAACCTGAAATGGGTGGAGATGATATGGACCGACAGAGGATCAACATCTGAAGAGGTCCACAGTGAAGCCATTTAACTGGAACCCCAAAGCAATCGTAATCCACAGGGCGATTTCATTAACCTTCAGATAGTCGATCCTGCCTTCAGTGCAAAGAAAGATATCAATCTATTGCTCTTTTCAAAAGTCACATGAACAAAAAACAACAGATTTGCCAGTTTACATCGAAATGTGTAAAAATAGCCGTTTATCATGCAATCGGGTGTCACTGTGCTAATTGCAATGCAATTAATTGTCAGATATTACAGGTGATATTATAATTCTCAACTCAACAAGGTGTTGGTCAACATGAAAGATGTGAACATCCTTAACTACAAAAATATTAAGCCTGTATCAGCCAACTTCTTCGCTAAAAAGACCAGTAAAAGATTTATTTGGTCTGATGTGGAATCATTTCTCCTTCCAGAACTTGAGAGTAAATATCAGAACTGGTAGAATACTAACTTACGAAAGGTAAGGAGCTGAATCAAAAACACACAGATCTCAGATAAGAGAGGTCTCTAAAAGGAGGCTTCAAAGAATAAAGTTCCATCGACAGCGAGCGATACAAGTGGGATAGATGCAGCCGCTGAACCTCCGAGCTAAGATCTGACTCCAAGTTCACCCAAACTTAAATCAATCCTAAAGGTTTCACTTACAGACACGTTTGACAATTGTGATTAAAAACATCAGCTGCTGAAAACCAGAAGCACCTTTTCATGATGCAGGTGAGGCTAGACAATGAATCAGACTGAATTGAATCGATAACTGAACCCATGATTAATCAAAACTAAAGTAATACAAGTGCGACATCGAAAATCCAGAGTTCCGGAATCCGGACACCGGGCCAATCCGTGGCGGGGTCGTCCGGAAACCAGAAAATGTTCCGAGATCCGGACTCCCCCGCCTCGGCCCGACCTGCCCCTGACCTTCGGCGACCTGACCTCCTTCGGCCTGACCTCCCTCCCCAACCTTCGGCGGCCCAACTAAACCCCCCCCCCCCCCCCGGCCCCAGCCCTACCGACCCCCCAAACTCCAGCAACCCGACCGAACCCCCTGACCTTTTTCTAAATCCTGCCATTACCATTTCAATTCGGCCCATAATCCCTTTTGTCTCTAATCTCTTCTGCCTTCCACCCTATGACAGACCTTTCCTTTTGTTCTTTCTTCCCCTCCCCCTTTCAGTGCTTTTGAAGAAAGATTTATTTTCGAACACTCGCCAGTTTTCACGACGGGTCATCAACCTGAAACATTAACTCTGTTTCTCTCTCCACAGATGCTGCCTGACCCACTGAGATTTCCAGCATTTTTTGTTTTTATTTCAGATTCCAGTATCCGCAGTATTTTGCTTTTCGAGAAAATTTCTGCTCATCCAGAACTGAATGTCAGACAAACAGTCTGACAATTTAGAGACTGTGGAGGGGTGGAGAGAAGTGGTGGTGAGGTAGAGCTGGGTGTCGTCAGCGTACATGTGGAAACTGACGCTATGTTTCCGGGTGATGTCGCCAAGGGGCAGCATGTAGATGAGAAATAGGAGGGGGCCAAGGATAGATCCTTGGGGGACACCAGAGATAACGATGCGGGGGTGGGAAGAGAAGCCGTTGCAGGTGATTCTCTGGCTACGATTAGATAGATAAGAATGGAACCAGGCGAGTGCAGTCCCACCCAGCTGGATGATGGTGGAGAGGCGTTGGAGGAGGATGGAGTGGTCAACTGTGTCAAAGGCTGCAGACAGGTCCAGAAGGATGAGGAGGGATAGTTTGCCTTTGTCACGGTCACAAAGGACATTGATGAGAGCCGTTTCAATACTGTGACAGGGGCAGAAACCGGATTGGAGGGGTTCAAACATGGAGTTGCGGGAAAGATGGACATGGATTGGAAGGCGACAACACATTCAAGGACTTTGGAGAGGAAAGGGAGGCTTGAGATTTGCAAGAGGTAGTTTGCAAGGACGATGGGGTCGAGGGGTGGTTTTTTGAGGGGAGGAGTGACGATGGCAGATTTGAGGGCGAGGGGGATAGTACCTGAGGAGAGAGAACCGTTAACAATGTCGGCTAACATGGGAGCCAGAAAAGGAGGTTGGATGGTCAGCAGTTTAGTGGAAATAGGGTCAAGGGAGCAGGAAGTGGGTCTCATGGACAGGATGAGCTCAGAAAGGTCATGAGGGGAGATCGGAGAGAGACTGGAGAAAGATGTGAGGTCAGGACTAGGGCAGGGGGAATCCTTGGAGGAAGTTTGGCCCGGTGGGCGAGGGGAAGGAAGGGAAGAGGCAGAGGCAGCCGAACAGATGGTCTCAATCTTAGAGACAAAGAAGTTCATGAACTCCTCGCATTTATTGTCGAAGGTGAGGGTGGAGACTGGGGAGAGGGGTTTGAAAAGACAGTTAGCATGGAGAATAGAAGCCGGGGTTTATCTTTACATTCCACAATGATTCTGTAACAGTGAGCGATTTTGGCAAATGACAGCAGGACCCGAGAATGCTTTACGTGGTTCAGTCAGGACTGGCGGTGAACGGCTAAACCAGTTGTCTGCCATATTCGTTCAAGTCTACATCCTGGGATCGACGCAATTCGAGTATTGCAGCTCCAGCTCTTGGTGAATTCTCTTGCCCCTTGTTCCTGTTGTCTCTATCACTCCGATAGGATCACGGTGTGACTGAGCGAGGATGTTGGCTGTCTATGCCCTGTTCAATAAATCTGGGGCCCGCAGCAGCAGAAGAGATCCTCTCAGGGCCCACAAAGATCGCTTGGCCTGGTGCCACTACCTCTCTGAAGCCTCCCCCATTCCAACTGTGAACCGTCCCGAATTCTTCCTCCCACCACGCCCCCCCCCACCCACTGTGGCCCATTCCCCCCCCCCCACCGGATCATCCTCCCCCCCCTGGCTCCCCGAACCATCCCCCCCCCCCCGCCCCACCCCACCCCCGGCTCCCCCCACCCCACCCCCCAGGCTGCACCCCGGCCCATCGCCCTCCCACCCCAACCCCTCCTGGCCATCCCCCCCCGACCCCCCGGCCCGACTGCGCAGTTGATGACATCACGATCCACGAAGCACTAGCGACCGAGGCGGTAAGTGTTAGCACCAGCACAAAAGCACCAAGGATGTTTGTGGGCGTCAGTGAATTTACCGCGCCCGGTCGGTAACCCCTTAGCGCCCCCGTTACCGCCCCCCCCCGCAGGCACGAATATGAGGCGCAAAGCTGCTGAATTTCTCCCCCTCTGTGTAATATATAAAGAAAGCTGTGATACAATAGATACAATAATGGGAAAACTGTATTAATGGGAACAAATACTTTGGTTCTGTCTTCACTAAGGAAGACACAAATAACCTTCCGGAAATACTAAGGGACCGAGGGTCTAGTGAGAAGGAGGAACTGAAGGAAATCCTTATTAGTCAGGAAATTGTGTTGGGGAAATTGATGGGATTGAAGGCCGATAAATCCCCGGGGCCTGATAGTCTGCATCCCAGAGTACCTAAGGAAGTGGCCCTAGAAATAGTGGATGCATTGGTGATCATTTTCCAACATTCTATCAACTCTGGATCAGTTCCTATGGATTGGAGGGTAGCTAATGCAACCCCACTTTTAAAAAAAGGAGGGATGGAGAAAACAGGAAATTATAGACCGGTTAACCTGACATCAGTAGTGGGGAAAATGTTGGAATCAATTATTAAAGATGTAATAGCAGCGCATTTGGAAAGCAGTGACAGGATTGATCCAAGTCAGCATGGATTTATGAAAGGGAAATCATGCTTGACAAATCTTCTAGAATTTTCTGAGGATGTAACGAGTAGAGTGGACAAGGGTCAACCTGTGGATGTGGTGTATTTGGACTTTCAAAAGGCTTTTGACAAGGTCCCACACAAGAGATTGGTGTGCAAAATTGAAGCACATGTTATTGGGGGTAATGTTTTGACGTGGATAGAGAACTGGTTGGCAGACAGGAAGCAGAGAGTCGGAATAAACCGATCCTTTTCAGAATGGCAGGCAGTGACTAGTGGGATACCGCAAGGTTCAGTGCTGGTACCCCAGCTATTTACAATATACATTAATGATTTAGACGAACGAATTGAATGTAATATCTCCAAGTTTTCAGATGACACTAAACTGGGTGGCGGTGTGAGCTGTGAGGAGGATGTTAAGAGGCTGCAGGGTGACTTGAACAGGTTAAGTGAGTGGGCAAATGCATGGAAGATGCAGTATAATGTAGATAAATGTGAGGTTATCCACTTTGGTGGCAAAAACAGGAAGGCAGAATATTATCTGAATGATGACAGATTAGGAAAAGGGGAGATCCAATGAGACCTGGGTGTCATGGTACATCAGTCATTGAAAGTTGGCATGCAGGTACAGCAGGCGGTGAAGAAGGCAAATGGTATGTTGGCCTTCATAGCTAGAGGATTTGAGTATAGGAGCAGGGAGGTCTTACTGCAGTTGTACAGGGTCTTAGTGAGGCCTCGCCTGCAATATTGTGTTCAGTTTTGGTCTCCTAATCTGAGGAAGGGCGTTCTTGTTATTGAGAGAGTGCAGTGAAGGTTCACCAGACTGATTCCCGTAATGGCAGGACTGACATATGAAGAAAGACTGGATCGACTAGGCTTATATTCACTGGAATTTAGAAAAATGAGAGGGGATCTCATGGAAACATATAAAGTTCTGACGGGATTGGACAGGTTAGATGCGGAAGAATGTTCCCGATGTTGGGGAAGTCCAGAACCAGAGGTCACAGTCTAAGGACAAGGGGTAAGCCATTTAGGACTGAGATGAGGAGAAACCTCTTCACTCAGAGAATTGTGAACCTGTGGAATTCTCTACCACAGAAAGTTGTGGAGGCCAGTTCGTTAGATATATTTAAACGGGAGATAGATGTGGCCCTTATGGCTAAAGGGATCAAGGGTTATGGAGAGAAAGCAGGAACTGGGTACTCAAGTTGTATGATCAGCCATGATCTTATTGAATGGTGGTGCAGGCTCGAAGGGCCGAATGGCCTACTCCTGCACCTATTTTCTATGTTTCTATGTTTCTATTTAATAGAAACTGACTTACACAAATTTAGTATGCAAAGACATCCAGCACCGTATTCTGGAATTACCCAAATATTTTAAATTGCAATATGATATTTTTTGATACCATTATACTTACACTGTATAACATGACAAGATATAATGGTTAGCCGAAATAAATCACTCAGGGCCATCAGACTGATTCATTGCAAGTCTTTACAAGTTGTTAAACCTGTTCAAGGCAAGGTTTTTTATTTTCCCAAAATCCCCCACCTTATTTATAAATTCGCCTTATATAATTGGTATTTTCTTGTATTCATTCAGAACTGTCGAGTTGTTTGTTTATTACACATGATCGAAACATACAGGAATGTAAGAGAATTTTTGGAATAGCCATCATTTCTATAGTGAACATGATACCATACGCATGGTACAATTCTGGTAACACCGAGGGCATTGCCGTGGGATGGGTTGGAACTCAGAGACAGCACATTCAGCGATGTGGCAGAATGAATAAGCATTGGAATGAGGAGTTCAGCTGGCACAAATAGATTGACCAAGTGTTGATATTTGTGATCGTGTGAACTGGTAAAAGGGAAAGCGATCATCCAACACCAATGTAGGATGTAAAGTTTGCCAGGTATTCTAGAATGTTCTGCACCCCCGCCCCCCCCCCCCCCCCCCCCCAGCACCTCCCGCCTGGAGGCATGGAAAGTGGGCTGAATTACATATCCTGAAATGTGGAGGTGCAACAGGGGCCAGAAGCTCACCTAAATTATTGAAATGAGGCTTTGGGCCTAATTTTGGGCTGCCCTCGGGTCTCCCGGTTGGGCTGGGCGATGCCTGTGCAGTGACGATTCTCGACCCAGAATCGGGCCCAGACAAAGTTCTACCTCAACATATCCAACTTGTGGAGGGAACTGTCAGAGGGTCGGTGGAACTTCTCAGAGTTACAAACCTAAAACCAACCTTAACATCAGGTTTATAAGAACCAACAGGAAATAAGCTTCCAATTTGCAAATACAATATTTTTGAGGACAATATTGGTAAGAACATATATATATTTATAACATTTGAGGAAGGAAAATTGGTAATTAAAGAGCTCCTTTTTCCAAAATGTTCCATTTAATCTCACTGTCCCTATTAAAGGAATACTGGTGGGGGGGGCAGAAAAAACATTATATTTGAAATGACTCAGTGCCCAAGGTAAAGTTTCTTTGAAACAAATGTGCCCGGCAATTGTCTGTAGGCGTGCAAACTGAACGTGAATGAGAGTTGAGGTACAAAGTAGAACATTCCGGCAAGAAACAGAAGGGATTATTTCCAACTTTGAGCTTCCAGTGGATAAAGCCCTCTGCCAGATCCATGAAGTCAGAACACTCCTCCACTTTGAAAGGGAGCAGAGATTGTACAGAATCTCCCAGCACCAGGCATCAAGACATTTACAGGAACATAGCTGCTGCCTCAGATACAAATACTCTTAAGCCCTGGACTTGGGCCGCGCACCAGTACGTGTTTCAGGCTGGTGACTGATGGCCAAGGATCTGCTACCATAGGGGCACGATGGGAATTTGTAGCTGTAATGTATTTGCTTCATGGATTTTTTGTTTAAGAATTCATAGCAACACATTTGTGCGAAAGGCTAGTACTTAGATGTTTTTAGGAATAATACGTATATATGTGAGCATAGAATAGTAAACTTTCCATTAACCAAGTAATAATAACCAACTTCTAAGATTCTGAATGACCTGTAGTAACCTGTACATGAAATGCTGAGGTTTGCTTAAAAAGAAACTGCAAAGACTGCCGGGATGATGTGATCTTGTTGAAAGCCATATGTGGACATTAATTTAATCAAACGTTGAGCAAGAAAAGGAATAAAAACTTGCCACACAAAGAAGAACTTCACACAAATCCAAGAGCGAGAGGACATATTGAAGACGACATCATCTGTGTCCAAGAGGCTCCAGAAAGCAAAGGCTGCCAGCAATTCGTCAAACTATCGTCTGTTGTTAAGTACATCACACGGTGAATTTAATAAACTCCTGATCTATTGTTCGAACTGTCATGTATCCTACATGTTTACTGCTGGTACCATAACACATGATGTACCACCAGAGGGCACACCAGTGGGAGGCTTGTAGGTTACCTGTACAGGTGTGCCTGGCCAAGTATAAAAGGCAGGCCACCAGGTGTGATCCTCACTCTGGAGTTATCAATAAAGGACTAAGGTCACTACAGTTCAAGTACAACACACTGCCTCGTGGAGTCATTATCAGAGCATCTGAAGACATAGTATGAACGTCACTAGTTGCTGCCTATTTTTATGTCTTGTTCAAGAACTCTGAAAAATCTTACACATTGCTATGAAGAACGAGTTGGTTTATTAACAAAAGTTTAACAATCACACTACACATTACCAGTTCATCCCCATCATCATCATGGCAGTCCCTCGGAATCGAGGAAGACTTGCTTCCACTCTTAGCATGAGTCCTTAGGTGGCTGAACAGTCCAATACGAGAACCACAGTCTCTGTCACAGGTGAAACAGATAGTTGTTGAGGGAAGGGGTGGGTGAGGAGCCTGGTTTGCCGCATGCTCCTTCCGCTGCCTGCGCTTGATTTCTGCATGCTCTCGGCGACGATACTCGAGGTGCTCAGTGCCCTCCCGAATGCACTTCCTCCACTTAGGGTGGTCTATGGCCAGGGACTCCCAGATGTCAGCGGGGATATTGCACTTTATCAGCGAAGCTTTGAGGGTGTCCTTGTAACGTTTCCTCTGCCCGCCTTTGACTCGGTAGCCATGGACGAATTCCGAGTAGAGCACTTGCTTTGGGAGTCTCGTGTCTGGCATGCGAACTATGTGGTCTGCCAGCGGAGCTGATCAAGTGTGGTCAGTGCTTCAATGCTGGGGATGTTAGCCTGAATGAGGACGCTGATGTTGGTGCGTCTGTCCTCCCAGGGGATTTGCAAGATCTTGTGGAGACATCGTTGGTGGTGTTTCTCCAGCGACTTGAGGTGTCTGCTGTACATGGTCCATGTCTCTAAGCCATACAGGAGGGCGGGTATTACTGCGGCCCTGTAGACCATGAGCTTGGTGACAGTTTTGAGGGACTGTCTACAGGCCTGTAGTAATACCCGCCAACCTGTATGGTTCAGAGACGTGGACCATGTTCCAGTTCATCCACTAGGCTCACAACTACATGCCTCATCGGGGATGACCTCGACCCAACTGGCTGGGGTTTTAATGAGTCTTGTGAACATCACGTGACTGGCTCAGCCACTCACAGCTCTACAAACCTGTAAGCATACTCCCGTGTGCATACAGTACAGTAGCCTCGTAAGTAGATCGATTGATCGAGATTCTTCACATCAGCACTCCTGGTGTATGCTGGGGCGTATATCAAGAAACTCTGTACCCTAGACATTTTTTCCCCTCTCATCACCCTTAATGTTTGGAAAATCACGATTCAGAGACTGCTAAGAATCCCAGCAATAGAGTATAAATCCAAAATTGTTGCGCTAAGCACTTAAGGGAACACTAGCGAAATGAAACCTGAGGCATTAATAGAACATTTTCAACGGATGTTTAAATGTGTCAAAGTCTGCCTGAAAATCATACACCATCACCAAAGCCCTTGGAAAATGTTCCCAATTCTATCTATAATTCTGGTCAACCCAAGGCAACCCAAAGAGTTTTGAAATGGGTCAAGGTAGACAGTAAGGATCAAAGAGATGCTAATCTTTTCCTAACCAGGAAATAGAAACATGAGAGGACAATGTATTACATGTTTAAATCATGAAGGGAAGTAGATGTGGAAAAATTAAAATCTTTGTGCTAAATGTGGTAACACGATTCCAAATGCAATAAACTGAAACAAAAAATGGAACTTGAGAAATTACTTCATACTTCGAGAGTTCTTAACTCAGGGAATAGACTGCCATCTAGCGTAGTGAATAGAAGCTCAGATACAGCACCGACAAGTGAAGTGGGCAGATTCCTCATTCAAAAGGGAGCACGATACAGACGTGGTGAGGCACAGCGGGTAAATGAAAAAGGTCTGAGCAGGAACTGTACCCAACTCGATAATAACAAGGGGTTGTTTTTGGTGAGCTGAATGGTCGTTCCACAATTGTATCCTCTCCTGTTCTCCTGATTGTAATTGCTACCGGAAAGATTTAGCAGTTTGAGGATTGATAGCCGATCGGATGCTCCCAGGGAGCAGTGGTCAGGAAGTCACAGGCCCTGGAGCCCCTAACTGTCGGTGTGTCTTGTCGCCATCAAACCATCATTTCACTCCACCTAATTATCCACACTCGTGGACCATGGGTTAGCAATCCCATGCTTTCAAAATCTACACTTTACTAAACTTCTGAAAGATGTAATTTCTATACATTATATAAGAAATATTTTATTAATAGTAGATCTCCTTGATGGTGCTCACAGCTGGGCTGGGGTATGGAATGCATTTTGTGATGTTTGAGATGCAGTACTAAATTCTGAAAGGCTTCTTCTCCTGGCATGAAGTTTCACTCATGGGAATGGCAACTGGGGAATCAAGAGTGGAGGAAGTACCCTGAACCGTGGAAGAATTATTTTTTTAATCCAATGGCCTTTGCTCAGTGGGTCCATAGAACCATTGGTGGCATTGGAGGGGGAGAAGTGTTAGAGATGTGACCGAATTGCATGTGCGCCTGCCTGACCCAAGTTAATGACCCCGCAAACCCAAGGGCACGATTGGGTTCAATCGGCTGTCATGCTTGGATTGTGGCCCAATGTCTGGAAAATCAAGACACCAAAATATGACTCACGAAGTGTGACAGAGCAGGGAATACAGCAGTCACGCAAACGGAGTGCAAGGCCGCAAGATCGCGGCCCAGCCTCGTGATCGACAAACAAGAAGGGCGCGGCCAGTAGGCTGGCCATTTGTTCATACAGCCACACCTCTCCTTTAATTTTTGCCCCGCGAGCGGCATGCAGCCCGGTACCCGTCCCGCGAGGCTGTCGCAGGCATTGCGGAAGTGCGGGCAGGTCAGAGCGGCTGTCGTCAGTGCAACAGAATTGCAGGCGGGTCGAAACGGCCGTCGCTCCGACTCATCAGCACTGTGCTGATGACATCAGCGCAACGCGTCACAACCTCCCTCCCTTTCAGTTAAAGTGGAGGTCCGCTGCGAACTCTGCAGCCACGTTAGTGGCAAACACTGGGCCACCAGGGAGGGTTTCGGCCGGGCCAGCGGCCTGGTACCCAAGAGGAGGGGCCGGGCTGCCTGTTGGCCACCCGGCTGAACCCGTGGCCACCATTGTCGGGCCAACCTGGCAGCCGGCCGATAATTAAAATAAAATGGCGGCCGCGGCAGTGCGCCCTCCCCTTTAAGGGTGGACGCGCGCCCAGCCACAAGAAGCTTCCCACCGGGGAAAGCTGTCGGGGGCACCGAGCGGTGGGCGATCCGCCCCCACGGGGCAATTTCCCATGTGGGGCTTATAGGGGTCACCGCCGGTCGGTAAGGGGTTGACGGGACGGTGACATGGGCGAAGCCAAGATGTTCTCCACTGGTAAAATCCAAGAGGGCAATTTTCAATATGGCGGCCCCTCCGCACCGACCGAGCACTTACCGACTCATTGCCGCCTCCTTGAGGTGCTCACGGCTCTTAAAGAAAGGGGAAATTTCGGCTCTATAATATTTTAATTTTTTGGTAGTGTTGAACCAAAAAAACTTCCAATTTTTTTTAACATTCTTTCAACATCAACAACTTGATTTTATATCGTGCCTTTACAATCAAAAAATGTCCCAAGGCGTTTCACAAATGACGTTAGGAACAGATATTGAACCTCTCGGGAGAGGGGGTGGGTGGTTAAGAAAGTCGGATGAGCCAGTGTAGGTTAACAGTCGTGGGAATGATGGGAGAGGGTCAGGATATGGATATCTGAGTCCTGGACAAGTTAGAATTTATGGAGGGTGGAAATCGGGTGGCTGGAGAAGAGGTTACTGGAAAAGTCAAGCCTAGAGATGATGAAAATGTGGATCGAAGTTTCAGCATCGGGGTGGCGACGTGTAATATTGCAGAGGTGCAATAAGCAGCTTGGTGATGGATAAGATATGGGATTTGAAGCTCATGCTTGGGTTGAACAAGACATTGACGTTGTGCAGTGTCTGATTCAGTCTGAGTAAGCAGCCAGGAAGGGGAAAAGGAGTCGACAGCAGGGGAGTAGAATTCGGACTCTTGCTAAACTACAAAACTTAGCACTGGAAATTTGCAACATAATAATAAAACATGACATTTACAAGGAAATGATTTAGTTTGCATTTTCGGAGTAAAATACATGACTGTTTTGTCAGAGGCCTGTCCCCATCTGCACAGCCTAAGCTCAAGGGTTTTTTGAGAAACATCGCTGTCAGCTGAAGAGACTCAACAACATAGCAGGCTGCATGTCACAGCATGTATGTGTGCTTACAGCTGCCAGCAGTGTTTTATGGCTATTTGCAGATTGCGACAGTAATCCTTGCTCCCTTCTCATCTGCACACTGATGGAAAATTACTGAGGACTGAATATCTCGGGATACCATTTCTAAGAGCCGTGAAAGTCGTTTAATTTAGTATAAACTATCAAAACAAGGAAGAGCATAAATCTTTTCTCAAATCAGATATATATCCTAGTTAGATCCAAACCTGCCACAACTTAGCCCCATCAATCCTTAGCCACAATTGCAGACGGCATCCCATACTGCACAAGTGTGACATTTCCATTTCCCTCAGCAAGCATGCTTTTGGCCTTCCTGACTGCAAATGTTTTGTTGAAGATTTTACCTCAGAAATTGTATAAATAGTTACCCACTGTCATGGAAAAAATGTAATATTGTCATTCTGTTTGATAAGACAACAATGTTGTTTCCTGAAAGGTCAGGTGAACTTATAATCATACACTGGAAATAGCTACCACAGGGACTGACCCATTCTACCTTCTGTAGTTATGATGCATTCTGTCAGTTCTTGACCAGCTTGTAAGTTGAGTCCCAAAGAAAGACATTTTGTGGCAAGTAAAAAATAGCTGAATCAATCTCAAATCAACAGCAAGCATACATTTGACCAAACAAACAAGCAGTTGTCTAGAAGCCACAGCTGTGGCTCAGTGGGTAGCGCTCCTGCCTCTGAGTCAGAGGGTTGTGGGTTCAAGTTCCACGCCAGGGACTTGCGCACAAAAAAAATTCTAGGCTGACACTCCCTGTGCAGTGCTGAGGGAGCACTGCACTGTCGGCGGTGCTGTCTTTCAGGATGAGATGTTAAACCGAGGCCCCATCTGCTCTCTCAGGTGGACTTAAAAGATCCCATGGCACTATTTCGAAGGAGAGCAGGGGAGTTCTCCCTGGTGTCCTGGCCAATATTTATCCCTCAATCAACAGAACAAAAAAAACAGATTATCTGGTCATTATCACATTGCTGTTTGAGGGAGCTTGCTGTGCGCAAATTGCCTGCCGCGTTTCCTACATTACAGCAGTGACTGCACTCCAAAAGTACTTCATTGGCTGTAAAGTGCTTTGAGACGTCTGGTGGTCGTGAAAGGCGCTATATAAATGCAAATCTTTCTTTCTTAGGAAGTAAAATAATGGTTTGTCCATATCCTCAAAAGAAGTTTCTTTAATTTAAGGATTGTAGCTGCAGTCAGCATCTTGGTGAATCACAGTTAGTCCAGCAAATCTGCTGCTTCAGTGCATTGCAGATGCACGATAGGTGCTGGTACCGTTAGCTTCTGATGCCCAAGGGTTGCTGTGCAATTATCCACAGGGGGATAGGGAAATACAGTGACACAGGCAGAGTGCTTTAATATTGGCCAGCTGTCCATCACGCCACCAGGGACTGAGGTGCAGCACAGGCTGACACCAAAAAACAGGACCTAAATCATTCTTGAATAGGGAAATTAAAATGTTGTGAATGTGAACAAGTTTTTTGTCCTGTGATATTCTGATACTGCTCATATTACCAAACAGTAGTAGTGATGTTGGGGAGGGCATCAAACAGGAAATTAGGGGTGCATGCAATAAAGGTGCAGCAGTTATAATGGGTGACTTTAATATGCACATAGATTGGGCTAGCCAAACTGGAAGCAATACGGTGGAGGAGGATTTCCTGGAGTGCATAAGGAATGGTTTTCTAGACCAATATGTCGAGGAACCAACTAGGGGGAGGCCATCTTAGACGGGTGTTGTGTAATGAGAGAGGATTAATTAGCAATCTCATTGTGCGAGGCCCCTTGGGGAAGAGTGACCATAATATGGTGGAATTCTGCATTAGGATGGAGAATGAAACAGTTAATTCAGAGACCATGGTCCAGAACTTAAAGAAGGATAACTTTGAAGGTATGAGACGTGAATTGGCTAGGATAGATTGGCGAATGATACTTAAGGGGTTGACTGTGGATGGGCAATGGCAGACATTTAGAGACCGCATGGATGAATTACAACAATTGTACATTCCTGTCTGGCGTAAAAATAAAAAAGGGAAGGTGGCTCAACCGTGGCTATCTAGGGAAATCAGGGATAGTATTAAAGCCAAGGAAGTGGCATACAAATTGGCCAGAAATAGCAGCGAACCCGGGGACTGGGAGAAATTTAGAACTCAGCAGAGGAGGACAAAGGGTTTGATTAAGGCAGGGAAAATGGAGTACGAGAAGAAGCTTGCAGGGAACATTAAGGCGGATTGCAAAAGTTTCTATAGGTATGTAAAGAGAAAAAGGTTAGTAAAGACAAACGTAGGTCCCCTGCAGTCAGACTCAGGGGAAGTCATAACGGGGAACAAAGAAATGGCAGACCAATTGAACAAGTACTTTGGTTCGGTATTCACTAAGGAGGACACAAACAACCTTCCGGATATAAAAGGGGTCAGAGGGTCTAGTAAGGAGGAGGAACTGAGGGAAATCTTTATTAGTCGGGAAATTGTGTTGGGTAAATTGATGGGATTGAAGGCCGATAAATCCTCAGGGCCTGATGGACTGCATCCCAGAGTACTTAAGGAGGTGGCCTTGGAAATAGCGGATGCTTTGACAGTCATTTTCCAACATTCCATTGACTCTGGATCAGTTCCTATCGAGTGGAGGGTAGCCAATGTAACCCCACTTTTTAAAAAAGGAGGGAGAGAGAAAGCAGGGAATTATAGACCGGTCAGCCTGACCTCAGTAGTGGGTAAAATGATGGAATCAATTATTAAGGATGTCATAGCAGCGCATTTGGAAAATGGTGACATGATAGGTCCAAGTCAGCATGGATTTGTGAAAGGGAAATCATGCTTGACAAATCTTCTGGAATTTTTTGAGGATGTTTCCAGTAAAGTGGACAAAGGAGAACCAGTTGATGTGGTATATTTGGACTTTCAGAAGGCTTTCGACAAGGTCCCACACAAGAGATTAATGTGCAAAATTAAAGCACATGGGATTGGGGGTAGTGTGCTGATGTGGATTGAGAACTGGTTGTCAGACAGGAAGCAAAGAGTAGGAGTAAATGGGTACTTTTCAGAATGGCAGGCAGTGACTAGTGGGGTACCGCAAGGTTCTGTGCTGGGGCCCCAGCTGTTTACATTGTACATTAATGATTTAGACGAGGGGATTAAATGTAGTATCTCCAAATTTGCGGATGACACTAAGTTGGGTGGCAGTGTGAGCTGCGAGGAGTCTGCAGAGTGACTTGGATAGGTTAGGTGAGTGGGCAAATGCATGGCAGATGAAGTATAATGTGGATAAATGTGAGGTTATCCACTTTGGTGGTAAAAACAGAGAGACAGACTATTATCTGAATGGTGACAGATTAGGAAAAGGGAAGGTGCAACGAGACCTGGGTGTCATGGTACATCAGTCATTGAAGGTTGGCATGCAGGTACAGCAGGCGGTTAAGAAAGCAAATGGCATGTTGGCCTTCATAGCGAGGGGATTTGAGTACAGGGGCAGGGAGGTGTTGCTACAGTTGTACAGGGCCTTGGTGAGGCCACACCTGGAGTATTGTGTACAGTTTTGGTCTCCTAACTTGAGGAAGGACATTCTTGTTATTGAGGGAGTGCAGCGAAGATTCACCAGACTGATTCCCGGGATGGTGGGACTGACCTATCAAGAAAGACTGGATCAACTGGGCTTGTATTCACTGGAGTTCAGAAGAATGAGAGGGAACCTCATAGAAACGTTTAAAATTCTGACGGGTTTAGACAGGTTAGATGCAGGAAGAATGTTCCCAATGTTGGGGAAATCCAGAACCAGGGGACACAGTCTAAGGATAAGGGGGAAGCCATTTAGGACCGAGATGAGGAGAAACGTCTTCACCCAGAGAGTGGTGAACCTGTGGAATTCTCTACCACAGGAAGTAGTTGAGGCCAATTCACTAAATATATTCAAAAGGGAGTTAGATGAAGTCCTTACTACCCGGGGGATCAAGGGGTATAGCAAGAAAGCAGGAATGGGGTACTGAAGTTTCATGTTCAGCCATGAACTCATTGAATGGCGGTGCAGGCTAGAAGGGCTGAATGGCCTGCTCCTGCACCTATTTTCTATGTTTCTTTGTTTCTAAGGTAGTGAAATTTAAAGGAACTGCAGGAAAAGAATATGGATTTCCAATATTGCACAATCATTTTAAACAGAGTAAACACGAGACAAATGTAAAGAATCTCCACGAACTAAAAAAATAAGTTTCGCATGAAACATTAAACCAGCAGTGCGGATGATATGATGAAATCTCTATCACCAGGGATGACTGCATGTTGCTGGAATTGGCTGAAGAGCAAGTATGGGTGAGGAAACCCCATATTTAAATTGCCTCATCAAAAGCTGTTCTGAGAATCACCCAGCAGGTTATATCATCAGAAATAGGATTCCCTAATCCTGAAGCAATGAAACTTCATCCAACTGCTACCTTTCACAAAAACAATGAGTCGTAATTTTCTCCTTTCTTCTTGTGTGAAAGCAGCTATGTATTTGAAAAGCTCTGATCCATCCTAAAATATAAGTCCCTGCCTAAAATGTCGCAATATGGAAAGAAGTTTTAAATCTAACAGTATGATAGTACAAACCAAGAGGAGATGGTAATGGGACAAGTGAAGAAACAGACGATGAGTCTAGAAGAGGTGTAAATGGGAAGGGCAGAAACATTAACAGCAGTCATGTGGAAAAAATAGGGGCAGAGGTTATGGTCTGAAATTGTTGAACTCGATGTTGAGTCCAGGAAACGCGAGTTTACTTTGAGCTTCATTGGAACAATGTAAGAGCCCCGAGGGCAGAGAGGTCAGAGTGGAGTGGAGAATTACAGTGACAGGTGATATAACCTGCTGGGTGATTCTCAGAACAGCTTTTGATGAGGCAATTTAAATATGGGGTTTCCTCACCCATACTTGCTCTTCAGCCAATTCCAGCAACATGCAGTCATCCCTGTTGATAGAGATTTCATCATATCATCCGCACTGCTGGTTTAATGTTTCATGCGAAACTTATTTTTTTAGTTCGTGGAGATTCTTTACATTTGTCTCGTGTTTACTCTGTTTAAAATGATTGTGCAATATTGGAAATCCATATTCTTTTCCTGCAGTTCCTTTAAATTTCACTACCTTAGAAACAAAGAAACATAGAAAATAGGTGCAGGAGCAGGCCATTCAGCCCTTCTAGCCTGCACCGCCATTCAATGAGTTCATGGGGGTCATGCTTATGGACAGAACGGAGGAGTTCCACATAGCCTTTACCCAACCCGCATTTAGTCTCCCCAATGTAGAAAAGACCGTATCATGAGCAGCGAATACAGTATACTAAATTGCAAGCAGTACAAGTAAATCGCTGTTTGACCTGGAAGGAGTGTTTGGGGCCCTGGACAGTAGGAAGGGAGGGGGTAAAAGGGCATGTGTTGCATCTCCTGCGCTTGCACGGGAAGGTGCCGTGGGAAGGGAAGGGGAATGCTGGGGGTGACTGCGGAATGGACCAGGGTGTCACGGAGGGAACAGTCCCTTCGGAATGCCGAAGGGGGAGAAGAGGGGAAGATGTGTTTGGTGGTGGGATCACGCTGGAGGTGGGTGAAATGTCGGAGGATGATCCATTGACTTGGAGGCAGGTGGGGTGAAAGGTGAGGATAAGGGGAACCCTAACGTGATTCTGGGAGGGAGGGGAAGGGATGAGAGCAGAAGAGCGGAAAATGGGATGGACATGATCGAGAGCCAGGTCAACCACAGTAGAGGGGAATCCTCGGTTGAGAAAAAAGTAAGACATATCAGAAGGACTATGATGGAATTGGCATCGTCAGAGCATATGCAATGGAGACAGAGAAACTGTGAGAGTGGAATAGAGTCGTAAGAGGAAGTGGATGGGAGAAATTGTAGTCCAGCTAGCTGTGGGAGTCAGTGGGCTGTGGATACTGGTTGAAAGCCTATTCCCAGAAATGGAGACGGAGAAGTTGAGGAAGGGAAGGGAAGAGTCGGAGATGGACTATGTGAAGGTGAGGGGAGGGTGGAAATTGGAAACAAAGTGAATGAAATGTTCAAGTTCAGGGCGAGAACAGGAAACGGCACCGATACAGTCATCAATGTACCGGAAAAAGAGGTGAGGGAGGGGATCCGTGTAGGACAGGAACAAAGAATGTTCCACATATCCCACGAAAAGGCAGGCACAGCTAGGGTTCCCATAGCAACACCTTTAATTTGGAGGAAGTGAGTGGAGTTAAAGGAGAAGTTGTTCAATGTGAGAACAAGTTCAGCCGGGCGGAGGAGGGGGGTGGTGGATGGGGATTGGTGGGGCCTCTGCTCGAGGAAGAAGTGGAGCGCCCTCAGGCCATCCTGGTGGGGGATGGAAGTGTAGGGGGATTAGACGTCCATGGTGAAAAGGAGACGGTTGGGGCCGGGAAACTGGAAACTGTTAGGTGGCGGAGGGCATCGGAAGAGTGGCTGTAGGTGGGAAGAGGTAGGAGAGAAAAAATAGAGTTGAGATAGGAAGAAATCAGTTCTGTGGGGCAAGAACGGGCTGAAATTGTGTTTGTTTTGTTACTTACTCAAATTTAAATCTTTTGATCGGCCCATGGATCAAACTCGTGACCCGTCTGTTGCCTTGTTATTTAATATTATCACATGCCATCGTTTGAAGGCTTTCTTGTCATTATACGGCATGGTCTACCTTGATAAAAATGCTTCAAGAGCACCTGTAAGTGCCATCACGCGAATAAAAGTAATTTGGGGCCATTACCTGCTGAATATTGCTACCAAAAGCCACATTTTGTAACCTGCTGCTTTTACCAAAAGAAACCTCACAAAATGACAAATGATTTCCAATTGATATCACTTTCCATTCAGGTCCCTGGAACTAGCTGCTAAGCTCGAAGTTTCCATTGTGCGACTGTGCATTTTGCAAAGCCCCTCTTATTGCGCGATAAGGTCAGTACTTTGCATTCTATACTGAAGGAAAAACAGGAAGAATAACTGGAAGATTTTCATCCCTTTTGTCTCTCTAATCTCTCCTGCCTTCTGCCTTATCACAGGCCTTCCCTTTTGTTCTTTCCTCCCTATGCCCCCTTTCCCGGCCCCTACGCGCATTTAAAACCTGTTACATCTCTAACTTTTTCCAGTTCTGACGTAAGGTCATCGACCCGAAGGCTGTTTCTCTCTCCACAGATGCTGCCCGACCTGCTGAGTATTTCCAGCATTTTCTGTTTTTATTTCCTATTTCCAGCATCCGCAGTATTTTGCTTTTGTAAGGTTGTGGGTTCAAGTCCCACTCCAGGAACATGGGCACACAAATCTAGGCTGACACTCCAGTGCAGTGCTGAGGGAGCGCCGCACTGTCAGAATTGGTGTCTTTCAGATGAGACGTTAAACCATTCTCTCACGTGGACGTAAAAATCTCATGGCACTATTTCGAAGAAGAGCAGGGGAATTATCCCTAGTGTCCTGGCCAATATTTATCCCTCAATCAACATCACTTAAAACAGATTATCTGGTCTTTATCACATTGCTGTTTGTGGGAGCTTGCTGTGCGCAATTGGCTGCCACATTTCACACATTACAAGAGCGACTACACTCCAAAAGTACTTCATTGGCTGTAAAGCGCTTTGAGATGTGTGGTGGTCGTGAAAGGTGCTATATCAATGCAAGTCTTTATTACTGGAAGGTATCATTGAATACCCTGACCCTCTGTTGAAGTCTTTGCTCTTTAGGGAGAGGAGGCTTTATCCTGGTGATAAACAGATGGCTACAGCAAGACAAGAGTAGGTTAAACAGCACAAGATAAATGAACAATAAAAACTATGTTTAAGTTGATGCAGTAGATGTTTTCCATTGCGAGCAGCAACAATCATGTTGAAGATGCAGTTTGAAAAGGTAAAATAGCCAAGCCAATTCCGAGCAATTTATTTATACATTATCCGTCTAAAAAAGGAGCGATCTCAAGTATTTGTACGTTTATTTCACCGACTGGGGCTCATAAATAATCTCCTGCTGCAATGAATACACAAACATAACCACAAATCCTAACGGTACACCTATACATATTTTTCGAAAACTCAGAATTGCAAATTAAAAAGCAGAGTCGTTTACTCATGTAACGCACTGTATTTGAGACTTCAGAACATGAAGCCTGTCAGCTAATAAAGTATTTCTGCCTATGATGGCCATGCCTTGAGGTTACAGGTAACGTAGGTGTCACCCTGTTACTGTAATGATGCATTACAATATGGGGGCTAAGCAAGCAGCAGAAGATTGATAATTGATTACTTAGCAACGCATCAAAGTAAAAGCACAATGGGACATTTTGGAGTTTGCTTCTTGTAAGAGTACCGAATGCTAGTGATACAATGACTAAAATTTCTTGTAACTGATGAATCATAACCATAGTTTCAGTATAAGTGCATAAATCAGAATTTCACTTTTTCATCCTTTTAACCTAATGATATTAATTTAAAGAATACAAAATAAAAGAGGGAGAGGTAACACTTGATTACAAAAGAACAAAAGACTTTGTGACCATGTAACAATCATTCAACGATTCATTTTCTTAGTAATTTTTACATTAAAATTACCTGGAATCGCATCCTGCAGCTCACAATGTTAAGATTTTTTTTTAATTGTTTAAAGGTGAATGATCGAACTGTTGCTGCCAGTTTATTACAAGCCCTGCCTTACAGCAGCCAACACAGAGCTGCAGCAATATTCGTTTGTTGGAAAGTAACTGTTCCCACAAGCTGCCAGTCAGTCTTGCCCACATAAGCCAAGTGGTTCCTTTCCATTCCAAAACAAGGCAAGAAAATACTTGTTCTCTGCAAGCCGTTTGGAAAGTGCAAGTGCAAGTGCACAGAAAAGTTAACATTTGGAAACAAGGGCAATAATCCCCATCACATTAATCTTTAAAAAAATTGGCCCAACTGACCCCAAGAATAATGTGAAGTAGCGGGCCGGATTTTCGAGAGGTTTGCGACCGGGTTACCGCCGCAATTTGGCCCTCCGCAGCGAAAACCCAGTGGCAAAGCCCGGGCGGTACCTCGGGTACCTGTTTGTGGCGGCGCTTCCAAATACCGCTGGAGAGAGGCACGCCGATGTGCAACGTCGCCGACTGCATTTGTGTCGGACGCGTACGCCACACAATATTGAAAGCTCTGATGAGTGCAGTGCCTTAAGTTCAGCAGGCTTATATGTAGCTGTCAAATAGGCTAACATTTTTCTTCCTCCCTCCTCATTCTTTCCCCATCCACTGCTGAGGACAATGACTCTTGTGCAGTCCAACACCTTGTGTGGTGGCAGCTCTCTGATATGTCTCCCAAGTGGCTATTGTTTTGTGTGTGAATTTAGATATTAAATGACAGAGGGCATTTTGACCGGGGAGCACATGCTTGCTATGCCTTGTCCTGTTATCATTGCGAGATTCATTTACCAGCAGGCATTATTAGAGCAATCAAAAGCAGGCAGTATGGCTGATATTTCAACCTTTATTGGCCAAAATCTAAATTATTTAAAATACAAGCTGAAGGAAGATTGCAGAGGCAATCTATCCCTGTCAGTCATGCACTTGATCTCAAGGAGTTGTGTGAAGAGAGCACGTGACAGTCCATTATGGTCCTGCATGCATTTCCAGAATTTCGTTATCATGATATGGGCAAACCTCCATCATTGAAAACCCATTTGGTTGGGAGCTTGTCGGTTGGTGAGTGAGAATTTAAATACTGCAGAATTGAAAGGTCTGCAGCAGCTTAAAGGGGCAGGCATCATGCTTTGCAAGCCTCCTCCCTTCTTTCATCCAAACGTGTCTGTAAGCAGGGTGAAGAATTTCTACCAGATGGAAAGCTTCCCAAGACTCTACAGTGTTATCAATGGCACCTATATGACACACAAAATCCAACCATTGGTAGGAATCCTGCATTGTGTAGATGGCTTTAGTTGACAGAAAGCTCCTGCTCTGGAGAAAAAAAAAATCATGCTTTAAAGAGACTCCCCAACACCTAGCTGGAGAAGGTTTCCAATGTCCCACACCAGATATCCCACTCTGATACATTCCTGCCCACTCTCCACTGGGCTGCTCCAGCTAAAAGTGCAGCACCACAATCACTGCTAAAAAGTGTGCCATTACATAGACTCTGCTGCCAGATAATAACCCTGAAGCTCACACAGAAAGGGAAAAAAAACAGATGACACCTTTCTGTGGTTTTTCCGTGCCCAATGGAACGTTGAGATTCAAATTAGCAAATGCTGTGATTTGCCTGAACTGTGCCAACTTCACCCACCCTAGAGATATGGAAGTCTGCCAAAACCACCAGAGGTGCAGAGGAGTGGAGTTTGCGAAGTTACTTTTTAACTAGTGCCTCAACTTTAGTTGGGCTTGATTCTGGTCCTTCTTCAAAGAGTGTAAGGCCCAAATATTTCACTTCTCCACTTTCTGTACTTATTTAGCATTGCATTAACTATGCTAACTGACACTTCCTGGTTCAGCCTTTATGTGCCTCAGTAAGGATTCTTCAATCTGATTGGTTAAGGAGATGCATGTCATGTATCTCACACCACTGTATATAACTGTATCTTACCATGCTATACATGACTGTAACTAGATATGACCTGTAACCACAAGCATACTTTACCACCAGGGGTGCACTTGCAGGAGACACTGCATACCTGTTCCATACAGGTATATAAAGGCAGGTCTCAGGCAAGTGTGGCACTTGAGAGCTGTGAAATAAAGGCGCAGGTCCAGAGTGACCTTGACTTCAGCATGTGCCTCGTGTAAGTCTGTACTGCAGGGTCAGGACTTTACAGTGGCGATGAGTTACGCGATCACAGAATCCACAGAATGGCTACCAACGGCTCAGATGAGAAATACAATGCTGGAGACAATTGGGAGGACTTTATAGAAAGGCTCCAGCAAAGCTTTGTAACCAAAGACTGGTTGGGCGATGAAAAGGCAGACAAGAGAAGAGCCCATCTCTTGACCAGCTGTGGCTCGAAAACATACGCCTCTGGCACCCGAGAAACCAGCAAGCAAGTCGTTTGAGGTGTTGAGCACACTGGTGAGAGACCACCTGAAGCCAGCGAGTAGCCTACACATGTCCAGACACAGGTTCTACAACTACAGATGCTGTGTGGGCCAGAGCATACCCGACTTTGTGGCGGAACTTCGGAGGCTGGCTAATTTATGTGAGTTCTCCGATGAACTAAGGAGAGAAGTACTGAGAGACTTTTTTATTGAAGGAATAGGCCACGCAGGCATATTCCGAAAGCTTATAGAGACCAAGAACTTGACCCTAGAGGCAGCAGCACTGGTTGCACAGACATTCTTGGCAAGAGAAGAAGAAACGAGGTTGATCTATACTGCGGGTACGACAACTAACGAAACATCGGAACAAGGGGTTCACAGCGTGAAACGAGCCGCTACCCCCCACACAGACAAAGGCAGGAGAGCAGGCCCTCAACAGCAGGCAGTGACGCCAGAAGCCATCAAGGGCCGCATGAACGGCCGTTCACACCTCGTCAACCCACAATGCGAGCAATCAACTATAGACTGAGAGAAGCTCAAGAGAGATCAGCCAGACGCAGCTCATTCTTCGGAAACAATGGAAGCGGTCTGTGCTGGAGATGTGGGGGAAGGCACTCAACAAGGAGGTGTCGATTTCAGCATGCTGTTTGCAGAAACTGCAATTATACAGGGCATCTGCCTCGCATGTGCAGAAAAACAGCAGCTCGGCTGGTATACGAATCGGAAGGGTCGGAAAGCGGACCAGAAGACGATGGGGACAGTGTCCGGGACGTCGGGGTACAGCGGGTCAACACGATCAATGTCCACTGTTCTTACAACAAGACGCCTCCAATAATGATGAGAGTCCTACTCAACGGGATACCCGTCAACATGGAACTGGACACGGGAGCTAGTCAATCTCTCATGAGCGTCCAACAATTTGAACAGCTGTGGTCGCACAAAAGCAACAGACCAAAACTCACAAGGATCGACACCAAACTAAGGACCTATACCAAAGAAATTGTCCCAGTCCTTCGCAGCGTCATGCTCTCAGTCACACACAAAGGGACAGTGAACCGACTTCCCCTGTGGATTGCCCCTCAAGATCTCCCAGCAATGCTGGGGAGAAGCTGGCTGGCAAAACTAAATTGGAAATAGGATGATGTTCACGCCATGTCGTCAGAGGAACGGACCTCCTGCTCAACAGCTCTAAGTCGTTTTGAACATCTCTTTCAGCCAGATGTGGGCACCTTCAAAGGGGCTAAAGTTAATATCTACATTACACAGGGTGCCAGACCGGTCCATCACAAGGCTAGAGCTGTGCCCTATGTGATGAGGGAAAAGATTGAACACGAACTGGATCGGCTTCTGCGGGAAGGCATTATCTCACCCGTGGAATTTAGCGACTGGGCAAGTCCCATCATCCCCGTCATGAAGCCTGATGGATCCATATGAATCTGTGGGGATTACAAGTCTACCATAAACAGAGTCTCCCTACAGGACCAATACCCGCTGCCCAGAGCGGAGGACCTATTTGCCACATTGGCTGGAGGAAAACTTTTCTCGAAACTAGATCTCACATCTGTGTATATGACTCAACAACTGACCGAAGAGTCTAAGCTATTCACCATCATCAACACACATCGAGGCCTTTTTGTGTACAATCGATGCCCATTCAGCATCAGGTCGGCAGCTGCTATATTCCAGTGCAACATGAAGAGTCTGCTCAAGTCCATCCCGGGGACGGTTGTGTTTCAAGATGACATACTCATCACGGGCAGGGACACCGACTCCCATCTCCGTAATTTGGAGGAAGTACTAAGTCGATTGGATCGGGTAGGCCTAAGAGTTAAGAAATCCAAGTGTCTGTTTCTCGCGCCTGAGGTTAAATTTTTGGGCAGAAGGATTGCCGCTGATGGAATCCGCCCAATAGAATCCAAAACCGAAGCAATTCGTCTGGCGCCCAGGCCCCGGAATGTCTCGGAACTGTGCGCCTTTCTTGGGCTGCTCAATTACTTTGGGGACTTTATGCAGAACTTGAGCACGCTGCTGGAGCCTCTCCATGTGCTACTCAGAAAGGGGTGTGATTGTTTTTGGGGGGACGCCCAAGAAGGCGCCTTCAATTAGGCATGCAACCTTCTATGTTCCAACAGTGTTTTAGCCTTTTTTGACCCAGGTAAAAAGCTAGTTCTTACATGTGATGCGTCAGCGTACGGGGTCGGGTGCGTTTTACAGCATGTCAATGATGCGGGTAAATTACAACCCATTGCTTATGCCTCCAGGTCACTTTCGTGGGAGGAGCGCGGGTACGGCATGGTTGAGAAGGAGGCGCTCGCGTGTGTGTACGGTGTCAAAAAGATGCACCAATACCTTTTCGGGGCCAAGTTCGCATTAGAAACCAACCACAAACCCCTCACGTCCCTGCTATTCGAGTGCAAGGCAATAAATGCCAACGCCTCGGCGCGCATTCAGCGGTGGGCACTCATGCTGGCATCTTACGACTACACAGACAACTGTGCCGACGCGCTTAGCAGGCTACCCCTGCCGACCACGGAAAGATGCGACGAACAGGACTGTGAGATGGTCATGGCAATCAATGCCTTTGAATCGACAGCTTCACCCATGACGGCTCGCCAAATCAGAGCCTGGACGACCAGCGACCCCACGTTATCCTTCGTCAAAAGATGTCTTTTAACTGGTGACTGGGCAGAGGCCCGCGATGCCTGCCCCAAGGAGATCAAACCTTTCCATAGGTGCATGCATGAATTATCACTACAGGCAGACTGCCTTATGTGGGGCAGCTGAGTAGTTATGCCCTTGCGAGGCAGAGAGGTGTTTGTCTGGGAGCTCCACCGCGAGCACCAAGGGATCGTCCTTATGAAGGCCATAGCCAGATCCCACGTCTGATGACCTGGCATTGACGCGGACTTGGTGCTCTGCGTCTGGTGGTGCACCATTTGTGCCCAACTCAGTAATGCCCCCAGGGAGGCCCCCCTAAGCCCCTGGCCCTGGCCCACCAAACCGTGGTCACGGGTGCATGTAGACTATGCGCGCCCATTCATGGGCAAAATGTTCCTCGTAGTCGTCAATGCATTTTCAAAGTGGATCGAGTGCACCATTTTAAACTCGAACACCACCTCCACTACTGTGGAGAGCTTAAGAACCATGTTCGCAACGCACGGAATTCCTGACATATTAGTCAGTAATAATGGTCCGTGCTTCACCAGCGCAGAATTTCAAGATTTTATAGTTGACCACGGCATAAATCACGTTAAGGCGGCACCGTTCAAGCCGGCTCCAATGGCCAGGTGGAGCGAGCAGTGCAAATCGTTAAACAAGGCATGCTAAAAATCCAAGGTCCCACGCTGCAGAGCTGCCTGTCGCAACTGCTGCTGGCCTACAGATCCCGTCCGCATTCGTTGACTGGGGTTCCCCCCGCGCAACTATTGATGAAACTGACCTTAAAGACAAGGCTCTCGTTAATCCTCCCAGACATGCATGAAATTGTTGAGACAAAGCGCCGAAAGCTAACTGAGTACCATGACCGAATTTCGAGGGGGAGGTGGAATGAGATAGGGGACAAAGTGTTTGTGCTAAACTATGGCCGGGGTCCCAAATGGCTTGCAGGGACAGTAACAGGCAAGGAAGGAAACAGGCTACTGGTTGTACAAATGGATAATGGCCAAACCTGCCGGAGGCATGTAGACTAAGTAAAAAGTAGATTCACCAACACTGCAGAACCAGAGGCAGACTACAATGTGGAACTCACACCACACCTGGTGGACAGACAGAGGGAACAACCTGAGGAAAGGGCAGTCTCAACAGACAGCCCAGGCGAGATACCAGCAATCACACCGAAAGAAAAACAGGCACCGAGGCAAACAACTGAACCACAACTAAGACGCTCCACGCGAGAGCATAGACCACCTGAGAGACTGAATCTATAAAGGCATGAAGACCTTGGGGGAGGGTGATGTCATGTATCTCACACTACTGTATATAACTGTATCTTACCATGCTATACATGACTATAACTAGATATGACCTGTAACCACAAGCATACTTTACCACCAAGGGTGCACTTGCAGGAGACACTGCATACCTGTTCCACACAGGCATATAAAGGCAGGTCTTAGGCAAGTGTGGCACTCGAGAGCTGTGAAATAAAGGCGCAGGTCCACAGTGACCTTGACTTCAGCATGTGCCTCGTGTGAATCTGTACTGCAGGGTCAGGACTTTACAATGCACAGTTTCTTGCGCTGCTCACACAGGTCCTAGATCCCCTGTAGAGGGTGCTGTGCCGAAATAGCTATCTAATCACAGCAAGTTTTCCAGTGCAAAACCCCATAAAGTCCCTGGGCACGTGTAAGTGTAATGAATGGTTGGTGCCGTTCGTTTGCCACTGAGAGCAAAATCCCGGTCTGTAGATGAGGGTGTTGGGGGGGTGCGGAAGGTGGCGGGGTGTGCGGTGGGGGGGGTGGGGCGGGGGGGTACGGGGGGGGGGATTGTGGGGTGCGGGGTGGGGGTTGCAGAGGAGGTACGGGAGGGTGTGGGGGGAGTGCGGGGGGGAGGGTTGCGGGGAGGGGTGCGGGGGGGGGGGGCAGTGGAAATGGAAATGCACGATTTTCGGATATGCACTCTTGGCCTGTGTCAGATGCACTGAAGCTGAAAATCTCCTCTGTTGTTTGTTAGCCATTGTTGTATTGGCCATCAACAGTTTCAACAACTTCCAGTGAAACAATTGTGATTTTCACTGAAGTCAGTTCGCTTCACCTGCAGTGTATAATGCTGCTGTTTGCCTGTTATGATCTTTTGGACGTTAAACATTTAGCTGGTCTGGTTGTCTAGGGGTTTGGGGTGGTAGGATTCAGGAAAGAGTACATTTAAAAGCAGCAAGAGAAATGTCGAGGCTCTGGAGCAGAGCAGAGTTTCAGGTAAAAATAAACAGAGTGGGTCAGGAAGGGACAGAGAGAGTAACAAAGGTCATAGGGCATCAGTGACTAAGGTGACATCAGGGAAATATAGAAAAAAGTCAAAGCTAAAGGCACAATATCTGAATGTGTGAAGCATTTGCAACAATTAATAGGTTTGATCGAATAGACATTACAGAGACATGGTTGCAAAGTGACCAAAGTTGGTAATTAAATATTCCAGGATACTTAACTTTTAAAAGATATAGGCAAATTGGAAAAAGAGGAGGGTTAGTCCGAATAATAAAGGATGGGATAAAGCCAGTAGAGAGAAAGGTTCTTAGCTCCGAAAATCAAGAAGTAAAATAAGTTTGGGTGGAGCTAAGAAATAGCAAGGGGCAGAAAACACTGGTGGGAGTTGTTTATAGGCCCCCAAACAGTAGTGGTAATGTAGGGCAAACTATAAATCAGGAAATTAGAGGTGCATGTAACAAGGGTAATACGGTAATCATGGGGGACTTTGATCTACATATAGGCAGGGCAAATCAAATTTGCAGTACTAGTGTGGAGGACAAATTGGGTGAGTTCCATCGCGACCAAGAGACCTTCGGAGTGTATGTGGAGCACCTAGAAATGTTTCTCATCGCGAATAGTATAGTCGAAGTCCCCGATGATGAAAACCATACTCGGATGGTCTTAGAAAGAAAGCACCCTATTATTCCCATAGTCACAGCTATCTGGACTCTGACAGTTCAGCAAAGTGTGCTGGTATTTCACTTTGGAGTTTTAGCTCTTCTGCAAAACAAAGAACCTCTCAAAATCGCTCTGTCGGTTGACAGGAACATCCACCAACAAAATTCTCAGCTAGGGAATCCAAAAGTCCTGAAAGTTGCCAATGTGATATATTCTTTATAACATCACAAACACACAGACTACATGATGACTCCACAGGAAATTGTCATGTGACCTTGAGCAGGCTCAAGGGCCCAAATAGCTTACTCCTGTTCCTAATTCTACGTTCTTATGTTCTCTACATACATTACATTTATGACCTTACAACAAAAAAGTTTTTTGTTGTAACATTTTTCATATTTTCAGAGTTTGGCAGAGCTACTGAACTTTGGATGAGTCTTTACACTTACAGATGGTACCCAGCTGACAATATTGTTACTATTAAGACAAATGATAGATATCATCTTAGATAGTATAAGGAACCTTGAAGTAGATCAGTCTCCTGTCCAGATGATATCCACAAAATGAAGCTTAAGGAGATATGACAGGTGTGTGTAGAGCTCTTGCCCATATCTGTAATTGCTCGCTGGAGTCACAGACTGTTCTCATAGACTGGAAGGATGCTAACATAGTGCTAAGGAATGTTATATTTCCTCTTTGGCATGTCTGATCTCATTCTCTCACCTTTTAGGTAATTGAAGCACCATATACGAGTGACTGCAAGCAGAACATCACCAAAGATGTTACCCCTGCAAGTGTCTTAATGATCCAAGTGTCTCCCACCACCAACTGTACAGTTGGGCTTCTTTCTGAATTATTTATTGGTCTTTTGACTGGAGGTGATAGCAGCAAAACTGGGTGGCACCTGCAAGTGAGAACAAAAAAGCAAAGCAAAATGTTTCAAGTTGCAACGTGTCAGAGGCTAAGTGAAAGGCGGGGTAGGAGTATGCCGAAGGGGGAAGAAGACAACACTGAATACGGATAATTTAACTCACTTCCTCTTTCATTGCACTGTATGGTATAGTAACATAGAATCATAGAAAGTAGGTGCAGAAGCAGGCCAATCGGCCCTTCGAGCCTGCACCACCATTCAACATGATCATGGCTGATCATTCCCTCAGTACCCCTTTCCTGCTTTCTCTCCATACTCCCTGATCCCTTTAGCCGTAAGGGCCATATCTAACTCCCTCTTGAATATATCTAACGAACTGGATTCAACAACTTTCTGTGGTAGAGAATTTCACAGGTTCACAATTCTCTGAGTGAAGAAGTTTCTCCTCATCTCGGTCCTAAATGGCTTACCCCTTATCCTTAGACTGTGACCCCTGGTTCTGGACTTCCCCAACATTGGGAACATTCTTCCTGCATCTAACCTGTCCAATCCCATCAGAATTTTACATGTTTCTATGAGATCCCCTCTCATTCTTCTAAATTCCATTGAATATAAGCCTAGTCGATCCAGTCTTTCTTAATATGTCAGCCCTGTCATCCCAGGAATCAGTCTGGTGAACCTTCGCTGCACTCCCTCAATAGCAAGAATGTCCTTCCTCAGATTAGGAGACCAAAACTGTACACAATACTCAAGGTGTGATCTCACCAAGGCCCTGTACAACTGCAGTAAGACCACCCTGCTCCTATACCCTGAATTTTAAATGTCCAAAAGAAATAGGTGTGGGAATTTCTACAGGATTTAACACTGAGGCACAAAGTTCCAAAACATTTAGCAATTGGTGATGATAAGACAATACAATAATACATTGTAAATGCATGTTAATTAGCCCAAGTAGCTGTTTTGCTGATATTGTTAGGAGGAACTCTTTCCATATGACTCCATAAAGTAGTCCTAGCAGAAGCATCAGCTGTAATATTCACTGTGTAGGAGAAATGCCCTAAGAATTGCCTTAAAGATGTCCTCAAAATATAGTCAATAGTCAGACTGAATGCTAGAAAATGAAAGGATGAATGCTAATGTAACCATGAAGGCTTATAAGAACATAAGAACATAAGAAATAGGAGCAGGAGTATGGCCTCGAGCCTGCTCCGCCATTCAACAAGATCATGGCTGATCATTGAACTCAACTCCACTTTCTCACCCGATCTCCATATCTGTTGATTCCCCTAGACACCAAAAATCTCTATCTCAGCATCAACAGCCCTCTGGGGCAGACAATTCCAAAGATTCACAACCCTCTGAGTGAAGAAATTCCTCCTCATCTCAGTCTTAAATGGCCTACCCCTTATCCTGAGACTGTGCCCCCTGATTCTAGACCCTCTAGCCGAGGAAAACAACCTTTCAGCCTCTACCCTGTCAATCCCCTACAAGCAGAACATTCCTTGCCAGGGACAGGAGACCATACACCATGGGATGGCTCATTAAGGGGATATATATATGTCCTGTCTTGTCTGGACAAGCCCGTTACTAGTGTCGACTCGAAGCTGGGAGTAAGCAACTGACCTGCCATGTTTAGGTGCCTCAAACAGAAAGGTTCATCACTTCATTGAGATGGAGGCCATCAAGGGTACTAAGGGGCATTCATGAGATGATTGACACTAAAAGAGCTGAATTATTTTATCATGGATTACTCTGATGGGTCAATGGAATTTGGGGAGAAGTTCTGGGGAAGTTAAGCCTGTATAAGATTGTGCTTTTGACACTAAAGTTTAGTCTCAGTTCTCAGTCTGCAGACCTTCAGTTGTTAGTTTAGTTCTAGTTATTTTAGTAGTATTTCATCTAAAATATGTAGATGGGTGTCTGCAAAATAGGAAAGTGCATCTCTGACAGAGAGAGAGGGTGAAAGTTACAGAAGTTAAAATGTACTGGCCTAATATGCTTAATTTATATGTACAAGTTTATCGAAGATCAAGGGAGGTGAGATTTAAGCCAGCTAATCTAGATACAGCTACTAGGTGGAATAATAATAATAATAACTTTTATTTATATAGCACCTTTAACGTAGTAAAACGTCCCAAGGCGCTTCACTCCAGTGTTACAGACAAACAGGTAAATTTGACACCGAGCCACAGAAGAAATTAAGGCAGATGATCAAAAGCTTGGTTAAAGAGCTAGGTTTTAACGAGCATCTTAAAGGAGGAAAGAGAGGTAGAGTTTTAGAGAGGGAGTTCCAGAGCTGAGGACCCAGGCAGCTGAAGGCACGGCCATTGATGGTTGAGCAGTTATAATGAGGGATGTTCAAGAGGCCAGAATTTGAGGAGCGCAGACATCTTGTGGGATTGTGAGGCTGAAAAAGATTACAGAATTAGGGAGGTGCAAGTCCATGGAGAGATTTGTAAATAGGATGACAATTTTGAAATCAAGGCATTGTTTAATTGGGAGCCAATGTAGGTCAGCGAGCACAGGGGTGATGGGTGATCGTGACTTGGTGCGGCTTAGTACACGGGCTGCTGAGTTTTGGATGAGCTCAAGTTTACGTAGTGTAGAATGTGGGAGGCCAACCAGGAGTGAGTTGGAGTAGTCAAGTCTAGAGGTAACAAAGGCATGAATGAGGGTTTCAGCAGCAGAAGAGTTGAGGCGGGGCGGAAGCGGACAATGTTACGGAGGTGGAAAAAGGCGATTTTAGTTATGCCGCGGATATGTGGCGGAAGCTCATTTCAGGGTCAAATATGGCACCTAGGTCGCGAACAGTCTTGTTCACCCTCAGAATGATGCTAGGGAGAAGGATGGAGTCAGTGGTTGGGGAACGCAGTTTGTGACTGGGACCAAAGATAATGGCTTCGTTCTTCCCAATATTTAATTGGAGAACATTTCTGCTCATCAAGTACTGGATGTTGAACAAGCAATCTGACAGTTTAGATACCAAGCAGGGGTCGACAGAAGTGGTGGAGGGGTAGAGCTGGGTGTCGTCTGCGTACATGTGGAAACTGACTCCGTGTTTTCAGATGATATCGCTAAGGGGCAGCATGTAGATGAGAAATAGGAGGGGCCATGGATAGATCCTTGGGGGACACCAGAGGTAACGATGCGGGAGTGGGAAGAGAAGCCGTTGCAGGTGATTCTCTGGCTACGATTAGATAGATAAGAATGGAACCAGGCGAGTGCAGTCCCACCCAACTGGACCATGGTGGAGAGGCGTTGGAGGAGGATGGAGTGGTTACCTGTGTTAAAGGCTGCAGACAGGACCAGGAGGACGCGGAGGGATAGTTTACCTTTGTCACAGTCACAAAGAATGCCATTTGTGACATTGATGAGAGCCGTTTTGGTACTGTGGCAGGGGCAAAAACCGGATTGGAGGGATTTAAACATTGAATTCATGGAAAGCTGATCACGGATTTGGGTGGCAACAACACGTTCAAGTACTTTGGACAGGAAAGGGAGGTTGGAGATGGGCGATAACGAGCAAGCAAAGTGGGGTCAAGGGTTGGTTTTTTGAGGAGAGGGATGATGACGGCAGATTTGAGGGAGAGGGGGATAGTACCTGAGGAGAGAGAACTGTTAACAATATCAGCTAACATGGGAGCCAGAAAAGGAAGTTGGGTGGTCAGCAGTTTAATGGGAATTGGGTCAAGGAGCAGGAAGTCAGTCTCATGGTGGGAATGTGAGCTTACCTGGGTGCAGAGGATCTAGTAGGATTGGATAACACCTCAAACGGAAATGTTCATCATTTTGTCGGTGTCTCAGAAGGCTAACACCACCCTCCCAGAGGATGAGGCAACTAATTTATCCGCACCAGCGGTTAAGGACGAGGTTATGTAAGTTCTGAAACATTACAAGGATAAAGACTTTAATCTACTCACTAGACTAGCTATCCAATGCTATTAACTTGTCAGCTAATTGATCCTAAATTCATCTCACCAAATTATATCAAACTCAGACAATGATCTCAACTGTAAATTTATTATCAGAAAATAGTTCCAGCTGAATTACTGTGATATAACTGTACTGTCTTTGTAAGCCCTGTTACTGACATTGCCAATTGACCCTTTATAAAAATGATTTGCATAGTCAATGCTTAAAATGCTGCTAACTATAGCCTCAATCTTGGCTGAGCCCGTTTTTCGGCGCACTTACCGGAGTTGCGCTGCTTCGAGGTTCCGAGGTGCGGCAAAAAGTTTTTTGGCCACGTTGGCCGCAGTCCGGTGTCTTCACTGCAGTCGCGCAGCGTGGCCAGTCGAGTCGGGGGTGGAGCCAGTGTTCTGCGCTGGAAAATGTGCCGGGAAGTCTGCATATGCGCAGTGGAGTCCGCCAGTGATGTCCACGCACGCGCAGTAGCGCTGCATGTCTGCAACACCAGTCCCAATTGATGTAGGTCTCTCTCAGTTTCAGAGCGTGGCGATGTTCTTCCTCCCTGTGTTGCTGGGCTCCAGCTAAAGTTCTCTGCATTTATTCTGCCTCCTTTGTTGGGCTAGGGCCGGGCAGGAGAACTGATAGTGCTCCTGCCTGCCGGTGATTTCTATCAGTTCTCCTGCCCGCCCTTAGCCCAACTGACTCTGATGTCTGACTTCTTTGATAATTGACAAGAAAGAATTAATTCATTGCTCAGTATCTTGCGCATATCTTGATGGTAGGTTTGCAGTGTAAATGATAATATAATCCAGACTGGCTGAAGTAAGACAGTTTTGCATGCTCCAAGGCATAAACTGGGTGGTAAAACCAGACGGTTCCTTAATGAGGAATTATGGCTAAGGATTAACCTGATGCTTTTTGATGAATAATCTTGTCCATGTTCTGACAAATAATAATTTCCTTAATTAAATGGCCTGAGGAAAGAGGGAGAGGAAAGGCAATAGTATTTACGTGGTGAATTCCTTCACTAACGTGTGATTCTTGTGAATAATTAAACTGCTCCATGGCACCTTAATTTAATAAAGAAAACAAAAGACTTGCATTTATGTAGCGCCTTTCACAACCACTGGATGTCCCAAAGCGCTTTACAGCCAATGAAGTACTTTTTGAAGGGTAGTCACTGTTGTAATGTAGGAAATAGAATATAAAGTGTATTATTTATCTCCTTCCATTCAAAGGCATGTCAACGCAACTAAAACAAAAATATAGGAACATCGGAACAGGAGGAGGCCATTTAGCCCCTCGAGTCATTCACTGAGATCATGGCTGATCTGCAACCTAACTCAATATACACACCTTTGTCCCATATCCCTTAATACCTTTGGTTAACAGTATCAATCTCAGATTTAAAATGAGCAATTGACCTAGTTTCAACTGCCATTTACAGTGATGGTGCAGACCAGTGATGGTGCTGTTTGTAACTTGTGAGAAATATCAGCGTATTATTCACCTATACCTGTGATACTTGCAACGGTCCTTTTATGATGAAAAGTTGAGTTTAGCACAGTGATCAATATGAAATCCTATGTAATTCATACCTGAACCACAGAACAGCTAATACTGCACATGCAAAGAAGAACGTGTGAGAAGAGATGATTCTCTACAAGCTATTCGATTGAATAAATATTCCTCCTTAATACTTCCTAGATCTAAAGGCTATATGCTCATCAGAAACTCATGAAAAAAATGTTAATTGTTAAATCAAAATATCAGCACTGTGTATATATCTCATGTTAAATTATGGATGATGAAAATCCAACAACCAGGAACTATACTTGACAAAAAAAGGTAATTAATCATTGACTTATCCCAAATAGTAAAATAAAGGCCACTGCCCAATATGCGCAGTAAGTTGAAACAGCCAAAAAAAGTTGTGTGTAACCAGACTTGTGTGGAAGAGACCTCATTATTGTGAAAGAGCCAGGATGTGGAAGATAGTTGCATGTTTCAGAGCAGTGTGTAGATTTGTTGTGTATCTGTAATGCATGCACTCCCATGTTCCGCCACCAGGGAGCACATCCCCTGAAGTCCCAAGGGATCCCAGCATCCCTTGGGAGCACTGTATACAAGCCGGCCCCTAAGGCCTGTTCCTCACTCTGGAGTGTCTTAATAAAGACTGAGGTCACTGTTACTTTAACCTCCCTGTGTGCAGTCTCATCTGTGTTAGGAACACAACAACTGGCAACGAGTGTACGAATCCAACGCAAAGATGCAGCAAACTGTGGTCATCCTGGAGAAGTTCTCGGAGGGTGAGGGCTGGGAAGCCTATGTCGAACGGCTAGACCAGTACTTTGTAGCCAACGAGCTGGATGGAGAAGGAAGCGCTGCAAAAAGGAGAGTGTTTCTCCTCACAGTCTGCGGGGCACCGACCTACAGCCTCATGAAGAATCTTCTGGCTCCAGTGAAACCTACAGATAAGTCATATGTGGAGCTGTGTACACTGGTTCGGGAGCATCTTAACCCGAGGGAGAGCGTGCTGATGGCAAGGTATCAGTTCTACACGTGCCAGCGATCTGAAGGCCAGGAAGTGGCGAGCTACATCGCCGAGCTAAGGCGACTTGCAGGACAATGTGAGTTTGATGGCTACCTGGAGCAGATGCTCAGAGACTTTTTTGTACTGGCCACGAGAGCATCCTACGAAAACTTTTGACTGTAGAGACACTGACCCTCAGTAAGGCCATTGCGATAGCACATGCGTTTATGTCCACCAGTGATAACACCAAACAAATCTCTCAGCACACAAGTGCTAGCAATGTTCATAAATTAACTGGAACTGTGTTTGCAAGCAGAAATGTACAGGGCAGAAATCACGAGTCTGCAAGTGCCAGCAGTCTTCAGGTGACCCAGAGGACTCAGAGTCCCCAACAAAGGGTGAATGCAAGGCAATTTACACCTTGTTGGCGTTGTGGAGGCTTCCATTCAGCGTATTCATGCCGCTTCAAACGGTACGTTTGCAAGAGCTGTGGAACAATGGGGCATCTCCAACGAGCTTGCAGGTGAGCTGCAAGATCGGCAAAACTGCTAACCACCACGTGGCAGAGGAAGATCGGTCCAAGGTGGATCAAAGCAATTTTGAGCCTCAGAGAGAAGAGGCAGATGCTGAATTACACGGGGTGCACACATTTTCGACGAAATGTCCACCTATAATGTTAAATGTAAAATTGAATGGCTTACCCATAGCCATGGAACAGGACACTGGCGCGAGCCAATCCATCATGAGTAAAAAGATGTTTGAGAGACTGTGGTGCAACAAGGCACTCAGACCAGCCCTGAGCCTCATCCACACGAAACTGAGAACATACACCAAAGAGCTCATCACTGTCCTGGGCAGCGCCATGGTCAAGGTTACCTGCAAGGGCACGGTGCACGAACTGCCACTCTGGATTGTCCCGGGCAATGGCCACACACTGCTTGGAAGGAGCTGGCTGGGCAAAATCCGCTGGAACTGGGATGACATCCGAGCGCTATCACATGTCGATGAGGTCTCATGTACCCAGGTTCTTAACAAATTTCCTTCCCTTTTTGAGCCAGGCATTGGAAGCTTTTCCGGGGCGAAGGTGCAGATCCACTTGGTCCCAGAGGCATGACCCATTCACCACAAGGCGCAAGCGGTACCTCACATGATGAGGGAGAGAGTGGAGATCGAGCTGGACAGGCTGCAATGCGAGGGCATCATCTCCCCAGTGGAATTCAGCGAGTGGGCCAGCCTGATTCTTCCAGTACTCAAAAGTGATGGCACGGTTAGGATTTGCGGCGATTATAAAGTAACTATTAATCGTTTCTCGCTACAGGACCAATACCCGCTACCTAAGGCAGATGATCTATTTGCGACGCTAGCAGGAGGCAAGACGTTCATCAAGCTCGACCTGACTTCGGCCTACATGACGCAGGAGCTGGAGGAGTCTTCGAAGGGCCTCACCTGCATCAACACGCACAAAGGACTGTTCATCCACAACAGATGCCTGTTAGGAATTCGGTCGGCTGCAGCGATCTTCCAGAAAAACATGGAGAGCCTACTCAAGTCGGTACCACTCATGGTGGTTTTTCAGGACGACATATTGGTCACAGGTCGGGACACCGTCGAGCACCTACAAAACCTGGAGGAGGTCCTCCAGTGACTGGATCGCGTAGGGCTGCGGCTGAAGAGGTCAAAATGCATTTTCATGGCAACAGAAGTGGAGTCTTTGGGGAGAAAGATCGCGGCGGACAGCATTCGGCCCACAGACACTAAGACAGAGGTTATCTGAAATGCGCCCAGGCCACAGAACGTCACGAAACTGCGGTCGTTCCTGGGATTCCTCAGCTATTTTGGTAACTTCCTACCGAGGTTAAACACCCTCTTAGAGCCCCTACATGTGTTATTGCGTAAAGGTGAGAACTGGGTATGGGGAAAAAAAACAAGTAATTGCTTTTGAGAAAGCCAGAAGCATTTTATGCTCCAACAGGCTGCTTGTATTGTATAATCTGTGTAAAAGACTTGTGCTAGCATGTGACGCATTGTCGTACGGAGTCGGGTGTGTATTACAACAAGCTAACGTTGCGGGGAAGGTGCAACCTGTCGCCTATGCCTCCAGGAGCTTGTCTAAGGCCGATTGAGAAAGAGACATTAGCGTGCATTCAGGGTAAAGAAAAAGCATCAATACCTGTTTGGTCTCAAATTTGAGCTGGAAACCGATCACAAGCCCCTCATATCCCTGTTCGCTGAAAACAAGGGGATAAATACTAATGCCTCAACCTGCATACAAAGGTGGGCACTCACGCTATCAGCGTATAACTATACTATCCGCCACAGGCCCGGCACCGAAAACTGTGCGGATGCTCTCAGTCGGCTACCATTGCCCACCACAGGGGTGGAAATGGCGCAGCCTGCAAACTTGTTGATGGTGGCACAGCCCGCAGACTTGTTGATGGTCATGGAAGCGTTTGAAAATGATAAATCACCTGTCACGGCCCGCCAGATTAGGACTTGGACCAGCCAAGATCCTCTGCTGTCCCTAGTAAAAAACTGTGTACTGCATAGGAGCTGGGCCAGCATCCCCATTGAAATGCAAGAGCCAATCAAGCCGTTCCAGCGGCGAAAGGACGAGTTGTCCATTCAGGCAGACTGCCTGTTGTGGGGTAACCGCGTAGTGCTACCCAAAAAGGGTAGGGAGACGTTCATCTCGGATCTCCACAGCACACACCCACGTGTGGTGGCCCGGTATCGACTCTGACTTAGAGTCCTGTGTACAGCAATGCAGCGTATGTGCTCAGTTAAGCAACGCGCCCAGAGAGGCACAACTAAGTTTGTGGTCCTGGCCCTCCAGACCATGGTCGAGGATCCATGTCGACTATGCGGGCCCGTTTCTCGGTAAAATGTTCCTGGTTGTGGTGGATGCTTTTTCAAAATGGATTAAACGTGAAATAATGTCGGGAAGCACCGCCATCACCACTATTGAAAGCCTGAGTGCCATTTTTGCCACCCACGACATACTGGTCAGTGACAACGGGCCATGTTTCACCAGTGCTGAATTTAAAGAATTCATGACCCGCAATGGGATCAAACATGTCACCTCGGCCCCGTTTAAACCAGCCTCCAATCGGCAGGCCAAGCGGGCAGTACAAACAATCAAACAGAGCCTTAAACGAGTCACAGAAGGTTCACTCAAAACCCACCTGCCCCGAGTACTGCTCAGCTACTGCACGAGACCCCACTCGCTCACAGGGGTGCCCCTGGCTGAGCTACTCATGAAAAGGACACTTAAAACCAGACTCTCGCTGGTTCACCCCAACCTGCATGATCAGGTAAAGAGCAGGCGGCAGCAACAAAATGTAAATGATGGTCGCGCCACTGTGTCACGGGAAATTGATCTGAATGACCCTGTGTATGTGCTAAACTATGGACATGGTCCCAAGTGGATCGCGGGCACGGTGATAGCTGAAGAAGGGAGTAGGGTGTTTGCAGTCACCCTACAATGGACAACTTTGCAGAAAGCACCTGGACCAAACGAGGCTGCGGTTCACAGACTGCCCTGAACAACCCAAAGCAGACACCACCTTTTTCGAGCCCACAACACACACCCAAATGATCAACGACACCACGCCGGACCAGGAAATTGAACCCATCATGCGCAACAGCCCAGCAAGGCCAGGCTCACCCAGCAGCTCTGCAGGGTCAACAACACGCCAGCCCAGCGCGGGCACACCAGAACAGACATTTGTACCGAGGCAGTCCACCAGGGAAAGAAAGGCTCCCGACCACCTCACCTTGTAAATAGTTTTCACTTTGACTTTGAGGGGTAGTGATGTTATGTATCTGTAAAGCATGCACTCCCATGTTCCACCACCAGGGAGCGTATCCCCTGAAGTCCCAAGGGATCCCAGCATCCCTTGGGAGCACTGTATATAAGCCGGCCCATTAGGCCTGTTCCTCACTCTGGAATGTCTTAATAAGACTGAGGTCACTGTTACTTTAACCTCCCTGTGTGCAGTCTCAAATGTGTTAGGAACACAATACATTCGTGTTGGCTAAAGGTGGGCCTTGCTGTATAAAACACCTCTAACCTAACCTGATGTTTAGCTTGTCTGAAGTAGCCTTATCGAATGCTTCTCCTCCACTTTGAGCGTTCTTGGGCCAGGGATTCCCAAGAGTCGGTGGGGATGTTACATTTTTTCAAGGGGGCTTTGAGGGCGAGCAGTTTTTTCCCCAAACTTTACCGACAAGAGAACATTCACCCCATGTCGCTGCACTTCTCAACAAATCTCACCATTTCCAAAGGTCTGACTTTGGCAAAACTGGAGGTGTTGCAACATAACTAGGCCACGGCACAATGCGGTTTAACTTCTTAAAGGTCATTGTTGTGCATTTTTGCATACTGCAAAAAAAAAATAAGGTTAAAACAACATGAAAATGGGCTATTAACATATTCCAGTGTCTGGTAAGTTCTTACAAGGACATTTCACTTTCTGAATCACCATTTTGCTTTCAAATTGTTGTTCGACTTCCTGTTAATTCGGTCCCATGTTGCCTATGCTGCAACGTGCACAGGAAATGGAGCGTGAATTACCCTTTCAGTTCTCAGCAACAGTGAGTTGCTGGGTTACAAACTGTTTACAGGACAACATTTGACTTGGTGAGACGCACTGCTGTCCGAGACTACATGAGTCCCATTATGCTTACGGCTTGGATGCATCAACACCAGCGTTAAAAATAAAACTTGCATTTTATTGACCATCTATAACTACTATGGCTCAATAGTGTTCCAGGATATTTCTAACTCTTCTCACCAATATATTTACAAAATCTTTGCATGTCTCACAAGAAGAAGTTCGGGATATTTCTGTCACTTTGAAAAGTGTTTGCTCTTATCTTCTAACCTTCCTCAAAGTCCGCTGGTTCCTCCACTCATGAATGCCAGGCTTCTTGTTGCAGTTAGTTGGGATGGTAAAAGACCTTGACATCGTTCGTCACAAAGCAAAACGTGTTCTCGCACAAACAAATTGAACTTTGTATCTTATAGGCATTTGAAATGTGTAAAACATAGAAACATAGAAAATAGGAGCAGGAGTAGGCCATTCGGCCCTTCGAGCCTGCACCACCATTCAATATGATCATGGCTGATCATTCCCTCAGTATATATGTATATATGTATATATTATCATTAGTATATATTAGGAGCTATCCTTTTGTTCTTGCTTGAGGTCATTTCTATTTATTTGTTTTGAGCAAAAAGGTGTTCTGTCACAAATATATGTGGCCCATTTCCTGGAAGCGTGGGTTAATGTGGTTATATCTTGGTTATATCTGCTTTTTTGCAAAGATGTTGTAAATTGCTGTGGGTTCCAGATGGTGGATGACAGTAGTGAGCAGTAGGATGTCACATTGAAGGACATGTATAAAATAATATTGTACAAATGCTGGAGAAAAACAATTATAGAGGAATATCAGACACGCCATTGGCAGCTGGTTGGAAGCCATGTGATCATTTTTCAACCAATGTACTGCAGATTTGCAATGCTGGTAATAGGATTCTATTCTGTACAATTCAGTTTGTATTGGAACTTTGAGTCGTTTGGAGTAGTTTATTACTTTTAAATGTCTTAAATTATGCGATATTAACATCAGACGGTCTTTAAAGGGGAACTTCGTTTTCCCTATGTAGGCTAGCTGAAGCAAAACACAAAAATACCCGTGCAGACCTTTAGCAATAGTTCGATAATATTTCCAATTATGTGTCTATTGCCACTGAAAACTAGCTTTTACATGTTTTGACTTTTCAACTTTGGTAAATTTTGGATTCAACCGAACAGACAGTGACAACTTTATTTTAATAATTCCCGAGATGTGGGCAAGACCAGCATTTATCGCCTGTCCCTAAATGCTCTGAGGAGACGATGCTGAAGTTCATGTGGTCAAGGTGCTCCAACAATATCTTAGGTGAAAAGTTCCAGGAATTTGACCCAGTGATGATGAAAGAATAGTGATATATAATGACAACTTGCAATTATATAGCACCTTTAACATAGTAAAATATCCCAAGGCATTTCCCAGGAGGGTTATCAAACAAAATTTGACACTGAGTCAAGTAAGGAGATATCAGGACAGGTGACCAAAAGATTGGGCAAAGGAGATAGATTGCTGGAGAGGCTTGGGGAGGGAATTCCAGACCCTAGGGCCCAGGAAGTTTAAGACGTGGCCGACTGTTTTAATCTCTGCTACCTGTACCCTTTCGGAGAGTGGAAGATGGGAGGTCAGCCAGGAGAGCATTAGAATAGTCACGTCTAGAGGTAACAAAGGCATGGATGAGGGTTTCAGCAGCAGATAAGCTGACACAGGGGCAGAGTTGGGTAATGTTACGGAGGTGGAATAGGCAATCTTGATGATGGAGCGGAGATGCAGTTGGAAGCTCATCTCAAATAGGACGTCAAGGTTGCAAATGGTCTGATTTGTTTCAGGATTGTGTGTGACTTGGAGGGGAACTTGGAGGTGATGGTGTTCCCATGCAACTGCTGCCCTTGTCCTTCTAGGTGGTGGAAGTCGCATGTTTGAGAGGTGCTGCAGAAGAAGCCTTGGTGAGTTGATGCAGTGCATCCTGCAGATAGTACACACTGCAGCCATGGTACACCAATGGTGGATGGGGTGTTCATTTAGGCTAGTGAATGATGTGCCGATCAAGCGGACTGAATGGTGTCGAGCTTCCAAATCTTAATAAGTTTATAAAATGGTGTAAGTTATGCAACTAACTACACTTTTAAGCAAAAGGTGCAGATTATTCAGACAATGACACATCATCCTCTCTTGTGACCTTTAGCAGCATCAGCAAACCCTGATTCAACTCTTACTTGGAGCCTATTTTTATTTGAACTGGGGCTTTTAGCAAAGTATATGTTTGATTTGAAAAATTGTACCGATTAAAGAAACGATAAGGAATTCTATTGTTTAGATGTTGTTATGGCAACGATGAAGTGATCTGTTGATCCCCTTTCTAAAAGATAAAACTTTGCTTTTTGTAAAGTTACCAGTTTATTTATTACCATCTCTCTTACCAACATTGTTCGAAACTCCTCCAAGGTATCAAATTATTTTGAAATGCGATAACTAGCATTTCATGACTCACTATTTCAGGTTCTGTACAATTCTGGTTTGCGGTTTAATGTAGGAACATAGGGCTAGATTTTACACTTTTGTGCAGATCGCCCAAAAATGGGCGTTATTTCCGGCGTGGGCAGTAAAAATGGATTTTCAGATCGCCGACTTGTCGTCCATTCTCAAAGCCCATAGTCTCAATTTTTTTAATTGGGCATTACCGCGAGCGATATGAAAAGGGCGTTAGCATTAAATCTATCTGACCTTCTGCCATAAAGTGTCGCAGTCCTTAGCAACGGCATGACAATGCTTGATTCCCGCGATTCAGGAGTTCAAGGGTCATCATGACATGCGCATAAGAGGAGACAGAGAGAGAGGGAGCTGAGAGAGATTGAAGGCATGTGTGGGTGTGGTGTGGCTGCTTTGGGAGGAAGGAGGGAGAGTTTCGAACTTTATAGCAAATTGGGAAAAAAAATTAGCTGTTACCAGCCAGATATTTGCCCGAATTTGGCCTATAATGGAGGGAGAGGAGGGGGTGACACAGCACACTGTGGAGACTGACTCTGGCGAGAGCAGTGAGCTGAGAGAGGAGCATATTAGAGGGCACAAAAGAGCGACGAGGTTCTCGGACGAGGCAAATGCCCCCCTCCTGCAGGAGGTCGAGTTACGCTGGGGTGATTTTACCCAGGGAGGGCGTGAGAAGCCCATCCCAAAGGCTTACCAGAAGATATGGGCCAAGATTGCAGAGGTGGTCTCGTCGGCAATCAACGAGGTGCGTGAAAGCAACCAATGTCGCAAGCGATGGAACAATATTGTGGGATCTGCAAGATAAGTATTACATAGATTTACATGTACTTATGTATTTATATAATCTTATTTGTACCAGTCATGAGTGACTATCAGCAGATGTGAGGTCTTGCACTTTTACCGGGAATGTTGTAGTCAAAGCCTGCGGTCACGGTGTACGTCTTTAGGTAAAGAACGATAATTATCACAGTAATCATGATTACATCTGTCGGTTATGTGTTGTATCCCTCTCTGTGACAGTACCTAGCAATGATATCACGCAATGATCTCATGCCATGTCTTCCTGTCATCTTTTACTGAAGAAGCTATCGACGATGAGGTCCGTGCAGAGGTGAACGGGTGTGGGGGCCACCAGTCCCCAGCGACATCACTGACATGGAGGAGCGGGAGCTCACACCCATGGGGAAGCACATCCAGACAGCCATGGACGCATCTGTAGACCCTGAAGTGATAACACGTGAGTAACGCTTACACCATTGCGTGATCTAAAGTCAACTGATGACACACCCACTCATATCCGAACAATAATATATGATAGATGGTTTCTAAAATTGTCCTATAAATAATGCTGGCCTAATGAAAATCATTGCAATGGACAATGTGTTGATGGTCATGAAATGTGATGTCTGTGATGATTTTGATAGCAGTAATGCTTTTGTCGTGCATATGCTGTGTGTAGCGCTGGAATCACCTTGTCACCCTAGCACCCCCTTCTCCTCTAATAACCTCATTTGTGTTTTGCAGCTCAGCCAGCAGCGCTGCCCGAGGCAAGGCCACAGAGGCCTGAAGCTGGGGGCGCAGGGCCCGACTCTCCGGACAATCCTACATCTGATGCTGAGGAGCTCTGATTCTTGCTCATCAATCTGTTGGGTCTGTTCTCAACGAATGAGAGCGCGGACTTTGAGGAGCCTGCATCGCCAGGCTCCAGAAGACATTCCACCCCAAGGCCATCTCGTGCTCCTCCGGCCATTCCCACCTCCACTCTGGAAGTACCGGGCCGAAGCACCTCGCCACAGGGCACCCCATTTGTCCCCAGGATGGGGACCAAAACTGCAGAGGTTTCATGTACACGGCAGGTCTGGTCCACGAGCGCCAGATGAGAGTAAAGAGATGGTAAAGTTGTCCAGGAGAACTGTAGATATAGGTGACTAGATCCTCAGTGCTTTGGGGGCATATCCCGACAGCTGGCCACCATCGCCGGCACCATAACTAAGTACGTTCTGCGGATGGCGGGGGCCCTAGAGGCGATAGCCAGGAACACTGCTGGCACAGGCCTCCCAGTGATCCCGGAGCGCGGCACTCCACCCCTAGGTCTGCACTACCACTGCCAATGACAGATGAGAGGCAGGACCAAGACCCTGCTCCGGATCCGAGAATGTTCCCATTCGGTACGCCCCGCTCCCATACCCATGCAACTCCCGGCTCTGTCTTCATCCCCACAATGAGGCACCGCCTGAGGAGCGCCTCGGCCAGGCGGTGTGGAGCGAGGAGGGGAAGGGGTAGAGGTGGGGAGAAGAAGGGGTGGGGGGAAGGAAAGTGAGATGCATGTCCACAGGTGATGGCTGTGTTATATCTCCATCTCAGTGTATGCAATTTGTTGTAAGGTATTGGGGGAGGGGGCCACCCTGTTGGTTTGCATTTGTGTTCTGTGTTGCTGAACATGTTGAACATTTGATTGATGTCAATGGTCGAAAAAGTGGGGTGGGAGTGGGGTGTTTTTGCCCGTGATACTTATGATTTCAGACCAATGGACGTATTAAATGTTTTTTATTTAACATAACCTTGTTGCACATTGTCTCAGATAGCTGGACCATTACACACTGGTGATTCCTTAACATGAAAGGGTAAATTTAAACTTAGCTTGAATCAACTTTAATTTTAACCGGCACCAAGGTGATGCCCACCATTGATGTCTGAACTGCACACACAGCAGTGTGTCAGCGTTATCACTCACAGCAACGTTCTTTCAGACAAATCGCTCAGTTATCAGCTCCTGACGTAAGAGTCTTACAGCTATGTAGCCACCATGGGCCCTTTCCTGCGGTCTGGAGGGGGGTGTGGGCATGGTTGCATAGTCAGCCTGATTGTCTGGCCCTAGGTCAGCATCCAGTCCCTCGTCATCCTCTTCCTCTCTCTCCTGAGGTGAACCATCAGTCCCTTCTGGCAATTCTGGTCCACTGTTGATAGTCAGGTTGTGCAGCATGGAGCACACAACCACGAATTTAGCTACTTGCTCAGGGTTGTATTGTAGCTCCCCTCCTGAGTGCTCCAGGCATCTAAAGCGCCATTTTTAAGCAGTTATTGTTTTCTGGACCACATTGCTTGTGCTCTGTGGCTCTCGTATCGCTTCTCGGCCTCGGTGTCACACAGGGGGGGTCATCAGCCAGGTGGCTAGGCCACATCGGTTGTCACCAAGCATCCAGCATTGTCCTTGTGGCTGACTGTTAAATATGTCAGAGACAGCATTCTCACGCAGGATGTGAGCCTCATCGAAGCTGCCCGGACATTTGGCATTCACTGCCATTATTATCTGGTTGTGATCGATAACTAGTTGGACCTTCAGGGAGTGAAATCCTTTTCTGTTGCGAAAGAGCTCTGGGTCCTGAGAAGGTGCCCACTTGGTGATGTGCGTGCACTGTATAGCTCCCTGCACCTGGGGAACTTAGCAATGCAGTAGAGTGCTCAAGCCCTGTCAGTGTGAGCCTCTGTGATCATGGGGAAGCTGATAAAGTCCATCCTACGTGCATACAGGGCCTCCGTGACCTGTCTAATGCAGCGATGTGTGGCATGGTGAGACAGAGGGGAAATGTCGACCGCGGAGGCCTGAAAGGAACCAGACACCTAGAATGACAGTGCCGCAGTGACCTTAACCTCGACGGACAGTGATGTCCTGAAGGTGATGGCAGGCTGCAGATCTGCCCTGATGAGCTGGCATGTCTCACTGATAACCACTTTGTGGAAGCGCAGGCTCCGAAGGCAAGTGTTCTCGGACACATCGAGGTAAGACTTCTTCTCCCTGTAAGTGTGGGGTGTGTATGGTCTGGACCTCCTCCTCATTCTGGCACATCTTAGACTGGGCACGTAATGATATGCATCACACATTGAGCCATCTGCACTCTGCAGCATCTGCGTATTAATCGATGCAGGCTGAGAAATGGCTGGCCCTATTGCAATGAAAGTATAATAGCGGTTGATCAGAAGCAATAATTTCAACACTAAAAGACACCTACAGTAAAACCCAATCATCCACAGTCTGAAAATATATCTGTTGAGATGATCACTTCACCTGAGAAGAACTCCAGAGTCAATCCAAACTGCCCTGAAGTTGAAGCAGTCTTTTCAATGAAGCAACCTGCAATTTGAAAAATGGCGTCCACACCGCTGTGATTCATTCAGAGAGTTCCACTTTTTCAGAGCAGTGTTTTGGGTGAGCGATATTGTGGGCAAGATGTGTGCGAGGTGGTGAAAGTGACACTGGGCGATCTCCAGGGCGTTAATTTCAGCAAATTTGATCTTTACGACAAAAAAAGTGGGCGGGCGGTATTATTTTTTTCCCGGTGTTATATACATGGGGAAAGTAACGCTCGCCGATAAGTGTCCGATAAATGGGCGTCGGTTTCCATTTTGTGACTAAGTGAGCGATATCTGGACGTTACATCTCATTTCAGCATTAAAATGGACATTAAATGGGTGGTATGCATGCAAAAATAATGGAAAATCTAGCCCATAAGAACTAGAGCAGGAGTAGGCCTTACGGCCCTTCAAGTTTGCTCCGCTATTCAATAAGATCATGGCTGATTCGACCTCAACTTCACTTTCTCGCCCAATCCCCATAGCCCTTGATTCCCCAAGAGTCCAAGAAAAATCTATCTATCTCAGCCTTGAATATACTCAGAGACTCAGCATCCATAGCCCTCTGGGGTAGAGAATTCTAAAGATTCACAACCCTCTGAGTCAAGAAATTCCTCCTCATCTCAGTACTAAAATCTCGACCCCTTATCCTGAGACTATACCCCTAGTTTTAGACTCTCCAGCCAGGGGGAAACAAGCTCTCAGCATCTACCCTGTCAATCCCCCTCAGAAACTTAGATGTTGCAATGAGATCACCTCTCATTCTTCTAAACTCCAGAGAGTATCGGCTCATTCTATTCAATCTCTCATCATAAGACAGCCCTCTCACCCCAGGAATCAATCTAGTGAATCTCCGTTGCACCGTCTCCGAGGCAAGTATATCCTTCCTTAGATAAGGAGACCAGAACTGTGCACAGTACTTCAGGTGTGGTCTCACCAAGGCCCTGTACAATTGTAACAAGACTTCCTTAGTCTAGTACTTCAACCCTCAGCAATAAAGGCCAACATCCCATTTGCCTTTTTATTTGCTTGCTGTACCTGCACGCTAACTTTCTGTGTTTCATAAGAATTAGGAACAGGAGTAGGCCATCTAGCCCCTTGAGCCTGTTCCGCCATTCAATAAGATCATGGCTGATCTGGCCGTGGACTCAGCTCCACTTACCTGCCCGCTCCCCGTAACCCTTAATTCCCTTATTAGTTAAAAAGTTCCTGTACAAGGATACCCAAATCTCTCTGAACACCAATATTTAATAGTTTCTCACCGCTTAAAAAGTATTTTGTTTTTCTATTCTTCCTACCATAGTGATTAACCTCACATTTCCTGATATTACACTCCATCTGCCATCTTATTGCCCACTCACTTAACCTGTCTATATCCCCTCGCAGGCTCTTTGTGTCCTTCTCACATTTTACGTTCCCACCTAACTTTGTAATGTCAACGAACTTGGATACTTTGCACTCGGTCCCTTCATCTAAATCATTGATATAGATTGTAAATAGCTGAGGCCCCAGCACGGATCCTTGTGGCATCCCACTAGTTAATGCCTGCCAACCTGAAAATGACCCGTTTATCCCTACTCTCTATTTTCTGTCCATTTACCAATTCTCTATCCATGCTAATATATTACGCCGCTTGGGGGAGAAATTGGCCTGGTTTGCGCCTCCCGTTAGCATCTCTGGGGGAGGGCGGTAATGGGGCACTAAGGGCTTACCGACTCACTCTCTTGCACCCCATAGATTGTGACAGTGCCCCGTTACCGGCCCGGAAGCAACATTCGCTTCTGCCGCCTGCAACGTCACCGGGCATAAACAACGGCAGCTGTAGGAGATGTTGTCACCTCGGCTGGCTGCTTGGGGAGCGATATTTAAAGGCAGCAGTGGTCAGGTAGGGAAAAATTTATTTATGCCCCCATTCTGCTGTTTTTTGCTTTTTTTCGAACCCGTGATTGCTCAGCCCTGCACGCTCTTAGAGTGCTTGGGGCTGCTTTGCGCGTAGCGCAGGTGCCATTGCCCCACAGAGCCAGCCTGAGAATTAATTCAATGCAGCATTGGCCCTTCCCTTTACGGGAGAGGAGGAGCCTATAAAACCAGCAGCGCTGCACGGAACATTGCTCAGTGCTCTGCCGATACCGCCCCTCTCACTCCCTTTAACGCTCTCAGGGAAGTGGTAGAGCTTGATTTAGCATTCCACTTCCCTCTTCGAGTGCTAAAGCAAAAGTTCCCAACTGAATCAAATCATTACCACTCAGAGATAACTTTTGCTCCTGCAATTGCCCCAAACGGGGCACTACACAATTTCTAGCCCCTTATCTTGCGTAGCAACCTTTTATATGGCATGTTATTGGTTGCCTTTTGGAAATCCAAATATACGACATCCACTAGTTCCCCTTTATCTACCTTGTTACTTACATCCTCAAAAAATTCTAATAAATTTGTTAAACATGATTTCCCTTTCATAAAACCATGATGACTCTGCCTAATCATATTATGATTTTCTAAGTGTCCTGTTACCACTTTCTTAATAATGGATTACAGAATTTTCCCAATGACTGATGTCAGGCTAACTGGCCTGTAGTTCACGGTTTTCTCTCTCCATCCTTTCTTGAACAGCAGGGTTACAGTTTCTACCTTCCAATCCGCTGGGACCATTCTAGAATCTAGAAAATTTTGGAAGATCATAACCAATGCATTCACTATCTCTGCATTCACTATCTCTTTTAAAACCCTAGATTGTAGGCTATCAGGTCCAGGAGATTTGTCAACTTTTAGTCCCATTAGTTGCTCAAATATTTTCCTCGACTGATCTTAATTACTTGAAGTTCTTCACTCTCATTAGCCCCTTGGTTCCCCACTATTTTAAGTATGCTTTTTGTGTATTCTATAAAATATTTGTTTAAAATCTCTGCCGTTTCTTTATTCCCCATCATAATTTCACCCACCTTAGCCTCTAAGGGCCCAATGCTTCCTTTTGCTGCTCGTTTCCTTTTTACACACTTATAGAAGTTCTTACAATCTGCTTTTATATTTCTTGCTAGTTTAGCTATGGGTTCCATTTGTCATGTATTCAACCAGCATTGTAACCCATGTATAATCTGACCTAAGTTGTACACTGTGAGAACAATGACCACTAGGTGGGAGACACTCCTAACCTGGGCCTTCAGGTACTAAAGGGGAAGCTCCACCCACCTTCATCACTTGGAGTGCAAAGGAATAAAGGACAGGCCACGGACTGACCTTCTCTTAAGCATGGGCCTCGTGTGCATTTATACTGTATAGTAAGGACCTATCAATGGCGACGAGAAACTGGGATTTAAACCACGCGAGCATGGCCATAAGCAGAACAGACGAGAGGTACTGTGTTAAGGAATGGCTGGGACAGAGATTCAACATTGTTAAAGCAGCACACAGTTCTCCAGGCAGACAGGGGCAATCGGGCATGCCCCAACATGTAGTCGATCCCAGAGGGGGAGTTCGACAGAGACAATGGCAAGCTGAACGGCGATTCACGCGATTGCAAGGGACAACGCGGCCAGTAATGGGGCCATCAACACCTGTTAATGGCGCACTCAAGGACAATAACAGGGGCAGTCAGGGACGATCGACTGGCAAGGGACTTTTTGTTTCCAACAAAAGGTCCCAACATGTTGGAGGCATGGAGGCACATACTCAGCCGGAGTTTGCAGAGTTGAGCAAAATACCTGCAGAAATTGCAGAAATGAACACTGGGGGAAATTGCTGGAAGCTGAAGTTCAGCGAGTTCATGTGGAGCACGTATACAGTTCATACACCAGGACGCCACCGATAATGATGAAAGTGCTCCTCAATGGCATTCCAGTATCAATGGAGCTAGACACAGGGGCCAGCCAGTCTCTGATGGGTATCAAACAGTTCGAAAAGTTGTGGGCGTCCAAGGCCAGGAGGCCAAAATTATCGCCGATTGACGCACAGCTACGGACTTACACAAAGGAGATCATTCCAGTGCTAGGCAGCGCCATGGTAGTCATGACCCACAAAGATTCGGAGAACAGGTTGCCACTCTGGATTGTCCCAGGGGACGGTCCCGCACTACTGGGGAGGAGTTGGCTTGCTGTCATGAACGGGAAATGGGGTGATGTCAATGCACTTTCCTCTGTGGAGCGAGTATCATGCTCACAGATCCTGGACAAATTTAACTCACTATTTCAACCCGGCATCAGCACTTTCATGGGGGCCAAGATAGTGATTCACATAAACCCGGACGCCAGGCCAGTACACCACAAGGCCAGAGCGGTGCCGTACATGATGCGGGAAAAGATAGAAGGCGAATTGGACCGCCTGCTGAGGGAAGGCATCATCTCGCCAGTCGAATTCAGTGACTGGGGGAGCCCGATTGTGCCGGTGCTCAAGGCAGATGGGTCGGTCAGGATATGTGGCGATTACAAGGCCACCATCAATCGGGTGTCACTCCAAGACCAGTACCCGCTACCGAGAGCGGAGGACCTCTTTGTGATGCTATCCGGTGGCAAACTTTTTTCAAAATTGGACCTGACCTCAGCTTACATGACCCAGGAGCTGGTGAGTGAGTGGAAGAAGCTGACCACCATCACGACACACAAGGGGTTGTTTGAGTACAACAGATGTCCGTTTGGGATTCGCTCGGCCGCCGCGATCTTCCAACGAAATATGTAAAGCCTCCTCAAGTCGATTCCAGGGACAGTGGTTTTTCAGGACGATATCCTCATCACGGGTTATGATACTGAAGAACACCTCCACAACCTGGAGGAGGTTCTACGCAGACTGGACCGGGTAGGGCGACTGAAAAAGGCAAAGTGTGTCTTCCTACCTCCAGAGGTAGAATTCCTGGGGATGAGGGTAGCAGCAGATGGGATCAGCCCTACTGCAGCCAAGACAGAAGCAATCCAGAGAGCACCCAGACCCCGTAACACGACGGAGCTGCGTTCGTTCCTGGGGCTCCTGAACTATTTTGGTAACTTTCTTCCCAAATTGAGCATGCTGCTAGAGCCACTACACGTGCTCCTACGCAAAGGTCATGAATGCGTCTGGGGGGACAGCCAGGAAAGGGCTTTTAATAAAGCACGCAATTTGTTATGTTCCAACACTCTGTTAACACTATTCGACCCATGTAAGAAACTTGTGTTAATGTGCGATGCGTCATCCTATGGTGTCGGGTGTGTGTTGCAGTATGTCAGTGTCAAGGGTCAGTTACAGCCGTTAGCTTATGCCTCCAGGAGTCTGTCCCAGGCAGAAAGGGGTTACGGGATGGTAGAAAAGGAGGCGCTCGCATGTGTATATGCAGTAAAGAAAATGCACCAGTACCTGTTTGGCAGGAAATTTGAGCTGGATACAGATCACATACCCCTAACGTCCCTTTTGGCCGACAACAAGGCCATAAATGCAAACGCTTCAGCCCGCATTCAGAGGTGGGCACTCACGTTAGCCACCTATGACTATACAATTCGGCACAGACCGGGCACCGAAAATTGCGCCGATGCACTCAGCAGGCTCCCACTAGCCACCACTGAAGGGGCTACCGAGCATACTGCTGAGATGTCATGGCTGTTGAAGCTTTCGGAAGCGAAGGCTCACCCGTGACAGCCCGTCAGATTAAAGTCTGGACAAATAGAGACCCGCTATTGTCTCTAGTCAAGAAATGTGTCCTGAATGGGGACTGGGCAGCCACGTACAGGGCATGCCCTGAGGAATTTAAACCATTTCACAGGCGCAGAGATGAACTCTCGATTCAGGCTGATTGCCTACTGTGGGGAAACCGCATAGTCATGCCCCAGATGGGCAGAATGGTGTTCATCAGATAACTCCACAATGAGCACCCGGGCATTGTCATGATGAAGGCAATTGCCAGGTCACACGTTTGGTGGCCAGGAATAGACGCAGATCTGGAACTTTGTGTTCGCATGTGCAACACGTGTGCCCAGCTGGGCAATGCGCCCAGGGTAGCCCCCCTTAGCCCCTGGCCATGGCCCGCCAAGCCTTGGTCACGCATCCATTTGGACTACGCAGGTCCTTTCATGGGAAAAATGTTTTTGGTTGTAGTAGATGCCTACTCCAAATGGATCGAGTGTGACATTTTAAATTCAAGCACATCCTCTGCCACGGTCGAAAGTCTATGGGCAATGTTCGCCGCCCACGGTCTACCGGACGTCTTGGTCAGCGACAATGACCCGTGCTTCATAAGCACTGAATTCTAGGACTTCATGGCAGGCAATGGAATTAACCATGTCAGAACGGCACCATTCAAGCCAGCCTCAAACGACCAGGCAGAACGAGCAGTGCGGATAATCAAACAGGGGATGCTCAGAATCCAAGGGGGTTCCCTACAAAGACGCTTATCACGCCTCCTGTTGGCCTATAGATCGCGATCACACTTGCTCACAGGGGTTCCACTCGCAGAGCTGCTAATGAAAAGGACGCTCAAAACCCGGCTATCCCTTATACACCCCACCATGAAAGAAATTGTCGAGAGCAGGCGCCAGCCACAATATGACTACCATGACAGGAATGCGAGGGCGCGATGTATTGATGTAAATGATCCTGTTTTTGTCCTCAACTAAGCTGCAGGGCCCAAATGGCTCACAGGCACTGTGATTGCCAAAGAGGGAAATAGGATTCTGGTAGTTAAACTTACCAATGCCGCAAACACGTGGATCAAACAAAAAGGAGGTTCAGCAACTCTATAGAAGAAGCAGAGGAAGAACACGATGTAGAGTTCACTCCACCACAGGTGACCGAACACCGGAACCAAAGGGAGGAGAGCCCAATCACTGTGGGCAATCCAGACAGGCCTGAGGCATCGCAAACAGCAGACACTCAGGCCAGCGGCCAACAACCGGAGCCCCAACTCAGGTGCTCTACAACGGAGCGTAAACCACCAGAGAGACTCAACCTGTGATCCCAATAAGACTTTGGGGGGGAGGTGATGTCATGTATTCAACCAGCATTGTAACCCATGTATAATCTGATCTAAGTTGTACACCGTGAGAACACTGACCACTAGGTGGGAGATACTCCTAACCTGGGCCTTCAGGTATAAAAGGGGAAGCTCCACCCACCTTCATCACTTGAGTGCTAAGGAATAAAGGACAGGTCACAGACTGACCTTCTCTCAAGCATGGGCCTCGTGTGCATTTATACTGTATAGTAAGGACCTATCACCATTTTTTTAAAATTACTAGATATTTTGAGAATGCAGTGCGTTTCTGGAAAATAATTGGATTTCCTTCTGAAACTGAATTTTGCCCCACTGCTGTTTATTTTTCCTCAATATAAACAGTTGTGCGTTTGACCAAGCAGCACGATGACAGTGTGAGAATACCAACTTCACGTAACCTCTGTTACAATAGACATCGAAACAAATGGAAAAACTGAGCTTTGTACTGCTTGTGATATGAAGCACCATTCCTCATACACAAACAAGAACCGTATATATTTCAAACAGTTCTGAGGATCATAGGACTCATAGCAGTGCCATTGTGTGAAAACAGTCTTGAAATTGAAACAAATCGCAGTGAAGCCATGAACTAGAACAAGATTGTCCAAAGCAGTGACGGAACAGTCATATAAGAAAAAGAAAAATATGAACATATTAAAAGGGACGAAACCACGTGGCATCCATGTTCCACTGCGATGATCTCCATGAGCTTCAATCGGAGAACGAATGTGGCTACGAAAAGCAAAATCCCCCATCAACATTTCCGACATCTTACCTCACAAGATCGCTTTTGTTTTCCTGTGCTGTTCTATACAATCGTCATCATTGCGGTTTGCATCGTGGAGAGTGAATAATTTTGTACAACACAAACAAGCATGATCATGGAAATTTCCTACTCATACGCTCTGTGGTCAAATGGGAGAAGAATTGGGAGTTTTTCCTTCTGGCAGCACAGGCTTTAGTGACCTTCTGATTAACCACATAAAAAAGACTTGTTAATGTTACATTTTTCTGAAATTAATTACTGTGCTTAGTCACTCTTCACCTACTGTATAAGTCTAAGATTAGTCATTTTGCACCGACTAAAAGCATCAAAAGGGTGAAGGTTTGACAATTACTGTCAAGAAACCTTTGCTTCCTTTCTTGAATTTCAGAATTGTATTTGGAGATTGTGTTGCCACGTGACGTGCCGAAAATTGAAAATTGATATAATCTTGAAAGTTTACTGTAAAGTTGCTTGCTCAAATAATCCCTGAGTTTCAGGAGCTCGCAACAATCTAGCAATAAAGCTGCACGTTGTGTCAAAAGATGTGACAACTTTTAGTTGCCAAAAAAAATGCAACTATGCCTGCCCATGGACTGTAGCAGTTCAAGACAGCAGCTCAGCGTCACCTTCTCACGGACAATTAGGGATGGCCAATAAATGTCGGCTTTGCCAGCGATGCCCACATCCTGAGAAGAATTTAAAAATGTAAAATAGTGTGGGAAGCAGAGTTGGGCCTGCAATTCCTCCCATCTCAATTGGACTGATATGACAGAATGTATACGATGCTCATTCAGATTAAGTTCTTATACACAGCACGCAAGACGTCTCGTGGACAGACATTTAAAGAGGACTTGTTGCAGGTTGAAAGAGGCATCCTAATTAAAAACTTTTGTCACTGTGTTGATTGAAACCTTTCTGGAGTGAGCGTTCTCAGTGGCATAATTGGGGAAATGGCCATGAGCAGAGCTTTTTACTTATTGGTCCATGCAGCAGAGTCAGGGAGAATGATGTGTGAAACAATGGGAAAAACGCTCTCTGTTATAAAAGGTGGCCAAAGACCAATCTTCTTGAGGAGAAACTTTCATCATCTCTGGCTCAGTGGGAGATTGTACTCATGAATAATATGAATTTGGAAAGGCTGCTTATGCAATGATATGTATAGTATCAGATATTTAGGGCAATCTGGAGTGAGGAATGTGTAAGAATATTTAGGGGTTAAGCGAAGAAATAAGAACATAAGAACATAAGAATTAGGAGCAGGAATAGGCCATTCAGCCCCTTGAGCCTGCTCCGCCATTCAGTTAGATTATGGATGATTTTCTACCTCAACCACTGTCCCCATATCTCTTGATTCCCTTAATATCCAAACATCTATCGATCTCCATCTTGAATATACTCAAAGACTGAGTCTCCACAGCCCTCTGGGGCAGAGAATTCCAAAGATTCACCACCCTCTGAGTGAAGAAATTTATCCTCATCTCAGTCCTAAATGGCTAACCTCTTATTCTGAGACTGTTATTGCTTGAGGAGTTTTATCCCTTGCTGTTTGAAGCAAGACTGATATCTGTTATGGATGAATCAGTTATTTTGTTAAAACTCTCTTATTAACATGGATTCATGAAGGGGAAATCATGTTTAACTAATTTACTGGAATTCTTTGAGGATATAACGAGCATGGTGGATAGAGGTGTACCGATGGATGTGGTGTATTTAGATTTCCAAAAGGCATTCGATAAGGTGCCACACAAAAGGTTACTGCAGAAGATAAAGGTATGCGGAGTCAGAGGAAATGTATTAGCATGGATAGAGAATTGGCTGGCTAACAGAAAGCAGAGAGTTGGGATAAATGGGTCCTTTTCGGGTTGGAAATCGATGGTTAGTGGTGTGCCACAGGGATCGGTGCTGGGACCACAACTGTTTACAATATACATAGATGACCTGGAAGAGGGGACAGAGTGTAGTGGAACAAAATTTGCAGATGACACAAAGATTAGTAGGAAAGTGGGTTGTGTAGAGGACACAGAGAGGCTGTAAAGAAATTTAGATAGGTTAAGCGAATGGGCTAAGGTTTGGCAGATGGAATACAATGTCGGAAAGTGGGAGGTCATCCACCTTGAAAAAAAAAACAGTAAAAGGGAATATTATTTGAATGGGGAGAAATTACAACATGCTGCGGTGCAGAGGGACCTGGGGGTCCTTGTGCATGAATCCCAAAAAGTTAGTTTGCAGGTGCAGCAGGTAATCAGGAAGGTGAATAGAATGTTGGCCTTCATTGCGAGAGGGATGGAGTACAAAAGCAGGGAGGTCCTGCTGCAACTGTATAGGGTATTGGTGAGGCCGCACCTGGAGTACTGCGTGCAGTTTTGGTCACCTTATTTAAGGAAGGATATACTAGCTTTGGAGGGGGTACAGAGACGATTCACTCGGCTGATTCCGGAGATGAGAGGGTTACCTTATGATGATAGATTGAGTAGACTGGGTCTTTACTCGTTGGAGTTCAGAAGGATGAGGGGTGATCTTATAGAAACATTTAAGATAATGAAAGGGATGGACAAGATAGAGGCAGAGAGGTTGTTTCCACTGGTCGGGGAGACTAGAACTAGGGGGCATAGCCTCAAAATACGGGGGAAGCCAATTTAAAACCGAGTTGAGAGGGAATTTCTTCTCCCAGAGGGTTGTTAATCTGTGGAATTCTCTGCCCAAGGAAACAGTTGAGGCTAGCTCATTGAATGTATTCAAATCACAGATAGATAGATTTTTAACCAATAAGGGAATTAAGGGTTATGGGGAGCGGGCGGGTAAGTGGAGCTGAGTCCACGGCCAGATCAGCCATGATCTTGTTGAATGGCGGAGCAGGCTCGAGGGGCTAGATGGCCTACTCCTGTTCCTAATTCTTATGTTCTTACGTTCTTTTGTTCTTATGTTCTTATAATCGACATTTCCACGTGCAGCTGGCAGCCCCCACTTGCAAGTCATCGACCTCATAACAAATCATTTTCAACCACATTTTACTGGTTTGGTAACACTCCTTTGTGTGTGGCTTATTTTTTAGCTTATCTGAACTATAACAGCACAGTATTCAACATAACCATCCCAGCTTTGTAATGGTAAATATTCATTTGAATTCACAAGTTCAGAAAGTCAGCATCGATAGACGTTAATCTCCTCAAGGTGTTTTCAAAAAGACAAACTATTAAAAGAGGGTGGAGGGGGGGAGGGGGTCGACGATTAGTCTTGAGGTTTATAGGCTTAAGTAATGTCTTTGACTTTATTGGAGGCTCTTACTGGTCATGATAGCCTATCAATGCGGCTGAATTTGCTGTCACCACGAGGTGCATACACACCTGTCGGGGCCGCACAAGTTCCGGTTTAGGCATGCACTGCGCACGTGCTAAAACCAAGAACTTGCGATCTGTCAAGAATCTTCCTGACAGATCGTACGAATCCCTGGGAGAAGGGCCCCTGCGGGCAGAGAGTTGTGCTATTGGCCCAGCGAATGCCCGTGAACTCCTTACACCTGCGTAAGTGTTTTCAAAACATAAACATAACATTTTTTCATTCATTTATACATTAAAAACTCTGTGCAAAAAGGTAAGTATATTTTTTGCCCCGTTAAAACATGTACAGTTATTTTTTTTAATTAACATTTTGGTTTTAAATATTTCATTGAATGCACTTTCAATTCATTTTAAATATAAGTTCCTGCTTTGAAGTACCATCTAGAAACCCTGGCTGGAAACATGTGCGTATCAAGTGAGGATTGAGCTTGCTAGAATGCACCCTGCAAATAAATAGCTTCTCAACTCTCGTAGCAAATGTCCCCTCATAAATAATGTTCACATGGCTGAGGTACTAGAGGATGCAGAGCATCATGAAACCGGAGCCTAATAAGGGCTCAACACCTTCAGGAAAAGGGAGAGTGGTGATAATTAATATGCGGGGGTGGGGGGAATTCCAGGAACAGACTTTGTGCAGTAGCTTACACACTATTGGCTTTCATGCTGGGAGCTGAAGTCAAAGCAGCATTTGAGATGTAAATTACAATAAGGACATATTCTGCGATCCTGCACTCCCACAGGGGAACCTACACTCCAAGGCTGCACAGGTAGAAAGAAACAGGGCTGCAACATGATAACCCCAGTTCTCTGACCCACACTCCTGAAAGGACAGCTCCCTGCTTCACAGGTCCTGACATTGCGATTTGCCTTTTTCAGTCATGGCCATCTAGCGACAGATACAAAGCAGAGGTGAGGACTCATCTCTGGTCGATTAAAGAATGGACGGTGAAAAAAGTTGCTGTGGTTTCAAATAACTGAACATAAAACAAGCTTTCTTAGTGAAAGAACTGGGTGTACTGTACAGGGCCTTAAAATGGGGAAGGGACGCAGAGGTGGTGGAAGAAATGAAAGGTATAAATAAAAAACTGAAGCGAAAAAGGTTTTAATAAATAAACAATAAATAGCAGATATAGCTGAAAATAGGATAAATTAGCAATTAGACAAACTCAAAAATATCGATGTGGTAATTCAGTCCATCACAATTCACCCACCCTGTAATCTTGGCCAAAAGATTGCAGTCGGAGGCTTCCCACAAGCGGATGGATGTGTCCGACCAATTTTTTTTTTAAACAAAAGTACCTGGATGGTCCCGGAGGAATGAACATGTGTGCTCCGAGGCCTAGAGGTGCAGCCCAGCGCAAAGGCCCACGGATTCCAGGAGTGTAAGCATATCCTGGGATCACGTGGGCCTAGACCACCAATCACAATGTAGTATTCTCATTCAGAGTAATGAGCATACCCCTAAAAACAAATAAAACACAAACATAAAGAAATAGAAATTGCATTAAATTAAATGTTTTAGAGGAAAAATTACTTTATTGAAATTTAAAAAAAAAGATTTAATAGTGTTGAAAATAAACTTACCTTCATATAACAATAAGTAATAACATTTATTTTTTCTATCTATTGAAACTCTTACACTGGTAAAATCAGGTCTTACACCTGCTTTTACCGGGTGCAAGAGTTTCAAGGACATTTGCTGGGCAAGAGTTGGCCAAATAGTCCAAATCTCGGCCTGCGAAGGCCCTTCTCCCGGGGATGTGGCGATCTGTCAAAAGACAATTTGACGGATCGCAAGTGCCGGGTTCAGGTGCATGTGCCTAGCTCGCCTAAACCCAGAACTAGCGGGGCCTCTTTGGGTGCGTGCACACATCGTACTTGCCCGGAGAGGATGCAATTTTAGGGCCAATGTATTTCCTCAACCAATAGTATCTGTAAAGGTGTTGCAAGACCATTTTTAACCAATAATGGAATTAAGGGTTACGGGGAGCGGGCGCGTAAGTGCAGCTGAGTCCACGGCCAGATCAGCCATGATCTTGTTGAATGGCGGAGCAGGCTCAAGGGGCTAGATGGCCTACTCCTGTTCCTAATTCTTATGTTCTTATGTTCTTATGTTCACTCTCTTCAAATAGTTTAGTCTGATGTGGTTTTGTGGTTTCTTGATCCCATGTGGCCCCAAAAAGAATCTGAGCTCAATAACCATTCAAGTTATTTGAATTGCATTGTAACTTAAAAACAACAGCAACAACCACCTGTATTTATGTAGCACCTTTAACGGAGTGAAACGTCCCAAGGCGCTTCACAGGAGTATTATGCGATTAAAAAGTTCACACCGCGCAGCGTAAGTAGGTTAGCGCAGGTGACCAAAAGCTTAGTCAAAGAAATAGGTTTCAAGGAGCATCTTGAAGGAGAAGAGAGGTAGAGAGGTGGAGAGGTTTAGGCAGTGAGTTCCAGAGCTTGGGGCCCAGGCAACAGAAGGCACGGCCACCAATGGTTGAGTGATTATAATCAGGGATGCTCAGGCGGGCAGAATTAGAGGAGTGCAGAGATCTCGGGGTGTTGTGGGGCTGGAGGTGATTACAGAGATAGGGAGGGGCGAGGCCAGGGAAGGATTCGAAAATAAGGATGAGAATTTTGAAATTGAGTCGTTGCTTAACCGGAAGCCAATGTAGGTCAGCGAGCACATGGGTGATGGGTGAGCGTGTCTTGGTGCGAGTTATGTCTCGGGCAGCCACGTTTTGGATCAAGAAAGAACTTGTATTTATATAGCGCCTTTGACAACAACCAGATATTCCGAAGTGCTTCACAGGCAATGAAGTGTCGTCACTGTTGTGATGTGTGGAAACACAGCAATCAATTCGCTCACAGCAGGGTCCCACAAACATCGAAACATAGAAACATAGAAAATAGGTGTAGGAGCAGGCCATTCAACCATTTGAGCCTGCACCACCATTCAATATGATCATGGCTGAACATTCACCTCAGTACCCCATTCCTGCTTTCTCTCATATCCCCTGATCCCTTTAGCCATAAGAGCCACATCTAACTTCCTTTTGAATATATCTAACGAACTGGCCTCAACAACTCTCTGTGGTAGAGAATTTCACAGGTTCACAATTCTCTGAGTGAAACAGTTTCTCTCATCTCGGTCCTAAATGGCTTATCCCTTATCCTTAGACTGTGACCCCTGGTTCTGGACTTCCCCAACATCGGGAACATTCTTTCTGCATCTAACCTGTCCAATTCCGTCAGAATTTTACATGTTTCTATGAGATCCCCTCTCAATCTTCTAAATTCCAATGAATATAAGCTTAGTTGATCCAGTCTTTCTTCATATGTCAGTCCTGCCATCCCAGGAATCAGTCTGGTGAACCTTCGCTGCACTCCCTCAATAGCAAGAATGCCCTTCCTCAGATTAGGAGATCAAAACTGCACACAATACTCAAGGTGTGGCCTCACCAAGGCCCTGTACAACTGCAGTAAGACCTCCCTGCTCCGAAACTCAAATCCCCTCACTATGAAGGCCAAATTGCCATTTGCCTTCTTCGCCGCCCACTGTAGCTGCATGCCAACTTTCAATAACTGATGTACCATGACACCCAGGTCTCGTTGCACCTCCCCTTTTCCTAATCTGTCACCATTCAGATAGTAGTCTGCCCTTCTGTATTTGCCACCAAAGTGGATAACTTCATTATTCACATTATACTGCATCTGCCATGCATTAGCCCACTCACCTAACCTGTCCAAATCAACCTGTAGCCTCTTAGTATCCTCCTCACAGCTCACACTGCCACCCAGCTTAGTGTCATCTGCAAACTTGGAGATATTACATTAAATTCCTTCCTCTAAATCATTAATGTATATTGTAAATAGCTGGGGTCCCAGCACTGAACCTTGCGATACCCCACTAGTCACTGCCTGCCATTCTGGAAAGGACCGTTTATCCCGACTCTCTGCTTCCTGTCTGCCAACCAGTTCTCTATCCATTTCAATACATTACCCCCAATACCAGGTGCTTTAATTTTGCACATCAATCTCTTGTGTGGGACCTTGTCAAAAGCCTTTTGAAAGTCTAAATACACCACATCCACTGGTTTTCCCTTGCCCACTCTCTTAGTTACATCCTCAAAGTATTCTAGAAGATTTGACAAGCATGATTTCCCTTTCATAAATCTATGCTGACTTGGACCAATCCTGTCACTGCTTTCCAAATGTGCTGCAATTACATCTTTAATAATTGATTCCAACATTTTCCCCACTACCGATGTCAGGCTAGCCGGTCTATAATTCCCTGTTTTATCTCTCCCTCTTTTTTCAAAAAGTAGGGTTACATTAGCTACCCTCCAATCCATAGGAACTGATCCAGAGTCTCTAGAATGTTGGAAAATGACCACCAATGCATCCACTATTACTAGGGCCACTTCCTTAAGTACTCTGGAATGCAGCCTATCTGGCCCTGGGGATTATCGGCCTTCAATCCCATCAATTTCCCTAACACAATTTCCTGACTAATAAGGATTTCTTTCAGTTCCTGCTTCTCGCTAGACCCTCGATCCCCTAGTATTTCCGGAAGGTTATTTGTGTCTTCCTTAATGAAGACAGAACCAAAGTATTTGTTCAATTGGTCTGCCATTTCTTTCTTCCCCATTATAAATTCACCTGAATTCGACTGCAAGGGACCTACATTTCTCTTCACTAATCTTTTTCTCTTCACATATCTGTAGAAGCTTTTGCAATCAGTTTTTATGTTCCCTTCAAGCTTATTCTCATACTCTATGTTCCCCCTCCTAATTAAATCCTTTGTCCTCCTCTGCTGAATTCTAAATTTCTCCCAGTTCTCGGGTTTGCTGCTTTTTCTGGCCAATTTATATGCCTCTTCCTTGGATTTAACACTATCATTAATTTCCCTTGTTAGCCACAGTTGAGCCACCTTCTCCATTTTATTTTTATGCCAGATAGAGATGTACAATTCTTGAAGTTCACCATGTGATCTTTAAATGTCTGCCATTACCTATCCACTGTCAACCCTTTAAGTATTATTCGCCAGTCTATCCTAGTCAATTCACATCTCATACCATCGAAGTTACCTTTCTTTAAGTTCAGGATCCTAGTCTCTGAATTAACTGTGTCACTCTCCATCTTAATGAAGAATTCTACCATATTATGGTCACTCTTCCCAAGGGGCCTCGCAAAACAAGATTGTTAATTAATCCTCTCTCATTACACAAGACCCAGTCTAGGATGGCCAGCTCTCTAGTTGGTTCCTCAACATATTGGTCTAGAAAACCATCCCTTATGCAGGAAATCCTCCTCCATTGTATTGCTACCAGTTTGGTTAGCCCAATCTATATGTAGATTAAAGTCACCCATGATAACTGATGTACCTTTATTGCACGCATCCCTAATTTCCAGTTAGATGCCATCCCCAAATTCACGACTACTGTTTGGTGGTCTGTACACAACTCCCACTAGTGCTTTCTGCCCTTTGGTGTTCCGCAGCTCTACCCATACAGATTCCACATCATCCAAGCTAATGTCCTTCCTTACTATTGCGTTAATTTTCTCTTTAACCAGCAACGCTACCCCACCTCCTTTTCCTTTCCGTCTATCCTTCTTGAATGTTGAAAACCCCTGGATGTTGAGTTCCCAGCCTTGGTCACCCTGGGCCATGTCTCCGTAATCCCAATTACAACATATCTGTTAACAGCTATGTGCGCAGTTAATTCATCCACCTTATTCCGAATACTCCTCGCATTGAGGCACAGAGCCTTCATAGAAAATAGATGCAGGAGTAGGCCATTTGGAACTTCGAGCCTGCATTGCCATTCAGTAAGATCACGACTGATCATTCCCTCAGTACCCCTTTACTGCTTTCTCTCAATACCCTTTGATCCCCTTAGCCATAAGGGCCATATGTAACTCCTTCTTGAATATATCCAACGAACTGGCATCAACAACTCTCTGCGGCAGGGAATTCCACAGGCTAATAACTCTCTGAGTGAAGAAGTTTCTCCTCATCTCAGTCCAAAATGGCCTACCCCTTATCCTAAGACTATGTCTCCTGGTTCTGGACTTCCCCAACATTGGGAACATTCTTCCCGCATCTAACCTGCCGAGTCCCGTCAGAATCTTATACGTTTCTATGAGATCCCCTCTCATCCTTCTAAACTCCAGTGAATAAAGGCCAAGTTGATCCAGTCTCTCCTCATATGACAACCCAGATCCCTGGAATTAGTCTGGTGAACCTTCACTGCACTCCCTCAATAGCAAGAACGTCCTTCCTCAGATTAGGAGACCAAAAGTGAACACAATATTCCAGGTGAGGCCTCACTAAGGTCCTGTACAACTGCAATAAGACCTCCCTGCTCCTATACTCAAATCCCCTAGCTATGAAGGCCAACATACCATTTGCCTTCTTCACCGCCTGCTGTACCTGCATTCCAACTTTCAATGACTGATGAACCATGACACCCAGGTCTCGATGCACCTCCCCTTTTCCTAATCTGCCGCCATTCAGATAATATTCTGCCTTCGTGTTTTTGCCCCCAAAATGGATAACCTCACATTTATCCACATTATACTGCATCTGCCATGCATTTGCACACTCACCTAACCTGTCCAAGTCACCCTGCATGCTCTTTGCATCCCCCTCACAGCTCACACCACCACCCAGCTTAGTGTCATCTGCAAACTTGGAGATATTACACTCAATTCCTTCATCCAAATCGTTAATGTATATTGTAAAGAGCTGGGGTCCCAGCACCGAGCCCTGCGGCACTCCACTAGTCACTGCCTGCCATTCTGAAAAGGACCAGTTTTTCCCGACTCTCTACTTCCTGTCTGCCAATCAGTTCTCTATCCATGTCAGTACATTACCTCCAATACCATGTGCTTTAATTTTGCACACCAATCTCTTGTGCGGGAGCTTGTCAAAAGCCTTTTGAAAGTCCAAATACACCACATCCACTGGTTCTCCCTTGTCCATTCTACTCGTTACATCCTCAAAAATTCCAGAAGATTTGTCAAGCATGATTTCCCTTTCATAAATCCATACTGACTTGGACCAATCCTGTCACTGCTTTCCAAATGCGCTGCTATTTCATCCATAATGATTGATTCCAACATTTTCCCCACTACTGATGTCAGGCTAACCGGTCTCTAATTACACGTTTTCTCTCTCCCTCCTTTTTTTAAAAGGGGTATTACATTAGCTACCCTCCAGTCCATAGGAACTGATCCAGAGTCGATAGACTGTTTGAAAATGATCACCAATGCACCCACTATTTCTAGGGCCACTTCCTTAAGTACTCTGGGATGCAGACTATCAGGCCCCGGGGATTTATCGGCCTTCAATCTCTTCAATTTCCCTAACACAATTTCCCGCCTAAAAGAATATCCTTCAGTTCCTCCTTCTCATTAGACCCACTGTCCCCTGGTACATTCGGAAGGTTATTTGTGTCTTCCTTCATGAAGACAGAACCAAAGTATTTGTTCAATTGGTCTGCCATTTCTTTGATCCCCATTATAAATTCACCTGAATCCGACTGCAAGGGACCTACATTTGTATTCACTAATCTTTTTCTCTTCACATATGTATAGAAGCTTTTGCAGTTAGTTTTTATGTTCCCTGCAAATTTCCTCTCGTACTGTATTTTCCCCCCTGTATTTTGGTATTCCGCAGCTCCACCGATACTGATTCCACATCATCCAGGCTCATGTCCCTCCTTACTATTGCATTAATTTCCTCTTTAACCAGCAACACCACTCCGCCTCCTTTTTCTCTCTGTCTATCCTTCCTAACTGTTGAATACCCCTGGATGATGAGTTCCCAGCCTTGGTCACCCTGGAGCCATGTCTCCGTGATGTCAATTACATCATATCAGTTAACTGCTGTCTGCGCAGTTAATTCGTCCACCTTATTCTGAATACTCCTTGCATTGAGGCACAGAGCCTTCAAGCTTGTCTTTTTAACACACTTTGCCCCTTTAGAATTTTGCTGTAATGTGGCCCTTTTTGTTTTTCGCCTTGGGTTTCTCTGCCTTCCACTTTTACTATTCTCCTTTCTATCTTTTGCTTCTGCCTCCATTTTATTTCCCTCTGTCTCCCTGCATAGGTTCCCATTCCCCTGCCATGTTAGTTTAACTCCTCCCCAACAGCACTAGCAAACACTCCCCCAGGACATTGGTTCCGGTCCTGCCCAGGTGCAGACTGTCCGGTTTGTACTGGTCCCACCTCACCCAGAACCGGTTCCAATGCCCCAGAAATTTGAATCCCTCCCTGCTGCACCACTGCTCAAGCCACGTATTCATCTGAGCTATCTTGCGATTCCTATTCTGACTAGCACGTGGCACTGGTAGCCATCCTGAGATTACTATCTTTGAGGTCCTACTTTTTAATTTAACTCCTAGCTCCCTAAATTGAGCTTGTAGGACATCATCCCATTTTTTTACCTATATCGTTGGTACCTATATGCACCACGACAACTGGCTGTTCACCCTCCCCCTCCAAAATGTCCTTCAACTGCTCCGAGACATCCTTGACCCTTCCACCAGGGAAGCAACATACCATCCTGGAGTTTCGATTGCGGCCGCAGAAACGCCTATCTATTCTCCTTACAATAGAATCCCCTACCACTATAGCTCTCCCACTCTATTTCCTGCCCTCCTGTGCAGCAGAGCTACCCATAATGCCATAAGCTTGGCTGTTGCTGCCTTCCCCTGCTGGGCTATCTCCCCCGACAGTACCCAAAACGATGTATCTGTTTTGGAGGGAGGTGACCGCAGGGGACCCCTGCACTACCTTCCTACTCCTGCTCTGCCCTCCTGTTCACCTAATCCCTATCTGGCTGTGTAACCTTTACCTGCGGTGCCACCAGCTCACTAAACATGCTTTTCACGACATCCTCAGCATCGCAGATGTTCCAGAGTGAATCCATGCGCAGTTCCAGTGCCACAATGTGGTCTGACAGGAGCTGCAGCTCGATACACTTCCCGCACACATTGTAGTCAGGGACACTGGAAGTGTCCCTGATTTCCCACATAGCACAAGAGGAGCATGACACGGATCTGGGCTCTACTGCCATGACTTAACCTTTACATTATCTTAATTTAGCAACAATGCCAAAGGTTTCTTACTGATAAGAAAAAGAAAAAAGATAAAGAAAAAAATCAACAGCTAATCACTTACCCACTTGACTGTGACGTCACACTTCAATTTCTTTTTACTTCTTTGTTTTACCTTCAGCGTCGATCTCCCAACTGCCATTGTCGCTCCTCCTCCCGAACTCCGTGCCCTTTTTATGGGCCTCGATCTCCTGACTGCCGCTGCCGCTCTAAACATCGCTTTAAACAGCAATGAAATGCTGCACATGTTTTTTTGAATACAGCCATGAGATCTTTTACATCCAACTGAAAGGGCAGGTGGGGCCTCAGTTTTCCATCTCATCTAAAAGACAACACCTCCAACTTTGCAGTCAATCCTTTTGCAGTGTCATTCTAGATTACGTGCTTAAGTCTCGAGTGGAATTTGAACCTACAATCTTCTGACTAAGGGCTAGATTTGTGACACATCATCACCCATTTAGCGCCCATATAAGCGCTGAGATTCAGGCTATCGCCCATTTTTGATGAAAAATGGAATCCAGCGCCCGATTATCAGCCATTTATCACCGGCGCAACTTTCGGGATACAGGAATGAGCTGCAACGCCAGGCCTATTTTTTTTAAAATATGACGTCATCCTTGTGCAAGTCCCAGAATACTATTTATAATGGAAACTAGCACCCAATTATCGCCCAGATTATCGCCAAGCGCTACTTTCGGCATTTCGCCCAAATGATCGCTCACACAAAAAGACACTCAAGAAAAGCTGCACTCACCTGACCTTAACTCGGCAGTATGGACACCATTTTATAACTCGGAGGATCTTTAATAAAAGACTGCTTGAAGTGGTTGGGAGGAGAACCAATTTGTGAGTGATTTTAAGGGCGTTTTTGAATCTTGCCAATCATTACATCACATTGTGGTTAATTTGCAGTTTTTATTACATTTATTGAGGACAATTTAAGAAGACAGATTAGGACATTTATAGTGATTTTTAGTGATGGGGCCTGTAATTTCTCAGCCAGTATTGATGACTACTCACATGCTGCAGAACAGAGATGGGAGAAGGTTTATTGAAGAGCATTATGTGCCCAATTAGTGAGGTGTCAGACTGCTGAGGAGAAGGAGATGTTATAGCCAACGCATTTACAGGGATAAACAATCATACCTGGACATGTCTGATAACACGTGCATTAGAAGGCTGCGATTCTGAAAGGAGGCCATCAGTGAGATATGCCAGCTCATCAAGGGAATTCTGCAGCCTACCAGCACCATCAGGACCACACTGCCCGTTGACATTAAGGTTACAGCGACACTTTCCTTCTATGCATCGGGCTCCTTTCAGGCCTCAGCTGGCAACATTTGCGGTATCTCTCAGCACATCACACATTGCTGCATTTGACAGGTGACCGAAACCCTTTACGCTCGCAGGATGGACTTTATAAACTTCCCTATGACCAGGGAGGCACAGAGTGTGAGGGCTTTGGGGTTCTCAGGAATAGCAAACTTCCCCAAGGTGCAGGGAGCAATAGACGGTATGCACATCACCCTGCGAGCATCCTTACAGGATTCAGAGGGGTTTCAGAACCGAAAAGGATTCCACTCCCTGAATGTGCAGCTCGTTGTCGACCACAAGTAAATAATCATGAGAGTAAATGCAAAATTTCCAGGGAGCATCCATGATGTGCACATCTTGCTTGAGAACACTGTCTCTGAGCTGTTTAACAGTCAGCCACAAGGTCACTGGGAGATAAAGGATATGGCCTTGCCAGCTGACTCATGACCCCCCTGCGTAAGCCCCAGACAGAAGCCGAGAAGCGCTACAATGAAAGCCATATAACCACATGCAATATCATCGAAAAGACAATTGGATTTCTGAAGCAGTGCTTCAGATGCCTGGACCACTCAGATGTTAACCTACAATACCACCCTGAGCAGGTCGCTGAGTTCATTGTGGTGTGCTGCATGTTGCATAACCTAGCTATCAGGAGAGGACAACAATTGCCAGATGGGACCGCCGGTCCACCTCAGGAGAGAGGGGAGGCGGAAGAGGAGGACGAGGATCTCGGAGAGGACAATCAGACTGGTGATGACCCCATGCCCCACGCCCCACACCACTGAAAAAGCCCTGGGTAGTTACGCAGCTGCAAAACTGCTGCGTCAGCAGCTCATAAATGAACGCTTTTCATGAACTTACATTGGTGACAGTTACAGTTGCGTTACGTTTCATCCTTGTCTGGCCATTGTTTCCAACCCTTGTGTTGATGTTTTACCTTACGTTATTAGAAGACACTTCACAACAAATGTAAAATTCAATAAAAAATTTTAATAATTTAACAACTTATTTAAAATATTTTTTAACAAACTGTAACCCCCCCCACCCACTAAACCGCAACAGTGAACAACATTTTGGAAACAACAATATAATGAGAACACCCTCCCACCATCCCCAACAGTCAACAATGAACAATCTTTAAAAAATAATAATGCAAGAATAACAAAGCCCACCCCCACCCTGCGGCCAGGCTTCCCTTCTGTAACTTGACCCGCCCCCGGTCCTAACCCCCACTTTCCCTCTCAATCCCCCAGTAACGGCACCATGTCGTCTTGCAACACAGCACCTCAAGGGCTGCTGCTGTGTATGTGTGTGGGAGTGGGGTGGGGGGGGGGGGGGGGAGGTGACGTTGGCAGAATGACCTCAGTGGTTTGAGCAAAAGACGTTTGTGAAGAAATGTCTTCTGAGTCAGAAGGAAGTTGTTCCTCCTGTCTCGCATCTGTCGTGCTGATTGGTGGTGCAGCACCTTGTGTACAGTGCTGTATCCCGAAACTATGGTGTGCCGCAAGGCATCAACAGAGTCGATCGTTCACCCCATTGAAACATAGAAACATAGAAACATAGAAAATAGGTGCAGGAGTAGGTCATTCGGCCCTTCTAGCCTGCACCGCCATTCAATGAGTTCATGGCTGAACATGCAACTTCAATACCCCATTCCTGCCTTCTCGCCATACCCCTTGATTGCCCTAGTAGTAAGGACTACATCTAACTCCTTTTTGAATATATTTAGTGAATTGGCCTCAACAACTTTTTGTGGTAGGGATTTCCACAAGTTCACCACTCTCTGGGTGAAGAAGTTTCTCCTCATCTCGGTCTTAATTGGCTTACCCCTTATCCTTAGACTGTGACCCCTGGTTCTGGACTTCCCCAACATTGGGAACATTCTTCCTGCATCTAACCTGTCGAAACCCGTCAGAATTTTAAAAGTTTCTATGCGATCCCCTCTCATTCTTCTGAACTCCAGTGAATACAAGCCCAGTTGATCCAGTCTTTCTTGATATGTCAGTCCCGCCATTCCGGGAATCAATCTGGTGAACCTTTGCTGCACTCTCTCAATAGCAAGAATGTCCTTCACAAGTTAGGAGACCAAAACTGTACACAATACTCCAGGTGTGGCCTCACCAAGGCCCTGTACAACTGCAGTAACACCTCCCTGCCCCTGTACTCAAATTCCCTCGCTATGAAGGCCAACATGCCATTTGCTTTCTTAACCACCTGCTATCCCTGCATGCCAACCTTCAGTGACTGATGTACCATGACACCAGGTCTCGTTGCACCTTCCCTTTTCCTGATCTGTCACCATTCAGATAATAGTTTGTCTCTCTGTTTTTACCACCAAAGTGGATAACCTCACATTTATCCACATTATCCTTCATCTGCCATGCATTTGCCCACTCACCTAACCTATCCAAGTCACTCTGCAGCCTCGTAGCAACCTCCTCGCAGCTCACACTGCCACCCAACTTAGTGTCATCCGCAAATTTGGAGATACTACATTTAATCCCCTCGTCTAAATCATTAATGTACAATGTAAACAGCTGGGGCCCCAGCACAGAACCTTGCTGTACCCCACTAGTCACTGCCTGCCATTCTGAAAAGTACCCATTTACTCCTACTCTTTGCTTCCTCTCTGCCAACCAGTTCTCAATCCACGTCAGCACCCTAGCCTCAATCCCATGTGCTTTAACTTTGCACATTAATCTCTTGTGTAGGACCTTGTCGAAAGCCTTCTGAAGGTCCAAATACACCACATCAACTGGTTCCCCCTTGTCCACTCTACTGGAAACATCCTCAAAAAATTCCAGAAGATTTGTCAAGCATGATTCCTCTTTCACAAATCCATGCTGACTTAGACCAACTATCTGCCCCATGCCCTCCGTTATTCTGGCAGACAGTGTGGTAATGTTGCCGGTCAACCCACCAATCGCCTGGAGGAGCCCTCGACCAATGTCGACGCTCGCCTCGACAGTGACACCATGTCTTCATTGACATCTGCCCGTCGCAGCGCGTGCCTACCTCGCTGACTCAAAGTGATGCTCCAGGAGTGTCCCGTTGTGCCTGGGAAGCTGGAAAACATAATTGAGGTAGTAGAAGAGAAAGGTTGACATGAGAATGCTTGTGCTGCGCAGGCATATGAACGAGGAGTAACACTACTGCAATAAATGTGAACGAGAGACATTACATATGATTAACATGAGCGTATAGAAGCTGCACACATAACATTATTCATATATTATAATCAAATGGCATTAAATTACTTTAAATTACCACTGCTTTACCACTGCTTTACACATTACTCACGTGGCGCAACAATGGGACCTGCACCACCATGGGCGACAGAACGATTATGGGTGCCCACTAAGGCTGCGACACACTCCTCAAGATCGGTCAATGCGTGAAGGTCAGCAGGCCCTCCTCCGTCTGATTTTTCGATATCTTCCTCTGCAAACGTGACAAGAGCATGGCATAAGCTAATTGCCTAGGTACTATTACAGAAACAGAACAGATATTGTAATCCACAATTAGTCACCCCACATCCACATGCTATTCATCGTTAACATTATATGCTAAAACGGTTTGTATCCAATTGGTGCATGGTTAGAACATCTAAGTTCAGCGAAAATATTTAATAAGATCGTGTTTAGGAACTAATGCTTGACACCAAACATCTCATGTACAATCTCCAGGAAGGCCCTATCCACGGGCCGTGCTATTTGGTGCCTGAGGGGAGGGAGGCGGTTTATTTGAATCGATGGAGGTCCCCCGTAGGGGGAATCAGGACGTCTGGTGAGCTCGGCAATGACAGGACTGTAATGGGAGGGGGCACCGTGTCCCTGGGCTATGCTCAGAGACCTCTGTGTGGCCGGAGCTAATGTCCCGAATGTCCCAGGGCAGACAGTGAGCCAGGGGAGGTCTCCTCAAGTCCAGGCTGGGTCACTGTGTGACTGACAGCAGCCGGAGAGACACACACAGTCCGGCCCCCTCAGCACTCAGTCATGCCCCATCTACCAACCTCACCAAAAAGGAAACGGTGCCCACGTTAAAGACTTGCTCACAGCACACAAGCAGCAATATAATTTAATAATTCTCCTTCTAAACTAAAGTGGTAGAAATGCCAAGTGTTTGCGGTCTGTCTGTTTCCAGTCATTCCTTCGGCTACATTTTCGATCAAAACCTTTAAATAATAATTAATACTGTTGATTAAATTTAAGGCATTTCAGCAACATTAGAGCTAAAGGTCGCAAGTTCCGAGCCCAGTCCAAATCTTAACAGGGAAGCTACCCAAGATTACCTAGCTTAATTACAATCTGGCAGATTTACATTCTAATTGATGCGTCAGTGCATCATTACAATTTTAAATTTAATAATTTAATATTTACTCTTGCCAATACAACAAGACCGTTGCGGCACTGGTCTACCTCATGCCTATCGTGGGCCACCGATGAGACAAAAGTGGCGATATCTGCCCATATTTTTTGATAAATCCGGGGTAGGAGGTTTCCCACGACCACCCTGGGTTAATTAGCCCCACCGAGTCTCCACCTCGGTGACTAAGGCCTCATTAACCTCATCTGAAAAAGCTATAGCCCTCCTTCTCCCTGATACCTCCTCCACACTCTCTCCTGACTCATCATGATCCATAGCCATCATAATTCCTCTCAAGCACTTCCAAAAATCACTTCAACAAAACCTTGCTTCTCTCTCTCTCTCTCCTTTTGCCTTCTGAGCATGCGCAGATGACCCCTGACCTCCCGAATCGCAGGAAAAGTTACTTGCCTGAAAAAAAACGTGCATGCGCAGAATGGCTGTTACTATGGACACCAGCCTTGCATGACTGAATACATCGCTAAGGCCTATTTCACATCGCTAAGTCTATTGCCCAAATAAGAAAGGCGAAACTAGCGTTTTTTAAAATGGCTGATATTTCAGCGATCCTGTAATATACAAGAAACACTAAGGCAAGAAATAGCGCCCATTTTTGGGTGATGCGATCATAGTGGAAAGTCTATCCCTAAGAGTCCTAGCGTTGAGCCAAGGCTGACATCTGAATAAGGAAATACACTCCACTTCATAGATTAAACATTATTTTTTTTACAATGTTTAATTATGATCTTAATGCTTTTTTGTCAATATAAGAAAACGAAGCTGGCAGCTAGTACAGAGTCATTGCAATTTATCTAATTTATTGCTTGTTCAACTGTTTTTGCATTCTGGAACACAATACAGCATGAGCTCATAGGTCAAATTTTCCTCTTTCTTGTAATGGTTTAAGAAAATCAATTCAATCTGAAATGCAAACAAGAAAGCAACGAGACAGATTCTCAGGAATTTAAGTTTAAAAAAGGAATACTTCATATGACACATGTCGTCGTCGCCGTCGTCATCATCATCATCGTCATCATCATCATGACATGTGGCATATGAAGTATTCCTCATGATTAATATTTTCAATGATGTTCTAGCAAACATATTTTATTACATACTCTTTGGGTAAAATAGTTTCCACATAATTAATCAGCATCCCAGCGTAAGTACAAGCACATCTCTGTTTATATGAATTTGAATTTTTTTTTGAATAAAAATGTCCTTTAATCTAATCAGATGTTGCTTGGTGCCTTTTCTCTGTGTATGACAATGAGAGATATGACAGTGCTGTGGAATAACAACTACCTCCTCCAGCGGGGGAGTGGGGGGTGGGGGGTGGCGATAATGAGGCGCTAATGATTTACCGACCGAGTCCGGCGAGATGAATGATTTACCGACCGGGTGCGACGAGATGAATGATTTACCGACCGGGTGCGACGAGATGAATGATTTACCGACCGGGTGCGACGAGATGAATGATTTACCGACCGGGTGCGACGAGATGAATGATTTACTGACCGGGTGCGACGAGATGAATGATTTACTGACCGGGTGCGACGAGATGAATGATTTACCGACCGGGTGCGGCGAGATGAATGATTTACTGACCGGGTGCGGCGAGATGAATGATTTACCGACCGGGTGCGACGAGATGAATGATTTACCGACCGGGTGCGACGAGATGAATGATTTACTGACCGGGTGCGACGAGATGAATGATTTACTGACCGGGTGCGACGAGATGAATGATTTACTGACCGGGTGCGACGAGATGAATGATTTACTGACCGGGTGACGAGATGAACGATTTACTGACCGGGTGCGACGAGATGAACGATTTACTGACCGGGTGCGACGAGATGAATGATTTACTGACCGGGTGCGACGAGATGAATGATTTACTGACCGGGTGTGACGAGATGAATGATTTACTGACCGGGTGTGACGAGATGAATGATTTACTGACCGGGTGCGACGAGATGAATGATTTACTGACCGGGTGCGACGAGATGAATGATTTACTGACCGGGTGCGATGAGATGAATGATTTACCGACCGGGTGCGACGAGATGAACGATTTACTGACCGGGTGCGACGAGATGAACGATTTACTGACCGGGTGCGACGAGATGAATGATTTACTGACCGGGTGCGGCGAGATGAACGATTTACTGACCGGGTGACGAGATGAATGATTTACTGACCGGGTGCGACGAGATGAATGATTTACTGACCGGGTGCGGCGAGATGAATGATTTACTGACCGGGCGCGACGAGATGAATGATTTACCGACCGGGTGCGACGAGATGAATGATTTACTGACCGGGTGCGACGAGATGAATGATTTACCGACCGGGTGCGGCGAGATGAACGATTTACCGACCGGGTGCGACGAGATGAATGATTTACTGACCGGGTGACGAGATGAATGATTTACTGACCGGGTGCGACGAGATGAATGATTTACTGACCGGGTGCGGCGAGATGAACGATTTACCGACCGGGTGCGGCGAGATGAATGATTTACTGACCGGGTGACGAGATGAATGATTTACTGACCGGGTGCGACGAGATGAATGATTTACTGACCGGGTGACGAGATGAATGATTTACTGACCGGGTGCGACGAGATGAATGATTTACTGACCGGGTGCGGCGAGATGAACGATTTACTCACCGGGTGCGACGAGATGAATGATTTACTGACCGGGTGCGAAGAGATGAATGATTTACCGACCGGGTGCGGCGAGATGAATGATTTACTGACCGGGTGCGACGAGATGAATGATTTACCGACCGGGTGCGACGAGATGAATGATTTACTGACCGGGTGCGACGAGATGAATGATTTAATGACCGGGTGCGACGAGATGAATGATTTACCGACCGGGTGCGACGAGATGAACGATTTACTGACCGGGTGCGGCGAGATGAATGATTTACCGACCGGGTGCGACGAGATGAATGATTTACTGACCGGGTGCGACGAGATGAATGATTTAATGACCGGGTGCGACGAGATGAATGATTTACCGACCGGGTGCGACGAGATGAACGATTTACTGACCGGGTGCGGCGAGATGAATGATTTACCGACCGGGTGCGACGAGATGAATGATTTACTGACCGGGTGCGACGAGATGAATGATTTACTGACCGGGTGCGGCGAGATGAATGATTTACCGACCGGGTGCGACGAGATGAACGATTTACTGACCGGGTGCGGCGAGATGAATGATTTACCGACCGGGTGCGACGAGATGAATGATTTACCGACCGGGTGCGACGAGATGAATGATTTACTGACCGGGTGCGACGAGATGAATGATTTACTGACCGGGTGCGACGAGATGAATGATTTACTGACCGGGTGCGATGAGATGAATGATTTACTGACCGGGTGCGACGAGATGAATGATTTACCGACCGGGTGCGACGAGATGAATGATTTACTGACCGGGTGCGACGAGATGAATGATTTACTGACCGGGTGCGACGAGATGAATGATTTACCGACCGTGTGCGACGAGATGAATGATTTACCGACCGTGTGCGGCGAGATGAATGATTTACTGACTGGGTGCGGCGAGATGAATGATTTACCGACCGGGTGCGACGAGATGAATGATTTACTGACCGGGTGCGACGAGATGAATGATTTACTGACCGGGTGCGACGAGATGAATGATTTACTGACCGGGTGCGACGAGATGAATGATTTACCGAACGATTTACCGACCGGGTGCGACGAGATGAATGATTTACCGAACGATTTACCGACCGGGTGCGACGAGATGAATGATTTACCGAACGATTTACCGACCGGGTGCGACGAGATGAATGATTTACTGACCGGGTGCGACGAGATGAATGATTTACTGACCGGGTGCGACGAGATGAATGATTTACTAACCGGGTGCGACGAGATGAATGATTTACCGAACGATTTACCGACCGGGTGCGACGAGATGAATGATTTACCGAACGATTTACCGACCGGGTGCGACGAGATGAATGATTTACCGAACGATTTACCGACCGGGTGCGACGAGATGAACGATTTACCGACCGGGTGCGACGAGATGAATGATTTACCGAACGATTTACCGACCGGGCGCGACGAGATGAATGATTTACCGAACGATTTACCGACCGGGTGCGACGAGATGAATGATTTACCGACCGGGTGCGACGAGATGAATGATTTACCGACCGGGTGCGACGCGATGAATGATTTACCGACCGGGTGCGGCGAGATGAACGATTTACCGACCGGGTGCGGCGAGATGAATGATTTACTGACCGGGTGCGACGAGATGAATGATTTACTGACCGGGTGCGACGAGATGAATGATTTACTGACCGGGTGCGACGAGATGAATGATTTACCGACCGGGTGCGGCGAGATGAATGATTTACTGACCGGGTGCGACGAGATGAATGATTTACTGACCGGGTGCGACGAGATGAATGATTTACTGACCGGGTGCGACGAGATGAATGATTTACCGACCGGGTGCGACGAGATGAATGATTTACTGACCGGGTGCGACGAGATGAATGATTTACTGACCGGGTGTGGCGAGATGAACGATTTACCGACCGAGTGCGACGAGATGAATGATTTACCGACCGGGTGTGGCGAGATGAACGATTTACCGACCGAGTGCGACGAGATGAATGATTTACCGACCGGGTGCGACGAGATGAATGATTTACTGACCGGGTGCGACGAGATGAATGATTTACCGACCGGGTGCGACGAGATGAATGATTTACTGACCGGGTGCGACGAGATGAATGATTTACTGACCGGGTGCGACGAGATGAATGATTTACTGACCGGGTGCGACGAGATGAATGATTTACCGACCGGGTGCGACGAGATGAATGATTTACTGACCGGGTGCGACGAGATGAATGATTTACTGACCGGGTGCGGCGAGATGAATGATTTACTGACCGGGTGCGACGAGATGAATGATTTACTGACCGGGTGCGACGAGATGAATGATTTACTGACCGGGTGCGACGAGATGAATGATTTACCGACCGGGTGCGACGAGATGAATGATTTACTGACCGGGTGCGACGAGATGAATGATTTACTGACCGGGTGCGACGAGATGAATGATTTACTGACCGGGTGCGACGAGATGAATGATTTACTGACCGGGTGCGGCGAGATGAATGATTTACTGACCGGGTGCGACGAGATGAATGATTTACCGACCGGGTGCGACGAGATGAATGATTTACTGACCGGGTGCGACGAGATGAATGATTTACCGACCGGGTGCGACGAGATGAATGATTTACCGACCGGGTGCGACGAGATGAATGATTTACCGACCGGGTGCGACGAGATGAATGATTTACTGACCGGGTGAGACGAGATGAATGATTTACTGACCGGGTGCGGCGAGATGAATGATTTACTGACCGGGTGCGACGAGATGAACGATTTACTGACCGGGTGCGACGAGATGAACGATTTACTGACCGGGTGCGACGAGATGAATGATTTACCGACCGGGTGCGACGAGATGAATGATTTACCGACCGGGTGCGACGAGATGAATGATTTACTGACCGGGTGCGGCGAGATGAACGATTGCGGTGGCAATATCTCTTTGCACCATGACCTCCTGCGCCCGGAGATCGTGATGTCATTGTCCTGTGCATCGTCCCGGTAGCACCCCGGACCCGAACTTCGGTTTCGCCCCCTGGAGCATCGCCGGGTGACAACACCGAAAGCTGCAGGAGACGTTGTTCGAGAGGCCGGGCGCTTTGGGGGATGAAAGTTAAAGGGGAGGTTGCCGAGCTAAGTGCATAAATTGTTGAAATGATTATTTTGGATTCCTCTTTAGCTGGAGTGCAGGGGGCTGATCGGGACAGACCGCAGCTGCCGTTGGGGACCGGCTAATGGTCCCAATGCAGAGCCCGCAGCAATGGCCCTTCCCTTTCACGGAGGGAAGGAGCCTCAGCTGGTGGCAGTGCTGCATCACTCCCGTCCCGCCTGCGTCCTTTAGCACTCCAGGAAGGAAGTGGTGTGTTTGATTTAGCACTCCACTTCCTTCCTGGCGCCCAAACACCGAATTTAGAAAAAGCTGGGAATCATTAGCACCTGGCACTAATTTTCCCAGTTTTCAAACGTTAACACCCCAAACGGAGCGATACAGAATTTCTCCTCCAAAGAATTTACATTTCACCATCCCAGGATGTCCAAAGTGCTTTCGAACCAATGAAGTACTTTTGAAGTATAGTCGGTGTTGTAATGTAAGGTTTTGTGTTCTACGAGAATCTACCTAATCACAATGCTAATCATTCGCAGTAGATGGACTGATAATTCATCCTCACATCCGTTTTCTCTATTTGGTATGTTGCATCTCCACCCTCTGATAAATACTCTTGTTGTGGCAGTGAAAATTTCTATGGCCCTGCGTTTATGAGGATATTGATGGTCTAAGCGTTGCCGATCCTTCCCAGGGAAACAGGTCAGGATTCACGTTCGACAGAGGGAACTCAAGGAGAAATATTTAGTCTAATGTATTTGTTGTGTAGAAATACATATTTGTAGTCTGAAAAGCACGATCATAAATACAAGCTTATATTCATAAAGAAGCAACAGTAGTATGAATGGCACATTGTCTAAAATGTGTACAGCATCACAGAAATCATGTTTTCTGGGATAGAACCATGGTGAGCTGCTGAGTCAGTGGAAAAGCCTTGCTAAGCAGGCCAGCCATTCAAGAATAAATAATGCATGATACATATTTATGAAGCTATGAATTTATGATCCATTCTAAAGCAGGAAAAGATAATTCGGCTCATTGAAGGTCATCCCTCTTACGCCTGAACTCTCTCAGCATTTCTTCACTATTCAGCTGCTTTTTGAATGTCCTAAGGGCTCGAAATTCCATTGCACCCCATTTGTGAGGGTTAACTATTGAAAAGTGAGGAAGGTATTGCCATGCGATGATCCTTTTTTCATCGCGGGAGCTTCAGCTTTAGAGCTACCACTTCTCTTAGGGCGCTAAAATGTGTGAGAGGGGCATTGCCGGCATAGCGCTGAGGAATGTTCAGTGCAGTGCTGTCGGCATCGGAGGCTCCTCCGCTCGCTTAAAGGGAAGGGTCAATGATGGTCTGCAACATTCTTCTTCTTACTTCTGTGGAGCCAGGGGACCAGCGCGACTTCCATTACAGCCCCGATCACTCTCAGAGTGTGAAGGACTGAGGCATCACGCAGCAATCAGCCGGCAGAAACATTCAGCAGCCACCAGACTGGTTCGACTTGGCCTGCCTGACCACCACTTCCTTTAATTATCACTCCCCAAGCGGCCAGCCGAGGTGACAATGCCTCCTATTGCAATGCAGCAAGGGGCGAAAGCGAATATCACATCCGTGGTGGTAACAGGGCGCTAGACACCGAGGCGGTAAGTGCTAGCCCCAGCACAAAACCGCCAGGGAAGTTCGCGGGCCTCGGTGAAATCACCGTGCCCGGTCATTAACCCCTTAGTGGCCCATTAACGGCCCCCCGCAGACGCTAACGGGAGGTGCAAGGCAGCCGAATTTGTGTCCGTGACTCTGCCTAGCTGATTAGCCTTTATCACCCTTTCAGTAAAAGAGATTCTTCTGAATATCTAATTTACATTTAAATTGAAATCCTTTGGCAATGCTTTCCTAGTTTGTTTTGAAATACGATTTTTGATTTGCCATTCAATATTTTACACATCATGATGAAGTTCCCTCTTAATTTCTCTAATTTCTCTACAAAAGCGAAGGCTGAGAGGTGACCCATAGAGGTTTTTCAAGTTATGAAAGGGTTTGATAGGGTAGACAGATTTGGGGGCAAATTTGGATGCCTTTGCACCTCCTGTTAGCGCCCCCCGGGGAGGGAGGGATCTAACAGGGCGCAATTGGCTTTGCGACCAGGTGTGACACTGATAGCAAGTCCCGCCATATTCAAGGCGCTACACCATTGTGCCCCGGTCTCCTTCGCCTGGAGATTGTGACGCCATCACCGTGCGCATCGCCCCGGTAGCGCCCTGAACCCGAAATTGACTTCTGCCCCCTGCAGCAGCGCCATGCAAAGACCAGCTGCTTTGGGAGATACGCTTAATGGCGAGGTGGCCAAGATAAGTAAAAAAATAACTTACCGTTTTTCTTTCAGTTATTTTCCTGAGATCCTGGCCATGATCAATCAGCCCGGCACTGTGCTTGAGTGCTGGGCTGATTGCGCAGGGTCCCGGCTGTCATGGTGGTCCAGGTCGGTACTATTATATATGTAAACCTGTAAATACCATGTTTAACCACCAGAGGGCTGATTCCCTGGAGTCCCAAGGGATCTCACAATCCCTTGGGAGCACCTGTACATAAGGAGGCCTCACAGGTTGGAGAGGCACTCTGGAGACTAAGGTCACACTTTACTTTGAGCTCACAGTATCCAATCAGACTCTTTATTCAATGCATAACAGGTAGTTTTTATTTTGCAGCGACTGTAGAAATGGTCCTTCCCTTTAATGGGAGGGAAGTAGCCTTGCAACATGGCAACATTGCACGGCCCAGTGAGCAGCACTGCTGAAGTTTCTGCCCCGTTTGCTGCCGAGTGCGCTCCAAGTAGGAAGTGGAGTGCTTGACTTAACGTTCCACTTCCTTCTTGGAACGCCAATGGCGAATTTTTTTAAAGTTTGAAATCGTTAATAACTTTTCAACCTTTTAAAAATTAATGGCCCAAATGGGGCGACTGTGAATTTTGCCCCAAAGATGTCTCCACGTGTGGGGGAATCCAAAACTAGTGGCCATAACTAATAAAGCCAATAAAGAATTCAGGAGGAACTTCTTTACCCAGTGAGTGGTGCGAATGTGGAACTTGTCACCATGTGGAGTAGTTGAGATGAATAGCTTAGCTCCATTTTAAAGGGAAACCAGATAAGCATATGAGTAAGAAAGGAATAGAAGGATATTCTGACAGGTTTAGATGAAGTAGGGTGGGAGGAGGCTCCTGTGGACCATAAATACCAGCACAGACCCTGTTGGGCTGCATGGCCCTTTTCTGTGCTGTATATTCTATGTAATTCTATGCAGTTGCGTTCTTTCTAGATAGCTCATCCCCTTTACAATTGGAATTAAGTCTTGTTGCTCTTATCTGCCCTCTATAATACAAATGTATGTTTTGTGGTGTGGTGGTCAGAATTGAATGCAGTGCTTCAAGTAAGGTCAGCAGTGTATCCTTCGCTCAATATCCCTTGATACTCTTTCCTAATAAGTAAACAGCCTTTCATTCCTTTGCTGCACAGAATTGAGGATCCATTGAGAATTTGGATTGCTTCTAATGCCTCTGCAACCTAACTCACCCTGTTGTTCGGTCACACCCAATTTATGACTTCTTTGAGCTGCCCGAACCCCTGGGATTTAGAACGTTTTTTCTGTCCCACGAGTTGCTCCCCATATCTTCTGCACCTCACCAACAATCAGTTATCATTTGCAGCTTTTGCAAAATATGGCCTGCTTATCCTATTTTGTTGCAAGATTATGCTGGCAATATTACCTCAACACAAATTTACAATGTATGTCTAATTGATTTTTCCATGTAAAACAATTGGAAAAGGCACGTCACTGAGTGTCTCAACATAACACCAGCAGTAAATGAAACTGATGAGAAAAGGTAGATCGCCTATTTACATTTGAGCAGTGATTGGGTGTTAATACCATAGCCATTAAATCCAAATTCTCGAATGCCACACTTAAAGTGATTCATTCAATGTGTTTATAAAACAATAACTATCGTATTGCATCTCAGGCTTTCCACTTAGGACCAACTGTGGGTCCTAATTATGGCTGCCTCTCCACGAGGCAAGTTATTGGCCCAGAATTTGCAGCGGCAGGCCAACGAACAACACCCGCTGTTAGTTAGATTTGCCCTTGCCCATTTTAGGTCGACGATATTGCGCACTGCACATTGCTGGAAGTACGAGCTAGAAATGTGCGACGCCCTCTACAGGGCATCTGGGATCTGAGTGAACAGGGAAAGCAACTGTGTATCTCCTTAACCAATCAGATGGAAGGATTCTGAAATTAACAGTGTAAAGACTGAGACGGAAGTGTCATTTAGAATGGGTGAATTTAATGCCAATTAAGTTCCAGAAAGAGAAATAAAGAGAGGGAAAGAAAGACTGGATTAAGAGAGAGAAAAAAGAGACAGAAAGTAAAAGTAAATGTTTTTTTTTTAACTCCAACAATTAAAACCTGAAGTATTGAGACTGCACACTTGTAATAGTTAATGTTCAGTGCCAGAGAAATTGGCTGGCAGTAATTAACATTTACTATGTTATTAATAGGGTACTTAGACTTGAAATTACTTGACTTAATTTTCCGTGACGAGTTTACTTCATATCTGCTGTGCAAGTACAGGAACGTCATGATGTTAAATGTATTTGAATGGGGAGCCAGACAGCAAGATTCTGTTTTCGCAAAGCTAACAGCGGTGCGGCGCATCACCGACAGTAACATTTTGATTTCTGTGTTTAATTACCTAAAGTTGCTGTGGCATTTGCACGTAAATAATGATGAGCACTATTAGCCTCGCTGTCATTGTGACAGCGATTTTTGGGCCATTGTTTCAGTAGTGGGTGAAGCAGCCCAGCTTCCCACTGATTACTCTGTCACTTGAAATACAAACCACATTAACAAAACCACTCATTTGCTCTTCAATGTTACAATGGGAAATAGTCTCCAGTGCTGTCCCTGTTAGCAAGCCCATTCCTTTCTCTGATCCTTGGTATTATCTTTCTTGGGCTGACTGGAATAAAATGGGAACCCGAAAATGTTTCATTTTTATTGCCACTATCAGGTTAACAAAAAAAAAAATCTTCACCACTGGTCGCATCAATTCATTCCTGTCACTGTGAAAATCTTTTAGGTTGTACAGTAACAACTTGTATTTATACAGCACCTTTACAGTAGTAAAAGGTGCTTCACAGGAGCATTATTAGACAAAATTGATGCCTAGCCACATAAAGAGATATTAGATCAGGTGACCAAAAACTTGGTCAAAGAGATAGGTTTTAAGGAGTGACTTAAAGGAGGAGAGAGAGGCTACAGGAGGGAATTCAGAGTTTAGGGCCCAGGCAGCTGAAGGCACGGCCACCAATGGTGGACTGCTGGAAATCGGGGGTGTGCAAGAGGCCAGAATTGGAGGAGCGCTGAGATCTTGATGGGTTGGAGGTCACAGAGATATGGAGGGGCGAAGCCATGGAGGGATTTTGAAAACCAAGATGAGAATTTTAAAATCCAGGCATTGCCAATGTACATGAGCAAACACAGGGTGAACAGGACTTGGTGCATTAAGATAAGTGCATCAGAATTTTGGATGAGCTCAAATTTCCCAGACAAACATGCTATCCAGTCACACAGCCTTGTTTTCAGCAGGGACTCAAGCTTCCTCTAATCTTCTCATTTGCTGAACAAGCTTTGGTCTGGAACAATGGAACAGTGGTTTGATCTGATGCAAAATATTAGTAGTGTACAGAAAAGTCCCTCCACTTCATGTTGTGGGACAGTGTCAGCTGTGGCTCAGTGGGTAACACTCTCACCTCTGAATCAGAAGGTTGTGGGTTTAAGTCCCACTCCATGGACTTAAACACAAAAAAAATCTAGGCTGACACTCCAGTGCAGTGCTGAGGGAGCATTTCACTGTCGGAGGTGCCGTCTTTCAGATGAGATGCTAAACCGAGATCCCGTCTGCTCTCTCAAATGGACGTAAAAGATCCCATGGCACTATTTCAAAGAAGAGCAAGGGAGTCTGACCAGGACACCAGGTCACTTGTATCTTGGTCAGTATTTATCCCTCAATCAACATAACAAAAAAACAGATTGCCTGATCATTATCACATTGCTGTTTGTGGGAGCTTGCTGTGCGTAAATTTGCTGCCGCGTTTCCCACATTACAACAGTGACTACACTCCAAAAGTACTTCATTGGCTGTAAAGCGTTTTGAGACGTCTGGTGGTCATGAAAGGCGCTATATAAATGCAAGTCTTTCTTATTCTTTCATGATTAACCTCTGTATTACTGAACAAATAAAAATTCTTATACATTTAGAACCAAGACAGTGACCAGTTCCCTAAATGTAAGTATAGTTGAAGATCTAATTAATATGACATTAAAAGCAATTGGAGGCTTGTAATAGAGCAGTTTTAAAAATAGTGAAAGACCACAATTAAAAATGCTTTGTTTTTAAACCAATAACTTTCATGTTTTTGTAGAGCCATATAGGATCATGGTTGACAAGTATTTTTGTGGGGGCGACACATGCTAGGCAATGCTTGAATATTGATTTTTTTTCTGCCGCTTTAGGTCACACCATTCCTAACCAAGAAGGTGATGTCAGTCACCTACTCTCAGAGTTTTGTCAGTTTTTTACTCACCATGAGCGTAGACTCATCTTCGAGTCATTTCTCCCTTATGTTCACCACCGCTCTCTGATGCCTGGCTGAGGTTAAGAATTATTTCATACCACAGAAAGTCAGCACACAAATGTGATGCATAACCAAATCATGATCTTACAGGCAGATATGTCAGGCTTTCCTCAGTTTCTTTTCTTTGTCCAGTAAGTCTTATTTACTCTGGAATTGTATTTGACAGTTGATTTTCCATATTGTTGCAGGGAGTCGAAGCCAAGTATAGTCTTCAGGTGAAGTGGAGATAACTGCAACAAGGAGCACAGATCCAATTCAATCCCATTTAAAATCATACATTCTGACTTTATTTTTATATTATTTGCAGTTAAATAGCAAACATTATGGCAATTTGAGAAATAGAGAAATAGTTTCGAGCACAAGAGTTTCTCTGCAGCAGAAGCTCTAGGTCACCAACTCTGGCAGGAAGGTGTCATTACAGTGTGACAACTTTACATAGGTAATTCCCAGTCATGGTGCATCGGCGAGAGGCTCGGGAGGTGCATGGAGAGGCCTATAAAAAGGCCCAGCGTCCGAGAGTCGTCAGGAGTTCGTGGTCAGTGAGGCGAGAGGCTCAGGAGGTGCGTGGAGAGGCGTGCTTGTGCAGCTACAGGGAGAAGGCAAAAAAGTAGAAAGAAATTGAAAGGTGACGTCACAGCCAAGGAGGTAAGTGATTGGCTGGTGATTGGTAAGTAGCTTTTCTTTTTCTTTCTTTATCAGTAAGTAACATTTAGCTGTGTTGTTGCCAACTTAAGTGTATCTAAGGGTTAAGTCATGGCAGGAGAGCTCGGACACGTGTTATGCTCCTCCTGTACTATGTGGGAAGTCAGGGACGCTTCCGGTGTCCCTGACGACTACGTGTGCGGGAAGTGTATCCACCTCCAGCTCCTGACGGACCGTATTGCGGCATTGGAGCTGCGGGTGGATTCACTCTGGAGCATCCACGGTGCTGAGAATGACGTGAATAGCACGTTTAGCGAGTTGGTCACACTGCAGGTAGAGGGTACACAGCCAGATAGTAAATGGATGACCAGCAGGAAGAGCAGTGTAAGGAAAGTAGTGCAGGGGTCCCCTGCGGTCATCCCCCTGCAAAACAGATACACCGCTTTGGGTACTGTTGAGGGGGATGACTCATCAGGGGAGGGCAGCAACAGCCAAGTTCATGGCACCTTGGGTGGCTCTGCTGCACAGGAGGGCAGGAAAAAGAGTGGGAGAGCAATAGTGATAGGGGATTCAATTGTAAGGGGAATAGATAAGCGTTTCTGCGGCTGCAACCCAGACTCCAGGATGGTATGTTGCCTCCCTGGTGCAAGGGTCAAGGATGTCTCGGAGTGGGTGCAGGACATTCTGAAAAGGGAGGATGAACAGCCAGTTGTCGTGGTCACATAGATACCAACGATATAGGTAAAAAACAGGATGATGTCCTACGAGACAAATTTAGGGAGCTAGGAGCTAAATTAAAAAGTAGGACCTCAAAAGTAGTAATCTCAGGATTGCTACCAGTGCCACGTGCTAGTCAGAGTAGGAATCACAGGATAGCTCAGATGAATACGTGGCTTGAACAGTGGTGCAGAAGGGAGCGATTCAAATTGCTGGGGCATTGGAACCGGTTCTGGGGGAGGTAGGACCAGTACAAACCAGACGGTCTGCACCTGGGCAGGACCGGAGCCAATGTCCTGGAGGGACTGTTTGCTAGTGCTGTTGGGGAGGAGTTAAACTAATATGGCAGGGAGATGAGAACCTATGCAGGGAGGCAGAGGGAAATAAAAGGGAGACAGAGGCAAAAGATAGAAAGGAGAATAGTAAAAGTGGAGGGCAGAGAATCTCAAGGCAAAAAACAAAAAGGGCCACATTACAGCAAAATTCTAAAGGGGCAAGATGTGTTAAAAAGACAAGCCTGAAGGCTCTGTGCCTCATTGCGAGGAGTATTCGGAATAAGGTGGACGAATTAACTGCGCAGATAGCAGTTAATGGATACGATGTAATCGGCATCACAGAAACATGGCTCCAGGGTGACCAAGGCTGAGAACTCAACATCCAGGGGTATTCAACATTTAGGAAGGATAGACAGAAAGGAAAAGGAGGCGGGGTGGCGTTGCTGGTCAAAGAAGAAATTAATGCAATAGTAAGGAAGGACATTGGCTTGGATGATGTGGAATCGATATGGGTGGCGCTGCGGAATACAAAAGGGCAGAAAACGCAGGTGGGAGTTGTGTACAGGCCACCAAACAGTAGTAGTGAGGTTGGGGAAAGCATAAAACAAGAAATAAGGGATGTGTGCAATAAAGGTACAGCAGTTATCATGGGCGACTTTAATTTACATATAGATTGGGTTAACCAAACTAGTAGCAATGCGGTAGAGGAGGACTTCCTGGAGTATATTAGGGATGGTTTTCTTGGCCAATATGCGGAGGAACCGACTAGAGGGCTGGCCATCCTAGACTGGGTGATGTGTAATGAGAAGGGACTAATTAGCAATCTTGTTGTGCGAGGCCCCTTGGGAAAGAGTGACTATAATATGGTAGAATTCTTTATTAAGATTGAGAGTGACACAGTTAATTCAGAAACTGGGGTCCGAAACTTAAGGAAAGCTAACTTGGATGGCATGTGGAGTGAATTGGCTAGAATAGACTGGCAAATGATACTTAAAGGGTTGACAGTGGATAGGCAATGGCAAAAATTTATAGATCACATGGATGAACTTCAACAGTTGTACATCCCTGTCTGGAGTAAAAATAAAACAGGGAAGGTGGCTCAACCGTGGCTAACAAGGGAAATTAAGGATAGTGTTAGATCCAAGGAAGAGGCATATAAATTGGCCAGAAAAAGAAGCAAACCTGAGGACTGGGAGAAGTTTAGAATTCAGCAGAGGAGGACAAAGGGTTTAATTAGGAGGGGGGAAATAGAGTATGAGAGGAAGCTTGCCGGGAACATAAAAACTGACTGCAAAAGCTTCTTTTGATATGTGAAGAGAAAAAGATTGGTGAAAACAAATGTAGGTCCCTTGCAGTCAGGTGAATTAATAATGGGGAAGAAAGAAATGGCAGACCAATTGAACAAATACTTTGGTTCTGTCTTCACGAAGGAAGACACAAATGACCTTCCGGATGTACTAGGGGACCGAGGGTCTAGTGAGAAGGAGGAACTGAAAGATATCCTTATTAGGTGGGAAATTGTGTTGGGGAAATTGATGGGATTGAAGGCCGATAAATCGCCAGGGCCAGATTGTCTGCATCCCAGAGTACTTAAGGAGGTGGCCCTAGAACCTAGAAATAGTGGATACATTGGTAATCATTTTCCAACAGTCTATCAACTCTGGATCAGTTCCTATGGACTGGAGGATAGATAATGTAACACCACTTGTTAAAAAAGGAGGGAGAGAGAAAACGGGTAATTATAGACCGGTTAGCTTGACATCAGTAGTGGGGAAAATGTTGGAATCTATTATTAAGGATGAAATAGTAACGCATTTGGAAAGCAGTGACAGGATCGGTCCAAGTCAGCATGGAGTTATGAAAGGGAAATCATGCTTGACCAATCTTCTGGAATTTTTTGAGGATGTAACTAGTAGAGTGGACAAGAGAGAACCAGTGGATGTGGTGTGTTTGGACTTTCAAAAGGCCTTTGACAAGGTACCACATAAGAGATTGGTGTACAAGATCAAGGCACATGGTATTGGGGTAATGTACTGGTGTGGATAGAGAATTGGTTGGCAGACAGGAAGCAGAGAGTCGGGATAAACGGGTCCTTTTCGGAATAGGAGGCAGTAACTAGTAGAGTACCGCAGGGCTCAGTGCTGGGACCCCAGCTCTTCACAATATACATTAATGATTTGGATGAAGGAATTGAGGGTAATATCACCAAGTTTGCAGAGGACACTAAACTGGTGGCGGTGTGAGCTGTGAGGAGGATGCTAAGAAGCTGCAGGGTGATTTGGACAGGTTAGGAGAGTGGGCAAATGCATGGCAGATGCAGTACAATGTCGATAAATGTGAGGTTATCCACTTTGGTGGCAAAAACACGAAGGCAGAATATTATCTGAATAGCGGCAGATTAGGAAAAGGGGAGGTGCAACGAGACCTGGGTGTCATGGTTCATCAGTCATTGAAAGTTGGCATGCAGGTACAGCAGGCGGTGAAGAAGGCAAATGGCATGTTGGCCTTCAAAGCTAGGGGATTTGAGTGCAGGAGCAGGGAGGTCTTACTGCAATTGTACAGGGCCTTGGTGAGGCCTCACCAGTTTTGGTCTCCTAATCTGAGGAAGGACGTTCTTGCTATTGAGGGAGTGCAGCGAAGGTTCACCAGACTGATTCCAGGGATGGCTGGACTGTCATATGAGGAGAGACTGGATAAACTGGGCCTTTATACACTGGAGTTCAGAAGGATGAGAGGGGATCTCATAGAAACGTATAAGATTCTGACGGGACGGGACAGGTTAGATGCGGGAAGAATGTTCCCAATGTTGGGGAAGTCCAGAACCAGGGGACACAGTCTTAGGATAAGGGGTAGGCCATTTAGGACTGAGATGAGGAGAAACTTCTTCACTCAGAGAGTTGTTAACCTGTGGAATTCTCTACCTCAGAGAGCTGTTGATGCCAGTTAATTGGATATATTCAAGAGGGAGTTTGATATGGCCCTTACGGCTAAAGGGATCAAGGGGTATGGAGAGAAAGCGGGAAAGGGGTACTGAGGTGAATGATCAGCCATGATCTTATTGAATGGTGGTGCAGGCTTGAAGGGCCAAATGGCCTACTCCTGCACATATTTTCTACGTTTCTATGTTTCTATAAATGTTGACATAGGAATTAAAAATGGAAAAAGGTGACACATAAATGTGATAAAAACATGACAACAGTTAATAAGCTTTTGTAGACAGAAGTGCATGCAGCTACAAGATTTTGCTTATACATTAGGTTGCATCCATTTCATGTAAAATTTCACATTCATTTAACAATGTCATAGAAAAAAACAAATATAATGCAACATATTAGAGCAAGTAGAATTTTTTTTCATGGCGAAGGCTTATTGACAAAATTTTTCAGAGGATTGAATGAGTGCACAATCGCTATAACTTGAAGCACATTTCAGTGTAATGTTATTTAGGGTAAGAAGTGCTTATACAAGTTACAGGTTGGCGTACAAGATAAAAAGTAACCAAAGGGTTGAAATCATTTTCATGATATTAATATTGAATGCATTAATGTTCATTAATGAACCCTGAAATTCCTTTGTTTGCTATTTCTATGAGCATATTAACTTGCTTCATGGGCTAATGGCTTTGTTAATGGGAATTTCATACAAATGTATGATGTATGATGGCATTTGTTACTAATGTCACACAATATGCCATCTTACTACAACATTGTAAAAATCAATCAGACAAGTTAAAGTAAATATGTTACTAATAGATACGAAACTCAACCAAGCAATGAGGAAATGATGACTGTGACCCAACTGCAAGTCCAACAGATGATAAACATAACCCAAATTTGTAAGAAATACCATTTTGAATTGGCTAGTGCTCAGATCTCCTGTTCCCATACCCGTGACTTCTACCATCTAGAAGAACAAGGGCAGCAGGCGCATGGGAACACCACCACCTCCATGTTCCCCTCCATGTCGCACATCATCCTGACTAAATATATTCAAAAAGGAATTAGATGAAGTCCTTACTACTAGGGGGATCAAGGGGTATGGTGAGAAAGCAGGAATGAGGTACTGAAGTTGCATGTTCAGCCATGAACTCATTGAATGGCGGTGCAGGCTAGAAGGGCCAAATGGCCTACTCCTGCACCTATTTTCTATGTTTCTATGTTTCTATGACTTGGAAATATATTTCCGTTCCTTCATCGTCGCTGGGTCAAAATCCTGGAACTCTCTCCCTAACAGCACTGTGGGAGCACCTTCACCACACGGACTGCAGCGGTTCAAGAAGACGGCTCACCACCACCTTCTCAAGGGGCAATTAGGGATGGGCAATAAATGCTGCCCTTGCCATTGCTGCCCACATCCTGGAACAAATAAAAAAAAATATTCATAGGTTAGAAATTGCACAAATGAAGCCAGATCAGAGTATTCAAGCTTCAGTCATAACAGAGCAGTGTACAGTTTAAATCACGTACTCTTTTTGTATTCTACTCTTTTGATTATTCAGGTTTTTTTGCTGGCTGCTCAGAGTTGTTTGGACATATTGAGCATTGAGTCCAGGGTTTCCCTTTTGATGTCATTCTTAACAATTTCAATACCATTTATGGAGGACCTCATTGTTCCCTTCTATGTGCAGTACTTTGTACTTGTCTACATTAAATCTGCCTTTTTTTCTGCTCACTCACATTTTGCCGAACTCAGTCTGTAATTTGAGCAGCGTCCTTCGATTCCATTGCTCCTCCTAATTTGGTATCTGGCAAATTTGATTAATTGGCTTTCAGTTTCTGAATCCATGTCATTGATATTAATTAGAACCTGTTGTGATCCCAATAGGGAGCCCTGGAGCACCACCCTCAGTACTTCCCCACCACCTCAATACAACTCCTCGAACTCGGATACATTGCTTTCTACCCTGCTGACAATTTCTTGTCCATTCCCAAGGTTTGCCCTGAATGCCCGCAGCTTTCAGCTTCTCCTCTTGTCTTTCATGTGGAACTTTGTGAAATTCCTTTTGGAAATCTCGGTCTGACCACATGCTGAACCAAATCACCTCAGTGTAGGATGGAAGGGGAAAGGATATACAGGCAACTATATGACAAGGCTTGAGAGTTGTCGAAGACCATCAGAGATCTCAGCGGCTGGCTTAGTGGAGTGCAATTGACAACAAGACAGCATAGTCTGATGGGAGAAGCCCAAATATAGTCACAAGTGTAATTTCAAACTCAATTTCCTGATAATGCAGCCTCAGCTGCTCTCATTCTTTATCCCTCCTCAATCATTCCCCACCCTTGGTTGTCCAGCAGGCAGTAATAGAAACAGGTGCAATGTGCACCTCTGGCAAGTAGGTCGACACCCTGATAATGTACGGTGATAATCTCGATCTTCCTTGCTGCAATGCTACATCTCTCCGTCAGCAAGCTTCCCGCTGGAGTGGAGATAATCTATAGAACAAACGGGAAACTGTTCAACCTCCGTCGCCTTCAGTCCAGATCCAAGGTCATGCCATCCTCTGTCATCGAATTATAATATGCAGATGACACTTGCGTCTGCGCTCACTCGGAGGATGAACTTCAAACCATTGTCAGCACGTTCAATGTAGCGTACAAGAGCATGGGTTTTACACTAATCATCCGTAAGACAAAGGTGCTCTATCAACCTGCCCCCACCACACAGCACTGCTCCCCGATTATCAAAATCCACGATGAGGCCTTGGGCAACGTGAACTATTTTCCATAACTCGGGAGCTTACTGTCAACAAGGGAAGACATCGATGACGAGGTCCAAAACTGCCTTCAGTGATGAATTTATGGTGATACTGCCAGACAAAAGCACAGTGTTTGACTTTAGCTATTATATTTAGCTGTGTGGAGATTGCAATCCATGGATATAATAAGCCTATATAATTTCTTATTTTTCATGGTATTACTGTACTGGCTGCTACCTTATTTTTGTGCCTCAATAAACAGCCTTTGCTTTAACCAGCTGCTGTCTGCACTCAAAACTTGGCTACAAACTGTGAGTCAGGATGAAGCTTGAGAAAGCTGAGTTGTGAGGCCAGGAACACACCCCTTCCCCATTGAATTCACACTTCCTTTCCGTTCCATCTTTACGTAGGCTCTGCCATTGCTCCCATCATTAGTCAGTCAGTTTATAGTAAGGTTTCTGATCATTCTCAATTCCCTTTTATGCTTTATTCTCTTCTTGTGTGGCAATGCCGTGTCCTCATTGCTTGGTTAGAGGTTGTAACCATTGCTAGGTGACTAACAACTCAATCCCTTTAAACTTTCAGATAATCATCTGACTCACATTTTGGTCTGTGTGTTATTAAATCTGTCAGCCTATCAGCTGTGTTAATGCTGTAAACCTAGTTTTGAGGTACATGAGGGCTGCCTGTGACATCCCCTTCATCTTAATCCGATGACCACAAAGCCACTCTTCACAATAGTCATCGCAATAGTATTTAAATATCACATTTTGGCAAGAGGATGGCAAGAAAGTGCGATTGATCAACTCTCGGCTCAAAACTTACAAAAAATAAAACGTTAAACTACAAGGTATGCTTTGCATTGGGTAAGAATAAATATCTGTAGCTCTGCATTTTCACCAAGAACACTACGATGGGATAAAATGCCAAAAACTCCTTTGTCACAAGGACATATGTAAATGTCTGTCAAACGCACAAATCAGGGGAACTACCTGTAGTCCGTTAGATATGAACAAAATTGAAAATGTCAAAACAACTTCTAAATGTTGCGGGTGACAAGGGAAACTACAAAACAAATTGTGAACACATGACAGAAGGATACCTGTTGGTAAAGGGACAGACCTCATTTATTGATGAATGTCTTTACAATACAATAATTGCAGGTCTATAAGCTGTATCCTGAAAGTTAGCAAAGACTTATCTCCTGGTGTAAAATAGCTGACAGGACCCAGTACTAAACCATTAGTTAAGCAAGATTTTGTTTCAAGGTTTGTTTCTAAACCTTGTGGGATGAATTTTAGACTCGTTACCACCTCTGTTCTTGCCCCAAAGGGGCGGTAATGGCATCATTGAGCTCTTCTGGGTGGGCGGCCAGCTCCCAGCGGCCCGCCGGGGATTTCGCGGCCGGTTTCGGCGGGGTGCGAAGCATTACCACGCGGAAGCAGCAAGTCGGTGTGCAACGCCCTTGGTTGATTTTTGGCTCCCGCTCGATCCATGGCGCTCCATGGAGCGGCCCGCTGGGAATGCCTGTGAAAGCGGATGGTCCGAGCTGTAGCGGCAGCAGTGAGGTAAGTACTGTCCACCTCAGGTAAGTGTGGTTGGGTTTTTTGCGATTTAGGTTGTGCTGGAGTGTATTATTTGTTGGAAATGTTTTCGGTATTTTTCTTCAGGTTTTTTTTCTCCCCTGGTCTCTTTTAGAGAGCTCCTGGGCCGGCTGTTTAGCTCCGGATTTTCACATGCTCAGCCAGCCTAGTACCCTGAGAAACATAGAAAATAGGTGCAGGAGTAGGCCATTCAGCCCTTCGAGCCTGCACCACCATTCAATAAGATCCTGGCTGATTACTCCCTCAGTACCCCTTTCCTGCTTTCTCTCTATACCCCTTGATCCCTTTAGCCGTAAGGGCCATATCTAACTCCCTCTTGAGTATATCCAATGAACTGGTATCAACAACTCTCTGCAGCAGGTAATTCCACAGGTTAACAACTCTCTGAGTGAAGAAGTTTCTCCTCATCTCAGTCCTAAATGGCCTACCCCTTATCCTAAGACTATGTCTCCTGGTTCTGGACTTCCCCAACATCGGGAACATTCTTCCCGCATCTAACCTGTCCAGTTCCATCAGAATCTTATTCGTTTCTATGAGATCCCCTCTCATCCTTCTAAACTCCAATGAATAAAGGCCCAGTTGATCCAGTCTCTCCTCATATGACAGTCCAGCCATCCCTGGAATTAGTTTGGTGAACCTTCGCTGCAGTCCCTCAATAGCAAGAACGTTCTTTCTCAGATTAGGAGACCAAAACAGAACACAATATTCCAGGTGAGGCCTCACTAAGGCCCTGTACAACTGCAGTAAGACCTCCCTGCTCCTGCACTCAAATCCCCTAGCTATGAAGGCCAACATACCATTTGCCTTCTTCACCACCTGCTGTACCTGCATGCCAACTTTCAATGACTGATGTATCATCACACCCAGGTCTCGTTGCACCTCCCCTTTTCCTTATCTGCCGCCATTCAGATGAGAGAGATGAGCAACACCTCTTCTTTGCCATTTGCATGTTTATCCTTGTTCCTTCGAACCAATACTGGTAAGTGGGCCTGTCTATCTCTCTAGAGCCATACATTATCCTTCTTATTGCTACATTACTACAGCGTTTAGCTGGAGGAAATTGTGGCTCAGCCAAGACGAGATGGTAGGCAAGCAGTTTGACAACACAGAGGCAGTAGACGGGCCAAGAAAAAAAAAAGGTGGGTGTCATCAGCATATATGTGGAATGTGATGTCATTATCGCAGGTAAGGTGAGATATTATATCTCATCCGTTATAGTTGCAGGTTAAAAGAAATAACTTACGCAGCGCATTTTAGGACATCTCAAAAAATTTCACAGCCAATGAAGTATTTTTGAAGTGCTGTCACTGTTGTAATGTAGGGAAACACAACTGCCAATTTATGCAGAGCAAGGTCCCCCAGCAGCAATGAGATAAATGTCCTAATAATCTGTTTTTTTAGCAATGGTTGAGCAATAAATATTGTCCAGAACACAGGTCGAGCTTCCCTGCTCCTCTTCAATTATTGCCGTGGGATCTTTTACGTCCACTTGAGCGTGCAGATGGGGCCTCAGTTTAACGTCACGTCCGAAAGACGACACCTCTGCGCTCAAGTCCTTGAGTGCGGCTTGAACCCACAACCTTCTGACTCAGAGCTGAGCATGCCACCACTGAATCAAAATTGACATCTTAATCATCAAGCACCGTAACCACAGAGTCTCTGTTTATGTAATAATCACATTTCCTTGACAGGATTTTTTTTAACCTGCGCCGGGTATCCAGAATAGAGAAGTGATTGTTGCATGGGAGCACAACCATTGGATTACTTCCAGCAAAATAGAGGGAAACACTTGGCTTCATGCATTATTAGCACCTGGACAAAAAAGCAGTTTTAGCTGATGTGAATAACAACAGTTTTACATATTTATGCCAGCTTCATTACACACTACGCATAGGTTTTTTGGATTCATTCTGTATCGAAATCAAATAATTCAGGAGCATTAGCGATCTTTTGACACTTCTGAGTGAAGTAAAAAGCAGGTTGCACTTGACCTGTGACTTCTTTATTATTAAGGCGATGAATTAAAAACAAAACCTAAAATTTACAGAGAAGAAAATAATTGACATTTTATTTTTTGAAGAATTGCAGGGTATGCAGCAAGAGCATTTAGTCCAGCCTGACATCGCTAGTACATTCCCTGCACTGAAACGGTTTGTTTATTCTTCTAGGCTGCTGGATGTAACAGCATTTCCTCAAGTCAGGAGTGTGGAGATACTTTGGGGACAACTGCCATCAGGCAGCATTTTCACATACAGGATCAAAATGAATCTACGGTAACAGGTCATTAATCCGAATACTACTCATCCCATAGATCAATCATCTGAATTTTGTTTCAAGGCATTGCCACATAATAGGCTTGCAGAAAAGTTGAAGCCCATGGAATAAAGGGACAGTAGCAGCATGGATACGGAATTGGCTCAGTGACAGGAAACAGAGAGTAGTGATGAATGGTTGTTTTTTGGACTGGAGGAAGTTATACAGTGGTGTTCCCCAGGGGTCGGTACTGGGTCCACTGCTTTTGATATATATTAATGATTTGGACTTGGGTCTACAGGGCACTATTACAAAATTTGCGGGTGACACAAATTGGAAGTATAGTGAACAGTGAGGAGGATAGTGATAGACTTCAAGAGGACATAGACAGGCTGGTGGGATGGGCAGACACGTGGCAGATGAAATTTAATGCAGAAAAGTGCAAAGTGATACATTTTGGTAGGAAGAATGAGGAAAAGCAATATAAACTAAAGGGTTCAGGTAATAAGAGGAAATAAAAGAAAGTGTGTTTTCTTCAGTGTAACTGATCTATTCAAATGATTGTTCTTCAAATAATGACTCACCGTTTTTGTGAGAGGTAGGAGTTGGATGAAACTTCATAACGTCAGGAATAGGGAATCCTATGTCTGATGCTACAAAGGGGGCGCAGGAACAGATATGTGCACAAATCAAGCTGTGTGAGAGGTCTTGGGGGGGGGGGGGCGGGGGAGAACATATGCTATGCAATATATTTTTTAATTTAAAATTTCCAGTCATCTCAACATTTTAGATACCCACTCCTTCGCAAAGATAAAACCATACAGAGGGCCCAAATTTGGCCCTCTGATTTTTTCGGCGCATTTAACTGAGGTGTGCCGACTTCCTGCTCCCAAAACAGCGCCGAAAATATAGCTCCGTATTCTCCCCGCTCTGTGGCCTCTCCCATGGCTTGGCGCGGCGTGGTCTGTCCATTAGGGGGCGGAGTTAGGGCCCTGCACAAAAAACAGTGCAGGCAGCTCAACGCATGTGCACTAGAGGTTTCGCGCATGCGCAGTAGCTCCTGCCCCCAGCTGGAGGTCCCTCGGAGAAGTCCCTCAGAGAAGTCCTCGGAGAAATCCTCGGAGAAGTCCCGTCCTCGGAGAAATCTAGTCCTTGGAGAAGTCTCTCGGAGAAGTCCTTGGTGAAGTCCTCAGAGAATTCCAGTCCTCAGAGAAGTCCCGAGGAGAAGTCCAGTCCTCGGAGAAGTCCCTTGGTCAAGTCCAGTCCTCAGAGAAGACCCTTGGAGAAAGCCCTGGGAGAACTCCTCGGAGAAGTCCAGTCCTCGGAGAAGTCCAGTCCTCAGAGAAGTGACATGAAGTCCTTTGGAGAGTGAGTCAGTGCGATTTCCCGCCCCTAGCTTCAGCCGAGTGGCGAACCGCATCTTTTTTAACATTTTCTGTCGAGTGCCCGCAGGAAGCCCTCGACCAGGATTTCAGGGCCATCCCCAAAGCTCAAAAACTCCATCCGAACTTGGAAGGAAAGGGTTATGTGAAATATGCTGATTGTGTAAATGCTACCTACAAACCACTGAGTGAGGAATTGCAAGCAGGGGACAAGGGTGACACCTGTGCCAAAACAACTAACCAGCTAAAATTGTTCAGGTGAGAAGAGGAAGTAAAAGTGAAACTGATCTATTCCAACAATTGTTCTTCAAATAATGACTCACTGTTTTTATGAAAGGTAGGAGTTGGTTGAAACTTCATAATGTCAGGAATAGGGAATCCTATTATATCTGATGCAATAACTTGTTGGGTGATTCTCAGAGCATCTTTTGATGAGATAATTTAAACAAGGGGTTGTTTCACCCATGTTTGATCTTCAGTTAATTGCAACAACATGTAGTCATCGCTGGTGTCACAGATGTCATCATATCATTTGCATTGCTAGTTTAATGGCCTGGAAATTTCAGCCTCCCTGGGTCCGTACGGAGTGTGTACGGCGTGTGTACGGACTCGAGAACAAAATGCGCATGCGCCGAAAATCGGCTTTTCCGATCTGTCAAGCTGGAGCTTGACAGATCCTTCGTATCTCGGGAGCGAGGACATTTGCACGGGCAGGATTGCGGGATTTACCCATATCTTGCCCAGCAAATGTCCTCAAAATTCTTGCGCCTCAAAAAGCAGACATATAGCTGACTTTTTCAGGCGTAAGTGTTTAAAAACATACACAAATATAATTAAATTAAATTACAAAAACACATTTCATTGTAAAAAAAAACCCTTAAATGTTACGTTTATTTTTAACCATAATTAAAAAAACTTTTTAAAAACTCGGATTTTTTTTCTATAAGCTATTTATTAACTTTAATTTTAATTATGTGAGGTATGTTTTTTATTTTTTATTATATGTGTTTAGTGTGTTTGGTTTTTTTCCCATTAATAGCAATGAGAACTTGTAGATACTTAGTTCACATTGCTATTAATGAGAAAGCTGTGGAATACTGTACCTGATTGGCCGAGCAGTCACACGTGACTGCACCATCTCCATGGGAACCTGGAGGATGGGAGCGCGCTTCACAGCGCGGGAAGAGAAGGCCTCCTCACCGGAATCCCCGCTCCTCCCAGACTCTCGTAGAAATGTTTCAGGTCAGAGGCAATTGCCCACGAGAAGCCTCCAACCGCAATTTCAGCCCCAATGTTTTGTCCAAAAGTTATTTTTAATTCCTGGAGCTTTTGTCTTTTAATCCCTTCTGCCTTCCACCCTATCACAGACCTTCCCTTTTGTTCTTTTCTGCCCCCCGCCTTTCCCGGCCCCTACACTTGCTTAACAACTTGTTACATCTCTAACTTTTTCCAGTTCTGATGAAGGGTCACCGACCTGAAACATTAACTCTGTTTCTCTCTCCACAGATGCTGCCTGACCTGCTGAGTACTTACAGCATTCCCTGCTTTTATTTCAGATTTCCAGCATCCACTGTATTTTGCTCATGTGTTTGTAGTACAACGGCACATTCAGCTACCTCCTGCTGTGCACATGACACCACCCCCTCACTTTGTCCTCTCAAGCCTACTCCAGCACTACTCCTCACCTCCACTTACCTTGCAAGTGCACCCATCCTAGTCTTTGTATCCACATCCTCACATCCCCATGTATCCATCCACCACTCGCACTTATCCTCAACCTTATTCAATGGCATGCCTCTCCCTCATAGTCACCCTCAACAAATGCACTCCATCCATCAGATGAACACAGGCCATTACCCTCAATCATGCATCTCTTCCTTCTCTCCTTGCAAGTTGGGCCTCTATTCGTTGGAGTTCAGAAGAATGAAAGGTGATTTTATCGAAACATACAAGATTATGAGGGGGCTTGACAAGGTGGATGCAGAGAGGATGTTTCCACTGATAGGGAGACTAGAACGAGGGGGCATGATCTTAGAATAAGGGGCCGCCCATTTAAAACTGAGATGAGGAGGAATTTCTTCTCTCAGAGGGTTGTAAATCTGTGGAATTCACTGCCTCAGAGAGCTGCAGAAGCTGGGATATACAATAAATTTAAGATAGAGATAGACAGTTTCTTAACTGATAAGAGGATAAGGGGTTATGGGGAGCGGGCAGGGAAGTGGAGTTGAGCCCATGATCGGATCAGCCATGATCTTATTGAATGGCGGAGCAGGCTCGAGGGGCCGTATGGCCTACTCCTGCTCCTATTTCTTATGTTCTTATGTAAGAGAGCACAGAACACCAGCGAGAGGCAGAGAACCAGAAGGGGCATGACAAACAATTTGTAACTGACAAGCACAGAGGAGGAGGCATTGGAGACCAGTGGAGTTTCATTTGGGATGGGGAGATGGAGAGCTCCCAGCTACCTAGTGACACAATTACATAACAGGCACCCACATTGTTGTGTATCTGTAAAGCATGCACTCCCATGTTCCGCCACCAGGGAGCGCATCCCCTGAAGTCCCAAGGAATCCCAGCATCCCTTGGGAGCACTGTATATAAGCCGGCCCCTAAGGCCTGTTACTCACTCTGGAGTGTCTTAATAAAGACTGAGGTCACTGTTACTTTAACCTCCCTGTGTGCAGTCTCATCTGTGTTATGAACATAATAACTGGCGATGAGTATACAAATCCAACGCAAAGATGCAGCAAACTGTGGGCATCCTGGAGAAGTTCTCGGAGGGTGAGGACTGGGAAGCCTATGTCGAATGGCTAGACCAGTACTTTGTAGCCAACGAGCTGGTTGGAGAAGGAAGCGCTGCAAAAAGGAGAGCGGTCCTCCTCACAGTCTGCGGGGCAACGACCTACAGCCTCATGAAGAATCTTCTGGCTCTGGTGAAACCAACAGATAAGTCGTATGAGGAGCTGTGTACACTGGTTCGGGAGCATCTTAACCCGAGGTAGAACGTGCTGATGGCGAGGTATCGGTTCTAGATGTGCCAGCGATCTGAAGGTCAGGAAGTGGCGAGATACGTCGCCGAGCTAAGGCGACTTCAGGACAATGTGAGTTTGATGGTTACCTGGAGCAAAGGCTCAGAGACTTTTTTTACTGGGCATTGGCCACGAGACCATCTTACGAAAACTTTTGACTGTAGAGACACCGACTCTCAGTAAGGCCATTGCGATAGCACAGGCATTTATGTCCACCAGTGATAACACCAAACAAATCTCTCAGCACACAAGTACTAGCAATGTTCATAAATTAACTGGAACTGTGTTTGCGAGCAGAAATGTACAGGGCAGAACCCACGAGTCTGCAACTGGCTGCAGGCCTCAGGTGACCCAGATGACTCAGAGTCCACAACAAAGGATGAATGCAAGGCAATTCACACCTTGTTGGCATTGTGGAGGCTTCCATTCAGCCTATTCATGCCGCTTCAAAGGGTATGTTTGCAAGAGCTGTGGAACAATGGGGCACCTCCAACGAGCTTGCAGATGAGCTGCAAGCTCTGCAAAACCTGCTAACCACCACGTGGCAGAGGAAGATTGGTCCATGGTGGATCAAAGCAATTTAGAGCCTCAGAGAGAGGAGGCAGATGCTGAAGTACACGGGGTGCACACGTTTTCGATGAAATGTCCACCTATAATGCTAAATGTAAAATTGAATGGCTTATCCGTAGCCATGGAACTGGACACTGGCACTAGCCAATCCATCATGAGTAAAAAGATGTTTGAGAGACTGTGGTGCAACAAGGGACGCAGACCAGCCCTGAGCTCCATCCACACGAAACTGAGAACATACACCAAAGATCTTATCACTGTACTGGGCAGCGCCATGGTCAAGGTCACCTACGAGGGCACGGTGCATGAACTGCCACTCTGGATTGTCCCGGATGATGGCCCCACACTGCTTGGAAGGAATTGGCTGGGCAAAATCTGCTGTAACTGGGATGACATCCGAGCGCTATCACATGTCGATGAGGCATCATGTACCCAGGTTCTTAACAAATTTCCTTTCCTTTTTGAGCCAGACATTGGAAACTTTTCCGGGGCGAAGGTGCGGATCCACTTGGTCCCAGAGGCATGACCCATTCACCACAAGGCACCTCACATGATGAGGGAGAGAGTGGAAATCGAGCTGGACAGGCTGCAACGCGAGGGCATCATCTACCCAGTGGAATTCAGCGAGTGGGCCAGCCCCATTGTTCCAGTACTCAAGTGATAGCATAGTCAGGATTTGCAGTGATTCTAACGTAACTATTAATCGTTTCTCGCTACAGGACCAATACCCGCTACCTAAGACAGATGACCTATTTGCAACGTTGGCAGGAGGCAAGACATTCACCAAGCTCGACCTGACTTCGGCCTACATGGCGCAGGAGCTGGAAGAGTCTTTGAAGGGCCTCGCCTGCATCAACACGCACAAGGGACTATTCATCTACAACAGATGCCCGTTTGGAATTCGGTCGACTGCAACGATCTTCCAGAGAAACATGGAGAGCCTACTCAAGTCAGTACCATTCACGGTGGTTTTTCAGGACAACATATTGGTCACAGATCGGGACACCGTCAAGCAGCTACAAAACCTGGAGGAGGTCCTCCTGCGACTGCATCACGTAGGGCTGCGGCTGAAGAGGTCGAAATGTGTCTTCATGGTAACAGAAGTGGAGTTTTTGGGGAGAAAGTTTGCGGCGGACGGCATTCGGCCCACAGACGCCAAGACAGAGGCTATCAGGAATGTGCCCAGGCCACAGAACGTCACGAAACTGCGGTCGTTCCTGGGGCTCCTCAACTATTTTGGTAACTTCCGACTGGGGTTAAGCACCCTCTTAGAGCCCCTACATGTGTTATTGCGTAAAGGTGAGAACTGGGTATGAGGAAAAAAACAAGTAATTGCTTTTGAGAAAGCCAGAAACACTCTATGCTCCAACAAGCTGCTTGTATTGTGTAACCCGTGTAAAAGACTTGTGCTAGCATGTGATGCGTCATCGTACGGAGTCGGGTGTGTATTACAACAAGCTAACAATGCGGGGAAGTTGCAAACTGTCGCCTATGCCTCCAGGAGCATGTCTAAGGCCGAGAGGGCCTACAGCATGATTGAGAAAGAGGCATTAGCGTGTGTGTTCGGGGTAAAGAAAATGCATCAGTACCACAAATTGGTCTCAAATTTGAGCTGGAAACCGATCACAAGCCCCTCATATCCCTGTTCGCTGAAAACAAGGGGATAAATATTAATGCCTCAGCCCGCATACAAAGGTGAGCACTCGCGCTATCAGCGTATAACTACACCATCCGCCACAGGCCAGGCAACGAGAACTGTGCGGATGCTCTCAGTCGGCTACCATTGCCCACCACGGGGGTGGAAATGGCGCAGCCTGCAAACTGATTGATGGTGATGCAGCCCGCAGACTTGTTGATGGTCATGGAAGCGTTTGAAAATGATAAATCACCTGTCACGGCCCGCCAGATTAGGACTTGGACCAGCCAAGTTCCTCTGAGGTCCCTAGTAAAAAAACTGTTTACTGCATTGGAGCTGGGCCAGCAACCCCGTTGAAATGCAAGAGCTAATCAAGCTGTTCCAGCGGCAAAAGGACGAGCTGTCCATTCAGGCAGACTGCCTGTTGTGGGGTAACCGCGCAGTGCTACCCAAAAAAGACAGGGAGACGTTCATCTCGGATCTCCACAGCACACATCCGGGTATAGTAATGATGAAAGCAATAGCCAGATCCCACATGTGGTGGCCCGCTATCGACTCGGACTTAGAGTTCTGTGTACGGCAATGCAGCGTGTGTGCTCAGTTGAGCAACGCGCCCAGAGAGGCACCACTAAGTTTGTGGTCCTGGCCCTCCAGACCATGGTCAAGGATCCATGTCAACTATGCGGGCCCATTTCTCGGTAAAATGTTCCTGGTGGTGGTGGATGCTTTTTCAAAATGGATTGAATGTGAAATAATGTCGGGAAGCACCGCCACTGCCACCATTGAAAGCCTGAAGGCCATGTTTGCCACCCACGGCCTGCCTGACATACTGGTCAGTGAAAAGGGCCCATGTTTCACCAGTGCCGAATTTAAAGAATTCATGATCTGCAATGGGATCAAACAGGTCACCTCGGCCCCGTTTAAACCAGCCTCCAATGGGCAGGCAGAGCGGGCAGTACAAAGCATCAAACAGAGCCTTAAACGAGTCACAGAAGGCTCACTCCAAACCCGCCTGTCCCGAGTACTGCTCAGCTACCGCACGAGACCCCACTCGCTCACAGGGGTGCCCCCGGCTGAGCTACTCATGTAAAGGACACTTAAAACCAGACTCTCGCTGGTTCACCCCAACCTGCATGATCAGGTAGAGAGCAGGCGGCAACAACAAAATGGAAACGATGATTGCGCCACTGTGTCACGGGAAATTGATCTGAATGACCCTGTGTATGTGCTAAACTATGGACATAGTCCCAAGTGGATCGCGGGCACGGTGATAGCTAAAGAAGGGAGTAGGTTGTTTGTCGTCAAACTAGACAATGGATACATTTGCAGAAAGCACCTGGACCAAACGAGGCTGCGGTTCACAGACTGCCCTGAACAACCCAAAGCAGACACCACCTTTTTCGAGCCCACATCACACACCCAAAGGATCAACGACACAACCTCGGACCAGGAAATCGAACCCATCACACCAAACAGTCCAGCAAGGCCAGGCTCACCCAGCAGCCCTGCAAGGCCAACAACACACCAGCCCAGCGAGGGCACAGCCAACACACCAGAACAGACATTTGTGCCGAGGCAGTCCACCAGGTCCACCGCCTCACCTTGTAAATAGTTTTCACTTTGACTTTGTGGGGGAGTGATGTTGTGTATCTGTAAAGCATGCACTCCCATGTTCCGCCACCAGGGAGCGCATCCCCTGAAGTCCCAAGGGATCCCAGCATCCCTTGGGAGCACTGTATATAAGCCGGCCCCTAAGGCCTGTTCCTCACTCTGGAGTGTCTTAATAAAGACTGAAGTCACTGTTACTTTAACCTGCCTATGTGCAGTCTCATCTGTGTTAGGAACACAATACACATGTCATAGGACACTCAGTTATTTTGACTTGATTTCAACAGCATGTAAAATGCGATCATCTTCATAGTGATAACTTGCAACATACACTTGCTTACCTTGCCAGGACCATTATGTATGTAAACCTGTAAATACCATGTCTAACCACCAGAAGACTTATCCTCTGGAGTCCCAAGGGATCCCACAATCCCTTGGGAGCACCTGTATATAAGGAGGCCTCACAGGCTGGAGAGGCACTCTGAGATCTGTAATAAAGGACTACGGTCACATCTTACTTTGAGCTTGCAGTATCTAGTCTGACTCTTTATTCAAGACATAACAACTGGCGACGAGATACAGATGAAGAACCCCACTGCAACAATGCAGAAGACTGTGGGCACCCTGGAGAAATTTTCGGAGGGAGATGATTGGGAAACCTTCGTGGAGCGACTCGTCCAATACTTCATGGCCAACGAGCTGGAAGGAGAAGCAAACACTGCCAAACGAAGGGCGATCCTCCTCACCGATGTATGGCCTCATGAAAAACCTGCTCGCTCCAGCGAAACCCACAGACAATCGTACGATGAGTTGTGCACACTGGTCCAGAAGCATCTAAACCCGAAGGAAAGCCTTCTGATGGTGAGGTACCGGTTCTACATGTACAAGAGGTCTGAAGGCCAGGAGGTGGTGAGCTACATCACCGAGCTAAGGCGCCTTGCAGGACATTGCGAATTTGAAGGACGCTTGGAGCACATGCTCAGGGACTTCTTTGCACTTGACATTAGCCATGAAGTAATATTTCACAAACTTTTGACTGTAGAGACCCCAACCTTGAGTAAAGCCATAGCGATAGCCCAGGCATTTATCGCCACCAGTGACAATACCAAACAAATTTCTCAGCAAACTAGTGCTGCTGCAAGTACTGTGAACAAAGCAACATTGTTTTCGAATCGAAATGTATACGGCAGGACTTACACGCCTGCAGCTGCACGTCCACAGATGACTCAGAGTCCACCATCAAGGATGGTGAATACAAGGCCATCAACACCTTGTTGGCGCTGTGGCAGTGATCATTGTTTGCATTCATGCCGCTTCAAAGGATACATTTGCAAGGGCTGTGAAACAATGGGACACGTCTAACGCATGTGCAGGCGAGCTGCAAACCCTGCTAATCCTGCAAACCACCATGTTGCAGAGGAGGACAGATCCACGGTGGATCATGACGAACCAGAGCCTCAGACCGAGGAGGCGGAGGTATATGGGATGCACACATTTACCACAAAGTTTCCCCTGATAATGCTGAAGGTTGAATTAAATGGACTCCCGGTGTCCATGGAGCTGGACCCGGGTGCAAGCCAGTCCATAATGAGCAAAAAGACTTTCGATAAATTGTGGTGCAGCAAGGCTTCAAGGCCAGTCCTAACTCCCATTCGTACTAAACTAAGAACGTACACAAAGGAACCGATTCCTGTAATTGGCAGTGCTACTGTAAAGGTCTCTTTTGTCTGTCGCTGACACCTCATGTGCCCAGGTCCTAAGCAGGTTCCCCTCACTGTTCGAACCAGGCATGGGGAAGTTCCAAGGAGCAAAAGTGCAGATCCATTTGATTCCATCACAAGGTGAGAACGGTACCTTACATGATGAGAGAGAGGGTGGAGATCGAGCTGGACAGGCTGCAACGAGAGGGCATCATTTCGCCGATCAAATTCAATGAGTGGGCCAGTCCGATTGTTCCAGTCCTCAAGGGATTCGATCGGCCGCGGCGATATTCCAGAGGAACATGGAAAACTTGCTGAAGTTGGTCCCGTGCACCGTCGTCTTCCAGGACCACATCTTGGTTACAGGTCGGGACATCGTCGAGCACCTGCAGAACCTGGAGGAGGTTCTTAGTCGGCTTAATCATATGGGGCTCAGGCTAAAACGCTCGAAGCGCGTTTTCCTGGTGGCTGCAGTGGAGTTCCTGTGGAGAAGAATCGCGGCGGATGGCATCAGGCCCACCGATTCAAAGATGGAGGCAATCAAGAATGCACCGAGACCGATAGTCAACAAGTACTGTAAGGGAAAGTTGAAAAGAACTTTGAAGAGAGAGGTCAAGAGGGCGTGAAACTGTTAAGAGGTAAACGGGTGGGGTCTGCGCAGTCTGTACGGAGGATTCAACTCGGCAGCTAGGTCGGTCGCGTCAGGCTCGGCCGTCGCCGGGCGCATTTCCTCCTTCGGAAAATGTGGCGTATAGAAGACCTCTTTCTCCGACGACACTCCGGGGCCCAAGTCCTTCTGATCGAGGCTTAGCCTGTGGATGGTGTGAGGCAGGTAGCGGCCCCCGGCTCGTCGGGATCGATTCTTCCTGGAGTTGGGTTGCTTGTAAATACAGCCCAAAGTGGGTGGTAAACTCCATCTAAGGCTAAATACTGGCACAAGACCCCACTCGCTCACTGGGGTCCCTCCTGCTGAACTGCTCATGAAAAGGGCACTTAAGACAAGGCTCTCGTTAGTCCTGATCTACACGAACAGGTAGAGAGCAGGCAGCTTCAACAGAATACATATCATGATCGCGCAAATGTGTCACGTGAAATTGAAGTAAATGATCCTGTATTTGTGTTGAACTATGGACCAGGTCCCAAGTGGATTGCTGGCACTGTTTTGGCCAAAGAGGGCAGTAGGGTGTTTGTGGTCAAACTCGCAAATGGACTCACCTGCAGAAAACACTTGGACCAAACCAAACTCAGATTTACGGACAATCCAGAAAAACCCACAATAGACTCTAGCTTTTTTGACCCTCCAACACACACACAAGTGGCAACCGACCCAGCGGTTGACCACGAAGCAGAACCCATCACCCGCAGCAGACCAGCAAGACTCACCACCCCCGGCGGTCCAGTAAGGCCAGCTGCGCAGCAGCCCAGCGAAAGCCCAACAAATGACTCACCAACACCAGCATTTGCACCGAGACAATCAACCAGGGAAAGAAAGGCCCCAGATCGACTCACATTGTAAATAGTTACACTACTGACTTTGGGGGGAGTGTTTTTATGTATGTAAACCTATAAATACCATGTCTAACCACCAGAGGGCTTATCCCCTGGAGTCCCAAGGGATCCCACAATCCCTTGGGAGCACCTGTACATAAGGAGACCTCACAGGCTGGAGAAGCACTCTGAGATCTGTAATAAAGGACTACGGTCACACCTTACTTTGAGCTTGTAGTATCTAGTCTGACTCTTTATTCAAGACATAATACATTTCATGTCTTTCATCTCCCACAGGGCCTTCATGAATGCAGCAGATTGGTGGAAGTCGCTGACGACAATTCCTCAAAGGAGCTGAGTCATTCTAAAGGTGTACCTGTAATATATAGTTCCATCTATATATTACAGGACTACTGCACCACCTAGTGGGCTACTGTGGTAATGCAGCCATTGCTATTTTTCACAATAAAGACATTAGGTGACAGGTCACCTGACAAGTTCCTGTGTTAATAGCCATCTTGGGACATCTGTGTGTTTGTGATGTCATAAGGAATATATCACAGCACCGTCACAGGGCTCATTCAGACCATGCACCAGCTCAGATACTGGGACCAGGAAGGCAGATCGTTGGGTTTTCACTCACTCATATCACAAGTGTGCAAGAGCAGGTGGTGGAGACAGGGACAAGCATTGGAGAGTTGGTGCTGGACGTTCCCAGCTCTGCTCATCTGGATGCAGAGATACGTCGGGAGCCATCGACGAACAGGGTACTTCTTGTGCAGCAACAGAGAATGTGCAATGTGTTGGCCAGCATCCTAGCTGCACTGTGCACCATTCCAGAGGGCTTGGAGGAGCCTGTTTCAAGCATGAGTGGCGTGATGTTGCAGGCCTTTGCGATGATGTTTCCTTCCATCGAACGCGTGGCCAACGGCATGGAGCATCAAGCATGGAATGATCAAGTTCAAAATGGTTTGAGATTCATCAATACTGGAGACCAAGAGTCAAGTACATAATGTTAAAAGGAATGAGGAAGCCACTTAAGCAAATCGAGTAGGTGGGGCTTTTACAAAAATATTTCAGTGTGAGCAACTTGACACGTCATGAAAGGAAATGTTCATTCTAATCAGAAATGAAGTAAGGCAGAAAAACAAACTGTATAAATCTGGAAAGAAGAAAGGTAAGAAGGTCAAATGGAATAGGTCTCCTTTTTGGCCTCTAATCAGCTCCAGCTTCCTCTTGCTACTCTTTTACTGAGCATTTCCCTTTAAGACGTGTCAATTTGCTGAGGGTATGGCTGAGCTACTAAACGAGTACTTTGCCTCTGTCTTCACCAAGGAAGAGGATGCTGCCATAGACAGAGTGAGGGAGGAGGTAGTGGAGACACTTGACAGAATAAAATTTGATAAAGAATATAACTCACCAGGAACCGATGGGATGCATCCTAGGATGCTGAGGGAATTGAGGGCGGAAATCACGGAGTTACTGCCCATAATATTCCAATCCTCCATAGATACAGGGGGGGTGCCAGAGGCCTGGAGAACTGCAAATGTTACACCCTTGTTCAAAAAAAGGTGTAAAGATAAACCCAGCAACTACAGGCCAGTCAGTTTAACCTCGGGAGGGGGGAAGCTTTTAGAAACAGTGAGCAGGGATATGATTAACAGTATCTTGGATAGGTGTGGGTTAATTAAGGAAAGCCAGCACAGATTTGTTAAAGGCAAATCATGTTTAACCAACTTGATCGAATTTTTTGATGAGGTAACAGAGAGGGTTGATGAGGGTAATGCGGTTGACGTGGTGTACATGGACTTCCAAAATTATGAAGAACCTTTATAAAACACTGGTTCGGACTCAACTGGAGTATTGTGTCCAATTCTGGGCACTGCACTGTAGGAAGGATATGAAGGCCATGCAGTAAAGGTTTATGAGAATGATTCCAGGGATGCCTGAGAGGGTGATGGATAAGCAACTGAAAGAAAAAAATTTGCAGGTCTACGGGAAAAAGGCGGGCAATTGGGACTAGCTGAAGCATTCTTGGAGAGAGCTGGCACGGGCTCTACGGGCCGAATGGCCTTCTTACATGCTGTAACCATTCTCTGATTTTATGACAGAAGGGATGGGATTTGTTAGCCATTGTCAGTCATTATGACGGAGTCAATGAACACTGGGGAGGTTCTGGTAAATTGGAAACAAGCTAACATGCAACCTGATGTTAATCGGGTGATAAAGCAGACCCAAGTCACTGCAGATTCGTTAGTGTCACTTCAACTTCCCAAGTAAAATAATGGAATTGATCATCAAAAATAAACTTGAGAAATATCTGTATGAAAACAGGTTCGTAAGCAGCAGTCAACATAGATCCTGAAGGAGCAGACTCTATCTGACTAACCTCCTTGACCTTTTGAGGAAGTAACATCCGAGGTGGACTCTGGAAAGTCCCACTACGTGGGGAAGGAGGTTGATTTTAACTGGGATCCGGTTTTGGGCATGGCTGTCAAGCCACCCTTCTGACATCATCATATAAAGCCCAGTCTATTTTACCTCCTGGGCCTTAGTTGCAGTTTGCTGGCCACGTGCCTGGGCAGAAAGAGGCAGCTTGGCGGCTGCCAATAAACAAAGATCGGGCAGCCTGGTGGCTGGTCTCCGCGCTCAGGTAAGTCGTGGGGGTTCCAGCAGGGTCTTACTCGTGGAAATGGGGAGCCTGAAGCAGCAGAGGCCCAGATTTTACTTGCAGGGACTGGAGGAGCATCACTTGTGCTCTTCCTGCCCCACAAAGGTAACTTTAAAACCTATCTTTTACAGTCTATCCCTTTTGCTTGTCTGGTTTTTCTGAACAGGGCAACCTTGCTCATGTGGCAGTTAAAATGCCATTGGGCTCCCAATGACATCAACAAACCCTGGTTTGTGTGTATCCATGAGTCCCCCGTCTGAGTCAGGTGGGTACCTGGGCCGTCTAAAAAAAGGGCCCAGTTATGGCGGGCTGTTACAAGACCATCCAACAAAGTTATGCACATAGGGCAGATGGCTATCTCCAGCATGCTCCTTGACCAACGACTGCAACAATGCAAGGGGCTAGAAATTTGGTTTTTGGTGATAGTTTTCGCCAAAAATACCGCTATCACTCCGCTAGTTTCTTAAGGCCTAAGTGTCGGGTAAAAATGCGGCCAGCGGTAAAAATCGGCCTTGCACCGAAACCGCGATCCTCACCAAGTTTAGTCCGAGGCTGCTTAATCGCTGCGAGAGAAGCCTTGGGAGAGGAAAACACCAACATATTTTTTCAAAAAATGAAAAATAAAACATTACAAAACACTCACAAGACACTGAACTATAGAATTGCTGCAAAAGAATCAAAAAAATAAAACTTGAACTTACTTTTTTTGCAGGTCTTCATACCTACCGCTTTTCCAAGGGCTGTAACACAGCCTTTTCCTGGGTGTTTTTTTCATGGAAAATATGGGTCACCTCTGAGTCAAAATTTTGGCGAAAGCGATATTTCAAGTTTTGCACGACGGCGGTCCGCTCCCCAGTGGTACCTAAAAACTGCAGGCGCAAGAACAAAGAAATGGCAGACCAATTGAACAAATACTTTGGTTCTGTCTTCATGAAGGAAGACACAAATAACCTTCCAGTAGTACGAGGGGACTGAGGGTCTAGTGAGAAGGAAGAACTGAAGGATATCCTTATCAGGCGGGAAATTGTGTTAGGGAAATTGAAGGGATTGAAGGCCGATAAATCCCCGGGGGTTGATAGTCTGTATCCCAGAGTACTTAAAGAAGTAGCCCTAGAAATAGTGGATGCATTGGTGATCATTTTTCAACAGTCTATCGACTCTGGAGCACTTCCTATGGACTGGAGGGTAGCTAATGAAACACCACTTTTTAAAAAGGGAGGGAGAGAGAAAGCAGGTAATTATAGACCGGTTAGCCTGACATCAATGGTTGGGAAAATGTTGGAATCAATTATTAAGGATGAAATAGCAGAGCATTTGGAAAGCAGTGACAAGATCAGTCCAAGTCAACATGGATTTATGAAGGGGAAATCATGCTTGACAAATCTTCTGGAATTTTTGAGGATGTAACTAGTAGAGTGGACAAGGTTGAACCAGTGGATGTGGTGTATTTGAACTTTCAAAAGGCTTTTGACAAGGTCCCACACAAGAGATTGGTGTGCAAAATCAAAGCACATGGTATTGGGGGTAATATACTGACGTGGATAGAGAACTGGTTGGCAGACAGGAAGCAGAAAGTCGGGATAAACAGGTTCTTTTCAGAATGGCAGGCAGTGACTAGTGGAGTGCTGCAGGGCTCAGTGCTGGGACCCCAACTCTTTACATTATACATCAATGATTTGGATGAAGGACTTGAGTGTAATATCTCCAGGTTTGCAGATGACACTAAACTGGGTGGCGGTGTGAGCTGTGAGGAGAATGCTAAGAGGCTGCAGGGTGACTTGGACAGGTTAGGCAAGTGGGCAAATGCATGGCAGATGCAGTATAATGTGGATAAATGTGAGGTTATCCACTTTTGGGGGCAAAAACACAAAGACAGAATATTATCTGAGTGGTGGCAGATTAGGAAAAGGGGAGGTGCAGTGAGACCTGGGTATCATGGTTCATCAGTCATTGAAAGTTGGCATACAGGTACAGCAGGTGGTAAAGAAGGCAAATTGTATGATGGCCTTCATAGCTAGGGGATTTGAGTATAGGAGCAGGGAGATTTTACTGCAATTATACAGGGCCTTGGTGGGGCCTCACCTGGAATATTGTGTTCAGTTTTGGTCTCCTAACCTGAGGAAGGACGTTCTTGCTATTGAGGGAGTGCAGCGAAGGTTCACCAGACTGATTCCCGGGATGGCTGGACTGACATGTGAGGAGAGACTGGATCAACTGGGCCTTTATCCACTGGCGTTTAGAAGGATGAGAGGGGATCTCATAGAAACATATAAGATTCTGACGGGACGGGACAGGTTAGATGCGGGTAGATTGTTCCCGATGTTGGGGAAGTCCAGAAACAGGGGACACAGTCTTAGGATAAGGGGTAGGCCATTTAGGACTGAAATGAGGAGAAACTTCTTAGTTCAGAGAGTTGTTAACCTGTGGAATTCCCTGCCGCAGAGAGTTGTTGATGCCAGTTCATTGGATATATTTAAGAGGGAGTTAGATATGGCCCTTACGGCTAAGGGGATCAAGGGGTATGGAGAGAAAGCAGGAAAGGGGTACTGAGGGAAAGATCAGCCATGATCTTATTGAATAGCGGTGCAGTCTCGAAGGGCCGAATGGCCTACTCCTGCATCTATTTTCTATGTTTCTATGTTTCTATGTGTTCACTTAACAATTGCCAAATAGACTATTTCATAGATTTGCATCCAGTCTCATCCCATTAAAGTTCGCCTTCCAGAAAATTGCTGAAGCACAAATGAGGACATGTGCAAGGATCATGATATCCAATTGTTATAAGTGCTGCACCCCAGGTCAGACTAATCATACAACTATATATTAGCCAGCAACAGTAAACTCCCGATTTTGATGGATGGCAGGTTCGCCTATGGGAAAGACCAGTGACCCTAACAAGAGAATATCGCAGACCCTAAATTTGGATCAACAACACACTCATTTTAAACATTTAAGTCTATGTCATTCCCATCTTTTATTAACAGATATATGTTTTATCAGAATTTATTTCCTGATATATTTAAAATTATATTCAAAAAAGTTGTCCTCCAGATGATATTTTGGCATCAGGAATGAGAGGGGATCTCATCGAAATATATAAAATTCTGATGGGATTTGACAGGTTAGAGGCAGAAAGAATGTTCCCGATGTTGGGGCAGTCCAAAACCAGGCGACACCGTCTAAGGATAAGGACCGAGATGAGGAGAAACTTCTTCACTCAGAGAGTTGTTAACCTGTGGAATTCTCTACCGCAGAGAGTTGTTGAGGCCAGTTCGTTAGATATATTCAAGAGGGAGTTAGATGTGGCCCTTACGGCTAAAGAGATTAAGGGGTATGGAGAGAAAGCAGGAAAGGGGTACTGAGGTGAATGATCAGCCATGATTTATTGAATGGTGGTGCAGGCTCGAAGGGCCGAATGGCCTACTCCTGCACCTATTTTCTATGTTTCTATGTTTCTCCAAAACTAACGGTGAAATATCGCCGAAAAACTGGGTGCAAGGTTGGCGAAATTTTAGTCCATGATATGTTGAAGGCAGGTCCTATGAGCTGCAGATCCTGGCTTCATCAGTCAAGGACAGGCATGAACTCGTCCTCAAGACTGCAGTTCCTGCTCCTCCTCTGCCACTATAAACTGCTGCTGCTCATGAGTGCGATATCTCACATAAAGCCTTCTCATCTACTTCACTACCTGAAATCCCTTTGTGGATATAGCTGAGTCGGTGCTTTGTAAAGCGAGTGAGTGATGGTGTGCGGTGGGAACCACTAAGGGGGTCAGTGTCACTGCGGCTGGCCTCAGCTTCTTCTGGCACATCTTATGAGAAGTCTCCGCATATGGCTTCCGATGAAATAAAGTATCATGTTCAAGGTCTTCAATGTACAGTTTGAGAGTGAGTGAGAGAATAGAGTGAGAAGAAAGAACAGGAGAAGATTGTGAGTATGACCCCTGAGCTGAGGCTAGACTTGCTCCTTCCCCTATGGCCTCGTTCCACAGGATTGGCAGGGATTCACCCTAGCATGGGGTCAATTTGCAACGGTTCAGGGAGCCTCCTGCTCCTGCGCATGCACTGACTCTTTTGTTACTGGCTAACTTCTCCTGCAAGCAAAATAGAAGCAAAAGATTACAATTGCCTGATGCGATGCAATAATACCCACATCTCAGTATGCATCATACAATGCACGCGAGAATATGTACATGCATGGCGCAGCTAAATTAGATGGAATGATTACTTTATCTGAATGTACGCAAGAATGTTATAGAAACATAGAAACATAGAAAATAGGTGCAGGAGTAGGCCATTCGGCCCTTCGAGCCTGCACCGCCATTCAACAAGATCATGGCCGATCACCCACCCCAGCACATCCCCCCCACGCCCCCTCTACACCCCCCCGACCCCCCCAGCCGCAAGGACCACATCCAACTCCCTCCCGAACACATCCAATGAACTGGCATCAACAACTCTCCGTGGCAGGGAACCCCGAGTGAAGAAGTCTCTCCCAATCCCAGCCCCAAACAGCCCACCCCACATCCCAAGAGCGTGCCCCCCACCCCCCCAGCTCCGGACCCACCCAACACCGGGAACACTCCCCCCGCACCCAACCCGCCCCGTCCCATCAGAATCCTTCCCAAATGCCGAACACCCCCGGATGTTGAGCCCCCAGCCCCGGCCACCCCGGAGCCACGCCCCCGCGACGCCGACCACACCACATCCACCAACCGCCATCTGCGCAGTCAACCCGTCCACCCCACTCCGAACACTCCCCGCACCGAGGCACAGAGCCCCCAGGCCCGCCCCTCCAACACACTTCGTCCCCCCCACCCCCCAGACCTTCGCTGCAATGTGGCCCCTCCTGTCCCGCGCCCTGGGTTTCTCCGCCCCCCACCTCCATCACTCTCCCCTCCATCCCCTTCCCCCATCTCCCCTCATCTTCCCTCTGCCTCCCCGCACAGGCTCCCATCTTGGGGCGGTAACCTTCTGGGGCAGGGAATTTTAGCCCCCAGCGTGGAAGTCCTGCTCCCGCCGCGGACTTGGCCTTACCACCCCTCAATGGAAGCGGAGTGCAATTTCCCACACTCCACTTCCTTTGGGGACAGTTACCGGGGCACAACTGGATGCTCCTGTGACAGTCTGAACTGCTGCTTCCACTCCCCCATCCTGTGACAGATTGAACTGGTGCTCTCCACTCTCTTGTCTTGTGACAGATTGAACTGGTTGTTGATGAAGGAACACTTTCATGGGGAGACCGCACTAAGCAAACCCTGTACTTAATGGGTTTGCATGGCAAACATCGAAAACAATTTAAGACAATGTAATTGTAAATGTCATAGGTGTTTCATACACAAAATCAATTGAGACTATCAGTTGATTCTCAAACTTTGTCCGATCTGGTAAGGTTATTAAACTTCTTGGGATGTGGGCAACTAGGGCAGGGAAATATTTATTACCTATCCACAGCCTACATCTAGTCAACCACATAGTATGGGACTAGATGTAGGCCAGCTCAGGTAACTGTTGGCCTGAAGGACACCAGTAAACCAGTTGTATTTTATGACAAAATGGTCGACAGCCCACAAAATACCAGATGTATCAAATTCAATTGCACAACTTGCACAGTAGGATTTGAAATCACAACTTCTCGGTTACCAGAAACTCAAACGCTAGGCTACCATACCCATATCTCTACAGTGCCCTGAGGCACATGCTGTTCTGTTGCTGACATTCATGTTGGCTATCATCTCATGCCATTCTTATTGAGCAGCTGGCCCGCAGGATTGGGTAGAACTTCATCTTGGAGGGACCTATAGAATTTCTCATTTCCTCCATCAACATCTCTGTGGGCCCCACCAGAGAAACGGGATAATCTGTGGCCTTGCTGAAGTGATTGCGAAAGGGGGCTGCCTTGCAAACCATAAAGCCTGTCCCTGTAATCTCCTTTGCCTTTGCATTCTGCAGCACTCTGCAATTTGCCATCAAGCAGCAGGTGTTTTCCACACTGTGAAATCCCCAACAGTATGCAAATAATGCTGGCATCTGAAATATGCATGAAGTCAGTGCACTGTAGATTGGGTGGGTGTTGTTCTCACACTGCCTGCTCCCAGTCAGGTTTATGCCTTATAGGATTAAACATCCCAGTCAATGTTTGCTCCTGCACTCCCAGCAGGAAGCCATGTTCAAATAGAATGCAGGTTGGAGAACTGGAGCTTCTGCCTCCAACCTATGCTCCCTTCAAACATGTCCTTCCCAGTTGGAAATGTAGGATTACTGAAATTATGCTGAAGTGGATTTAGGGAAGATACGTTTACATAGAAACATAGAAACATAGAAAATAGGTGCAGGAGTAGGCCATTCAGCCCTTTGAGTCTGCACCGCCATTCAATAAGATCATGGCTGATCATTCCCTCAGTATCTCTTTCCTGCTTTCTCTCCATGCCCCTTAATCAATTTAGCCGTAAGGGCCATATCTAACTCTCTCTTGAATATATCCAATGAACTGGCCTCAACAACTCTCTGTGGCAGGGAATTCCACAGGTTAACAACTCTCCTCATCTCAGTCCTAAATGGCCTACCCCTTATCCTAAGACTATGTCCCCTGGTTCTGGACTTCCCCAACATCGGGAACATTCTTCCCGCATCTAACCTGTCCAGTCCCGTCAGAATTTTATATGTTTCTATGAGATCCCCTCTCATCCTTCTAAACTCCAGTGAATACAGGCCCAGTCGATCCAGTCTCTCCTCATATGTCAGTCCTGCCATTCCCGGAATCAGTCTGGTGAACCTTCGCTGCACTCCCTCAATAGCAAGAACGTCCTTCCTCAGATTAGGAGACCAAAACTGAACACAATATTCCGGGTGAGGCCTCACTAAGGCCCTGTACAACTGCAGTAAGACCTCCCTGCTCCTGTACTCACATCCTCTAGCTATGAAGGCCAACATACCATTTGCCTTCTTCACCACCTGCTGCACCTGCATGCAAACTTTCAATGACTGATATACCATGACACCCAGGTCTTGTTGCACCTCCCCTTTTCCTAATCTGCCGCCATTCAGATAATATTCTGCCTTTGTGATTTTACCCCCAAAGTGGATAACCTCACATTTATCCACATTATACTGCATCTGCCATGCGTTTGCCCACTCACCTAACCTGTCCAAGTCACCCTGCAGCCTCTTAGCATCCTCCTCGCAGCTCACACCGCCACCCCGTTATTGAGGACTAAGCAATTATGTACCCCACCCCCGCCATCCCATTTTTTGTTCGGTTTTAGAGTGGCACGAAAAATTCTTGCCAATTTGCAGTTTATAATATAAAATTTGGTCCTGATGACATCTTTTACAATGCAATTTCTCACAATTTATACCAGTAAAGAGCCTGGGAATTTGCCCACACTATATAAATGAAGCTGATCCCATAAAATTATACAAAGTCAGCACTACAACAATAAGTATTTATATAGCAGCTTTAATGTAGTAAAATGTCCCAAGGTGCTACACAGGAGTGTTATAAGCCAAAAATTTGAATAAGAATAAATTAGGGCAAAGCTTGGTCAAAGAGGTAGGTTTTAAGGAGCATCTTAAAGGGGGAAGAGAGGTAGAGAGGCGGAGAGGTTTAGGGAGGGAGTTCCAGAGCTTGGGGCCTTGGGAACTTAAGGCAGGGCCATCGATGGTTGAGCAATTATAATCAGAGATGCTCAAAAGGACAGAACTTAAGAAGTGCAGATACCTCGGGGGGTTTTGGGGCTGAAGGAGATTACAGAGATAGGAAGGGTCGAGACCATGGAGCGATTTGTAAACAAGGGTGAGAATTTTGAAATCGAGTGTTTCTGAACCGGGAGCCAATGTAGGTCAGCGAGCACAGGGGGTGATGGGTGAACAGGACTTGGTATGAGTTAAAGCACCACCTAACTTATGCCTGAGTAAAGGTCCAATCAGAAAATCCAGCCCTTGTATTTAATCCTCATTTAGACCTTATCGCTAAAATTGAAAAGTGGGTATACTCCAAAATATGCTCGATTACATACTGTCAAAAATTATCATACAGTTGCCTTCAAAAATTCAAAATGGGTATGCTCGGTATACTCACCACTATATCCCTGTAAAAACATGATTGATACAACTTTTCTTCATCAATTCTGGTGAAAACTCTTTACCCGAGATGATAATCTGTCTTTTCTCTTTTCAGGTGCTGGTGGACTTGTGTATTTCTAGCAGTTACTGTTTTTTTCTATTTAGCTCTTTTGTCAGACTATATTCTGTTATATACCCCTCCTTTTAACACTTTCTACATTTGTAAAAGTGTCTTTAATAGTTATGGCTATAGCCCTAGTTGGTTAGAAAGTTTCAAGCTGTCAATAAGCGAAATGTACTCTGAGGCAGGACATGTATATAATCGAGAACACCATCACCAAGTTCCTCTCAAAGGCACACACCATTCTGACTTGGATATATATCGGCCATTCCTTCATCATCGTTGGGTCGAGGTCCTGGAACTCCCTCCCTAACAGCACTGTGGGAGCACCTTCACCACACGGACTGTAGTGGTTCAAGCAGAAGGCCCACCACCACCATCTCAAGGGCAACTAGGGATGGCCAATAAATGCCGGCCTTGCTGGCGACACACATATTCCAATAATTCTTTTAAAATTCACTGCGTAAACCAGTGACACTCATAAATGGTTTTGTTGAGGGCTGTAATCCAAACCAATCGCTTGCTTGAATACAGCGACACGTTGCATCACCAAGTGATGGGTCTTCCACCAGCAGTTCCCTATGTTAGCGGCTTCTGATTTCATTCCGACCACTGATACACGTTGCCCGGTGGACGCCAGCCACTTCCCCACAGAAAGAGAAAGAAAAATGATTGGACCAAGAGTTATATTAAATAGTTCGATTTAAATAAGGCCATTTTATTTGTCTTTGTCTTTGTCTTTGTCTACTTTTCAGAAGCATAAGAAAAAGAAAGAGAACGGCATTGAATCCACAGCACTGAATCCTAACTCAATAAACGTCCGATAGACAAGTCAGTTATAAATGGAAGCCCAGTAACTCTGTCAATGGTACAGATGCAGAGGAGCTGGCTCTAAATGGCCTCTGGGTTAGGAATACCCCTGGTGTATGGATCTGAGGCATGGATAATGTATAGAAGGCACCTCAAGTCGCTGGAGATATATCACCAATGATGTCTCCGCAAGATCCTGCAAATCCCCTGGGAGGACAGGCGCACCAACATCAGTGTCCTTGCCAGGCTAATAACCCCAGTATTGAAGCAATGACCACACTCGATCAGCTTCGCTGGGCAGGCCACATAGTTCGCATGCCAGATATGAGACTTCCTAAGCAAATGCTTTATGCAGAGCTCCTTCATGGTGAACGGGTCTAAGGTGGCCAGCAGAAGTGTTATAAGGACACCCTCAAAGCCTCCCTGGTAAAGTGCAACATCACCACTGACACCTGGGAGACCTTGGCTGAAGACCGCCCGAGGTGGAGAAAGTGCATCTTCGAGTCTCAACGCAAAGAGCGTGAAGAGACCAAGCGCAGGCAGCGGAAGGAGCGCGCGACAAACCAGTCCCACCGACCCCTCGACGAATGTCTGTCCCACCTGTGGCAGGGTCTGTTGCTCTCGTATCGGACTGCTCAGCCACCAAAGGACTCACTTTGGGAGTGGAAGCAAGTCTTCCTCGATTCCGAGGGACTGGCTATGATGATGATGTATATTGTATACCACTGCCTGCTTTTAGTTGTTAGAGGTATCCATATAGAGAAAAAAAGAAAAAGAAAGAGAGAAAGAGGGAAAGAGAGAAAGAAAAAGAGAAAGAAAGAGAGAAAGGAAGAAAGAAAGAAAGAAAGAAAGAAAGAAAGAAAGTAAGTAAGTAAGTAAGTGTTTTGCAGCCAATAAAGTATCATTGAAGTGTAGTTCCTGTTGAGTGACATCATCATTCTGTGGTTGCCACTTTCCGTAACAGCTGTTCAGAGGATGCAGGTAATCCTGTTGTTGCATTAAGTATATAGCTTTAAATTAATTTGGTGAGTGGATAAAGTGGATACTGCTGTAGAACTAAAGATGTACAGACCAGGAGGTCCCAGGCTCACTTACTGGAGTGTGCTCAGTTGGGATGTTATGTCCTGATTCAGTGACTCCTGCTGAAAAGTGTATATGTGTGAATGTTGGGTAAGAACAATATTTGGTTCAGCTGTGATGCCTTATGTGCTTGAATAGTCTGGTGACACTGTCTAGACTCACAAAAATAAAGAATGGACACTTGGACCTGGTACTGGAGAGCCACCAATATACTAAGAGATGTACCACAGACTGCAAGGATCAAGAAGGGGAGAGGAGAATGTCAGTGATTAAAAAATAAACAAAACATGGCGCGAGCCTCTCCCATTGAGAACAAAACTCCAGACCAATGATATTCGATCCAAACTGGACTCTGGTTGTTGGACACATTACACGAGGACAACCTCCTATAGAAAGAACTAGGAAATAGCGTGCACTTAAATATTTTTTTATTGATTCATTCACGGGATGTGGGCGTCACCAGCATCCCTAATTGCCCTCAAGAAGATAGTGGTGAGCCACCTTATACAACTGAGTGGCTTGCTGGGCCATTTCAGAGGGCAGTGAAGAGTCAGACCTGACCAGGTAAGAGTCAGATCGGCCAGATCGGGTAAGAGTCAGATCGGCCAGACCGGGTAAGAGTCAGATAGGCCAGACCGGGTAAGAGTCAGATAGGCCAGACCGGGTAAGGCGGCAAAGTTCCTTCCCGAAAGGATACCAGACGGGTTTTTATAACAATCCAATAGTTTCATGGTCACCATTACTGATACCAGTTTTTAATTAATTAATTCCAGATTTATTTAATTAACTGAATTTAAATTCCCTAGCTGCCGTGGTGGGATTTGAACTCATGTCTCTGTATCATTATTCCAGGCCTCTGGATTACTGGTCCCGTAACAAATGCTATGCCACCGTACCCTTGTACAGTTTATATAGTGCCTTTCACAAACTCAGGATGTTCCAAAGCGCTTTACAGGCGATGTAGCACTTTTGAAGTGTAGTCACTGTTGTCATATAAAGAATAGATGGGACTGGCTGAGCCCTGGGAACATTAATGTCCACTCTCTTGGCCAAGGAATGGTAAATACCACTGTGTGCACAAACTAGTCAAATATTAATAATAATGAAAGCATTGAGTTGCTGTGCATTTTTCATAACTTCTAATAGATGAAGGATACGTTTTCAGTTTGACTCAGCTTTGCTGTAATGTTCTTTTGGTGAGCAAAGTAAAGCTGGCCACTAATAAAGATTAATTTATTAACTCTACTTTAAAGTAGTTTGTAATATTGACACAGCAGTTTGTACTTGACATTCAATGCCCTCTAACAGTAATGCTCTGGTTCTTTCGGGCATACAGCTTCCGGCCAGCCATATGACTACAGGCTGTTTCACTCTCTAAGCAAAGAACCCAACACTAATATTGAAATTGTTCAATGACACAAGAAGAAGCAGCTGCACATTGTCCTGATTTTCACAAGGACACAAAGAATGCTTAAGGAGGATGGATTAACTGTCCTGGCACCGGCTTTGATATGTTTCTGTTTATCTATCAGGTAAAAATTTTAGTTGGCAAAACTGTTTTCACCTGTGGGAACCGGGTGAGCGGAAGTTAAAAAACAGAAAATTTGTGCACACAATCATACTCAACAAAGATATTATGCTGCAGACTTTCACTTAGGCCGAGCTCAAAGTTCACTTATTTAAAGGCCCTCAACACTACTTCTTTTCAGGGAGTGATCAAATATCTCAGCAAGGTCTGTTGAGAAGAGATCTCTTAAGCATACACATTTTTTTTACCTGCTAATGAGATTGCTATCAATGCATTCCAATCATGTGTGGGAACAAAAAAGATGGCAGGGAGATTAGATGACATCAGAGGTAGCAGCGGTAATGGAAAAGCAACTATTCGTGGGATTTCCCCATGCACAAAGGAATCATTGTGGTACCTGGGATCCTTTGATTCGATGAAGATTCAACTGTTCTGACATGTTAGTAAATATATTAAAAATCTTAGCTAGATGAGGGATGGGGAAATCCTATGTGTGTTTGCATGCCTGGCACAAGACTCCCAAAGCAAGCGCTCTACTTGGAACTCCTGGCAAGTAATCCCCAGGTGGGCAGAGGAAACGTTTCAAGGACACCTCTCCTTGATAAAGTGCAACAGCCCCACTGACACCTGGGAATCCCTGGCCCTAGACCGCCCTAAGTGGAGGAGGTGCATCCGGGAGGGCGCTGAGCACCTCGAGTCTCGTCACCGAGAACATGCAGAAATCAAGCGCAGACAGCGGAAGGAGCGTGCGGCAAACCTGTCCCACCCACCGCTTCCCTCAACGACTGTCTGTCGGGGCTGGACAGGGTAGATGCTGGGAGAATGTTTCCCCTGACTGAGGAGTCTAGAACTAGGGCTCACAGTCTCAGAATAAGGGATTTGCCATTTAGAACTGAAATGAGGAGATATTTCTTCACTTTTTGGAACTCTCTACTCCAGAGAGCTGTGGATGTTCAGTCGGTTATATTCAAGACAAGAGATCGATTGATTTTTGGATGCTAAGGGAATGAAGGAATATGGGGTTAGGGTGGGAAAGGTCAAAGGTCAGCCATAATCTTATTGAATGGCGGAGCAGTCTCGAAAGGCTGAATGGCCCAATCCTGCTCCTAGTTCTTATGTTAAAAGGGATATATAAATGCAAGTTGTTGTTGTTGTACAGCAGAACGAAAGGACAACACTTAGCTCATTTATCCAAATGGGAGGAATCCCTTAGGATGTATTAATGTGACAATGTTAGTGTACAACCAGATAAATAATCATTTGGAATTATTTATGCTTTAATTTTAAAGAAACAAAGCCAGCTACATAGCAAACAATTGTAACCAAGTCAAGCCCTGTAAAAATCTCACATTTTTAGTAATCTAATAGTTTTATTAATTTCATCAATTTCTCTAGGCAAAAGAAGTCAGAGAGTTAAAGTGATATCGGTAACTTCATTCACATCAACCATTACTTTTTAGTCTCAGTAATCTGGACTGAATATGATCTATTTACCTGATCCTTAAAATAGAACCTTATCCCAAAGTCACTGTGTGCACCAGACTGTGACAAACTCCAGTCTGATAACCCACGATGAAGATGAAGTAAAACCTGAGATAACCAGAAATGAGGAATAATCATAAGATAAGGGGACAATGTGCAAACGCCTCTGCACATCTTTGAATAGCACCATGGGACCTTTTATATCCACCGAAGAGGGATTGGGTTTAATGTCTCATCTGTAAAGGCGGCGCCTCTGACAGTGCAGAACTCCCTCAGTACTACACTGAAATAAGTGCTATCTGATGGGTAGGCCGCAGGATATTAGTTTGTAAAACTAGTGGAGACTTGTCAACCTTGTGTTTGGATGTTGAATATTGAGGTGACTACATTTCTCAAACGTGTGGGGAAAGAACCAACTTGAACAAATTCCATTTTTGACAAAAAGTCAAGTAACATTACATCCTCAGGAATATGAACAGGAGTAGACACTCGAGCCTGCTCCGCCATTTAATAAGATCATGGCTGATCTGATCATGGACTCAGCTCCACTTCCCCACCCGCTCCCCATAACCCCTTATCCCCTTATCGCTCAAAAATCTGTCTATGTCCACCTTAAATATATTCAATGACCCAGCCTCCACAGCTCTCTGGAGCAGAGAATTCTACAGATTTACAACCCTCTGAGAGAAGAAATTTCTCCTCATCCCAGTTTTAAATGGGGGGGACCCTTATTCTGAGACTATGTCCCCTAGTTTTAGTTTCCTCTCTGAGTGGAAATATTCTCTCTGCATCCACCTTGCCGAGCCCCCTCATTATCTTATATGTTTCGATAAGATCACCTCTCATTCGTCTGAACTCCAATCAATATAGGCCCAACCTATTCAACCTATCTTCATAAGTCAACCCCCTCATCTCCGGAATCAACCTAGTGAACCTTCTCTGAACAGCCTCCAATGCAAGTATATCCTTCCTTAAATACGGAGACCAAAACTGTATGCAGTACTCCAGGTGTGGTCTCACCAATATCCTGTACAGTTGTAGCAGGACTTCCCTACTTTTATACTCTATCCCCCTTGCAATAAAGGCCAGCATTCCATTTGCCTTCCTGATTACTTGCTGTACCTGCATACTAACGTTTTGTGTTTCATGCACAAGTACCCCCAGGTCCCTCTGTACTGCAGCACTTTGCAATTTTTCTCCATTTAAATTATAATTTGCTTTTCTATTTTTTATGGCAAAGTGGATAACCTCACATTTTCCCACATTATACTCCATTTGCCAAATGTTTGCCCACTCACTGAGCCTGTCTATGGGCCAGACTTTCGGCTTCATTGTCTGCGATTTTCTCGGCGGTACAGCTGCTTTTCCACCCGGTGAAAGTTTCCACTTAAGTTTCTTCATGGTATCGCCCACCTCTGAAGATGCCCGCCGGGATCAAACCGCCTGCGTGCAATGCCAAGAACAACCGCCAGGGCGTAAGTTTGGCCTCAACCGCCGGCGTCCAGATCGCCGAGAGACCCGCCCTGTAAAAGCTGCTTAAACAGGGCGGTAAGAGGGGGCCCTGCAAAGAAAGGTCAGTTAAAGGGTCTTTATTTATTTATTTTTAATTTTAAATTGGTGATTAGGTGTCTTTGTACATTTTAAATTTTTTTTTTGTGAAATGTTTTTTTTAAGTTTTCGCCCCTCCCTAGGCCCAACCTCAGCCTGGGACTAAATTTTAGTGCTTACCATCCATTCCGGTAACGACCACCCGTGTTACTAACTTTCCACTTACTCGCTGAGAAAGTTGCCGACAATGAGTGTGCGATGCCCAGTTTCTGGCCGGGCGATTCGTTTTAATGACTTTAAACATAAAAATGGAAATTCTCGCGAGCTTTTCTCATCGAACATTAGCGATTCTTCTCAGTGAGCAATCGGGCATTGAGAGCCTTTAGGGAAAGTCTAGCCCATAATCCCTTCGCAGATGTTTTGCGTCCTCACAATTTTCTTTCCCACCCATCTTTGTATCATCAGCAAACTTGGCTACAGCACATAAGAACAACATAAGAAATAGGAACAGGAATAGGCCATACGACCCCTCGAGCCTGCTCTGCCATTTAATAAGATCATGGCTGATCCAGTCATGGCCTCAGCTCCACTTCCCCACCCATTCCCCATAACCCCTTAATCCCTTATCGGTTCAGAAACTGTTTATCTCTATCCTAAATTTATTCAATGTCCCAGCTTCCACAGCTCTCTGAGGCAGCGAATTCCACAGATTTACAACCCTCTGAAAAGAAATTTCTCCTCATCTCTGTTTTAAATGGGCGACGCCTTATTCTAAGATCATGTCATCTAGTTCTAGTCTCCCCTATCAATGGAAACATCCTCTCTGCATCCACCTTGTCAAGCCCACTCATAGGGGCCAAGTTTCCGCCCTCTGTAAAAATGGTGCACCTCCATAAGGTGCGCCGACTTTCTGGAATAAAAAGGGTGCGAAAACTTACCTGCTAATTCTCCGAGCTCCTCAGGACGCCTTCGGGCTTGGCGTAGCACAGCACAAGGGGTGAGGGGTGAAGCCAGGACCCGGTGCTGAGAACAGTGCCGGGACCTCTGCACATGCACGCTAGTGTGTGCGCGCATGTGCAGTAGCTGCTCGCAGCCCGATGCTCTGCAGTTCAGCCTGCCGTTCAGCCCCGCTGCGTTGAGCCTCCTACAGTCGGATAACACATGGGTAAAACTATTGAATACGGTTGTAAGTAGTTTATTTCTCTGGCAATGTGCTTTGTGTATAAGATGCTGTTTAGCATTGTTGTGTTCTTATTAAGACTGGTTGTCTGGTCAGAAGCCAATGGCTTTATAACTTTGAATCTTGATTTTTGAAAAGTTTGGGGCAAATGTATTATTTAATGGATTTTGGTCTAGCCAATTGTCAACGTGAACATGTTGTAGCCAGAACCAACATATTTGGCACAGTTTATCTATTTATTATTTCATGCACCCTGTAATGGTAAACTGTCAATCTCAGGAAAACTTACGTCAAATTATTGGAATACAGGCAAGAATTTTGAACGAAAGTCTAGCTGTAACAAATCTACAGGGCCTCCTGTTCAGCCCCCCGCGTTCAGCCTCATCCCCACCCCCCCCCCCCCCCCCCGGCCGTTCAGCCTCCATTCAGCCTCTCCCCCCCCCCACTGTGTTCAGCCTTCCCCCACACCCCCGCGTTCAGCCTCCCCCCCCTCCCCGTGTTCAGCCTCCGTTCAGCCTATGCCCCACCGCCCCCCCCACCGCGTTCAGCCTCCGTTCAGCCTCCTCCCCCCACCCCCCCGCGTTCTGCCTCTGTTCAGCCTACGCCCCACCGCCCCCCACACCGCGTTCAGCCTCCTCCCCCCACCCACCCCCGCGTTCAGCCTCTGTTCAGCCTACGCCCCACCGCAACCCCCCGCGTTCAGCCTCCGTTCGGCCTCCGACTCCCCCCCCCACGTTCAGCCTCTGACCCCCCCTTCCCCCCACGTTCAGCCTCCGTTCAGCCTCCTCCCCCCCCCCCCCCCGCATTCAGCCTCCATTCAGCCTCCGTTCGGCCTCCGAACCCCCCCCCGTTCAGCCTCCCCCCTCCCTCCCGTTCAGCCCCCTCCCTCCCTTCTCCTACCTCCTCCTCCCCCCTCCCCTCACTCCCTCCACCCCCTCTCCCCCCATCCCTCACTGTCAGAAACACAGAGAGACACTGACAGAGACACACAGAGAGAGACATGGACAGAAACACAGAGAGAGGCTGACAGAAACACCTTCCCTTCACATAAAGGTAGAATTTCTATTTTTTATTTGTTATTGATTGGTTGCTTATTACTTTAGTCTTGGTGCTTCAGGTGCAGGGTTCCTTCTATTTTTTATGTGCTTATTCATTGCTTATTACTTTTTGTGCTTTGTTTAGTGCTTGGTGCTTTAAATGTACTTATGCTTCTTTAATGTTGTATCAACGCAAGAAGTTTTAGGCCATTTTAAGTGATGTGTTTAATGCTTTAGTCCTTTGTGTTTAATGCTTCCCACCCCCAGTCTCTGGCTGTGCCTGCACTGAACTTAACTCTAGGTAGGGTTTTTCAGAACTTAGAAAAGTGGACACTTACTCCATTCTAAATTAGTTTGGAGTAAGTTTTCGCTGCTGAAACTTGCAAAACAGGCATAAGTGGCTGGACACACCCCCTTTGAAAAAAAACTGAACTAAAACAAAACTAAACTAACTCACTAGAACTGGAGCAAACTAAATTCCGAGAATTGCGATTTCTAAGATACTCCAAACTAAACTAATTGGAGCAACTCCACCCGAAACTTGGACCCATAATCTTATACGTTTTGATAAGATCACCTCTCATTTGTCTGAACTCCAATGAATAGAGGCACAACCTACTCAACCTTTACTCAGAAGTCAACCCCCTCATCTCTGGAATCAACCTAGTAAACCTTCTCTGAACTTCCTCCAAAGCAAGTATATCCTTTCGTAAATATGGAAACCAAAACTGTATGTAGTATTCTAGTTGTGGCCTCACCAATACCCTCTATAACTGTAGCAAGAGTTCCCTGCTTTTATACTCCATCCTCTTTGCAATAAAGGCCAAAATTCCATTGGCCTTTCTGATCACTTGCTGTACCTGCATACTAACCCTTCATCCAAGTCAATAATATAGATTGGAAATAGATGAGACCCCAGCATCAATCCCTGTGGCACCCCACTGGTTACTGTTTGCCAACCGGAAAATGACCCATTTATCCTGACTCTCTGCTTTCTGTTAGTTAGCCAAGCCTCTATCCATGCTAATATATTACCCTCAACCCCGTGAACTTTTATCTTGTACAGCAACCTTTTATGTGGCACCTTATCGAATGCCTTCTGGAAATCCAAATATACCACATTCATTGATTCCCTTTATCCAACTTGCTCGTTACATCCTCAAAGAACTCCAGCAAATTTGTCAAACATGATTTACCTTTCATAAAACCATGCTGACTCTGCTTGATTGAATTATGCTTTCCAAATGTCTTGCTACTGCTTCCTTAATGATGGACTCCAGCATTTTCCCAACGACAGCAGTGAGAGGTAAGTGAAAGAATAAGTGAAGATGCTGGCTACTCTAGAAAAATAAAATGTTGTTAGATACAGAGAAAGCTTTTACTTTTCTGGCTCAGTAGAGAGGACTCTCATCTTAAGGAGTGACCTCTTGGGGCTGAAGAGAGATCGCTGTTGCCTTCTACATACAAACTGAATCACTTTCTGCCTGTTATGTCAGAATGAAAGTGGTGCCAAGTGCCTATACCCACTGCTAGACATTAACTGCAATCTTTGGTTTAACTGTGAAAGTACAAAGTTACAATCGTCACTCAGTTGTGCAACCTCTGAAAATGAAATGGGAAGGACGGATTAGCAGGATGTATTATCATCATAACCTGCAAACGGAGTTGATAAATGAATCTTTATTAGTGGACAGCAAGAATGAGAGAATATGTGGTCCAGCTGGCAAACAGCTCCCCTCGTCGACTTTTCAGTCGATGTCAAATGTCGTGATATTTTTCCTGTCATTAGGTACAATTACATATTTGATGCCACTAATGGTTTGTGATTTCTGTGATACAAGAGAGATACCTCAGTACAAATGAGAGAACTTTTTATTTCAGCCAAGGACAAAAGTTACTTTATATCTTTGCAGATTAGTGTAGTTTAGAGGACAGCAGAGTCCTTTAACTATACGCAGTGCTAGTTAATGCAGTTAAATTCTTACAAATGTTGTTACTGCATCAATATTTTGTCCATTTGTTTAGGGTCATATTTAACACTATTATTTTTCTGCATTTATGGTTTGTACCACAAAAAAGCGTGGAATACGTCAATGATCAGAAGCTTTCTGTGAAAATGTGTTGAATCTGGGTCTGTGTTGCAGGAACATGCTGGCAGCAGCTCTGCCATTAATTGAAGTGACACAATAAGGGTGATTTTTCAACTTTCCGCTGCCTGTCGGGTGCTTTGCCAAAGAGTGGCACATATCAGAAATTGAATTGTGCACTGGTCACGATAAAGGGATAAGGGGTTATGGGGAGCGGGCGGGTGAAGTGGAGCTGATTCCATGATCGGATCAGTCATGATCTTATTGAATGGCGGAGCAGGCTCGAGGGGCCTTATGGCCTACTCCTGCTCCTATTTCATATGTTCTTATGTTCCAACCGGTGTCTGTTTGAATGGATGTAAAAGGTGCCATGACGTTGTTTCGAAGAAATTCACAAGAATTGTTGGTGTCCTGGCAACCATTCCTTTCCCAGCCAACACCACCAAAAAGCAAGTTAGGGCCTAGATAGCTGAAGGCACGGCCGTCAATGGTGGAGCGGTTCATCTGCTGGTTATGGAGCCTTGGTTCGACACAAATTGGCTGCCTGTATAAATGCGGAAATTATATTGAAGCAAGTGCAGCAAAGGAAGAACGTCTCTTCCTTGTCGATGGCCCCCTTGTGCCACAACGTGGGCAGGATGCCTGGCAGGAGGTGGTTAACCATGTAACTGCTTACAGCACTGTTTGAGGAGCTGGCGACCGTACTGGAAATCGTTTCATGAGGCTACCAGGTGTAGCATGATAGAAAACCACACCCAGTTCCTCATATTACTGCAGAGTATCGACCACAGAGCTGTACTCTTGAACCCACATGGTATTCTGAGAGTTTCCCATGTTTGCCCATTGTGCATCAGGGAAGACTCTGCTGCACCTTCCTTTTGCACCACTCCTTTCATGATATAAGAACATAAGAAATAGGAACAGGACAAGGCCATACGGCCCCTCGAGCCTGCTCTGCCATTCATGGCTGATCTGATCATGGACTCAGCTCCACTTCCCCGCCCACTCCCCATAACCCCTTATTCCCTTATCGTTTAAGAAACTGTCTATTTCTGTCTTAAATTTATTCAATGTCCCAGCTTCCACAGCTCTCTGAGGCAGTGAATTCCACAGATTTACAACCCTCTGAGAGAAGAAATTTCTCTTCATCTCAGTTCTAAATGGGCGGCCCCTTATTCTAAGATCATGCCCCCCAGTTCTAGTCTCCCCTATCAGCGGAAACATCCTCTCTGCATCCACCTTATCAAGCTCCCTCATAATCTTATATGTTTCAATAAGATCACCTCTCATTCTTCTGAATTCCAATGAATAGAGGCCCAACCTACTCAACCTTTCCTCATAAGTCAACCTCCCTCATTCCCGGAATCAACTTAGTGAACCTTCTCTGAACTGCCTCCAAAGCAAGTATATCCTTTCGTAAATATAGAAAACAAAACTGCACGCAGTATTCCAGGTGTGGCCTCAGCAATACCCTGTATAACTATAGCAAGACTTCCCTGCTTTTATACTCCACCCCTTTGCAATAAAGGCCAAGATTCCATTGACCTTCCTGATCAGTTGCTGTACCTACATACTGAACTTTTGTGTTTCATGCACAAGTACCGCCAGGTTCCGCTGTACTGCAGCACTTTGCAATCTTTCTCCATTTAAATAATAACTTGCTCTTTGATTTTTTTTCTGCCGAAGTGCATGACCTCACACATTCCAACATTATACTCATCTGTCAAATTTTTGCCCACTCACTTAGCCTGTCTATGTCCTTTTACAGATTTTTTGTGTTCTCCTCACACATTGCTTTTCCTCCCATCTTTGTATCGTCAGCAAACTTGGCTACGTTACACTCGGCCCCTCCTTCCAAGTCGTTAATATAGATTGTAAATAGTTGGGGTCCCAGCACTGATCCCTGCGGCACCCCACTAGTTACTGGTTGCCAACCAGAGAATGAACCATTTATGCCGACTCTCTGTTTTCTGTTAGTTAGCCAATCCTCTATCCATGCTAATATATTACCCCCAACCCAGTGAACGTTTATCTTGTGCAGTAACCTTTTATGTGGCACCTTGTCAAATGCCTTCTTGATGTCCAAATACACCACATCCACTGGTTCCCCTTTATCCACCCTGTTCGTTACATCCTTGAAGAACTCCAGAAAATTTGTCAAACATGACTTCCCCTTCATAAACCTATGCTGACTCTGCCTGACCGAATTTTGCTTTTCCAAATGTCCTGCTACTGCTTCTTTAATAATGGACTCCAACATTTTCCCAACCACAGATGTTAGGCTAACTGGTCTATAGTTTCCTGCTTTTTGGCTGCCTCCTTTTTTAAATAGGGGTGTTACATTTGCAGTTTTCCAATCTGCTGGGACCTCCCCAGAACCCAGGGAATTTTGGTAAATTACAACCAATGCATCCACAATCACTGCCGTTACTTCTCTTAAGACCCTAGAATGCAAGCCATCAGGTCCCGGGGATTTATCTGCCTTTAGTCCCATTATCTTACTGAGTACCACCTCCTTATAAGAACATAAGAACATAAGAACATAACATAAGAATTAGAAACAGGAGTAGGCCATCTAGCCCCTCGAGCCTGCTCTGCCATTCAATAAGATCATGGCTGATCTGGCCGTGGACTCAGCTCCACTTACCCGCCCTCTCCCCGTAACCCTTAATTCCCTTATTGGTTAAAAATCTATCTATCTGTGACTTGAATACATTCAATGAGCTAGCCTCAACTGCTTCCTTGGGCAGAGAATTCCACAGATTCACAATCCTCTGGGAGAAGAAATTCCTTCTCAACTCGGTTTTAAATTGTGTCCCCCGTATTTTGAGGCTGTGCCCCCTAGTTCTAGTCTCCCCGACCAGTGGAAACAACCTCTCTACCTCTATCTTGTCTATCCCTTTCATTATTTTAAATGTTTCTCTAAGATCACTCCTCATCCTTCTGAACTCCAACGAGTAAAGACCCAGTCTGCTCAATCTATCATCATAAGGTAACCCCCTCATCTCCGGAATCAGCCTAGTGAATCGTCTCTGTACCCCCTCCAAAGCCAGTATATCCTTCCTTAAGTAAGGTGACCAAAACTGCACGCAGCACTTCAGGTGCGGCCTTACCAATACCCTATACAGTTGCAGCAGGACCTCCCTGCTTTTGTACTCCATCCCTCTCGCAATGAAGGCCAACATTCCATTTGCCTTTCTGATTACCTGCTGCACCTGCAAACTAACGTTTTGGGATTCATGCACAAGGACCCCCAGGTCCCTCTGCACCTCAGCATGTTGTAATTTCTCCCCATTCAAATAATATTCCCTTTTACTGTTTTTTTTCCCAAGGTGGATGACCTCACACTTTCCGACATTGTATTCCATCTGCCAAACCTTAGCCCATTCGCTTAACCTAGCTAAATCTCTTTGCAGCCTCTCTGTGTCCTCTACACAACCCGCTTTCCCACTAATCTTTGTGTCATCAGCAAATTTTGTTACAATCCTTAGTGATTGTGATTGTGTTAAGTTCCTTCCCCCCCCCCATAGCCCCTTGGCTATCCACTGTAGGAATATTGTTAGTGTCCTCTACCATAAAGACTGATACAAAATATTTGTTCAGAGTTTCTGCCATCTCTATGTTCTCCATTACTAATTCCCTGGTGTCGTCCTCTAAGGGACCAACATTTACTTTGGCCACTCTTTTCCTAATAACTGAACTGTTGTTGCCGTCGGCAATTCCCGCTATCTACTGCCATCACATCCACTGCAAGTAGGAGGCGGATATGTGGGTGTATCTGTGTGTCCTTCTGCAATTGTGTAACCCCTTCTACTCCTTTTGCAGAAGGCTACATGAAGCATCAGGGAGAGAGGTTGTGTGGGAGGAGGAGCCCCCAATTTTCCACCTACTGTGGAAGCAGGACACGACATCTAGGGCACGGAAACTATGGAGGAAGCATTCCTGAGAGATGGTGCAGTGGGAGGTCCAGCCCCAGCTCAGGGTTTGTAGCAAGCCCTAAATTTCTCAAGGCATTTGAAACCTTGCCTCAATCTGCCTATGGTGCACGATAAATGCTGTCACTAATGTAGGTGTGTCTGGATGCCATTCAGTGTTATAAGCCAGGCCTGCAGTGGACAGCTTGCTCTTCAAGGACCCAACCTTGCACTGCATTCAGGCTCAAACAAAGTCGGGGAGGGGAGGCAGCGGAGTATTGTAAAATAACGGCAACTTTGCTGCTGCCAAGAATGTGGGCATTGACCTGCACGACCCTGTGTAGATGGTCATAGTGTAGCTGTACAGAACCAACAGCTGGAAGTCCTTGCAGTTCACAAAAGTTCTACTGCTCTGGGTGGAATGCACATTTGCAACCTATCATCCCCTCGACCTTGGAGAGTTTTACAATGTGGCTAAAACCAAGGACTTCTGCTTTTTCTGGTAGGCCACTGGGGAAGTGATGACGTTGTTTCCTTTGGCAAAAAACATGTGGATCATCCATTTTATAAATTCATGGACCACAGACTGACTGACGTGGCTCCCTGTGGGAGCCCAGAATTAGATTGAGGCAAAAGATAGGCTGTGGGATGTGAATAGTCATCAGCTCCATGAGAGGATAGAACAATGGGAATGAAATCAGATAGAGAATTGGAAAAAAGAAAAGTAATTGGAGGATTTCTCAGACGTGATTATTAAAGCTGTACTGCCACCACCTGTCCGAACTTTGTATCTAGTTTTGAGGTGAACAGAAGAATGAATCAGATTCAAAATCCTTGGTGGGCGGGGCAATACCGCTGTGCTTATTTTCTTTTTTACTTCTCCTTGACATGCAATTATTTCTCTAATATTTTTCCTCCTCAGTTCCCCTTTCCTGAGATGCTGCCTCTCGTATAGCACCTCATATCTCACTTAAACAGCAATTCTTCATGTGTGAGTCAGGACATTGAATATTGGCAGCTTTTGGACCATGGGCACAACCTCATCTTACCTCGCCTGATAGCAACATGTGCACTTCGAAAAGGGGATCACTCGATAGCAGTCAGGAGCCCTGACTGATTTTCCCCCTTCCTTAAAGCAAGGTGATTGAGGCAGTTGTGCAATTGTATGTCCTCCATCACCACCTCATCCTAGGCAGTCCCTCGGAATCGAGGAAGACTTGCTTCCCCTCCTGAAGTGAGTTCTTTAGTGGCTGAACAGTCTAATATAAGAGCCACAGACTGTCAAAAGTGGGGCAGACAATCGTTGAGGGAAAGAGTGGGTGGGACTGGTTTGCCGCACGCTCTTTCCGCTGTCTGCATGCTCTCAGCGTTGCGACTTGAGGTGCTCAGCGCCCTTCTGGATGCACTTCCTCCACTTAGGGAGGTCTTGTGCTAAGATCAAACACAAGGACAAGCTAAACACCAATGCGGCACCATGGATGAATAAAGACATAGAGAAAATTGGGGGTAAGGGAAGAGGCATACACTAAGTACATAGACAGCAGCGGAGAGCATGACAATGGAGAAGATGATTAGGAGAGAAGTCAAAAAAAAATTTAGAAAAGCAAAAAGGAACAATGAAATTAAATTATCAAGGAACATAAAACAAATTATAAAATATTTTACAGGCACATAAATAAAAAAGGTGAGTCAGGTTGGGATAGGGCTACAAAGGAATGGAAGGATAATACTACAGGCAGCGATAAGGAGATGTCAGAATTATTAAATCATTACTTTGCCTTAGTATTTACCAGGGAGATAGACCAGGTGGCTATGACATCAGATGATGAGATTAAAAATGAGATAACTGCATTTAAAACAAAAAGAGGCAAAATATTAAATAGACTAATCCAACTCAATGACGATAAAACCCTATGGCCATGGATTACAACCGAGCATTTTAAAATAATCTAGGGTAGAGATAGCAGAGGCTTTACTACATATATTTAATAATTCATTTGAACAAGTAGTGCCAGAGGACTGGCAGATAACTAACATAATACCTATATTTAATAAGGGAGATAGATCATGCCCAGAGAACTAGAGACAGCTTAACATTGGTGGTAGCAAAAATAATGGAATCCCAACTAAAGGAGAAAATAGAACATCTAGGGCCCGACCTTCGTCACTGTCCCGCCTGCAGCCACCAAGGTCCCGCCAGAAATGGCCATTTTCTGGGTGATTCCTCCGGAGTCGCCCATCTGCCGTTGAGGATCTGCCCGGCGGAAACCTGGTGTGGAAGGTTCCGCCCACGCCACAGTGTCCCGCCCGCCCAGGCCGGATGTCTGTGAACGTCCATTTTGGTCATTTTTCCTGACCTCCTGTCGACCTGCCGCCCGCCAGAAGGACCACTCTGGAAAAGCAGGTCGGAGCTGGGCGGCAGTCAGCCAGTAATCGCATATCGGGCGGGAGGGAGGGAGGCAGCAGTCAGAAGGGAGGGAGAGTCAGTGGTGGAGTGCATTGGGCCAGCACTCGCAGATTGGAGGGGAGGGAGCGAGAGAGGGAGGGAGAGAGACAGCGGTGGAGTGCATTGGGTCAGCATTCGCAGATCGGGCAGGAGGGAGCGAGAGAGGGAGGGAGAGAGGCAGCGGTGGAGTGCATTGGGCCAGCACTCGCAGATTGGAGGGGAGGGAGCGAGAGAGGGAGGGAGAGAGACAGCGGTGGAATGCATTGGGTCAGCATTCGCAGATTGGAGGGGAGGGAGCGAGAGAGGGAGGGAGAGAGACAGCGGTGGAGTGCATTGGGCCAGCACTCGCAGATTGGAGGGGAGGGAGCGAGAGAGGGAGGGAGAGAGACAGCGGTGGAGTGCATTGGGTCAGCATTCGCAGATCGGGCAGGAGGGAGGAAGGGAGGGAGTGCAGTAGGTCAACAATCTCAGATTGGCTGGGAGAGAGTGCTGGTGGCTGTCACATCACTGCAGCCAGTCGGATTCTGCACCGTATCAGTGGGACTGCTGAAAGAAGTTCGGTCAATGTTGCATTACTTTCTTGCTGATGGTGATGTGAAAATAGGATGTGATCAAACCGACTGAAATGTCTCTAAGCTAATGGAGGCTTTTTTGTTGCACCTTGCTGAAAGTCCCTCATTGAGAAGACCAATGGCGAAGGGAAAATTATTATGAAAAGTGTTCAGCATCTCACATGTTGTACATCCAAGCTGATTCATTAATTGTCTCGCACAATGTAATGCAATGTAACTGATGACCATGGCATCTCAGGGGGGGTGGCACTCCTCCATCTTTGGCCTCGCAAAAAGAGGGTTGAAGTGCAAGCCTTAAGGTCTGCCCTGCAACTTGGTAAACTAGGGTAATTGAATGGCAACCTTCCTGCATTCATTGTCGTCTTGCAATGGCCTGATGACGGGACCCATTATACAGTGCAGTCAGATGTGGATGGGAAGATATTCCTGATGAAGCAGATGACCTGAGGGACAGACGCAACACACCACACATGAGGTTAAAATGACACACACACCAACAGAGGGTCAACAATGTGAGTGTATTTACAAGTGCATAATGACAAACGTTATGTAATATTATGACATATTTACATGAGGAGGCATCACCCAGCCCTCTACCGGCAGAACCACCTCTCTTCCCCCGCCCTTGCAGCGATGCCCGATTTCCTCTTCCTCCCCATGCCTACATGACGGAGTGGCTCTCCCCTGCCCCTCACTGCCTCTGGTTGAGGAGGTTGTGCAGGAGGGCAGCGGGATGTGTGTAGACGTGTGTGTCTCGGTGAAAATGTAGGGCGCGGGACCGAAGGCGCTGGAATCTCTTGCTCCTCCACCTCTGTGTGCCTTGAGGGTGTGGGGTTCGGGGCTTGCACCATGTGTGCAGAACCATCTCCTGCCTCACGGCCTCAACGCTTTCTGGTGTGCGCTCCAACACCGTGAGGAGGCGCTCCATCCTTTGATCGTGCTGCTGGGTGAATGAGGCGATGCTCGCAGATATCCCAGTCATAGTCTGCAGCATCTCACAACCTACCTCCACTCTGGTGGTTAATAGCTGGACCATCTGGCTCAATAGAGCGAGCCGTGCTGCATCTGCAGGTGGTTGCTCGCTGCTGCTGGGTGCTGGGGCCTTGCTTCCCTTTGCGCCACGGACTCTGCGCTTGCTTCAGTGGAGCCTGTTGAAAACCCCCGGAAATGTGAGCCCGACACCGAGATTCTGCGGACACTTGGCTGACTTGGCAGGAGGCTGATGTCAGCCGCTTCTGGATCCTCCAGTTGAAGGAGCACAAATATGGGCCCTTCCCCCTCCTCTCTTTCCTCTACTCCCTGGCCCTGGGTGGTGGAGGTAGGAGCGGTGGACATGGGTGATGTGGGCTGGGGGTGCAGGAAGGATCTGGTGTCCTCGGGTGTGGCGAAAGTTGGGGTGGGAGACACTGGGGTGTGACGGCATTTGTGAGGGCGCAAAGTCGATGGTCTCTCCAGATCCGTGGTGTCCGAGTCAGCATAGAAACATAGAAAAATAGAAACATAGAAAACAGGTGCAGGAGTAGGCCATTCGGTCCTTCGAGCCTGCACCGCCATTCAATAAGATCATGGCTGATCATTCCCTCAGTACCCCTTTCCTGCTTTCTCTCCATACCCGTTGATCCCTTTAGCCATAAGGGCCATATCTAACTCCCTCTTGAATATATCCAATGAACTGGCATCAACAACTCTCTGCGGTAGAGAATTCCACAGGTTAACAACTCTCTGAGTGAAGAAGTTTCTCCTCATCTCAGTCCTAAATGGCCTTCCACTTATCCTAAGACTATGTCCCCTGCTTCTGAACTTCCCCAACATCGGGAACATTATTCCCACATCTAACCTGTCCCGTCCCATCAGAATCTTATATGTTTGTATGAGATCCCCTCTTATCCTTCTAAACGCCAGTGTATAAAGGCCCAGTTGATCCAGTCTCTCCTCACATGTCAGTCCAGCCATCCCGGGAATCAGTCTGGTAAACCTTCGCTGCACTCCCTCTATAGCAAGAACGTCCTTCCCCAGATTAGGAGACTAAAACTGAACACAATATTCCAGGTGAGGCCCCACCAAGGCCCTGAACAGCTGCAGTAAGACCTCCCTGCTCCGAGACACAAATCCCCTAGCTATGAAGGCCAACATACCGTTTGCCTTCTTCACCGCCTGCTGCATCTGCATGCCAACTTTCAATGACTGATGAACCATGACACCCAGGTCTCATTGCACATCCCCTTTTCCTAATCTGCCGCCATTCAGATAATATTCTGCCTTCGTGTTTTTGCCACCAAAGTGGATAACCTCACATTTATCCACATTATACTGCATCTGCCATGCATTTGCCCACTCACCTAACCTGTCCAAGTCACCCTGCAGCCTCTTACCATCCTCCTCGCAGCTCACACCGCCACCCAGCTTAGTGTCATCTGCAAACTTGGAGATAGTACACTCAATTCCTTCATCCAAATCATTAATATATATTGTAATGAGCTGTTCCCTGCTGCACTCATCCCTGCAGCACTCCACTAGTCACTGCCTCCCATTCTGAAAAGGACCTGATTATCCCGACTCTCTGCTTCCTGTCTGCCAACCAGTTCTCTATCCACGTCAGTGCATTACCCCCAAAACCATGTGCTTTGATTTTGCACACCAATCTCTTATGTGGGACCTTGTCAAAGGCCTTTTGAAAGTCCAAATACACCACATCCATTGGTTCTCCCTTGTCCACTCTACGAGTTACATCCTCAAAAAATTCCAGAAGATTTGTCAAGCATGATTTCCCTTTCATAAATCCATGCTGACTTGGACAGATCCTGCCCACTGCTCTGCAAATGCGCTGCTATTTCATTGTTAATAATTGATTCCAACATTTTCCCACTACTGATGTCAGGCTAACCGGTCTATAATTACATGTTTTCTCTCTCCCCCCTTTTTTAAAAAGTGGTGTTACATTAGCTACCCTCCAGTCCATAGGAACTGCTCTAGTGTCGATAGACACAGAAACATAGACATAGAAAATAGGTGCAGGAGTAGGCCATTCGGCCCTTCGAGCCTGCACCGCCATTCAATGAGTTCATGGCTGAACATGCAACTTCAGTACCCCATTCCTGCTTTCTCGCCATACCCCTTGATCCCCCTAGTAGTAAGGACTACATCTAACTCCTTTTTGAATATATTTAATGAATTGGCCTCAACAACTTTCTGTGGTAGAGAATTCCACAGGTTCACTACTCTCTGGGTGAAGAAGTTTCTCCTCATCTCGATCCTAAATGGCTTACCCCTTATCCTTAGACTGTGACCCCTGGTTCTGGACTTCCCCAACATTGGGAACATTCTTCCTGCATCTAACCTGTCTAAACCCGTCAGAATTTTAAACGTTTCTATGAGATCCCCTCTCATTCTTCTGAACTCCAGTAAATACAAGCCCAGTTGATCCAGTCTTTCTTGATACATCAGTCCCGTCATCCCGGGAATCAGTCTGGTGAACCTTCGCTGCACTCCCTCAATAGCAAGAATGTCCTTCTTCAAGTTAGGAGACCAAAACTGTACACAATACTCCAGGTGTGGCCTCACCAAGGCCCTGTACAACTGTAGTAACACCTCCCTGCCCCTGTACTCAAATTCCTTCGCTATGAAGGCCAACATGCCATTTGCTGTACCTGCATGCAAACCTTCAATGACTGATGCACCATGACACCCAGATCTCGTTGCACCTCCCCTTTTCCTAATCTGTCACCATTCAGATAATAGTCTGTCTCTCTGTTTTTACCACCAAAGTGGATAACCTCACATTTATCCACATTATACTTCATCTGCCATGCATTTGCCCACTCACCTAACCTATCCAAGTCACTCTGCAGCCTCATAGCAACCTCCTCGCAGCTCACACTGCCACCCAACTTAGTGTCATCCGCAAATTTGGAGATACTACATTTAATCCCCTCGTCCAAATCATTAATGTACAATGTAAACAGCTGGGGCCCCAGCAGAGAACCTTGCAGTACCCCACTAGTCACTGCCTGCCATTCTGAAAAGTACCCATTTACTCCTACTCTTTGCTTCCTGTCTGCCAACCAGTTCTCAATCCACGTCAGCACACTTCCCCCAATCCCATGTGCTTTAACTTTGCACATTCATCTCTTGTGTGGGACCTTGTCGAAAGCCTTCTGAAAGTCCAAATACACCACATCAACTGGTTCTCCCTTGTCCACTCTACTGAAAACATCCTCAAAAAATTCCAGAAGATTTGTCAAGCATGATTTCCCTTTCACAAATTCATGCTGACTTGGACCTATCATGTCACATCTTTCCAAATGCGCTGCTATGGCATCCTTAATAATTGATTCCATCATTTTACCCACTACCGATGTCAGGCTGACCGGTCTATAATTCCCTGTTTTCTCTCTCCCTCCTTTTTTAAAAAGTGGGGTTACATTGGCCACCCTCCACTTCATAGGAACTGATCCAGAGTCTCTGGAATGTTGGAAAATGACTGTCAATGCATCTGCTATTTCCAAGGCCACCTCCTTAAGTACTCTGGGATGCAGACCATCAGGCCCTGGGGATTTATCGGCCTTCAATCCCATCAATTTCCCCAACACATTTTCCTGACTAATAAGGATTTCCCTCAGTTCCTCCTTCTTACTAGACCCTCTGACCCCTTTTATATCTGGAAGGTCGTTTGTGTCCTACTTAGTGAATACCGAACCAAAGTACTTGTTCAATTGGTCAGCCATTTCTTTGTTCCCAGTTATGACTTCCCCTGAGTCTGACTGCAGGGGACCTACGTTTGTCTTTACTAACCTTTTTCTCTTTACATATCTATAGAAGCTTTTGCAGTCCATTTTAATGTTCCCTGCAAGCTTCCTATCGTACTCTATTTTCCCTGCCCTAATCAAATCCTTTGTCCTCCTCTGCTGAGTTCTAAATTTCTCCCAGTCCCCGGGTTCGCTGCTATTTCTGGCCAATTTGCACACCACTTCCTTGGTTTTAATACTATCCCTGACTTCCCTTGATAGCCACCGTTGAGCCATCTTCCCTTTTTTATTTTTACGCCATAGGAACTGATCCAGAGTCTATGGAATGTTGGAAAATGATCACCAATGCATCCACTATTTCTAGGGCCACTTCCATAAGTACTTTGGGATGCAGACAATCAGGCCCCGGGGATTTATCAGCCTTCAATGCCATCAATTTCCCCAACACAATTTCCCGCCTAATAAGGATATCCTTCAGTTCCTCCTTCTCACTAGACCCTCGGTCCCCTCGTAGCTCCAGAAGGTTATTTGTGTCTTCCTTCGTAAAGACAGAACCAATGTATTTGTTCAATTGGTCTGCCATTTCTTTGTTCCCCATTATAATTTCACCTGAGTCTGACTGCAAGGACCTACGTTTATCTTCACTAATCTTTTTCTCTTCACATATCTATAGAAGCTTTTGCAGTCGGTTTTTATGTTCCCGGCAAGCTTGCTCTCCCATTCTATTTTCCCCCTCCAAATTATACTCTTTGTCATCCTCTGCTGAATTCTAAATTTCACCCAGTCCTCAGGTTTGCTGCTTTTCTGGCCAATTTATATGCCTCTTCCTTGGATCTAACACTATCCTTAATTTTCCTTGTTAGCCACGGTTGAGCCACCTTCCCTGTTTTGTTTTTACTCCAGACAGGGATGTACACTTGCTGAAGTTCATCCATGTGATCTATAAATGTTTGCCATTGCCTATCCACCGTCAACCCTTTAATTATCCTTTGCCAGTCTATTTTAGCCAATTCACGCCTCATGCCGTCGAAGTTAGCTTTCCTTAAGTTCAGGACCCTAGTTTCTGAATTAACTGTGTCACTCTCCATCTTAGTAAAAAATTCTACCATATTATGGTCACTCTTCCCTCGCACAACAAGATTGCTAATTAGCCCCTTCTCATTACACATCACCCAGTCTAGGATGGCCAGCTCTCTGGTTGGTTCCTCGTCATATTGGTCAAGAAAACCATCCCTAATACACTCCAGGAAATCCTCCTCCACCGCATTGCTACCAGTTTGGTTAGCCCAATCTCTTTGTAAATTAAAGTTGCCCATGAGAACTGCTGTACCTTTATTGCACACATCCTTTATTTCTTGTTTGATGCTGTCCCCAATCTCACTACTGGTCTGTACACAATCCCACAATCCCATCATTCTGCCCTTTGGTATTTGCAGCTCCACCCATGCTGATTCCACATCATCCAAGCCAATGTCCTTCCTTAATAATGCATTAATTTCCTCTTTAACCAGCAACGCCACACTGCCTCCTTTTCCTTTCTGTCTATCTTTCCTAAATGTTGAATACCCCTGGATGTTGAGTTATCAGCCTTGGTCATTCTGGAGCCATGTCTCTGTGATGCCAATTACATCATATCCATTAACTGCTATCTGCGTAGTTAATTCTTCCACCTTATTCCGAATACTCCTCGCATTGAGGCACAGAGCCTTCAAGCTTGTCTTTTTAACACACTTTGCCCCTTTAGAATTTTGCTGCAACGTGGCCCTTTTTGTTTTTTGCCTTGGGTTTCTCTGCCCTCCACTTTTACTCTTCTCCTTTCTATCTTTTGCCTCTGTCTCCCTTTTATTTCCTTCTGCCTCCCTGCGTAGATCCCCCTGCCATATTAGTTTAACTCCTCCCCAACAGCACTAGCAAACACTCCCCCGAGGACATTGGTTCCGGTCTTGCCCAGGTGCAGACCGTGCAGTTTGTACTGGTCCCACCGCCCCCACCGCCCCCCCCCGCCCCCCAGAATTGGTTCCAATGCCCCAGCATCTGCAAGTAGAGGACACAATTTTAGTCTGTGTGGGGCTGGGGTGAAAGTGAGATGTGGGCCGTTCCATCTCACATTATGCCAGCAAGGAGTCCCATCTCTACATGGCCACACCAATAATGGGCGACAAAGTCTGCATCTAACCGCGAGTGCGTTAACATTGCAAGTACTTTCATGCCATGACCGTTGCTGACGCCAGAGATGAGTGTAGCCTTACCTGCGGTAGCACCGGATCGGCAGAAATATTCATGCTTGGAATGTGGCGATGTCCCACCAATGCCAACGCACGCTCCTCCAGCCTGGTCAATCCCACCACATCTTGTGGCCCCCTCCACTCGCACACAGGCTTTGCCTGTTTGGCTGCTTGTATCTCTGCACAAAGAAACAGGGCAGCCTTTACCCTCTTTGCTCATGCCCCCCACACACACCTCCATACATACCCCCACACACACCCCCACACACACTCCCACACACACACACACACACACACACACACACTCCCAACACGCACACCCACACACACCTGCAGACACACTCCCACACACACACATACTCCCCACACACACACACACACACACACCCCACACACACCCACACACTAACACACACACTCCTACGCCCCCACACACACACCCCCCACACACACTCCCTCCCACACATACACACACACACACTCCCACACACACTCCCCCACACACACCCCACACACACACCCACACACCCCCCCCACACACCCCACACACACACACCCAGACACACTCCCACACACACACCCACACACAACCCACACCTACACCCCCCACATAGCCCTCCCACACACAACCCCACACACAACCCCACACACGCTCCCACATACCCCCCACACACACTCCCACACACACACTCCCCCCCCCACACACACACACACACACACACACACACTCCCACAAACACTCCTACACACACACACATCGCGCGCACAACATTTTTGGCCTTGGATAAGAGTGGGTGAATAAATTTGTGCTCACTTTAGCTGCCGCCACTAAATCATTCCAGGATTTGCGGCATCATTCCCCATCCCGCTCCACGTTGTCCGTTGCACTGCCCATCTGACCCATGTCCATCCAAAGACATCGGTATTGGGCTGGTGGAGGCTTGCCACGCCCATCCCGGGTGAGTCTGCTGCACCTGCGCTCCACCTCCGTTATTGCTCCTCCAACTCCTGCTCATTGAACCACGGAGCTCTGGGCCTGGTTCTGCCAGTCTTCATTGACGTTTTCTGCCCACTCATCCTCGATGATGAAAGGAAAAGCTGCTCAAGCATCTGGGTATAAATTTGTCACAATGCCCCCTCTGCAACTCAGACTGGCCCCTCTTCAACGCCACCTCTGCTCTCTAACCAACTCTCTCCTCTCTCTTTCTCTCCTCTCCTCTCTTCGCTCTCCTCTCTCTCTCTCTCTCTCTCTCCTCTCTCTCTCTATATATCTCCTTTCTCACCTCTCTCTCTCCTTTCTCTCCTCTCTCTATCTCTCCCTCTCTCTCTCTCTCCTCTCTCTCTCTCACAATCTCCTCTCTCCTTTCTTTCCTCTCTCTCTCTCTCCTCTCTCTCTCTCCTCTCTCCTGTCTCTCTCCTCTCTCCTGTCTCTCTCTCTCTCCTCTCGCCTCTCTCTCTCCTTTCTCCTCTCTCCTCTCTCTCCTCTTTCTCTCTCTCTCTCTCCCTCTCTCCTCTCTCTCTCCACTCTCTCTCCTCTCTCTCTCCACTCCTCTCTCTCTCCCCCCCCTCTCTCTCCTCTCTCTCTCGCCCTCTCTCCCTCTCTCCTATCTCGCTCTCCTCTCTCTCTCCCTCTCTCTCCTCTCTCCACTCTCTCTCTCCTCTCTCTCTCCCCCCCTCTCTCTCTACTCTCTCTCTCCTCTCTCCTCTCTCCTCTCTCCTCTCTCTCCTCTCTCTCTCTCAACTCTCCTCTCTCACTCTCTCTCTCTCTCCTCTCTCTCTCTGTCATGTTTGTAACTACAATGTAACACCACTGTATTACTGTATACACTCAACACAGATGCACACCTTGACTACAGGGGGTGAACTTGTGGGAGACATTCCTTACCTGATCACTCAGGAGATCCCATACAGGGTCATCACTTGTGGAGTGCTGAATAAAGAGTTAAGGTCACTGTGTGGCCTTGTCCCTGGAATGTGCCTCGTGTGGTTTCATGCTGTAGAGTAAGGACTTTACATTGGCGACGAGAAACGGGAATTCACAACCCACGAGAATGGCCATTGGTAGCAAAGATGAACGGTACTGTGTTGGGGAAGACTGGGACGATTTTGTTGAGAGGCTTCAGCAGAGCTTTGTCATGAAAGACTGGCTGGGGGATGCAGTGGCCGACAAGCGTCGGGCTCATCTTTTGACCAGCTGCGGGCCAAAGACTTATGCGCTCATGAAGAACTTACTGGCACCCAAAAAGCCGTCAGACAAAACCTTTGAAGAGCTTAGCAAGTTGATTGGGGAGCACCTCAAGCCAGTGAGCAGCATACACATGGCTCGACACAGATTCTGCACCCACCGACATCGTGAAGGACAAAGCATACCGGACTTTGTAGCGGACCTCAGGCGCTTGGCTAGTCTCTGTAAGTTCACAGACGCCTGTAGGGGGAAGATGCTAAGGGACTTCTTTATCGAGGGTATCGGTCATGCGGGGATTTTTCGCAAGTTAATTGAGACCAAGGACTTGACCTTGGAAGTGGCGGTGTTGTTGGCTCAGATTTTCATGGCGGGGGAGGAAGAGACGAAAATGATTTACGCGCGCAATTCTGCCTCCAATGCGGTGATCGATCAGGGAGTTAACGTCCTCAATGCTACTCAGAGCCCCGCGGGCAGGCAGGAGCAGTCCGACATTCAGCAGGCAGTAATAGACCCCAGAGTAGGACCTCAACAGAGACAATGGCAGGGCGAACGGACGTTCACGCCATCACAGTGGACAATGCGGCCCGGGATGGGGCCATTGACACCTACTAATAGGATACTTAAGAGCAGTCAGAGGGACAGTCAGCGCGGAATTCCTGGCCACAGCCCTTTTGTCCCCAACAATGGAAACTTTAACTCGTGCTGGAGGTGTGGGGGAAAACACTCAGCCAGATATTGCAGATTCCAACAGTTTATCTGTAGAAACTGCAACCTCAGTGGCCATTTAGCTCGTATGTGCAGAAAGCCTGCAACCAGACTGATATATGAGGCAGGTGGACCAGAAGAGGGTTCTGTGAGGCAGGATGACTTTTGGGGCAAATCGATGCATGCTGAGGTTCAACGGGTCCATGTGGTGAATATTCACAGTTCATACACCAAAACACCACCAATGATGATGAGGGTTTTATTGAACGGTATCCCAGTATGAATGGAGCTAGACACAGGGGCCAGCCAGTCACTCATGGACTTTCAACAATTCGAGAAGCTATGGCCACACAAAGCCAGTAGACCCAAATTAGAATGTATCGAGACACAATTAAGGACTTACACCAAATAAATCATTCCGGTGCTAGGCAGTGCAATGTTGGCTTCGTGAACTGGCTGCCGCTCTGGATTGTCCCGGGCAATGGTCCCGCACTGTTGGGGAGGAGCTGGTTAGCCGAGATGAACTGGAAATGGGAGGATGTTCACGCAATGTCCTCAGTGGAGCGAAGTTCATGCTCACAAGTCCTACAACAATTCGAGTCACTTTTCCAACCGGACGTCGGAACTTTCAAAGGCACTAAAGTATTGATACACATCACCCCGGACGCCAGGACAGTGCACCACTAAACCAGAGCGGTGCTGTATGTGATGCGGGAGAAAATCGAGGGCGAATTGGACCGGCTATTGCGAGAGGGCATCATCTCGCCTGTTGAATTCAGCGACTGGGCGAGCCCCATTATCCCCGTTCTTAAAGCAGATGGCTCTGTCAGGATCTGTGGCGACTACAAGGCCACCATCAATCCGGTGTCCTTACAAGACCAATACCCGCTCCCAAGAGTGGAGGACCTCTTTGCCACGCTGGCAGGCGGCAAGCTGTTCACCAAGTTGGACCTCACTTCAGCCTATATAACCCAGGAACTGGCCGACGAATCTAAACTACTGACCACCATCACCACGCACAAGACACTGTTTGGGTATAACAGGTGCCCGTTTGGCATTCGATTAGCGGCCATGATTTTTCAATGCAACATGGAAAGCCTGCTTAAATCCATTCCTGGAACGATCATATTCCAGGACGACATCCTCATCACGGGTCGAGACACCGAGGAACACTTCCACAACCTGGAGGAGGTGCTACGCTGACTGGACCGGGTAGGCCTGCGACTGAAGAAGTCTAAATGCATGCTCTTAGCTCCCAAGGTTGAGTTTCCGGGCAGGAGGGTTGCTGCAGATGGGATTCGGTCCACCAAATCCAAAACAGAGGAGATTCGACGAGCACCCAGGCCCTGCAACACATCGGAGTTGCGTTCATTCCTGGGACTGTTGAACTATTTCGGGAGATTTCTGCCGAACTTGAGCATGTGATTGGAGCCACTACACGTGCTCCTGCATAAGGGTTGCAATTGGTTTTGGGGCGACTCTCAGGAACGGGCTTTTGATCGGGCGCGAAACCTACTGTGTTCAAACAAACTGTTGACCCTGTACGACACTTGCAAAAGTTTAGTTCTGACATGTGATGCATTGTCCTATGGGGTTGGGTGCGTGTTGCAGCAGGGTAATGCTGAGGGTCAGCTACAACCTGTGGCTTATGCCTCCAGGTCGCTCTCTCAAGCAGAACAGGGATATGGGATGGTCAAGAAGGAAGCGCTCGCATGTGTCTATGGTGTAAAGAAAATGCATCAGTACCTCTTTGGCAAGAAGTTTGAATTAGAGACGGACCATAAGCCGCTCACATCCCTGTTGTCAGACAGCAAGGCTGTCAATGCCAATGCATCAGCTCGCATACAGCGATGGGGTCTCACGCTAGCGGCCTATGACGACACCATCCGGCACCGGCCTGGCACTGAAAATTGCGCTGACGCGCTCAGCAGGCTCCCACTGGCCACCATCGAGGGGGCAGCTGAGCAAAGCGCTGAGATGGTCATGGCTGTTGATGCCTTTGACAGCGCAGGCTCCCCTATCACAGCCTGCCAGATCAATATCTGGACAAACAGGGATCCCCTCCTATCCCTGATTAAGAAATGTGTCCTGACTGGGGATTGGGCGCCCGCACACGGAGCATGCCCTGAGGAGGTCAGACATAAGAACATAAGAACATAAGAATTAGGAACAGGAGTAGGCCATCTAGCCCCTCGAGCCTGCTCCGCCATTTAATAAGATCATGGCTGATCTGGCCGTGGACTCAGCTTCACTTACCCGCCCTCTCCCCGTAACCCTTAATTCCCTTATTGGTTAAAAATCTATCTATCTGTGACTTGAATACATTCAATGAGCTAGCCTCAACTGCTTCCTTGGGCAGAGAATTCCACAGATTCACAATCCTCTGGGAGAAGAAATTCCTTCTCAACTCGGTTTTAAATTTGCTCCCCCGTATTTTGATGCTGTGCCCCCTAGTTCTAGTCTCCCCGACCAGTGGAAACAACCTCTCTGCCTCTATCTTGTCTATCCCTTTCATGATTTTAAATGTTTCTATAAGATCACCCCTCATCCTTCTGAACTCCAACGAGTAAAGACCCAGTCTTCTCAATCTATCATCATAAGGTAACCCCCTCATCTCCGGAATCAGCCGAGTGAATCGTCTCTGTACCCCCTCCAAAGCCAGTATATCCTTCCTTAAGTAAGGTGACCAAAACTGCACACAGTACTCCAGGTGCGGTCTTACCAATACCCTATTCAGTTGCAGCAGGACCTTCCTGCTTTTGTACTCCATCCCTCTCGCAATGAAGGCCAACATTCCATTCGCCTTCCTGATTGCCTGCTTCACCTGCAAACTATCCTTTTGTCATTCATGCACAAGGGAGCGCCTCTTGCGGACGAGGTTGACGGGACTGGCTCTGCAAGGGCCGGGCGTGGAGGTCGTCCTCTCGGCTTACGCCGATGACGTGCTCCTCGCGGTAGAGGATCCCGCTGACCTGCGGAGGATGCGTGAGTGCCAGGAGATTTACTCGGCCGCGTCCTCCGCCAGGATCAACTGGGAGAAATGTTCCGGACTCCTGGTGGGTCAGTGGCGGGTGGACTCCCTGCCGGAGGAGCTCAGGCCTTTTGCCTGGAGCACGACCCATCTCCTCTATCTGGGAGTCTACCTTAGCCCCGACGAGGAAGCCTGGCCGGCGAACTGGCAGGAGCTGGAGGCCAAGGTCGCCGCTCGCCTAGGGCGCTGGACAGGACTGCTCCGAGTGCTGTCCTACAGGGGTCGAGCGCTAGTCATAAACCAGCTGGTGGCCGCAATGCTATGGTACCGGCTGGTCACTTTGACCCCTCCCCCTGCGTTTGTCGCCAAGATACAGAAGAAGCTGGTGGACTTCTTCTGGAACAACAGGAAGCACTGGGTCTCTGTCGCGGTCTTGAGTCTCCCGCTTGAGGAGGGCGGTCAGTCGTTGGTGTGCGTCAGCGCCCAGCTCGCGACTTTCCGTCTTCAGACCCTGCAGAGATACCTTTACGTCGAGCCCCCTCCTAGGTGGTGTGCTCTGGCGAGGTATTTCTTCCGCCAGCAGCTCGACCTCAATTATGACACGCAGCTCCTGTTTGTGAACTTGGGGGGTGCCAGGACCGCCCTCCGGGAGCTGCCTGTCTTTTACAGGGAACTCATCAGGGTCTGGAACAAAGTCTCCACCAAGCGCAGCTCTCCGCCGGCTGGAGTGGCGGCCGTCCTGCAGGAACCGCTGCTCGGGAATCCGTACCTCCACGGCCGAGGCTTCATGTGGCGGTCGGAAGAGAGGGCTGTGGCTGGTGAGGTGACCAGGGTCAGGGACCTGCTCGATGGCGGAGGAGCGGGCTGGATGGCGCCAGTCACGCTGGCGCGGCGCCTAAATTCTGCCAACGTCCGCCGCGCGGCCGATGCCATCGAGTCGCTAAAAACAGCTCTGGGCCCTGACTCCGTTAGGTGTATCGAGGAGGCTCAAGCACGTGGGGAGATCCCGTCCGAACTGACCCCCGTCCGGACGGAATTCCTCATCGGCGCCAAACCCCGGAACCTCCCTCGGGGGCCGGCGCCTCACAACTTGAGCCGCCTCGGGGAAATCCCCTCCGTGCCCTTCAGTTCCGCGCGGAGGGGTTTCCTGTACGGGCTGCTCCTGCACACCCTCAACTTTGCCATCCTCGCCGGCCGTCCGGACACGCCATGGCGTACCATCTTGCCGTCCGGAGGAGGCGGGGGTCCCCGATGGAGGGCACTCTACGCAGGGGTCCTCCCACTATTCATCGGGGACTTGGCCTGGAGGGTGGTGCACGGAGCAGTGCCGTGCAACAAATTTTTAAGCCGGTTCACGGACTCCCAGGCCGCCTGCAATTTCTGCGGTCTGGAGGAGTCCGTGTTCCATGTTTTTATTGAGTGCACGAGGTTGCAGCCCCTGTTCCATTATTTGAAGGGGCTGCTCCTGAAATTCTGGCTGCACTTCAGTCCCACCCTCCTGATCTTTGGGCACCCTGTGCGGAGGGGAGCGGGTAGGTCCGAAGGCCTCCTCGTAGGACTGCTCCTGGGCACGGCCAAGGGTGCCATCAGCCGGTCCAGGCAGCGGGCGGTCGAGGGGGTCGTTCAACCTGACTGCCTGCCTCTCTTCCGCTCTTACATCCGGTCCAGGGTGTCCTTGGAGATGGAGCACGCGGTGTCCACCGGTACGCTCGCGGCCTTCCGCGAGAGGTGGGCACCGGAGGGACTGGAGTGCATCATCACGCCCGGCAACCAAATTTTAATTTGATTTTACGTTTTAAAGTTTAATTTGTTTTAATTGCCGGTGTTTTTAGTGTCCCCCTCTCCTTTTATAGGGGGCACTGGAAAAATTTGATTTTAGCGCCAAAAAAAAAAAAAAAAAAAAAAAAAGGGGGCTTGAAAATGTCTGCTGTGTCACCCAGGTCGGGTGGCACAGTTTAATGTTGTTTATGTTTTGCAGGTAGACTCCTAAAAAGAGTTTCATGCACAAGGGACCAATCGTGAAGCAGTGGAGGCGTGTCCTGCTCAGTTGGAGCTGTGAGCAGTGAGTGGAGCTGCTAGCAACTTGAGCTCCTGCCTGGAGAGCCCTGAGACCAGCCCAGGAACAGAAGGAAGGAAGGGGCTTCACCACAACTTTCATCCAGAGGGAGAGGAGGAAGCAGAAAACATTTATCAACTTTTCCATTTCTGCAAGGAGTTGGAGAGAGGGGGAAAAGACAAACAACCATCCAGTGTGGAAGGAGGGAGACTCTACATTTCAACAGGTGGGTGTGGGTGCATTTCCCCAAAAAGACTTTGTTGTTTCGGTGGGGGGAGGAAAGAAGACCACTGAGGGCCGGAACATCGCGGGGGGTGTGTGTGTGTGTGGTAGTGTGTGTGGGGGCCTTGCTTACAACTGGGCCCCCCCCCCCACAATTGGAACCCCCCCCACCCCCCACATTTGCCTAGCCTGGGATAGCTGGAGCTACCAGGCTGAAGATTGTTGTTTTTCTTAAACACCCAATTAAAGATCGTTAGGAGTGCCTGGTGGCTCCAGCTACCCCAGGTGAAGACATCTTCTCCCCCCACCTGAAGACCACCCCAAAGACTTTTGTGTTTTGCCATCTGGGGAGTGCACCCACCCACAGCTGCGAGGGGAGACCTGCCCTCGCAGTCCCCCCCCCCTTCCCACCCCCCTCTCTCTTTCTCTGCTACTCTGTTTCTCCCCTCTCTCTCTGAGGCCTCTTCCTTCCAAATTTACAAAAAAAAACAAAAAAACAAAACCAATTAAGACAACTGAGCAGAGGGAGCAAGGCCTCTCCCCAATTGTCAACGAGGGGAGAGGTACCTCGTTAAGAGCTCCTCTGCTTCAGTCTTTTAGATAAGAGGCCTAATTAAGACCATTAAGGCCTGTGACTTTGGGGTGGGTGTAGCCCTTAAAGGGACCCCGTGATGGCGACCCCATCCACGCCGGTGGCAGGGCCAGCAAGGACGTATGCGCAGGCGGTGTCCACATCCACGGCACCTCCTGCGCCACCCGCTGCCCTGCCACCATTCAGACTTATAACCAGGAAACACGGGGTCAAGAGCTACACTCACCCCACAATGAGCATTGAGGAGTGCGTGCGGGCGATGGCTGGGGTAGTCGGCCCCTCGGCCATTGTCGCAGCCTCCAAGATGTCTGGGAAGGCCGTGTTCTTCCTGGGGTCGGAGCGGGCGGTGTCCCTGGCCCTTGAAAAGGGGCTCACGGTGGGCGGGACGTTCCTGCCGGTGGACCCTCTCGAGGCCACCGCGCAGAGGGTCATCGTTTCAAACGTCCCGCCCTTTGTTTCCGCTGAGCTCCTCCTCCCTCACCTACAACAACTGGGGGAGGTAAGGTCAGGGATCAACCCCATACCGCTCGGCCTCAGGGAGAGCAGCCTGCGCCACGTGTTCTCCTTCCGCCGCCAGCTCTTTGTCCGGCTGGCGCGGGAGGAGACGACGGAAGGTCATTTTAATGTGGTGCACGAGGGGACTGCCTACCGCGTCTTCTGGACGTCGGACGGCGTGCGGTGCCATGCCTGCAGGGAGGTGGGGCACGTTCGCAAGAACTGCCCCGCCTCCAAGGCCGCCAAACCACCGAAGGCGGCCAAGGCTGGCGCCGCCGCCACCCCTCCCCCTAGTTGCGTCCGCGTGCCGGGAGCCATGGGTGCGCGGGCATCGTCGGAGGCCTTTGTTTTCAGGGCCTCCGGCGGGGGGGAGGGAGAGCGTCCGAGCGGAAAGAAGGCGCGGAAGAAGGAGAAACATCTAGAGGCGGGTCCCCTCGGTGCGCCGGAAAGTTTGACCACCGCGCTCAGCCCAACCCAGTCACCGGCGAGCGCGGGGTGCCCCGAGCCCGTGCCCGGGCCCTTGAATAATACCACAGAGGGGCCCAGGCGCGGGCAAGAAAAGGAAAAGGGGGGGGGCGGAGCGGGAGGCCTCGGCAGACATGGAGGTCTCCCTGACTCCGCGCGCCCCCAGGAACAAAAAGAGGCACCGCCCCAATGAGGCGGAGGGGGAACAACATCCCTCCGCGGAGGAGTCGGTGCCCGCCGCGTGTCCCGCGTCCCCCACCAGCGCCCCCAAATTGCGCTGCAGGCGCGAGGAGTCTTTCCCCGGGGAGGGTGAGACAGTTGAGGCTGCCCAGCCTCTGCCTCCCGGGGATGGAGTGGAAGATCTGCCTGTCGTGGGGGGCGTGGGGACCGCGGAGGAATGCGTAGCCGCCGGGCCGGGCGTCCCGGGGACTGAGGCGGGCGAGGCCGAAAAGGCCGAACCTGAGCCCGCCCAGCTATTATCCAACTTCCCCCGGGAGTCGCTCGACCCGGCAGAAAAACAATTAAATAATTATGACACTGTAGATGCTGGGCCGGGGGGTGGCAGCGGGGAGGGGGAGGAACACCCACCCTCGCCCCTTACTTTGGAGCTGGAGCACTTGGAGGGCCTGGGGATTTCCTATGGCCGGGTCTCTCCTTGTTCTCCGGTTCCTGGGGCGGAGGGGGAACCCCTTCCGCTGTCATTTCCCGACCCAGCACCATTTTTAAAAGAGCCCAGTGGGGACTCCTCTGCCGACGATCCTGGGGGTGGGATCGGGGCAGTGCCAGGGCCGGTTGGAGCGGCCGGTTCATTTGCCGTACCTTGTGCGGTCGATGGGCCGGCTGCTGGCGGCCACCTCCCGGAGGAGGACGGGGACTCGGTGGGGGACGCGGGTGAAGACCTAGAGACCACCGCCAGGGAGGCGGTGGATCTGCTCGCGGCCGCCGCTGAGGCCCTCCTCGTTCCTGCAAAGGAACTCCGGGACTTTTTGGCCCAGAGCCGGGGTCGCCGCGACCAAGCCCGACTGGCCCTGGAAAAATGGTCCGAGCCGGAGCTGATCAAGGGGTCCGTCCGCGCCGCCGTTAAAACCTTGGCCGCGGGCGGGCCCTTGACAAAGGAGCAGCACCTTGAGCTGCGCGAGCTCGAGGGACTCCTCGCTGGGCTGCGGAGGGAGCGGAGTTCAACAAAAGACTCCGCTCCCTCCCCCACAATAGGTTAAGGTAGAGGTTGCACTATGCTTTTGCCATGAAGATAACCATAGCCAGCCTCAACATCAACGGCGGCAGAGGGGCACGCCGTAGATTTGACAATTTTTCGCTCCTACGGGAGGGGAAATATGCGGTGTGCTTCCTGCAAGAAACCCACACCGTTCCGGGAGACGAAGCCACGTGGCTCCTGGAATGGCAAGGAGAGGTCTGCATGAGCCACCTCACCGCCATTTCTAGTGGGGTGGCCATCTTGCTGGGCCCGCATTTTCAGCCGGAGATCTTGGGGGTCGAGGAGCCCGTGCCAGGCCGCTTGCTGCACGTAACGGTTCGCCTGGGGGACGTGCCGCTCCATCTCGTGAACGTGTACGCCCCTCATCCCGGCCCGCAGCAGACGCGCTTCTTTGAAGAGGTGTCCGCTCTTCTTGGCTCCGTCGACGTCGGCGACTGCATTGTCCTCGGGGGGGATTTTAACTGCACCCTCGAGGCGAGGGACCGCTCCGGTGCCCCGCAGTGCATGACGGCGATGGAGAAGTTGAGGGACCTGGTCGGGTCCTTCGACTTGGTGGACGTCTGGCGAAATCTCCACCCCGACTCCAGCGCCTTTACTTGGGTGAGGCCTGGAGTTGGATGGTCTAGAGTCGACCGCCTTTACGTGTCTCGGGCGTACGTTTCCTGCGTCCCGGCGGCCTCCATGCGGCCGGTGCCGTGTTCGGACCACCACCTGGTGTGGGCGGAGCTCGCTTCGCTCCGCGCGAGGGCGGGGTCCGCGTACTGGCACTTTAACAACCGGCTGCTGGAGGACGTGCGGTTCCAGGACTCGTTCCGTCGATTCTGGTCCGACTGGAGAAGGAAGCAGGGGGGCTTCCCCTCCTTGAGGCTATGGTGGGACGTGGGCAAGGCTCACGTCCGCGTCTTCTGTCAAGAGTACGCGAGGGGGTCGACCAAGAGGCGGGCGGCCAGAGTCGGGCGCCTAGAAAAAGAGGTGCTCGACCTGGAAGCCCGTCTCGGTCAAGTCGTCCAGGACCCGGCCCTGCGGACGGTGTACGAAGCGAAGAAGGCCGCGCTGAAGGACCTGCAGCTCGTCGGGTCCCGAGGCGCGTTCGTGAGGTCGCGGATCCGGTTCCTGCGGGATCTGGACCGCGGCTCCCCCTTCTTCTACTCGCTGGAAAAAAGGCAGAGTGTCCGTAAGCAGCTCTTGACGCTGCTGGCCGACGACGGCTCTCTCGTCTCGGATCCGGAGGGCGTCAACAACAGGGTCCGTGAATATTACGGGGCTCTGTTCTCTCCGGATCCGTCCAGCGAGGAAGCGCGTAGAGTTTTGTGGGAGGACCTGCCGAAGGTCGGCCCGGAGGGCGCCGAAAATCTGGAAGCTCCGCTAAGCCTGGCGGAGCTGACCGGTGCCCTCGCCCGGCTCTCGAGGGGAAAATCCCCGGGGCTGGACGGGCTGACCGTGGAGTTCCACAGGGCGTTCTGGGACGTCCTGGGGGGTGACTACGCGCGGGTCCTGGGGGAAAGTCTGGCGACCGGGGAGATGCCCCTCTCTTGGCGCAGGGCAGTCATCGTCCTGCTGCCTAAGAAGGGCGATCTCCGCCTCCTTAAGAACTGGCGCCCGGTCTCCCTCCTCAGCACGGACTACAAAATCTTCGCCAGGGCGATGTCTGCTCGCCTTGGTGCCGTGCTGGACCACATGATCCACCCCGACCAGTCATACACGGTCCCGGGCCGGACAATCCACGACAACATCCATCTGGTCCGGGACCTCATCCATTGTTCCCAGGAGGCTGGTCTGTCGGTCGCCTTCCTATCCCTCGACCAAGAGAAGGCGTTCGACAGGGTGGATCACGACTATCTGCTCGGAACTCTGCGCGCTTTCGGGTTCGGGACGCATTTCGTCGCCCGGATCCGACTTTTGTACGCCGCCGCGGAGTGTCTGATTAAGGTTAACGGGTCCTTGACGGCGCCCCTTCGCTTTAGGAGAGGGGTGCGCCAGGGATGCCCCATGTCCGGCCAGTTATACGCCGTTTGCGTGGAGCCTTTCCTGCGCCTCTTGCGGACGAGGTTGACGGGACTGGCTCTGCAAGGGCCGGGCGTGGAGGTCGTCCTCTCGGCTTACGCCGATGACGTGCTCCTCGCGGTAGAGGATCCCGCTGACCTGCGGAGGATGCGTGAGTGCCAGGAGATTTACTCGGCCGCGTCCTCCGCCAGGATCAACTGGGAGAAATGTTCCGGACTCCTGGTGGGTCAGTGGCGGGTGGACTCCCTGCCGGAGGAGCTCAGGCCTTTTGCCTGGAGCACGACCCATCTCCTCTATCTGGGAGTCTACCTTAGCCCCGACGAGGAAGCCTGGCCGGCGAACTGGCAGGAGCTGGAGGCCAAGGTCGCCGCTCGCCTAGGGCGCTGGACAGGACTGCTCCGAGTGCTGTCCTACAGGGGTCGAGCGCTAGTCATAAACCAGCTGGTGGCCGCAATGCTGTGGTACCGGCTGGTCACTTTGACCCCTCCCCCTGCGTTTGTCGCCAAGATACAGAAGAAGCTGGTGGACTTCTTCTGGAACAACAGGAAGCACTGGGTCTCTGTCGCGGTCTTGAGTCTCCCGCTTGAGGAGGGCGGTCAGTCGTTGGTGTGCGTCAGCGCCCAGCTCGCGACTTTCCGTCTTCAGACCCTGCAGAGATACCTTTACGTCGAGCCCCCTCCTAGGTGGTGTGCTCTGGCGAGGTATTTCTTCCGCCAGCAGCTCGACCTCAATTATGACACGCAGCTCCTGTTTGTGAACTTGGGGGGTGCCAGGACCGCCCTCCGGGAGCTGCCTGTCTTTTACAGGGAACTCATCAGGGTCTGGAACAAAGTCTCCACCAAGCGCAGCTCTCCGCCGGCTGGAGTGGCGGCCGTCCTGCAGGAGCCGCTGCTCGGGAATCCGTACCTCCACGGCCGAGGCTTCATGTGGCGGTCGGAAGAGAGGGCTGTGGCTGGTGAGGTGACCAGGGTCAGGGACCTGCTCGATGGCGGAGGAGCGGGCTGGATGGCGCCAGTCACGCTGGCGCGGCGCCTAAATTCTGCCAACGTCCGCCGCGCGGCCGATGCCATCGAGTCGCTAAAAACAGCTCTGGGCCCTGACTCCGTTAGGTGTATCGAGGAGGCTCAAGCACGTGGGGAGATCCCGTCCGAACTGACCCCCGTCCGGACGGAATTCCTCATCGGCGCCAAACCCCGGAACCTCCCTCGGGGGCCGGCGCCTCACAACTTGAGCCGCCTCGGGGAAATCCCCTCCGTGCCTTTCAGTTCCGCGCGGAGGGGTTTCCTGTACGGGCTGCTCCTGCACAACCTCAACTTTGCCATCCTCGCCGGCCGTCCGGACACGCCATGGCGCACCATCTTGCCGTCCGGAGGAGGCGGGGGTCCCCGATGGAGGGCACTCTACGCAGGGGTCCTCCCACTATTCATCGGGGACTTGGCCTGGAGGGTGGTGCACGGAGCAGTGCCGTGCAACAAATTTTTAAGCCGGTTCACGGACTCCCAGGCCGCCTGCAATTTCTGCGATCTGGAGGAGTCCGTGTTCCATGTTTTTATTGAGTGCACAAGGTTGCAGCCCCTGTTCCATTATTTGAAGGGGCTGCTCCTGAAATTCTGGCTGCACTTCAGTCCCACTCTCCTGATCTTTGGGCACCCTGTGCGGAGGGGAGCGGGTAGGTCCGAAGGCCTCCTCGTAGGACTGCTCCTGGGCACGGCCAAGGGTGCCATCAGCCGGTCCAGGCAGCGGGCGGTCGAGGGGGTCGTTCAACCTGACTGCCTGCCTCTCTTCCGCTCTTACATCCGGTCCAGGGTGTCCTTGGAGATGGAGCACGCGGTGTCCACCGGTACGCTCGCGGCCTTCCGCGAGAGGTGGGCACCGGAGGGACTGGAGTGCATCATCACGCCCGGCAACCAAATTTTAATTTGATTTTACGTTTTAAAGTTAATTTGTTTTAATTGCCGGTGCTTTTAGTGTCCCCTTCCCTTTTATAGGGGGCACTGGGGAAAAATTGTGATTTTAGTGCCCAAAAAAAAACAAAAAAAAAAAGAAAAAAAAAAAAAAAACACAAAAAAGGGGGGGAAAAAAATGGGCCTTGTAAATGTCTGGAGTGTCACCCAGGTCGGGTGGCACAGTTTAATGTTTATGTTTTCGCAGGTAGACTCTAAAAGAGTTTCATGCACAAGGGACCAATCGTGAAGCAGTGGAGGCGTGTCCTGCTCAGTTGGAGCTGTGAGCAGTGAGTGGAGCTGCTAGCAACTTGAGCTCCTGCCTGGAGAGCCCTGAGACCAGCCCAGGAACAGAAGGAAGGAAGGGGCTTCACCACAACTTTCATCCAGAGGGAGAGGAGGAAGCAGAAAACATTTATCAACTTTTCCATTTCTGCAAGGAGTTGGAGAGAGGGGGAAAAGACAAACAACCATCCAGTGTGGAAGGAGGGAGACTCTACATTTCAACAGGTGGGTGTGGGTGCATTTCCCCAAAAAGACTTTGTTGTTTCGGTGGGGGGAGGAAAGAAGACCACTGAGGGCCGGAACATCGCGGGGGGTGTGTGTGTGTGTGTGGTAGTGTGTGTGGGGGCCTTGCTTACAACTGGGCCCCCCCCCCCACAATTGGAACCCCCCCCACCCCCCACATTTGCCTAGCCTGGGATAGCTGGAGCTACCAGGCTGAAGATTGTTGTTTTTCTTAAACACCCAATTAAAGATCGTTAGGAGTGCCTGGTGGCTCCAGCTACCCCAGGTGAAGACATCTTCTCCCCCCACCTGAAGACCACCCCAAAGACTTTTGTGTTTTGCCATCTGGGGAGTGCACCCACCCACAGCTGCGAGGGGAGACCTGCCCTCGCAGTCCCCCCCCCCTTCCCACCCCCCTCTCTCTTTCTCTGCTACTCTGTTTCTCCCCTCTCTCTCTGAGGCCTCTTCCTTCCAAATTTACAAAAAAAAACAAAAAAACAAAACCAATTAAGACAACTGAGCAGAGGGAGCAAGGCCTCTCCCCAATTGTCAACGAGGGGAGAGGTACCTCGTTAAGAGCTCCTCTGCTTCAGTCTTTTAGATAAGAGGCCTAATTAAGACCATTAAGGCCTGTGACTTTGGGGTGGGTGTAGCCCTTAAAGGGACCCCGTGATGGCGACCCCATCCACGCCGGTGGCAGGGCCAGCAAGGACGTATGCGCAGGCGGTGTCCACATCCACGGCACCTCCTGCGCCACCCGCTGCCCTGCCACCATTCAGACTTATAACCAGGAAACACGGGGTCAAGAGCTACACTCACCCCACAATGAGCATTGAGGAGTGCGTGCGGGCGATGGCTGGGGTAGTCGGCCCCTCGGCCATTGTCGCAGCCTCCAAGATGTCTGGGAAGGCCGTGTTCTTCCTGGGGTCGGAGCGGGCGGTGTCCCTGGCCCTTGAAAAGGGGCTCACGGTGGGCGGGACGTTCCTGCCGGTGGACCCTCTCGAGGCCACCGCGCAGAGGGTCATCGTTTCAAACGTCCCGCCCTTTGTTTCCGCTGAGCTCCTCCTCCCTCACCTACAACAACTGGGGGAGGTAAGGTCAGGGATCAACCCCATACCGCTCGGCCTCAGGGAGAGCAGCCTGCGCCACGTGTTCTCCTTCCGCCGCCAGCTCTTTGTCCGGCTGGCGCGGGAGGAGACGACGGAAGGTCATTTTAATGTGGTGCACGAGGGGACTGCCTACCGCGTCTTCTGGACGTCGGACGGCGTGCGGTGCCATGCCTGCAGGGAGGTGGGGCACGTTCGCAAGAACTGCCCCGCCTCCAAGGCCGCCAAACCACCGAAGGCGGCCAAGGCTGGCGCCGCCGCCACCCCTCCCCCTAGTTGCGTCCGCGTGCCGGGAGCCATGGGTGCGCGGGCATCGTCGGAGGCCTTTGTTTTCAGGGCCTCCGGCGGGGGGGAGGGAGAGCGTCCGAGCGGAAAGAAGGCGCGGAAGAAGGAGAAACATCTAGAGGCGGGTCCCCTCGGTGCGCCGGAAAGTTTGACCACCGCGCTCAGCCCAACCCAGTCACCGGCGAGCGCGGGGTGCCCCGAGCCCGTGCCCGGGCCCTTGAATAATACCACAGAGGGGCCCAGGCGCGGGCAAGAAAAGGAAAAGGGGGGGGCGGAGCGGGAGGCCTCGGCAGACATGGAGGTCTCCCTGACTCCGCGCGCCCCCAGGAACAAAAAGAGGCACCGCCCCAATGAGGCGGAGGGGGAACAACATCCCTCCGCGGAGGAGGCGGTGCCCGCCGCGTGTCCCGCGTCCCCCACCAGCGCCCCCAAATTGCGCTGCAGGCGCGAGGAGTCTTTCCCCGGGGAGGGTGAGGCAGTCGAGGCTGCCCAGCCGCTGCCTCCTGGGGAGGGCGTGGAAGATCTGCCTGTCGTGGGGGGCGTGGGGCCAGTGGAAGAATGCGTAGCCGCCGGGTCGAGCGTCCCGGGGACCGAGGCGGGCGGGGCCGAAAAGGCCGAACCTGAGCCCGCCCGGCTATTATCCAACTTCCCCCGGGAGTCGCTCGACCCGGCAGAAAAACAAACAAATAACTATGACACTGTAGATGCTGGGCCGGGGGGTGGCAGCGGGGAGGGGGAGGAACACCCACCCTCGCCCCTTACTTTGGAGCTGGAGCGCTTGGAGGGCCTGGGGATTTCCTATGGCCGGGTCTCTCCTTGTTCTCCGGTTCCTGGGGCGGAGGGGGAACCCCTTCCGCTGTCATTTCCCGACCCAGCACCATTTTTAAAAGAGCCCAGTGGGGACTCCTCTGCCGACGATCCTGGGGGTGGGATCGGGGCAGTGCCAGGGCCGGTTGGAGCGGCCGGTTCATTTGCCGTACCTTGTGCGGTCGATGGGCCGGCTGCTGGCGGCCACCTCCCGGAGGAGGACGGGGACTCGGTGGGGGACGCGGGTGAAGACCTAGAGACCACCGCCAGGGAGGCGGTGGATCTGCTCGCGGCCGCCGCTGAGGCCCTCCTCGTTCCTGCAAAGGAACTCCGGGACTTTTTGGCCCAGAGCCGGGGTCGCCGCGACCAAGCCCGACTGGCCCTGGAAAAATGGTCCGAGCCGGAGCTGATCAAGGGGTCCGTCCGCGCCGCCGTTAAAACCTTGGCCGCGGGCGGGCCCTTGACAAAGGAGCAGCACCTTGAGCTGCGCGAGCTCGAGGGACTCCTCGCTGGGCTGCGGAGGGAGCGGAGTTCAACAAAAGACTCCGCTCCCTCCCCCACAATAGGTTAAGGTAGAGGTTGCACTATGCTTTTGCCATGAAGATAACCATAGCCAGCCTCAACATCAACGGCGGCAGAGGGGCACGCCGTAGATTTGACAATTTTTCGCTCCTGCGGGAGGGGAAATATGCGGTGTGCTTCCTGCAAGAAACCCACACCGTTCCGGGAGACGAAGCCACGTGGCTCCTGGAATGGCAAGGAGAGGTCCGCATGAGCCACCTCACCGCCATTTCTAGTGGGGTGGCCATCTTGCTGGGCCCGCATTTTCAGCCGGAGATCTTGGGGGTCGAGGAGCCCGTGCCAGGCCGCTTGCTGCACGTAACGGTTCGCCTGGGGGACGTGCCGCTCCATCTCGTGAACGTGTACGCCCCTCATCCCGGCCCGCAGCAAACGTGCTTCTTTGAAGAGGTGTCCGCTCTTCTTGGCTCCGTCGACGTCGGCGACTGCATTGTCCTCGGGGGGGATTTTAACTGCACCCTCGAGGCGAGGGACCGCTCCGGTGCCCCGCAGTGCATGACGGCGATGGAGAAGTTGAGGGACCTGGTCGGGTCCTTCGACTTGGTGGACGTCTGGCGAAATCTCCACCCCGACTCCAGCGCCTTTACTTGAGTGAGGCCTGGAGTTGGATGGTCTAGAGTCGACCGCCTTTACGTGTCTCGGGCGTACGTTTCCTGCGTCCCGGCGGCCTCCATGCGGCCGGTGCCGTGTTCGGACCACCACCTGGTGTGGGCGGAGCTCGCTTCGCTCCGCGCGAGGGCGGGGTCCGCGTACTGGCACTTTAACAACCGGCTGCTGGAGGACGTGCGGTTCCAGGACTCGTTCCGTCGATTCTGGTCCGACTGGAGAAGGAAGCAGGGGGGCTTCCCCTCCTTGAGGCTATGGTGGGACGTGGGCAAGGCTCACGTCCGCGTCTTCTGTCAAGAGTACGCGAGGGGGTCGACCAAGAGGCGGGCGGCCAGAGTCGGGCGCCTAGAAAAAGAGGTGCTCGACCTGGAAGGCCGTCTCGGTCAAGTCGTCCAGGACCCGGCCCTGCGGACAGTGTACGAAGCGAAGAAGGCCGCGCTGAAGGACCTGCAGCTCGTCGGGTCCCGAGGCGCGTTCGTGAGGTCGCGGATCCGGTTCCTGCGGGATCTGGACCGCGGCTCCCCCTTCTTCTACTCGCTGGAAAAAAGGCAGAGTGTCCGTAAGCAGCTCTTGACGCTGCTGGCCGACGACGGCTCTCTCGTCTCGGATCCGGAGGGCGTCAACAACAGGGTCCGTGAATATTACGGGGCTCTGTTCTCTCCGGATCCGTCCAGCGAGGAAGCGCGTAGAGTTTTGTGGGAGGACCTGCCGAAGGTCAGCCCGGAGGGCGCCGAAAATCTGGAAGCTCCGCTAAGCCTGGCGGAGCTGACCGGTGCCCTCGCCCGGCTCTCGAGGGGAAAATCCCCGGGGCTGGACGGGCTGACCGTGGAGTTCCACAGGGCGTTCTGGGACGTCCTGGGGAGCGACTACGCGCGGGTCCTGGGGGAAAGTCTGGCGACCGGGGAGATGCCCCTCTCTTGGCGCAGGGCAGTCATCGTCCTGCTGCCTAAGAAGGGCGATCTCCGCCTCCTTAAGAACTGGCGCCCGGTCTCCCTCCTCAGCACGGACTACAAAATCTTCGCCAGGGCGATGTCTGCTCGCCTTGGTGCCGTGCTGGACCACATGATTCACCCCGACCAGTCATACACGGTCCCGGGCCGGACGATCCACGACAACATCCACCTGGTCCGGGACCTCATCCATTGCTCCCAGGAGGCTGGTCTGTCGGTCGCCTTCCTATCCCTCGACCAAGAGAAGGCGTTCGACAGGGTGGATCACGACTATCTGCTCGGAACTCTGCGCGCTTTCGGGTTCGGGACGCATTTCGTCGCCCGGATCCGACTTTTGTACGCCGCCGCGGAGTGTCTGATTAAGGTTAACGGGTCCTTGACGGCGCCCCTTCGCTTTAGGAGAGGGGTGCGCCAGGGATGCCCCATGTCCGGCCAGTTATACGCCGTTTGCGTGGAGCCTTTCCTGCGCCTCTTGCGGACGAGGTTGACGGGACTGGCTCTGCAAGGGCCGGGCGTGGAGGTCGTCCTCTCGGCTTACGCCGATGACGTGCTCCTCGCGGTAGAGGATCCCGCTGACCTGCGGAGGATGCGTGAGTGCCAGGAGATTTACTCGGCCGCGTCCTCCGCCAGGATCAACTGGGAGAAATGTTCCGGACTCCTGGTGGGTCAGTGGCGGGTGGACTCCCTGCCGGAGGAGCTCAGGCCTTTTGCCTGGAGCACGACCCATCTCCTCTATCTGGGAGTCTACCTTAGCCCCGACGAGGAAGCCTGGCCGGCGAACTGGCAGGAGCTGGAGGCCAAGGTCGCCGCTCGCCTAGGGCGCTGGACAGGACTGCTCCGAGTGCTGTCCTACAGGGGTCGAGCGCTAGTCATAAACCAGCTGGTGGCCGCAATGCTGTGGTACCGGCTGGTCACTTTGACCCCTCCCCCTGCGTTTGTCGCCAAGATACAGAAGAAGCTGGTGGACTTCTTCTGGAACAACAGGAAGCACTGGGTCTCTGTCGCGGTCTTGAGTCTCCCGCTTGAGGAGGGCGGTCAGTCGTTGGTGTGCGTCAGCGCCCAGCTCGCGACTTTCCGTCTTCAGACCCTGCAGAGATACCTTTACGTCGAGCCCCCTCCTAGGTGGTGTGCTCTGGCGAGGTATTTCTTCCGCCAGCAGCTCGACCTCAATTATGACACGCAGCTCCTGTTTGTGAACTTGGGGGGTGCCAGGACCGCCCTCCGGGAGCTGCCTGTCTTTTACAGGGAACTCATCAGGGTCTGGAACAAAGTCTCCACCAAGCACAGCTCTCCGCCGGCTGGAGTGGCGGCCGTCCTGCAGGAACCGCTGCTCGGGAATCCGTACCTCCACGGCCGAGGCTTCATGTGGCGGTCGGAAGAGAGGGCTGTGGCTGGTGAGGTGACCAGGGTCAGGGACCTGCTCGATGGCGGAGGAGCGGGCTGGATGGCGCCAGTCACGCTGGCGCGGCGCCTAAATTCTGCCAACGTCCGCCGCGCGGCCGATGCCATCGAGTCGCTAAAAACAGCTCTGGGCCCTGACTCCGTTAGGTGTATCGAGGAGGCTCAAGCACGTGGGGAGATCCCGTCCGAACTGACCCCCGTCCGGACGGAATTCCTCATCGGCGCCAAACCCCGGAACCTCCCTCGGGGGCCGGCGCCTCACAACTTGAGCCGCCTCGGGGAAATCCCCTCCGTGCCTTTCAGTTCCGCGCGGAGGGGTTTCCTGTACGGGCTGCTCCTGCACACCCTCAACTTTGCCATCCTCGCCGGCCGTCCGGACACGCCATGGCGTACCATCTTGCCGTCCGGAGGAGGCGGGGGTCCCCGATGGAGGGCACTCTACGCAGGGGTCCTCCCACTATTCATCGGGGACTTGGCCTGGAGGGTGGTGCACGGAGCAGTGCCGTGCAACAAATTTTTAAGCCGGTTCACGGACTCCCAAGCCGCCTGCAATTTCTGCGGTCTGGAGGAGTCCGTGTTCCATGTTTTTATTGAATACACAAGGTTGCAGCCCCTGTTCCACTATTTGAAGGGGCTGCTCCTGAAATTCTGGCTGCACTTCAGTCCCACTCTCCTGATCTTTGGGCACCCTGTGCGGAGGGGAGCGGGTAGGTCCGAGGGCCTCCTCGTAGGACTGCTCCTGGGCACGGCCAAGGGTGCCATCAGCCGGTCCAGGCAGCGGGCGGTCGAGGGGGTCGTTCAACCTGACTGCCTGCCTCTCTTCCGCTCTTACATCCGATCCAGGGTGTCCTTGGAGATGGAGCACGCGGTGTCCACCGGTACGCTCGCGGCCTTCCGCGAGAGGTGGGCACCGGAGGGACTGGAGTGCATCATCACGCCCGGCAACCAAATTTTAATTTGATTTTACGTTTTAAAGTTTAATTTGTTTTAATTGCCGGTGCTTTTAGTGTCCCCTTCCCTTTTATAGGGGGCACTGGGGAAAAATTGTGATTTTAGTGCCCAAAAAAAAAACAAAAAAAAAAAGAAAAAACACAAAAAAGGGGGGAAAAAAAAAAGGGCCTTGTAAATGTCTGGAGTGTCACCCAGGTCGGGTGGCACCGTTTAATGTTTTATGTTTTCACAGATAAACTCAAAAGAGTTTCATGCACAAGGGACCAATCGTGAAGCAGTGGAGGCGTGTCCTGCTCAGTTGGAGCTGTGAGCAGTGAGTGGAGCTGCTAGCAACTTGAGCTCCTGCCTGGAGAGCCCTGAGACCAGCCCAGGAACAGAAGGAAGGAAGGGGCTTCACCACAACTTTCATCCAGAGGGAGAGGAGGAAGCAGAAAACATTTATCAACTTTTCCATTTCTGCAAGGAGTTGGAGAGAGGGGGAAAAGACAAACAACCATCCAGTGTGGAAGGAGGGAGACTCTACATTTCAACAGGTGGGTGTGGGTGCATTTCCCCAAAAAGACTTTGTTGTTTCGGTGGGGGGAGGAAAGAAGACCACTGAGGGCCGGAACATCGCGGGGGGTGTGTGTGTGTGTGGTAGTGTGTGTGGGGGCCTTGCTTACAACTGGGCCCCCCCCCCCACAATTGGAACCCCCCCCACCCCCCACATTTGCCTAGCCTGGGATAGCTGGAGCTACCAGGCTGAAGATTGTTGTTTTTCTTAAACACCCAATTAAAGATCGTTAGGAGTGCCTGGTGGCTCCAGCTACCCCAGGTGAAGACATCTTCTCCCCCCACCTGAAGACCACCCCAAAGACTTTTGTGTTTTGCCATCTGGGGAGTGCACCCACCCACAGCTGCGAGGGGAGACCTGCCCTCGCAGTCCCCCCCCCCTTCCCACCCCCCTCTCTCTTTCTCTGCTACTCTGTTTCTCCCCTCTCTCTCTGAGGCCTCTTCCTTCCAAATTTACAAAAAAAAACAAAAAAACAAAACCAATTAAGACAACTGAGCAGAGGGAGCAAGGCCTCTCCCCAATTGTCAACGAGGGGAGAGGTACCTCGTTAAGAGCTCCTCTGCTTCAGTCTTTTAGATAAGAGGCCTAATTAAGACCATTAAGGCCTGTGACTTTGGGGTGGGTGTAGCCCTTAAAGGGACCCCGTGATGGCGACCCCATCCACGCCGGTGGCAGGGCCAGCAAGGACGTATGCGCAGGCGGTGTCCACATCCACGGCACCTCCTGCGCCACCCGCTGCCCTGCCACCATTCAGACTTATAACCAGGAAACACGGGGTCAAGAGCTACACTCACCCCACAATGAGCATTGAGGAGTGCGTGCGGGCGATGGCTGGGGTAGTCGGCCCCTCGGCCATTGTCGCAGCCTCCAAGATGTCTGGGAAGGCCGTGTTCTTCCTGGGGTCGGAGCGGGCGGTGTCCCTGGCCCTTGAAAAGGGGCTCACGGTGGGCGGGACGTTCCTGCCGGTGGACCCTCTCGAGGCCACCGCGCAGAGGGTCATCGTTTCAAACGTCCCGCCCTTTGTTTCCGCTGAGCTCCTCCTCCCTCACCTACAACAACTGGGGGAGGTAAGGTCAGGGATCAACCCCATACCGCTCGGCCTCAGGTAGAGCAGCCTGCGCCACGTGTTCTCCTTCCGCCGCCAGCTCTTTGTCCGGCTGGCGCGGGAGGAGACGACGGAAGGTCATTTTAATGTGGTGCACGAGGGGACTGCCTACCGCGTCTTCTGGACGTCGGACGGCGTGCGGTGCCATGCCTGCAGGGAGGTGGGGCACGTTCGCAAGAACTGCCCCGCCTCCAAGGCCGCCAAACCACCGAAGGCGGCCAAGGCTGGCGCCGCCGCCACCCCTCCCCCTAGTTGCGTCCGCGTGCCGGGAGCCATGGGTGCGCGGGCATCGTCGGAGGCCTTTGTTTTCAGGGCCTCCGGCGGGGGGGAGGGAGAGCGTCCGAGCGGAAAGAAGGCGCGGAAGAAGGAGAAACATCTAGAGGCGGGTCCCCTCGGTGCGCCGGAAAGTTTGACCACCGCGCTCAGCCCAACCCAGTCACCGGCGAGCGCGGGGTGCCCCGAGCCCGTGCCCGGGCCCTTGAATAATACCACAGAGGGGCCCAGGCGCGGGCAAGAAAAGGAAAAGGGGGGGGCGGAGCGGGAGGCCTCGGCAGACATGGAGGTCTCCCTGACTCCGCGCGCCCCCAGGAACAAAAAGAGGCACCGCCCCAATGAGGCGGAGGGGGAACAACATCCCTCCGCGGAGGAGGCGGTGCCCGCCGCGTGTCCCGCGTCCCCCACCAGCGCCCCCAAATTGCGCTGCAGGCGCGAGGAGTCTTTCCCCGGGGAGGGTGAGGCAGTCGAGGCTGCCCAGCCGCTGCCTCCTGGGGAGGGCGTGGAAGATCTGCCTGTCGTGGGGGGCGTGGGGCCAGTGGAAGAATGCGTAGCCGCTGGGCCGGGCGTCCCGGGGACTGAGGCGGGCGAGGCCGAAAAGGCCGAACCTGAGCCCGCCCGGCTATTATCCAACTTCCCCCGGGAGTCGCTCGACCCGGCAGAAAAACAAACAAATAACTATGACACTGTAGATGCTGGGCCGGGGGGTGGCAGCGGGGAGGGGGAGGAACACCCACCCTCGCCCCTTACTTTGGAGCTGGAGCACTTGGAGGGCCTGGGGATTTCCTATGGCCGGGTCTCTCCTTGTTCTCCGGTTCCTGGGGCGGAGGGGGAACCCCTTCCGCTGTCATTTCCCGACCCAGCACCATTTTTAAAAGAGCCCAGTGGGGACTCCTCTGCCGACGATCCTGGGGGTGGGATCGGGGCAGTGCCAGGGCCGGTTGGAGCGGCCGGTTCATTTGCCGTACCTTGTGCGGTCGATGGGCCGGCTGCTGGCGGCCACCTCCCGGAGGAGGACGGGGACTCGGTGGGGGACGCGGGTGAAGACCTAGAGACCACCGCCAGGGAGGCGGTGGATCTGCTCGCGGCCGCCGCCGAGACCATCCTCATTCCTGCAAAGGAACTCCGGGACTTTTTGGCCCAGAGCCGGGGTCGCCGCGACCAAGCCCGACTGGCCCTGGAAAAATGGTCCGAGCCGGAGCTGATCAAGGGGTCCGTCCGCGCCGCCGTTAAAACCTTGGCCGCGGGCGGGCCCTTGACAAAGGAGCAGCACCTTGAGCTGCGCGAGCTCGAGGGACTCCTCGCTGGGCTGCGGAGGGAGCGGAGTTCAACAAAAGACTCCGCTCCCTCCCCCACAATAGGTTAAGGTAGAGGTTGCACTATGCTTTTGTCATGAAGATAACCATAGCCAGCCTCAACATCAACGGCGGCAGAGGGGCACGCCGTAGATTTGACAATTTTTCGCTCCTGCGGGAGGGGAAATATGCGGTGTGCTTCCTGCAAGAAACCCACACCGTTCCGGGAGACGAAGCCACGTGGCTCCTGGAATGGCAAGGAGAGGTCCGCATGAGCCACCTCACCGCCATTTCTAGTGGGGTGGCCATCTTGCTGGGCCCGCATTTTCAGCCGGAGATCTTGGGGGTCGAGGAGCCCGTGCCAGGCCGCTTGCTGCACGTAACGGTTCGCCTGGGGGACGTGCCGCTCCATCTCGTGAACGTGTACGCCCCTCATCCCGGCCCGCAGCAAACGCGCTTCTTTGAAGAGGTGTCCGCTCTTCTTGGCTCCGTCGACGTCGGCGACTGCATTGTCCTCGGGGGGGATTTTAACTGCACCCTCGAGGCGAGGGACCGCTCCGGTGCCCCGCAGTGCATGACGGCGATGGAGAAGTTGAGGGACCTGGTCGGGTCCTTCGACTTGGTGGACGTCTGGCGAAATCTCCACCCCGACTCCAGCGCCTTTACTTGGGTGAGGCCTGGAGTTGGATGGTCTAGAGTCGACCGCCTTTACGTGTCTCGGGCGTACGTTTCCTGCGTCCCGGCGGCCTCCATGCGGCCGGTGCCGTGTTCGGACCACCACCTGGTGTGGGCGGAGCTCGCTTCGCTCCGCGCGAAGACGGGGTCCGCGTACTGGCACTTTAACAACCGGCTGCTGGAGGACGTGCGGTTCCAGGACTCGTTCCGTCGATTCTGGTCCGACTGGAGAAGGAAGCAGGGGGGCTTCCCCTCCTTGAGGCTATGGTGGGACGTGGGCAAGGCTCACGTCCGCGTCTTCTGTCAAGAGTACGCGAGGGGGTCGACCAAGAGGCGGGCGGCCAGAGTCGGGCGCCTAGAAAAAGAGGTGCTCGACCTGGAAGCCCGTCTCGGTCAAGTCGTCCAGGACCCGGCCCTGCGGACGGTGTACGAAGCGAAGAAGGCCGCGCTGAAGGACCTGCAGCTCGTCGGGTCCCGAGGCGCGTTCGTGAGGTCGCGGATCCGGTTCCTGCGGGATCTGGACCGCGGCTCCCCCTTCTTCTACTCGCTGGAAAAAAGGCAGAGTGTCCGTAAGCAGCTCTTGACGCTGCTGGCCGACGACGGCTCTCTCGTCTCGGATCCGGAGGGCGTCAACAACAGGGTCCGTGAATATTACGGGGCTCTGTTCTCTCCGGATCCGTCCAGCGAGGAAGCGCGTAGAGTTTTGTGGGAGGACCTGCCGAAGGTCAGCCCGGAGGGCGCCGAAAATCTGGAAGCTCCGCTAAGCCTGGCGGAGCTGACCGGTGCCCTCGCCCGGCTCTCGAGGGGAAAATCCCCGGGGCTGGACGGGCTGACCGTGGAGTTCCACAGGGCGTTCTGGGACGTCCTGGGGAGCGACTACGCGCGGGTCCTGGGGGAAAGTCTGGCGACCGGGGAGATGCCCCTCTCTTGGCGCAGGGCAGTCATCGTCCTGCTGCCTAAGAAGGGCGATCTCCGCCTCCTTAAGAACTGGCGCCCGGTCTCCCTCCTCAGCACGGACTACAAAATCTTCGCCAGGGCGATGTCTGCTCGCCTTGGTGCCGTGCTGGACCACATGATTCACCCCGACCAGTCATACACGGTCCCGGGCCGGACGATCCACGACAACATCCATCTGGTCCGGGACCTCATCCATTGCTCCCAGGAGGCTGGTCTGTCGGTCGCCTTCCTATCCCTCGACCAAGAGAAGGCGTTCGACAGGGTGGATCACGACTATCTGCTCGGAACTCTGCGCGCTTTCGGGTTCGGGACGCATTTCGTCGCCCGGATCCGACTTTTGTACGCCGCCGCGGAGTGTCTGATTAAGGTTAACGGGTCCTTGACGGCGCCCCTTCGCTTTAGGAGAGGGGTGCGCCAGGGATGCCCCATGTCCGGCCAGTTATACGCCGTTTGCGTGGAGCCTTTCCTGCGCCTCTTGCGGACGAGGTTGACGGGACTGGCTCTGCAAGGGCCGGGCGTGGAGGTCGTCCTCTCGGCTTACGCCGATGACGTGCTCCTCGCGGTAGAGGATCCCGCTGACCTGCGGAGGATGCGTGAGTGCCAGGAGATTTACTCGGCCGCGTCCTCCGCCAGGATCAACTGGGAGAAATGTTCCGGACTCCTGGTGGGTCAGTGGCGGGTGGACTCCCTGCCGGAGGAGCTCAGGCCTTTTGCCTGGAGCACGACCCATCTCCTCTATCTGGGAGTCTACCTTAGCCCCGACGAGGAAGCCTGGCCGGCGAACTGGCAGGAGCTGGAGGCCAAGGTCGCCGCTCGCCTAGGGCGCTGGACAGGACTGCTCCGAGTGCTGTCCTACAGGGGTCGAGCGCTAGTCATAAACCAGCTGGTGGCCGCAATGCTGTGGTACCGGCTGGTCACTTTGACCCCTCCCCCTGCGTTTGTCGCCAAGATACAGAAGAAGCTGGTGGACTTCTTCTGGAACAACAGGAAGCACTGGGTCTCTGTCGCGGTCTTGAGTCTCCCGCTTGAGGAGGGCGGTCAGTCGTTGGTGTGCGTCAGCGCCCAGCTCGCGACTTTCCGTCTTCAGACCCTGCAGAGATACCTTTACGTCGAGCCCCCTCCTAGGTGGTGTGCTCTGGCGAGGTATTTCTTCCGCCAGCAGCTCGACCTCAATTATGACACGCAGCTCCTGTTTGTGAACTTGGGGGGTGCCAGGACCGCCCTCCGGGAGCTGCCTGTCTTTTACAGGGAACTCATCAGGGTCTGGAACAAAGTCTCCACCAAGCGCAGCTCTCCGCCGGCTGGAGTGGCGGCCGTCCTGCAGGAGCCGCTGCTCGGGAATCCGTACCTCCACGGCCGAGGCTTCATGTGGCGGTCGGAAGAGAGGGCTGTGGCTGGTGAGGTGACCAGGGTCAGGGACCTGCTCGATGGCGGAGGAGCGGGCTGGATGGCGCCAGTCACGCTGGCGCGGCGCCTAAATTCTGCCAACGTCCGCCGCGCGGCCGATGCCATCGAGTCGCTAAAAACAGCTCTGGGCCCTGACTCCGTTAGGTGCATCGAGGAGGCTCAAGCACGTGGGGAGATCCCGTCCGAACTGACCCCCGTCCGGACGGAATTCCTCATCGGCGCCAAACCCCGGAACCTCCCTCGGGGGCCGGCGCCTCACAACTTGAGCCGCCTCGGGGAAATCCCCTCCGTGCCTTTCAGTTCCGCGCGGAGGGGTTTCCTGTACGGGCTGCTCATGCACACCCTCAACTTTGCCATCCTCGCCGGCCGTCCGGACACGCCATGGCGTACCATCTTGCCGTCCGGAGGAGGCGGGGGTCCCCGATGGAGGGCACTCTACGCGGGGGTCCTCCCACTATTCATCGGGGACTTGGCCTGGAGGGTGGTGCACGGAGCAGTGCCGTGCAACAAATTTTTAAGCCGGTTCACGGACTCCCAGGCCGCCTGCAATTTCTGCGGTCTGGAGGAGTCCGTGTTCCATGTTTTTATTGAGTGCACAAGGTTGCAGCCCCTGTTCCATTATTTGAGGGGGCTGCTCCTGAAATTCTGGCTGCACTTCAGTCCCACTCTCCTGATCTTTGGGCACCCTGTGCGGAGGGGAGCGGGTAGGTCCGAAGGCCTCCTCGTAGGACTGCTCCTGGGCACGGCCAAGGGTGCCATCAGCCGGTCCAGGCAGCGGGCGGTCGAGGGGGTCGTTCAACCTGACTGCCTGCCTCTCTTCCGCTCTTACATCCGGGCCAGGGTGTCCTTGGAGATGGAGCACGCGGTGTCCACCGGTACGCTCGCGGCCTTCCGCGAGAGGTGGGCACCGGAGGGACTGGAGTGCATCATCACGCCCGGCAACCAAATTTTAATTTGATTTTACGTTTTAAAGTTAATTTGTTTTAATTGCCGGTGCTTTTAGTGTCCCCTTCCCTTTTATAGGGGGCACTGGGGAAAAATTGTGATTTTAGTGCCCAAAAAAAAAAAAAAAAAAAAAAAGAAAAAACACAAAAAAAAAAACACAAAAAAGGGGGAAAAAAAATGGGCCTTGTAAATGTCTGGAGTGTCACCCAGGTCGGGTGGCACCGTTTAATGTTTTATGTTTTCACAGATAAACTCAAAAGAGTTTCATGCACAAGGGACCAATCGTGAAGCAGTGGAGGCGTGTCCTGCTCAGTTGGAGCTGTGAGCAGTGAGTGGAGCTGCTAGCAACTTGAGCTCCTGCCTGGAGAGCCCTGAGACCAGCCCAGGAACAGAAGGAAGGAAGGGGCTTCACCACAACTTTCATCCAGAGGGAGAGGAGGAAGCAGAAAACATTTATCAACTTTTCCATTTCTGCAAGGAGTTGGAGAGAGGGGGAAAAGACAAACAACATCCAGTGTGGAAGGAGGGAGACTCTACATTCTACAGGTGGGTGTGGGTGCATTTCCCCAAAAAGACTTTGTTGTTTCGGTGGGGGGAGGAAAGAAGACCACTGAGGGCCGGAACATCGCGGGGGGTGTGTGTGTGTGTGTGGTAGTGTGTGTGGGGGCCTTGCTTACAACTGGGCCCCCCCCACAATTGGAACCCCCCCCACCCCCCCCCCCCCCCAATTGCCTAGCCTGGGATAGCTGGAGCTACCAGGCTGAAGATTGTTGTTTTTCTTATTCACCCAATTAAAGATCGTTAGGAGTGCCTGGTGGCTCCGGCTACCCCAGGTGAAGACATCTTCTCCCCCCACCTGAAGACCACCCCAAAGACTTTTGTGTTTTGCCATCTGGGGAGTGCACCCACCCACAGCTGCGAGGGGAGACCTGCCCTCGCAGTCCCCCCCTTCCCACCCCCCCTCTCTCTTTCTCTGTTACTCTGTTTCTCCCCTCTCTCTCTGAGAGCCTCTTTCTTCCAAATTTAATTAAAAAAAAAACATAATTAAGACAACTGAGCAGAGGGAGCAAGGCCCCTCCCCAATTGCCAACTAGGGGAGAGGTACCTCATTAAGGGCTCCTCTGCTCAGTCAATCTACAAGAGGCCTAATAAAGACCATTAAGGCCTGTGACTTTGGGGTGGGTGTAGCCCTTAAAGGGACCCCGTGATGGCGACCCCATCCACGCCGGTGGCAGGGCCAGCAAGGTCGTATGCGCAGGCGGTGTCCACATCCACGGCACCTCCTGCGCCAGCCGCTGCCCTGCCACCTTTCAGACTAATAACAAAAAAACACGGGGTCAAGAGCTACACTCACCCCACAATGAGCATCGAGGAGTGCGTGCGGGCGATGGCTGGGGTAGTCGGCCCCTCGGCCATTGTCGCAGCCTCCAAGATGTCTGGGAAGGCCGTGTTCTTCCTGGGGTCGGAGCGGGCGGTGTCCCTGGCCCTTGAAAAGGGGCTCACGGTGGGCGGGACGTTCCTGCCGGTGGACCCTCTCGAGGCCACCGCGCAGAGGGTCATCATTTCAAACGTCCCGCCCTTTGTTCCCGCTGAGCTCCTCCTCCCTCACCTACACCAACTGGGGGAGGTAAGGTCGGGGATCAACCCCATACCGCTCGGCCTCAGGGAGAACAGCCTGCGCCACGTGTTCTCCTTCCGCCGCCAGCTCTTTGTCCGGCTGGCGCGGGAGGAGACGACGGAGGGGAACTTTAATGTGGTGCACGAGGGGACTGCCTACCGCGTCTTCTGGACGTCGGACGGCGTGCGGTGCCATGCCTGTAGGGAGGTGGGGCATGTTCGTATGAACTGCCCCGCCTCCAAGGCCGCCAAACCACCGAAGGCGGCCATAGCTGGCGCCGCCGCCACCCCTCCCCCTAGTTGCGTCCGCGTGCCGGGAGCCATGGGTGCGCGGGCATCGTCGGAGGCCTTTGTTTTCAGGGCCTCCGGCGGGGGGGAGGGAGAGCGTCCGAGCGGAAAGAAGGCGCGGAAGAAGGAAAAACATCTAGAGGCGGGTCCCCTCGGTGCGCCGGAAAGTCTGACCACCGCGCTCAGCCCAACCCAGTCACCGGCGAGCGCGGGGTGCCCCGAGCCCGTGCCCGGGCCCTTGAATAACACCACAGAGGGGCCCAGGCGCGGGCAAGAAAAGGAAAAGGGGGGGGCGGAGCGGGAGGCCTCGGCAGACATGGAGGTCTCCCTGACTCCGCGCGCCCCCAGGAACAAAAAGAGGCACCGCCCCAATGAGGCGGAGGGGGAACAACATCCCTCCGCGGAGGAGGCGGTGCCCGCCGCGTGTCCCGCGTCCCCCACCAGCGCCCCCAAATTGCGCTGCAGGCGCGAGGAGTCTTTCCCCGGGGAGGGTGAGGCAGTTGAGGCTGCCCAGCCGCTGCCTCCTGGGGAGGGCGTGGAAGATCTGCCTGTCGTGGGGGGCGTGGGGCCAGTGGAAGAATGCGTAGCCGCCGGGTCGAGCGTCCCGGGGACCGAGGCGGGCGGGGCCGAAAAGGCCGAACCTGAGCCCGCCCAGCCAATACCCAACTTCCCCCGGGATTTGCTCGACCCGGCAGAGAATGAAACAATTGATTTTAATGATACTGTAGATGCTGGGCCGGGGGGTGGCAGCGGGGAGGGGGAGGAACACCCACCCTCGCCCCTTACTTTGGAGCTGGAGCACTTGGAGGGCCTGGGGATTTCCTATGGCCGGGTCTCTCCTTGTTCTCCGGTTCCTGGGGCGGAGGGGGAACCCCTTCCGCTGTCATTTCCCGACCCGGCACCATTTTTAAAAGAGCCCAGTGGGGACTCCTCTGCCGACGATCCTGGGGGTGGGATCGGGGCAGTGCCAGGGCCGGTTGGAGCGGCCGGTTCATTTGCCGTACCTTGTGCGGTCGATGGGCCGGCTGCTGGCGGCCACCTCCCGGAGGAGGACGGGGACTCGGTGGGGGACGCGGGTGAAGACCTAGAGACCACCGCCAGGGAGGCGGTGGATCTGCTCGCGGCCGCCGCTGAGGCCCTCCTCGTTCCTGCAAAGGAACTCCGGGACTTTTTGGCCCAGAGCCGGGGTCGCCGCGACCAAGCCCGACTGGCCCTGGAAAAATGGTCCGAGCCGGAGCTGATCAAGGGGTCCGTCCGCGCCGCCGTTAAAACCTTGGCCGCGGGCGGGCCCTTGACAAAGGAGCAGCACCTTGAGCTGCGCGAGCTCGAGGGACTCCTCGCTGGGCTGCGGAGGGAGCGGAGTTCAACAAAAGACTCCGCTCCCTCCCCCACAATAGGTTAAGGTAGAGGTTGCACTATGCTTTTGTCATGAAGATAACCATAGCCAGCCTCAACATCAACGGCGGCAGAGGGGCACGCCGTAGATTTGACAATTTTTCGCTCCTGCGGGAGGGGAAATATGCGGTGTGCTTCCTGCAAGAAACCCACACCGTTCCGGGAGACGAAGCCACGTGGCTCCTGGAATGGCAAGGAGAGGTCCGCATGAGCCACCTCACCGCCATTTCTAGTGGGGTGGCCATCTTGCTGGGCCCGCATTTTCAGCCGGAGATCTTGGGGGTCGAGGAGCCCGTGCCAGGCCGCTTGCTGCACGTAACGGTTCGCCTGGGGGACGTGCCGCTCCATCTCGTGAACGTGTACGCCCCTCATCCCGGCCCGCAGCAGACGCGCTTCTTTGAAGAGGTGTCCGCTCTTCTTGGCTCCGTCGACGTCGGCGACTGCATTGTCCTCGGGGGGGATTTTAACTGCACCCTCGAGGCGAGGGACCGCTCCGGTGCCCCGCAGTGCATGACGGCGATGGAGAAGTTGAGGGACCTGGTCGGGTCCTTCGACTTGGTGGACGTCTGGCGAAATCTCCACCCCGACTCCAGCGCCTTTACTTGGGTGAGGCCTGGAGTTGGATGGTCTAGAGTCGACCGCCTTTACGTGTCTCGGGCGTACGTTTCCTGCGTCCCGGCGGCCTCCATGCGGCCGGTGCCGTGTTCGGACCACCACCTGGTGTGGGCGGAGCTCGCTTCGCTCCGCGCGAGGGCGGGGTCCGCGTACTGGCACTTTAACAACCGGCTGCTGGAGGACGTGCGGTTCCAGGACTCGTTCCGTCGATTCTGGTCCGACTGGAGAAGGAAGCAGGGGGGCTTCCCCTCCTTGAGGCTATGGTGGGACGTGGGCAAGGCTCACGTCCGCGTCTTCTGTCAAGAGTACGCGAGGGGGTCGACCAAGAGGCGGGCGGCCAGAGTCGGGCGCCTAGAAAAAGAGGTGCTCGACCTGGAAGCCCGTCTCGGTCAAGTCGTCCAGGACCCGGCCCTGCGGACGGTGTACGAAGCGAAGAAGGCCGCGCTGAAGGACCTGCAGCTCGTCGGGTCCCGAGGCGCGTTCGTGAGGTCGCGGATCCGGTTCCTGCGGGATCTGGACCGCGGCTCCCCCTTCTTCTACTCGCTGGAAAAAAGGCAGAGTGTCCGTAAGCAGCTCTTGACGCTGCTGGCCGACGACGGCTCTCTCGTCTCGGATCCGGAGGGCGTCAACAACAGGGTCCGTGAATATTACGGGGCTCTGTTCTCTCCGGATCTGTCCAGCGAGGAAGCGCGTAGAGTTTTGTGGGAGGACCTGCCGAAGGTCAGCCCGGAGGGCGCCGAAAATCTGGAAGCTCCGCTAAGCCTGGCGGAGCTGACCGGTGCCCTCGCCCGGCTCTCGAGGGGAAAATCCCCGGGGCTGGACGGGCTGACCGTGGAGTTCCACAGGGCGTTCTGGGACGTCCTGGGGGGCGACTACGCGCGGGTCCTGGGGGAAAGTCTGGCGACCGGGGAGATGCCCCTCTCTTGGCGCAGGGCAGTCATCGTCCTGCTGCCTAAGAAGGGCGATCTCCGCCTCCTTAAGAACTGGCGCCCGGTCTCCCTCCTCAGCACGGACTACAAAATCTTCGCCAGGGCGATGTCTGCTCGCCTTGGTGCCGTGCTGGACCACATGATCCACCCCGACCAGTCATACACGGCCCCGGGCCGGACAATCCACGACAACATCCATCTGGTCCGGGACCTCATCCATTGCTCCCAGGAGGCTGGTCTGTCGGTCGCCTTCCTATCCCTCGACCAAGAGAAGGCGTTCGACAGGGTGGATCACGACTATCTGCTCGGAACTCTGCGCGCTTTCGGGTTCGGGACGCATTTCGTCGCCCGGATCCGACTTTTGTACGCCGCCGCGGAGTGTCTGATTAAGGTTAACGGGTCCTTGACGGCGCCCCTTCGCTTTAGGAGAGGGGTGCGCCAGGGATGCCCCATGTCCGGCCAGTTATACGCCGTTTGCGTGGAGCCTTTCCTGCGCCTCTTGCGGACGAGGTTGACGGGACTGGCTCTGCAAGGGCCGGGCGTGGAGGTCGTCCTCTCGGCTTACGCCGATGACGTGCTCCTCGCGGTAGAGGATCCCGCTGACCTGCGGAGGATGCGTGAGTGCCAGGAGATTTACTCGGCCGCGTCCTCCGCCAGGATCAACTGGGAGAAATGTTCCGGACTCCTGGTGGGTCAGTGGCGGGTGGACTCCCTGCCGGAGGAGCTCAGGCCTTTTGCCTGGAGCACGACCCATCTCCTCTATCTGGGAGTCTACCTTAGCCCCGACGAGGAAGCCTGGCCGGCGAACTGGCAGGAGCTGGAGGCCAAGGTCGCCGCTCGCCTAGGGCGCTGGACAGGACTGCTCCGAGTGCTGTCCTACAGGGGTCGAGCGCTAGTCATAAACCAGCTGGTGGCCGCAATGCTGTGGTACCGGCTGGTCACTTTGACCCCTCCCCCTGCGTTTGTCGCCAAGATACAGAAGAAGCTGGTGGACTTCTTCTGGAACAACAGGAAGCACTGGGTCTCTGTCGCGGTCTTGAGTCTCCCGCTTGAGGAGGGCGGTCAGTCGTTGGTGTGCGTCAGCGCCCAGCTCGCGACTTTCCGTCTTCAGACCCTGCAGAGATACCTTTACGTCGAGCCCCCTCCTAGGTGGTGTGCTCTGGCGAGGTATTTCTTCCGCCAGCAGCTCGACCTCAATTATGACACGCAGCTCCTGTTTGTGAACTTGGGGGGTGCCAGGACCGCCCTCCGGGAGCTGCCTGTCTTTTACAGGGAACTCATCAGGGTCTGGAACAAAGTCTCCACCAAGCGCAGCTCTCCGCCGGCTGGAGTGGCGGCCGTCCTGCAGGAACCGCTGCTCGGGAATCCGTACCTCCACGGCCGAGGCTTCATGTGGCGGTCGGAAGAGAGGGCTGTGGCTGGTGAGGTGACCAGGGTCAGGGACCTGCTCGATGGCGGAGGAGCGGGCTGGATGGCGCCAGTCACGCTGGCGCGGCGCCTAAATTCTGCCAACGTCCGCCGCGCGGCCGATGCCATCGAGTCGCTAAAAACAGCTCTGGGCCCTGACTCCGTTAGGTGTATCGAGGAGGCTCAAGCACGTGGGGAGATCCCGTCCGAACTGACCCCCGTCCGGACGGAATTCCTCATCGGCGCCAAACCCCGGAACCTCCCTCGGGGGCCGGCGCCTCACAACTTGAGCCGCCTCGGGGAAATCCCCTCCGTGCCTTTCAGTTCCGCGCGGAGGGGTTTCCTGTACGGGCTGCTCCTGCACACCCTCAACTTTGCCATCCTCGCCGGCCGTCCGGACACGCCATGGCGTACCATCTTGCCGTCCGGAGGAGGCGGGGGTCCCCGATGGAGGGCACTCTACGCGGGGGTCCTCCCACTATTCATCGGGGACTTGGCCTGGAGGGTGGTGCACGGAGCAGTGCCGTGCAACAAATTTTTAAGCCGGTTCACGGACTCCCAGGCCGCCTGCAATTTCTGCGGTCTGGAGGAGTCCGTGTTCCATGTTTTTATTGAGTGCACGAGGTTGCAGCCCCTGTTCCATTATTTGAAGGGGCTGCTCCTGAAATTCTGGCTGCACTTCAGTCCCACCCTCCTGATCTTTGGGCACCCTGTGCGGAGGGGAGCGGGTAGGTCCGAAGGCCTCCTCGTAGGACTGCTCCTGGGCACGGCCAAGGGTGCCATCAGCCGGTCCAGGCAGCGGGCGGTCGAGGGGGTCGTTCAACCTGACTGCCTGCCTCTCTTCCGCTCTTACATCCGGTCCAGGGTGTCCTTGGAGATGGAGCACGCGGTGTCCACCGGTACGCTCGCGGCCTTCCGCGAGAGGTGGGCACCGGAGGGACTGGAGTGCATCATCATGCCCGGCAACCAAATTTTAATTTGATTTTACGTTTTAAAGTTAATTTGTTTTAATTGCCGGTGCTTTTAGTGTCCCCTTCCCTTTTATAGGGGGCACTGGGGAAAAATTGTGATTTTAGTGCCCAAAAAAAAAACCAAAAAAAGAAAAACACAAAAAAAAACAAAAAAAGGGGGGGAAAAAAAGGGCCTTGTAAATGTCTGGAGTGTCACCCAGGTTGGGTGGCACCGTTATTGTTTTATGTTTTCACAGGTAGACTCTAAAAGAGTTTCATGCACAAGGGACCAATCGTGAAGCAGTGGAGGCGTGTCCTGCTCAGTTGGAGCTGTGAGCAGTGAGTGGAGCTGCTAGCAACTTGAGCTCCTGCCTGGAGAGCCCTGAGACCAGCCCAGGAACATAAGGAAGGAAGGGGCTTCACCACAACTTTCATCCAGAGGGAGAGGAGGAAGCAGAAAACATTTATCAACTTTTCCATTTCTGCAAGGAGTTGGAGAGAGGGGGAAAAGACAAACAACATCCAGTGTGGAAGGAGGGAGACTCTACATTCTACAGGTGGGTGTGGGTGCATTTCCCCAAAAAGACTTTGTTGTTTCGGTGGGGGGAGGAAAGAAGACCACTGAGGGCCGGAACATCGCGGGGGGTGTGTGTGTGTGTGTGGTAGTGTGTGTGGGGGCCTTGCTTACAACTGGGCCCCCCCCACAATTGGAACCCCCCCCACCCCCCCCCCCCCCCAATTGCCTAGCCTGGGATAGCTGGAGCTACCAGGCTGAAGATTGTTGTTTTTCTTATTCACCCAATTAAAGATCGTTAGGAGTGCCTGGTGGCTCCAGCTACCCCAGGTGAAGACATCTTCTCCCCCCACCTGAAGACCACCCCAAAGACTTTTGTGTTTAGCCATCTGGGGAGTGCACCCACCCACAGCTGCGAGGAGAGACCTGCCCTCGCAGCCCCCCCCCCTTCCCACCCCCCTCTCTCTTTTCTCTGCTACTCTGTTTCTCCCCTCTCTCTCTGAGAACCCTTTCCTTCCAAATTTAAAAAAAAAAAAAAAAAAACAATTAAGACAACTGAGCAGAGGGAGCAAGGCCTCTCCCCAATTGTCAACGAGGGGAGAGGTGCCTCGTTAAGGGCTCCTCTGCTCAGTTAACAGACGAGGCCATTAAAGACCATTAAGGCCTGTGACTCTGGGGTGGGTGTAGCCCTTAAAGGGACCCCGTGATGGCGACCCCATCCACGCCGGTGGCAGGGCCAGCAAGGACGTATGCGCAGGTGGCAACCGCTTCCACGGCCCCTCCTGCGCCACCCGCTGCCCTGCCACCATTTAGATTAATTACTAGAAAACACGGGGTCAAGAGCTACACTCACCCCACAATGACCATCGAGGAGTGCGTGCGGGCGATGGCTGGGGTAGTCGGCCCCTCGGCCATTGTCGCAGCCTCCAAGATGTCTGGGAAGGCCGTGTTCTTCCTGGGGTCGGAGCGGGCGGTGTCCCTGGCCCTTGAAAAGGGGCTCACGGTGGGCGGGACGTTCCTGCTGGTGGACCCTCTCGAGGCCACCGCGCAGAGGGTCATCGTGTCAAACGTCCCGCCCTTTGTTTCCGCTGAGCTCCTCCTCCCTCACCTACACCAACTGGGGGAGGTAAGGTCGGGGATCAACCCCATACCGCTCGGCCTCAGGGAGAACAGCCTGCGCCACGTGTTCTCCTTCCGCCGCCAGCTCTTTGTCCGGCTGGCGCGGGAGGACGTGACAGAAGGGCACTTTAATGTGGTGCACGAGGGGACTGCCTACCGCGTCTTCTGGACGTCGGACGGCGTGCGGTGCCATGCCTGCAGGGAGGTGGGGCACGTTCGCAAAAACTGCCCCGCCTCCAAGGCCGCCAAACCACCGAAGGCGGCCAAGGCTGGCGCCGCCGCCACCCCTCCCCCTAGTTGCGTCCGCGTGCCGGGAGCCATGGGTGCGCGGGCATCGTCGGAGGCCTTTGTTTTCAGGGCCTCCGGCGGGGGGGAGGGAGAGCGTCCGACCGGAAAGAAGGCGCGGAAGAAGACAAAACATCAAGAGGCGGGTCCCCTCGGTGCGCCGGATAATTTGACCACCGCGCTCAGCCCAACCCCGTCACCGGCGAGCGCGGGGTGCCCCGAGCCCGTGCCCGAGCCCTTGAACAACACCACAGAGGGGCCCGGGCGCGGGCAAGAAAAGGAAAAGGGGGGGGCGGAGCGGGAGGCCTCGGCAGACATGGAGGTCTCCCTGACTCCGCGCGCCCCCAGGAACAAAAAGAGGCACCGCCCCAATGACGCGGAGGGGGAACAACATCCCTCCGCGGAGGAGTCGGTGCCCGCCGCGTGTCCCGCGTCCCCCACCAGCGCCCCCAAATTGCGCTGCAGGCGCGAGGAGTCTTTCCCCGGGGAGGGTGAGACAGTTGAGGCTGCCCAGCCTCTGCCTCCCGGGGATGGAGTGGAAGATCTGCCTGTCGTGGGGGGCGTGGGGACCGCGGAGGAATGCGTAGCCGCCGGGCCGGGCGTCCCGGGGACTGAGGCGGGCGAGGCCGAAAAGGCCGAACCTGAGCCCGCCCAGCTATTACCCAACTTCCCCCGGGAGTTGCTCGACCCGGCAGAAACAAAATATATTGATTTTAATCAAACTGTAGATGCTGGGCCGGGGGGTGGCAGCGGGGAGGGGGAGGAACACCCACCCTCGCCCCTTACTTTGGAGCTGGAGCACTTGGAGGGCCTGGGGATTTCCTATGGCCGGGTCTCTCCTTGTTCTCCGGTTCCTGGGGCGGAGGGGGAACCCCTTCCGCTGTCATTTCCCGACCCAGCACCATTTTTAAAAGAGCCCAGTGGGGACTCCTCTGCCGACGATCCTGGGGGTGGGATCGGGGCAGTGCCAGGGCCGGTTGGAGCGGCCGGTTCATTTGCCGTACCTTGTGCGGTCGATGGGCCGGCTGCTGGCGGCCACCTCCCGGAGGAGGACGGGGACTCGGTGGGGGACGCGGGTGAAGACCTAGAGACCACCGCCAGGGAGGCGGTGGATCTGCTCGCGGCCGCCGCTGAGGCCCTCCTCGTTCCTGCAAAGGAACTCCGGGACTTTTTGGCCCAGAGCCGGGGTCGCCGCGACCAAGCCCGACTGGCCCTGGAAAAATGGTCCGAGCCGGAGCTGATCAAGGGGTCCGTCCGCGCCGCCGTTAAAACCTTGGCCGCGGGCGGGCCCTTGACAAAGGAGCAGCACCTTGAGCTGCGCGAGCTCGAGGGACTCCTCGCTGGGCTGCGGAGGGAGCGGAGTTCAACAAAAGACTCCGCTCCCTCCCCCACAATAGGTTAAGGTAGAGGTTGCACTATGCTTTTGCCATGAAGATAACCATAGCCAGCCTCAACATCAACGGCGGCAGAGGGGCACGCCGTAGATTTGACAATTTTTCGCTCCTGCGGGAGGGGAAATATGCGGTGTGCTTCCTGCAAGAAACCCACACCGTTCCGGGAGACGAAGCCACGTGGCTCCTGGAATGGCAAGGAGAGGTCCGCATGAGCCACCTCACCGCCATTTCTAGTGGGGTGGCCATCTTGCTGGGCCCGCATTTTCAGCCGGAGATCTTGGGGGTCGAGGAGCCCGTGCCAGGCCGCTTGCTGCACGTAACGGTTCGCCTGGGGGACGTGCCGCTCCATCTCGTGAACGTGTACGCCCCTCATCCCGGCCCGCAGCAGACGCGCTTCTTTGAAGAGGTGTCCGCTCTTCTTGGCTCCGTCGACGTCGGCGACTGCATTGTCCTCGGGGGGATTTTAACTGCACCCTCGAGGCGAGGGACCGCTCCGGTGCCCCGCAGTGCATGACGGCGATGGAGAAGTTGAGGGACCTGGTCGGGTCCTTCGACTTGGTGGACGTCTGGCGAAATCTCCACCCCGACTCCAGCGCCTTTACTTGGGTGAGGCCTGGAGTTGGATGGTCTAGAGTCGACCGCCTTTACGTGTCTCGGGCGTACGTTTCCTGCGTCCCGGCGGCCTCCATGCGGCCGGTGCCGTGTTCGGACCACCACCTGGTGTGGGCGGAGCTCGCTTCGCTCCGCGCGAGGACGGGGTCCGCGTACTGGCACTTTAACAACCGGCTGCTGGAGGACGTGCGGTTCCAGGACTCGTTCCGTCGATTCTGGTCCGACTGGAGAAGGAAGCAGGGGGGCTTCCCCTCCTTGAGGCTATGGTGGGACGTGGGCAAGGCTCACGTCCGCGTCTTCTGTCAAGAGTACGCGAGGGGGTCGACCAAGAGGCGGGCGGCCAGAGTCGGGCGCCTAGAAAAAGAGGTGCTCGACCTGGAAGCCCGTCTCGGTCAAGTCGTCCAGGACCCGGCCCTGCGGACGGTGTACGAAGCGAAGAAGGCCGCGCTGAAGGACCTGCAGCTCGTCGGGTCCCGAGGCGCGTTCGTGAGGTCGCGGATCCGGTTCCTGCGGGATCTGGACCGCGGCTCCCCCTTCTTCTACTCGCTGGAAAAAAGGCAGAGTGTCCGTAAGCAGCTCTTGACGCTGCTGGCCGACGACGGCTCTCTCGTCTCGGATCCGGAGGGCGTCAACAACAGGGTCCGTGAATATTACGGGGCTCTGTTCTCTCCGGATCCGTCCAGCGAGGAAGCGCGTAGAGTTTTGTGGGAGGACCTGCCGAAGGTCGGCCCGGAGGGCGCCGAAAATCTGGAAGCTCCGCTAAGCCTGGCGGAGCTGACCGGTGCCCTCGCCCGGCTCTCGAGGGGAAAATCCCCGGGGCTGGACGGGCTGACCGTGGAGTTCCACAGGGCGTTCTGGGACGTCCTGGGGGGCGACTACGCGCGGGTCCTGGGGGAAAGTCTGGCGACCGGGGAGATGCCCCTCTCTTGGCGCAGGGCAGTCATCGTCCTGCTGCCTAAGAAGGGCGATCTCCGCCTCCTTAAGAACTGGCGCCCGGTCTCCCTCCTCAGCACGGACTACAAAATCTTCGCCAGGGCGATGTCTGCTCGCCTTGGTGCCGTGCTGGACCACATGATCCACCCCGACCAGTCATACACGGTCCCGGGCCGGACAATCCACGACAACATCCATCTGGTCCGGGACCTCATCCATTGTTCCCAGGAGGCTGGTCTGTCGGTCGCCTTCCTATCCCTCGACCAAGAGAAGGCGTTCGACAGGGTGGATCACGACTATCTGCTCGGAACTCTGCGCGCTTTCGGGTTCGGGACGCATTTCGTCGCCCGGATCCGACTTTTGTACGCCGCCGCGGAGTGTCTGATTAAGGTTAACGGGTCCTTGACGGCGCCCCTTCGCTTTAGGAGAGGGGTGCGCCAGGGATGCCCCATGTCCGGCCAGTTATACGCCGTTTGCGTGGAGCCTTTCCTGCGCCTCTTGCGGACGAGGTTGACGGGACTGGCTCTGCATGGGCCGGGCGTGGAGGTCGTCCTCTCGGCTTACGCCGATGACGTGCTCCTCGCGGTAGAGGATCCCGCTGACCTGCGGAGGATGCGTGAGTGCCAGGAGATTTACTCGGCCGCGTCCTCCGCCAGGATCAACTGGGAGAAATGTTCCGGACTCCTGGTGGGTCAGTGGCGGGTGGACTCCCTGCCGGAGGAGCTCAGGCCTTTTGCCTGGAGCACGACCCATCTCCTCTATCTGGGAGTCTACCTTAGCCCCGACGAGGAAGCCTGGCCGGCGAACTGGCAGGAGCTGGAGGCCAAGGTCGCCGCTCGCCTAGGGCGCTGGACAGGACTGCTCCGAGTGCTGTCCTACAGGGGTCGAGCGCTAGTCATAAACCAGCTGGTGGCCGCAATGCTGTGGTACCGGCTGGTCACTTTGACCCCTCCCCCTGCGTTTGTCGCCAAGATACAGAAGAAGCTGGTGGACTTCTTCTGGAACAACAGGAAGCACTGGGTCTCTGTCGCGGTCTTGAGTCTCCCGCTTGAGGAGGGCGGTCAGTCGTTGGTGTGCGTCAGCGCCCAGCTCGCGACTTTCCGTCTTCAGACCCTGCAGAGATACCTTTACGTCGAGCCCCCTCCTAGGTGGTGTGCTCTGGCGAGGTATTTCTTCCGCCAGCAGCTCGACCTCAATTATGACACGCAGCTCCTGTTTGTGAACTTGGGGGGTGCCAGGACCGCCCTCCGGGAGCTGCCTGTCTTTTACAGGGAACTCATCAGGGTCTGGAACAAAGTCTCCACCAAGCGCAGCTCTCCGCCGGCTGGAGTGGCGGCCGTCCTGCAGGAGCCGCTGCTCGGGAATCCGTACCTCCACGGCCGAGGCTTCATGTGGCGGTCGGAAGAGAGGGCTGTGGCTGGTGAGGTGACCAGGGTCAGGGACCTGCTCGATGGCGGAGGAGCGGGCTGGATGGCGCCAGTCACGCTGGCGCGGCGCCTAAATTCTGCCAACGTCCGCCACGCGGCCGATGCCATCGAGTCGCTAAAAACAGCTCTGGGCCCTGACTCCGTTAGGTGTATCGAGGAGGCTCAAGCACGTGGGGAGATCCCGTCCGAACTGACCCCCGTCCGGACGGAATTCCTCATCGGCGCCAAACCCCGGAACCTCCCTCGGGGGCCGGCGCCTCACAACTTGAGCCGCCTCGGGGAAATCCCCTCCGTGCCTTTCAGTTCCGCGCGGAGGGGTTTCCTGTACGGGCTGCTCCTGCACACCCTCAACTTTGCCATCCTCGCCGGCCGTCCGGACACGCCATGGCGTACCATCTTGCCGTCCGGAGGAGGCGGGGGTCCCCGATGGAGGGCACTCTACGCAGGGGTCCTCCCACTATTCATCGGGGACTTGGCCTGGAGGGTGGTGCACGGAGCAGTGCCGTGCAATAAATTTTTAAGCCGGTTCACGGACTCCCAGGCCGCCTGCAATTTCTGCGGTCTGGAGGAGTCCGTGTTCCATGTTTTTATTGAGTGTACGAGGTTGCAGCCCCTGTTCCATTATTTGAAGGGGCTGCTCCTGAAATTCTGGCTGCACTTCAGTCCCACACTCCTGATCTTTGGGCACCCTGAGCGGAGGGGAGCGGGTAGGTCCGAGGGCCTCCTCGTAGGACTGCTCCTGGGCACGGCCAAGGGTGCCATCAGCCGGTCCAGGCAGCGGGCGGTCGAGGGGGTCGTTCAACCTGACTGCCTGCCTCTCTTCCGCTCTTACATCCGGTCCAGGGTGTCCTTGGAGATGGAGCACGCGGTGTCCACCGGTACGCTCGCGGCCTTCCGCGAGAGGTGGGCACCGGAGGGACTGGAGTGCATCATCACGCCCGGCAACCAAATTTTAATTTGATTTTACGTTTTAAAGTTTAATTTGTTTTAATTGCCGGTGCTTTTAGTGTCCCCCTCTCCTTTTATAGGGGGCACTGGAAAAAGGAAAAATCTGATTTTAGTGCCCAAAAAAAAAAAAAAAAACACAAAAAAAATAAATAAAAAAGGGGCCTTGTAAATGTCTTGTGTGTGTCATCCAGGTCGGGTGGCACGGATACATGTTTTATGTTTTTGCAGTTTAACTCAAAAGAGTTTCATGCACAAGGACCAATTGTGGAGCAGTGGAGGCGTGTCCTGCTCAGTTGGAGCTGTGAGCAGTGAGGAGAGCAGCTAGCAACTTGAGCTCCTGCCTGGAGAGCCCTGAGACCAGCCAGGAAGAGAAGGAAGGAAGGGGCTTCACCACCAACTTTACCCAGAGGGAGAGGAGGAGAACAGAAAACATTGCAACAACTTTATCATTCTGCAAGGAGTTGGAGAGAGGGGGAAAAGACAAACAACATCCAGTGTGGAAGGAGGGAGACTCAACATTTCTACAGGTGGGTGTGGGTGCATTTCCCCAAACAGACTTTGTTGTATCGGTGGGGGGAGGAAAGAAGACCACTGAGGGCCGGAACATCGCGGGGGGTGTGTGTGTGTGTGTGTGGTAGTGTGCGTGGGGGCTGTGCTTACAACTGGGCCCCCCCCACAATTGGAACCCCCCCCACCCCCCCCACATTTGCCTAGCCTGGGATAGCTGGAGCTACCAGGCTGAAGAGTCATTAATCACCCTATTGAGGATCGTTAGGAGTGCCTGGTGGCTCCAGCTACCCCAGGTGAAGACATCTTCTCCCCCCACCTGAAGACCACCCCAAAGACTTTTGTGTTTTGCCATCTGGGGAGTGCACCCACCCACAGCTGCGAGGGGAGACCTGCCCTGGCAGCCCCCCCCCCTTCCCACCCCCCTCTCTCTTTCTCCGTTACCCTCTGTTTCTCCCCTCTCTCTCTGAGAACCCTTTCCTTCCAAATTAATAAAAAAAACCCAATTAAGACAACTGAGCAGAGGGAGCAAGGCCTCTCCCCAATTGTCAACGAGGGGAGAGGTGCCTCGTTAAGGGCTCCTCTGCTCAGTTAACATAAGAGGCCATTAAAGACCATTAAGGCCTGTGACTTTGGGGTGGGTGTAGCCCTTAAAGGGACCCCGTGATGGCGACCCCATCCACGCCGGTGGCAGGGCCAGCAAGGACGTATGCGCAGGCGGTGTCCACATCCACGGCACCTCCTGCGCCACCCGCTGCCCTGCCACCGTTCAGACTTATAACCAGGAAACACGAGGTCAAGAGCTACACTCACCCCACAATGAGCATTGAGGAGTGCGTGCGGGCGATGGCTGGGGTAGTCGGCCCCTCGGCCATTGTCGCAGCCTCCAAGATGTCTGGGAAGGCCGTGTTCTTCCTGGGGTCGGAGCGGGCGGTGTCCCTGGCCCTTGAAAAGGGGCTCACGGTGGGCGGGACGTTCCTGCCGGTGGACCCTCTCGAGGCCACCGCGCAGAGGGTCATCATTTCAAACGTCCCGCCCTTTGTTTCCGCTGAGCTCCTCCTCCCTCACCTACAACAACTGGGGGAGGTAAGGTCAGGGATCAACCCCATACCGCTCGGCCTCAGGGAGAGCAGCCTGCGCCACGTGTTCTCCTTCCGCCGCCAGCTCTTTGTCCGGCTGGCGCGGGAGGACACGACGGAGGGAGATTTTAATGTGGTGCACGAGGGGACTGCCTACCGCGTCTTCTGGACGTCGGACGGCGTGCGGTGCCATGCCTGCAGGGAGGTGGGGCATGTTCGCAAGAACTGCCCCGCCTCCAAGGCCGCCAAACCACCGAAGGCGGCCAAGGCTGGCGCTGCCGCCACCCCTCCCCCTAGTTGCGTCCGCGTGCCGGGAGCCATAGGTGCGCGGGCATCGTCGGAGGCCTTTGTTTTCAGGGCCTCCGGCGGGGGGGAGGGAGAGCGTCCGAGCGGAAAGAAGGCGCGGAAGAAGGAGAAACATCTAGAGGCGGGTCCCCTCGGTGCGCCGGAAAGTCTGACCACCGCGCTCAGCCCAACCCAGTCACCGGCGAGCGCGGGGTGCCCCGAGCCCGTGCCCGGGCCCTTGAATACCACCACAGAGGGGCCCAGGCGCGGGCAAGAAAAGGAAAAGGGGGGGGCGGAGCGGGAGGCCTCGGCAGACATGGAGGTCTCCCTGACTCCGCGCGCCCCCAGGAACAAAAAGAGGCACCGCCCCAATGAGGCGGAGGGGGAACAACATCCCTCCGCGGAGGAGGCGGTGCCCGCCGCGTGTCCCGCGTCCCCCACCAGCGCCCCCAAATTGCGCTGCAGGCGCGAGGAGTCTTTCCCCGGGGAGGGTGAGACAGTTGAGGCTGCCCAGCCTCTGCCTCCCGGGGATGGAGTGGAAGATCTGCCTGTCGTGGGGGGCGTGGGGACCGCGGAGGAATGCGTAGCCGCCGGGCCGGGCGTCCCGGGGACTGAGGCGGGCGAGGCCGAAAAGGCCGAACCTGAGCCCGCCCAGCTATTATCCAACTTCCCCCGGGAGTCGCTCGACCCGGCAGAAAAACAATTAAATAATTATGACACTGTAGATGCTGGGCCGGGGGGTGGCAGCGGGGAGGGGGAGGAACACCCACCCTCGCCCCTTACTTTGGAGCTGGAGCACTTGGAGGGCCTGGGGATTTCCTATGGCCGGGTCTCTCCTTGTTCTCCGGTTCCTGGGGCGGAGGGGGAACCCCTTCCGCTGTCATTTCCCGACCCAGCACCATTTTTAAAAGAGCCCAGTGGGGACTCCTCTGCCGACGATCCTGGGGGTGGGATCGGGGCAGTGCCAGGGCCGGTTGGAGCGGCCGGTTCATTTGCCGTACCTTGTGCGGTCGATGGGCCGGCTGCTGGCGGCCACCTCCCGGAGGAGGACGGGGACTCGGTGGGGGACGCGGGTGAAGACCTAGAGACCACCGCCAGGGAGGCGGTGGATCTGCTCGCGGCCGCCGCTGAGGCCCTCCTCGTTCCTGCAAAGGAACTCCGGGACTTTTTGGCCCAGAGCCGGGGTCGCCGCGACCAAGCCCGACTGGCCCTGGAAAAATGGTCCGAGCCGGAGCTGATCAAGGGGTCCGTCCGCGCCGCCGTTAAAACCTTGGCCGCGGGCGGGCCCTTGACAAAGGAGCAGCACCTTGAGCTGCGCGAGCTCGAGGGACTCCTCGCTGGGCTGCGGAGGGAGCGGAGTTCAACAAAAGACTCCGCTCCCTCCCCCACAATAGGTTAAGGTAGAGGTTGCACTATGCTTTTGTCATGAAGATAACCATAGCCAGCCTCAACATCAACGGCGGCAGAGGGGCACGCCGTAGATTTGACAATTTTTCGCTCCTGCGGGAGGGGAAATATGCGGTGTGCTTCCTGCAAGAAACCCACACCGTTCCGGGAGACGAAGCCACGTGGCTCCTGGAATGGCAAGGAGAGGTCCGCATGAGCCACCTCACCGCCATTTCTAGTGGGGTGGCCATCTTGCTGGGCCCGCATTTTCAGCCGGAGATCTTGGGGGTCGAGGAGCCCGTGCCAGGCCGCTTGCTGCACGTAACGGTTCGCCTGGGGGACGTGCCGCTCCATCTCGTGAACGTGTACGCCCCTCATCCCGGCCCGCAGCAAACGCGCTTCTTTGAAGAGGTGTCCGCTCTTCTTGGCTCCGTCGACGTCGGCGACTGCATTGTCCTCGGGGGGGATTTTAACTGCACCCTCGAGGCGAGGGACCGCTCCGGTGCCCCGCAGTGCATGACGGCGATGGAGAAGTTGAGGGACCTGGTCGGGTCCTTCGACTTGGTGGACGTCTGGCGAAATCTCCACCCCGACTCCAGCGCCTTTACTTGGGTGAGGCCTGGAGTTGGATGGTCTAGAGTCGACCGCCTTTACGTGTCTCGGGCGTACGTTTCCTGCGTCCCGGCGGCCTCCATGCGGCCGGTGCCGTGTTCGGACCACCACCTGGTGTGGGCGGAGCTCGCTTCGCTCCGCGCGAGGACGGGGTCCGCGTACTGGCACTTTAACAACCGGCTGCTGGAGGACGTGCGGTTCCAGGACTCGTTCCGTCGATTCTGGTCCGACTGGAGAAGGAAGCAGGGGGGCTTCCCCTCCTTGAGGCTATGGTGGGACGTGGGCAAGGCTCACGTCCGCGTCTTCTGTCAAGAGTACGCGAGGGGGTCGACCAAGAGGCGGGCGGCCAGAGTCGGGCGCCTAGAAAAAGAGGTGCTCGACCTGGAAGCCCGTCTCGGTCAAGTCGTCCAGGACCCGGCCCTGCGGACGGTGTACGAAGCGAAGAAGGCCGCGCTGAAGGACCTGCAGCTCGTCGGGTCCCGAGGCGCGTTCGTGAGGTCGCGGATCCGGTTCCTGCGGGATCTGGACCGCGGCTCCCCCTTCTTCTACTCGCTGGAAAAAAGGCAGAGTGTCCGTAAGCAGCTCTTGACGCTGCTGGCCGACGACGGCTCTCTCGTCTCGGATCCGGAGGGCGTCAACAACAGGGTCCGTGAATATTACGGGGCTCTGTTCTCTCCGGATCCGTCCAGCGAGGAAGCGCGTAGAGTTTTGTGGGAGGACCTGCCGAAGGTCAGCCCGGAGGGCGCCGAAAATCTGGAAGCTCCGCTAAGCCTGGCGGAGCTGACCGGTGCCCTCGCCCGGCTCTCGAGGGGAAAATCCCCGGGGCTGGACGGGCTGACCGTGGAGTTCCACAGGGCGTTCTGGGACGTCCTGGGGAGCGACTACGCGCGGGTCCTGGGGGAAAGTCTGGCGACCGGGGAGATGCCCCTCTCTTGGCGCAGGGCAGTCATCGTCCTGCTGCCTAAGAAGGGCGATCTCCGCCTCCTTAAGAACTGGCGCCCGGTCTCCCTCCTCAGCACGGACTACAAAATCTTCGCCAGGGCGATGTCTGCTCGCCTTGGTGCCGTGCTGGACCACATGATTCACCCCGACCAGTCATACACGGTCCCGGGCCGGACGATCCACGACAACATCCATCTGGTCCGGGACCTCATCCATTGCTCCCAGGAGGCTGGTCTGTCGGTCGCCTTCCTATCCCTCGACCAAGAGAAGGCGTTCGACAGGGTGGATCACGACTATCTGCTCGGAACTCTGCGCGCTTTCGGGTTCGGGACGCATTTCGTCGCCCGGATCCGACTTTTGTACGCCGCCGCGGAGTGTCTGATTAAGGGTAACGGGTCCTTGACGGCGCCCCTTCGCTTTAGGAGAGGGGTGCGCCAGGGATGCCCCATGTCCGGCCAGTTATACGCCGTTTGCGTGGAGCCTTTCCTGCGCCTCTTGCGGACGAGGTTGACGGGACTGGCTCTGCAAGGGCCGGGCGTGGAGGTCGTCCTCTCGGCTTACGCCGATGACGTGCTCCTCGCGGTAGAGGATCCCGCTGACCTGCGGAGGATGCGTGAGTGCCAGGAGATTTACTCGGCCGCGTCCTCCGCCAGGATCAACTGGGAGAAATGTTCCGGACTCCTGGTGGGTCAGTGGCGGGTGGACTCCCTGCCGGAGGAGCTCAGGCCTTTTGCCTGGAGCACGACCCATCTCCTCTATCTGGGAGTCTACCTTAGCCCCGACGAGGAAGCCTGGCCGGCGAACTGGCAGGAGCTGGAGGCCAAGGTCGCCGCTCGCCTAGGGCGCTGGACAGGACTGCTCCGAGTGCTGTCCTACAGGGGTCGAGCGCTAGTCATAAACCAGCTGGTGGCCGCAATGCTGTGGTACCGGCTGGTCACTTTGACCCCTCCCCCTGCGTTTGTCGCCAAGATACAGAAGAAGCTGGTGGACTTCTTCTGGAACAACAGGAAGCACTGGGTCTCTGTCGCGGTCTTGAGTCTCCCGCTTGAGGAGGGCGGTCAGTCGTTGGTGTGCGTCAGCGCCCAGCTCGCGACTTTCCGTCTTCAGACCCTGCAGAGATACCTTTACGTCGAGCCCCCTCCTAGGTGGTGTGCTCTGGCGAGGTATTTCTTCCGCCAGCAGCTCGACCTCAATTATGACACGCAGCTCCTGTTTGTGAACTTGGGGGGTGCCAGGACCGCCCTCCGGGAGCTGCCTGTCTTTTACAGGGAACTCATCAGGGTCTGGAACAAAGTCTCCACCAAGCGCAGCTCTCCGCCGGCTGGAGTGGCGGCCGTCCTGCAGGAACCGCTGCTCGGGAATCCGTACCTCCACGGCCGAGGCTTCATGTGGCGGTCGGAAGAGAGGGCTGTGGCTGGTGAGGTGACCAGGGTCAGGGACCTGCTCGATGGCGGAGGAGCGGGCTGGATGGCGCCAGTCACGCTGGCGCGGCGCCTAAATTCTGCCAACGTCCGCCGCGCGGCCGATGCCATCGAGTCGCTAAAAACAGCTCTGGGCCCTGACTCCGTTAGGTGTATCGAGGAGGCTCAAGCACGTGGGGAGATCCCGTCCGAACTGACCCCCGTCCGGACGGAATTCCTCATCGGCGCCAAACCCCGGAACCTCCCTCGGGGGCCGGCGCCTCACAACTTGAGCCGCCTCGGGGAAATCCCCTCCGTGCCTTTCAGTTCCGCGCGGAGGGGTTTCCTGTACGGGCTGCTCCTGCACACCCTCAACTTTGCCATCCTCGCCGGCCGTCCGGACACGCCATGGCGTACCATCTTGCCGTCCGGAGGAGGCGGGGGTCCCCGATGGAGGGCACTCTACGCAGGGGTCCTCCCACTATTCATCGGGGACTTGGCCTGGAGGGTGGTGCACGGAGCAGTGCCGTGCAACAAATTTTTAAGCCGGTTCACGGACTCCCAGGCCGCCTGCAATTTCTGCGGTCTGGAGGAGTCCGTGTTCCATGTTTTTATTGAATGCACAAGGTTGCAGCCCCTGTTCCACTATTTGAAGGGGCTGCTCCTGAAATTCTGGCTGCACTTCAGTCCCACTCTCCTGATCTTTGGGCACCCTGTGCGGAGGGGAGCGGGTAGGTCCGAGGGCCTCCTCGTAGGACTGCTCCTGGGCACGGCCAAGGGTGCCATCAGCCGGTCCAGGCAGCGGGCGGTCGAGGGGGTCGTTCAACCTGACTGCCTGCCTCTCTTCCGCTCTTACATCCGATCCAGGGTGTCCTTGGAGATGGAGCACGCGGTGTCCACCGGTACGCTCGCGGCCTTCCGCGTGAGGTGGGCACCGGAGGGACTGGAGTGCATCATCACGCCCGGCAACCAAATTTTAATTTGATTTTACGTTTTAAAGTTTAATTTGTTTTAATTGCCGGTGTTTTTAGTGTCCCCCTCTCCTTTTATAGGGGGCACTGGAAAAATTTGATTTTAGCGCCCCAAAAAAAAAAAACCAAAAACCAAAAAAAAAAAGGGGCTTGAAAATGTCTGCTGTGTCACCCAGGTCGGGTGGCACAGTTTAATGTTGTTTATGTTTTGCAGGTAGACTCCTAAAAGAGTTTCATGCACAAGGACCAATTGTGGAGCAGTGGAGGCGTGTCCTGCTCAGTTGGAGCTGTGAGCAGTGAGGAGAGCAGCTAGCAACTTGAGCTCCTGCCTGGAGAGCCCTGAGACCAGCCCAGGAACAGAAGGAAGGAAGGGGCTTCACCTTCAACTTTATCCAGAGGGAGAGGAGGAGAAAAGAAAACTTTTAAACATCTTTATCATTTCTGCAAGGAGTTGGAGAGAGGGGGAAAAGACAAACAACATCCAGTGTGGAAGGAGGGAGACTCAACATTTCTACAGGTGGGTGTGGGTGCATTTCCCCAAACAGACTTTGTTGTATCGGTGGGGGGAGGAAAGAAGACCACTGAGGGCCGGAACATCGCGGGGGGTGTGTGTGTGTGTGTGGTAGTGTGCGTGGGGGCTGTGCTTACAACTGGGCCCCCCCCACAATTGGAACCCCCCCCACCCCCCCCCACATTTGCCTAGCCTGGGATAGCTGGAGCTACCAGGCTGAAGAGTCATTAATCACCCTATTGAGGATCGTTAGGAGTGCCTGGTGGCTCCAGCTACCCCAGGTGAAGACATCTTCTCCCCCCACCTGAAGACCACCCCAAAGACTTTTGTGTTTTGCCATCTGGGGAGTGCACCCACCCACAGCTGCGAGGGGAGACCTGCCCTCGCAGCCCCCCCCCCCTTCCCACCCCCCTCTCTCTTTCTCCGTTACCCTCTGTTTCTCCCCTCTCTCTCTGAGAACCCTTTCCTTCCAAATTAATTAAAAAAAACCAATTAAGACAACTGAGCAGAGGGAGCAAGGCCTCTCCCCAATTGTCAACGAGGGGAGAGGTGCCTCGTTAAGGGCTCCTCTGCTCAGTTAACATAAGAGGCCATTAAAGACCATTAAGGCCTGTGACTTTGGGGTGGGTGTAGCCCTTAAAGGGACCCCGTGATGGCGACCCCATCCACGCCGGTGGCAGGGCCAGCAAGGACGTATGCGCAGGCGGTGTCCACATCCACGGCACCTCCTGCGCCACCCTTGCCCTGCCACCGTTCAGACTTATAACCAGGAAACACGGGGTCAAGAGCTACACTCACCCCACAATGAGCATTGAGGAGTGCGTGCGGGCGATGGCTGGGGTAGTCGGCCCCTCGGCCATTGTCGCAGCCTCCAAGATGTCTGGGAAGGCCGTGTTCTTCCTGGGGTCGGAGCGGGCGGTGTCCCTGGCCCTTGAAAAGGGGCTCACGGTGGGCGGGACGTTCCTGCCGGTGGACCCTCTCGAGGCCACCGCGCAGAGGGTCATCATTTCAAACGTCCCGCCCTTTGTTTCCGCTGAGCTCCTCCTCCCTCACCTACAACAACTGGGGGAGGTAAGGTCAGGGATCAACCCCATACCGCTCGGCCTCAGGGAGAGCAGCCTGCGCCACGTGTTCTCCTTCCGCCGCCAGCTCTTTGTCCGGCTGGCGCGGGAGGACACGACGGAGGGAGATTTTAATGTGGTGCACGAGGGGACTGCCTACCGCGTCTTCTGGACGTCGGACGGCGTGCGGTGCCATGCCTGCAGGGAGGTGGGGCATGTTCGCAAGAACTGCCCCGCCTCCAAGGCCGCCAAACCACCGAAGGCGGCCAAGGCTGGCGCTGCCGCCACCCCTCCCCCTAGTTGCGTCCGCGTGCCGGGAGCCATAGGTGCGCGGGCATCGTCGGAGGCCTTTGTTTTCAGGGCCTCCGGCGGGGGGGAGGGAGAGCATCCGAGCGGAAAGAAGGCGCGGAAGAAGGAGAAACATCTAGAGGCGGGTCCCCTCGGTGCGCCGGAAAGTCTGACCACCGCGCTCAGCCCAACCCAGTCACCGGCGAGCGCGGGGTGCCCCGAGCCCGTGCCCGGGCCCTTGAATACCACCACAGAGGGGCCCAGGCGCGGGCAAGAAAAGGAAAAGGGGGGGACGGAGCGGGAGGCCTCGGCAGACATGGAGGTCTCCCTGACTCCGCGCGCCCCCAGGAACAAAAAGAGGCACCGCCCCAATGAGGCGGAGGGGGAACAACATCCCTCCGCGGAGGAGGCGGTGCCCGCCGCGTGTCCCGCGTCCCCCACCAGCGCCCCCAAATTGCGCTGCAGGCGCGAGGAGTCTTTCCCCGGGGAGGGTGAGACAGTTGAGGCTGCCCAGCCTCTGCCTCCCGGGGATGGAGTGGAAGATCTGCCTGTCGTGGGGGGCGTGGGGACCGCGGAGGAATGCGTAGCCGCCGGGCCGGGCGTCCCGGGGACTGAGGCGGGCGAGGCCGAAAAGGCCGAACCTGAGCCCGCCCAGCTATTATCCAACTTCCCCCGGGAGTCGCTCGACCCGGCAGAAAAACAATTAAATAATTATGACACTGTAGATGCTGGGCCGGGGGGTGGCAGCGGGGAGGGGGAGGAACACCCACCCTCGCCCCTTACTTTGGAGCTGGAGCGCTTGGAGGGCCTGGGGATTTCCTATGGCCGGGTCTCTCCTTGTTCCCCAGTTCCTGGGGCGGAGGGGGAACCCCTTCCGCTGTCATTTCCCGACCCAGCACCATTTTTAAAAGAGCCCAGTGGGGACTCCTCTGCCGACGATCCTGGGGGTGGGATCGGGGCAGTGCCAGGGCCGGTTGGAGCGGCCGGTTCATTTGCCGTACCTTGTGCGGTCGATGGGCCGGCTGCTGGCGGCCACCTCCCGGAGGAGGACGGGGACTCGGTGGGGGACGCGGGTGAAGACCTAGAGACCACCGCCAGGGAGGCGGTGGATCTGCTCGCGGCCGCCGCTGAGGCCCTCCTCGTTCCTGCAAAGGAACTCCGGGACTTTTTGGCCCAGAGCCGGGGTCGCCGCGACCAAGCCCGACTGGCCCTGGAAAAATGGTCCGAGCCGGAGCTGATCAAGGGGTCCGTCCGCGCCGCCGTTAAAACCTTGGCCGCGGGCGGGCCCTTGACAAAGGAGCAGCACCTTGAGCTGCGCGAGCTCGAGGGACTCCTCGCTGGGCTGCGGAGGGAGCGGAGTTCAACAAAAGACTCCGCTCCCTCCCCCACAATAGGTTAAGGTAGAGGTTGCACTATGCTTTTGCCATGAAGATAACCATAGCCAGCCTCAACATCAACGGCGGCAGAGGGGCACGCCGTAGATTTGACAATTTTTCGCTCCTGCGGGAGGGGAAATATGCGGTGTGCTTCCTGCAAGAAACCCACACCGTTCCGGGAGACGAAGCCACGTGGCTCCTGGAATGGCAAGGAGAGGTCCGCATGAGCCACCTCACCGCCATTTCTAGTGGGGTGGCCATCTTGCTGGGCCCGCATTTTCAGCCGGAGATCTTGGGGGTCGAGGAGCCCGTGCCAGGCCGCTTGCTGCATGTAACGGTTCGCCTGGGGGACGTGCCGCTCCATCTCGTGAGCGTGTACGCCCCTCATCCCGGCCCGCAGCAAACGCGCTTCTTTGAAGAGGTGTCCGCTCTTCTTGGCTCCGTCGACGTCGGCGACTGCATTGTCCTCGGGGGGGATTTTAACTGCACCCTCGAGGCGAGGGACCGCTCCGGTGCCCCGCAGTGCATGACGGCGATGGAGAAGTTGAGGGACCTGGTCGGGTCCTTCGACTTGGTGGACGTCTGGCGAAATCTCCACCCCGACTCCAGCGCCTTTACTTGGGTGAGGCCTGGAGTTGGATGGTCTAGAGTCGACCGCCTTTACGTGTCTCGGGCGTACGTTTCCTGCGTCCCGGCGGCCTCCATGCGGCCGGTGCCGTGTTCGGACCACCACCTGGTGTGGGCGGAGCTCGCTTCGCTCCGCGCGAGGACGGGGTCCGCGTACTGGCACTTTAACAACCGGCTGCTGGAGGACGTGCGGTTCCAGGACTCGTTCCGTCGATTCTGGTCCGACTGGAGAAGGAAGCAGGGGGGCTTCCCCTCCTTGAGGCTATGGTGGGACGTGGGCAAGGCTCACGTCCGCGTCTTCTGTCAAGAGTACGCGAGGGGGTCGACCAAGAGGCGGGCGGCCAGAGTCGGGCGCCTAGAAAAAGAGGTGCTCGACCTGGAAGCCCGTCTCGGTCAAGTCGTCCAGGACCCGGCCCTGCGGACGGTGTACGAAGCGAAGAAGGCCGCGCTGAAGGACCTGCAGCTCGTCGGGTCCCGAGGCGCGTTCGTGAGGTCGCGGATCCGGTTCCTGCGGGATCTGGACCGCGGCTCCCCCTTCTTCTACTCGCTGGAAAAAAGGCAGAGTGTCCGTAAGCAGCTCTTGACGCTGCTGGCCGACGACGGCTCTCTCGTCTCGGATCCGGAGGGCGTCAACAACAGGGTCCGTGAATATTACGGGGCTCTGTTCTCTCCGGATCCGTCCAGCGAGGAAGCGCGTAGAGTTTTGTGGGAGGACCTGCCGAAGGTCCGCCCGGAGGGCGCCGAAAATCTGGAAGCTCCGCTAAGCCTGGCGGAGCTGACCGGTGCCCTCGCCCGGCTCTCGGGGGGAAAATCCCCGGGGCTGGACGGGCTGACCGTGGAGTTCCACAGGGCGTTCTGGGACGTCCTGGGGGGCGACTACGCGCGGGTCCTGGGGGAAAGTCTGGCGACCGGGGAGATGCCCCTCTCTTGGCGCAGGGCAGTCATCGTCCTGCTGCCTAAGAAGGGCGATCTCCGCCTCCTTAAGAACTGGCGCCCGGTCTCCCTCCTCAGCACGGACTACAAAATCTTCGCCAGGGCGATGTCTGCTCGCCTTGGTGCCGTGCTGGACCACATGATCCACCCCGACCAGTCATACACGGTCCCGGGCCGGACAATCCACGACAACATCCATCTGGTCCGGGACCTCATCCATTGCTCCCAGGAGGCTGGTCTGTCGGTCGCCTTCCTATCCCTCGACCAAGAGAAGGCGTTCGACAGGGTGGATCACGACTATCTGCTCGGAACTCTGCGCGCTTTCGGGTTCGGGACGCATTTCGTCGCCCGGATCCGACTTTTGTACGCCGCCGCGGAGTGTCTGATTAAGGTTAATGGGTCCTTGACGGCGCCCCTTCGCTTTAGGAGAGGGGTGCGCCAGGGATGCCCCATGTCCGGCCAGTTATACGCCGTTTGCGTGGAGCCTTTCCTGCGCCTCTTGCGGACGAGGTTGACGGGACTGGCTCTGCAAGGGCCGGGCGTGGAGGTCGTCCTCTCGGCTTACGCCGATGACGTGCTCCTCGCGGTAGAGGATCCCGCTGACCTGCGGAGGATGCGTGAGTGCCAGGAGATTTACTCGGCCGCGTCCTCCGCCAGGATCAACTGGGAGAAATGTTCCGGACTCCTGGTGGGTCAGTGGCGGGTGGACTCCCTGCCGGAGGAGCTCAGGCCTTTTGCCTGGAGCACGACCCATCTCCTCTATCTGGGAGTCTACCTTAGCCCCGACGAGGAAGCCTGGCCGGCGAACTGGCAGGAGCTGGAGGCCAAGGTCGCCGCTCGCCTAGGGCGCTGGACAGGACTGCTCCGAGTGCTGTCCTACAGGGGTCGAGCGCTAGTCATAAACCAGCTGGTGGCCGCAATGCTGTGGTACCGGCTGGTCACTTTGACCCCTCCCCCTGCGTTTGTCGCCAAGATACAGAAGAAGCTGGTGGACTTCTTCTGGAACAACAGGAAGCACTGGGTCTCTGTCGCGGTCTTGAGTCTCCCGCTTGAGGAGGGCGGTCAGTCGTTGGTGTGCGTCAGCGCCCAGCTCGCGACTTTCCGTCTTCAGACCCTGCAGAGATACCTTTACGTCGAGCCCCCTCCTAGGTGGTGTGCTCTGGCGAGGTATTTCTTCCGCCAGCAGCTCGACCTCAATTATGACACGCAGCTCCTGTTTGTGAACTTGGGGGGTGCCAGGACCGCCCTCCGGGAGCTGCCTGTCTTTTACAGGGAACTCATCAGGGTCTGGAACAAAGTCTCCACCAAGCGCAGCTCTCCACCGGCTGGAGTGGCGGCCGTCCTGCAGGAGCCGCTGCTCGGGAATCCGTACCTCCACGGCCGAGGTTTTATGTGGCGGTCGGAAGAGAGGGCTGTGGCTGGTGAGGTGACCAGGGTCAGGGACCTGCTCGATGGCGGAGGAGCGGGCTGGATGGCGCCAGTCACGCTGGCGCGGCGCCTAAATTCTGCCAACGTCCGCCGCGCGGCCGATGCCATCGAGTCGCTAAAAACAGCTCTGGGCCCTGACTCCGTTAGGTGTATCGAGGAGGCTCAAGCACGTGGGGAGATCCCGTCCGAACTGACCCCCGTCCGGACGGAATTCCTCATCGGCGCCAAACCCCGGAACCTCCCTCGGGGGCCGGCGCCTCACAACTTGAGCCGCCTCGGGGAAATCCCCTCCGTGCCTTTCAGTTCCGCGCGGAGGGGTTTCCTGTACGGGCTGCTCCTGCACACCCTCAACTTTGCCATCCTCGCCGGCCGTCCGGACACGCCATGGCGTACCATCTTGCCGTCCGGAGGAGGCGGGGGTCCCCGATGGAGGGCACTCTACGCGGGGGTCCTCCCACTATTCATCGGGGACTTGGCCTGGAGGGTGGTGCACGGAGCAGTGCCGTGCAATAAATTTTTAAGCCGGTTCACGGACTCCCAGGCCGCCTGCAATTTCTGCGGTCTGGAGGAGTCCGTGTTCCATGTTTTTATGGAATGCACAAGGTTGCAGCCCCTGTTCCACTATTTGAAGGGGCTGCTCCTGAAATTCTGGCTGCACTTCAGTCCCACTCTCCTGATCTTTGGGCACCCTGTGCGGAGGGGAGCGGGTAGGTCCGAAGGCCTCCTCGTAGGACTGCTCCTGGGCACGGCCAAGGGTGCCATCAGCCGGTCCAGGCAGCGGGCGGTCGAGGGGGTCGTTCAACCTGACTGCCTGCCTCTCTTCCGCTCTTACATCCGGTCCAGGGTGTCCTTGGAGATGGAGCACGCGGTGTCCACCGGTACGCTCGCGGCATTCCGCGAGAGGTGGGCACCGGAGGGACTGGAGTGCATCATCACGCCCGGCAACCAAATTTTAATTTGATTTTACGTTTTAAAGTTTAATTTGTTTTAATTGCCGGTGCTTTTAGTGTCCCCTTCCCTTTTATAGGGGGCACCGGAGAAATTGTGATTTTAGTGCCCAAAAAAAAAAAAAAAAAAAAAAAAAAAAAAAAAAAAAAACACAAAAAAAAAAACCAAAAAAAAAGGAAAAAAGGGCCTTGTAAATGTCTGGTGTGTCACCCAGGTCGGGTGGCACAGTTTAATGTTTCTGTTTTGCAGGTAGACTCTAAAAGAGTTTCATGCACAAGGACCAATTGTGGAGCAGTGGAGGCGTGTCCTGCTCAGTTGGAGCTGTGAGCAGTGAGGAGAGCAGCTAGCAACTTGAGCTCCTGCCTGGAGAGCCCTGAGACCAGCCCAGGAACAGAAGGAAGGAAGGGGCTTCACCTTCAACTTTATCCAGAGGGAGAGGAGGAGAAAAGAAAACTTTTAAACATCTTTATCATTTCTGCAAGGAGTTGGAGAGAGGGGGAAAAGACAAACAACATCCAGTGTGGAAGGAGGGAGACTCAACATTTCTACAGGTGGGTGTGGGTGCATTTCCCCAAACAGACTTTGTTGTATCGGTGGGGGGAGGAAAGAAGACCACTGAGGGCCGGAACATCGCGGGGGGTGTGTGTGTGTGTGTGGTAGTGTGCGTGGGGGCTGTGCTTACAACTGGGCCCCCCCCACAATTGGAACCCCCCCCACCCCCCCCCACATTTGCCTAGCCTGGGATAGCTGGAGCTACCAGGCTGAAGAGTCATTAATCACCCTATTGAGGATCGTTAGGAGTGCCTGGTGGCTCCAGCTACCCCAGGTGAAGACATCTTCTCCCCCCACCTGAAGACCACCCCAAAGACTTTTGTGTTTTGCCATCTGGGGAGTGCACCCACCCACAGCTGCGAGGGGAGACCTGCCCTCGCAGCCCCCCCCCTTCCCACCCCCCTCTCTCTTTCTCCGTTACCCTCTGTTTCTCCCCTCTCTCTCTGAGAACCCTTTCCTTCCAAATTAATAAAAAAAACCCAATTAAGACAACTGAGCAGAGGGAGCAAGGCCTCTCCCCAATTGTCAACGAGGGGAGAGGTGCCTCGTTAAGGGCTCCTCTGCTCAGTTAACATAAGAGGCCATTAAAGACCATTAAGGCCTGTGACTTTGGGGTGGGTGTAGCCCTTAAAGGGACCCCGTGATGGCGACCCCATCCACGCCGGTGGCAGGGCCAGCAAGGACGTATGCGCAGGCGGTGTCCACATCCACGGCACCTCCTGCGCCACCCGCTGCCCTGCCACCGTTCAGACTTATAACCAGGAAACACGGGGTCAAGAGCTACACTCACCCCACAATGAGCATTGAGGAGTGCGTGCGGGCGATGGCTGGGGTAGTCGGCCCCTCGGCCATTGTCGCAGCCTCCAAGATGTCTGGGAAGGCCGTGTTCTTCCTGGGGTCGGAGCGGGCGGTGTCCCTGGCCCTTGAAAAGGGGCTCACGGTGGGCGGGACGTTCCTGCCGGTGGACCCTCTCGAGGCCACCGCGCAGAGGGTCATCATTTCAAACGTCCCGCCCTTTGTTTCCGCTGAGCTCCTCCTCCCTCACCTACAACAACTGGGGGAGGTAAGGTCAGGGATCAACCCCATACCGCTCGGCCTCAGGGAGAGCAGCCTGCGCCACGTGTTCTCCTTCCGCCGCCAGCTCTTTGTCCGGCTGGCGCGGGAGGACACGACGGAGGGAGATTTTAATGTGGTGCACGAGGGGACTGCCTACCGCGTCTTCTGGACGTCGGACGGCGTGCGGTGCCATGCCTGCAGGGAGGTGGGGCATGTTCGCAAGAACTGCCCCGCCTCCAAGGCCGCCAAACCACCGAAGGCGGCCAAGGCTGGCGCTGCCGCCACCCCTCCCCCTAGTTGCGTCCGCGTGCCGGGAGCCATAGGTGCGCGGGCATCGTCGGAGGCCTTTGTTTTCAGGGCCTCCGGCGGGGGGGAGGGAGAGCGTCCGAGCGGAAAGAAGGCGCGGAAGAAGGAGAAACATCTAGAGGCGGGTCCCCTCGGTGCGCCGGAAAGTCTGACCACCGCGCTCAGCCCAACCCAGTCACCGGCGAGCGCGGGGTGCCCCGAGCCCGTGCCCGGGCCCTTGAATACCACCACAGAGGGGCCCAGGCGCGGGCAAGAAAAGGAAAAGGGGGGGGCGGAGCGGGAGGCCTCGGCAGACATGGAGGTCTCCCTGACTCCGCGCGCCCCCAGGAACAAAAAGAGGCACCGCCCCAATGAGGCGGAGGGGGAACAACATCCCTCCGCGGAGGAGGCGGTGCACGCCGCGTGTCCCGCGTCCCCCACCAGCGCCCCCAAATTGCGCTGCAGGCGCGAGGAGTCTTTCCCCGGGGAGGGTGAGACAGTTGAGGCTGCCCAGCCTCTGCCTCCCGGGGATGGAGTGGAAGATCTGCCTGTCGTGGGGGGCGTGGGGACCGCGGAGGAATGCGTAGCCGCCGGGCCGGGCGTCCCGGGGACTGAGGCGGGCGAGGCCGAAAAGGCCGAACCTGAGCCCGCCCAGCTATTACCCAACTTCCCCCGGGAGTCGCTCGACCCGGCAGAAAAACAATTAAATAATTATGACACTGTAGATGCTGGGCCGGGGGGTGGCAGCGGGGAGGGGGAGGAACACCCACCCTCGCCCCTTACTTTGGAGCTGGAGCACTTGGAGGGCCTGGGGATTTCCTATGGCCGGGTCTCTCCTTGTTCTCCGGTTCCTGGGGCGGAGGGGGAACCCCTTCCGCTGTCATTTCCCGACCCAGCACCATTTTTAAAAGAGCCCAGTGGGGACTCCTCTGCCGACGATCCTGGGGGTGGGATCGGGGCAGTGCCAGGGCCGGTTGGAGCGGCCGGTTCATTTGCCGTACCTTGTGCGGTCGATGGGCCGGCTGCTGGCGGCCACCTCCCGGAGGGGGACGGGGACTCGGTGGGGGACGCGGGTGAAGACCTAGAGACCACCGCCAGGGAGGCGGTGGATCTGCTCGCGGCCGCCGCTGAGGCCCTCCTCGTTCCTGCAAAGGAACTCCGGGACTTTTTGGCCCAGAGCCGGGGTCGCCGCGACCAAGCCCGACTGGCCCTGGAAAAATGGTCCGAGCCGGAGCTGATCAAGGGGTCCGTCCGCGCCGCCGTTAAAACCTTGGCCGCGGGCGGGCCCTTGACAAAGGAGCAGCACCTTGAGCTGCGCGAGCTCGAGGGACTCCTCGCTGGGCTGCGGAGGGAGCGGAGTTCAACAAAAGACTCCGCTCCCTCCCCCACAATAGGTTAAGGTAGAGGTTGCACTATGCTTTTGCCATGAAGATAACCATAGCCAGCCTCAACATCAACGGCGGCAGAGGGGCACGCCGTAGATTTGACAATTTTTCGCTCCTGCGGGAGGGGAAATATGCGGTGTGCTTCCTGCAAGAAACCCACACCGTTCCGGGAGACGAAGCCACGTGGCTCCTGGAATGGCAAGGAGAGGTCCGCATGAGCCACCTCACCGCCATTTCTAGTGGGGTGGCCATCTTGCTGGGCCCGCATTTTCAGCCGGAGATCTTGGGGGTCGAGGAGCCCGTGCCAGGCCGCTTGCTGCACGTAACGGTTCGCCTGGGGGACGTGCCGCTCCATCTCGTGAACGTGTACGCCCCTCATCCCGGCCCGCAGCAAACGCGCTTCTTTGAAGAGGTGTCCGCTCTTCTTGGCTCCGTCGACGTCGGCGACTGCATTGTCCTCGGGGGGGATTTTAACTGCACCCTCGAGGCGAGGGACCGCTCCGGTGCCCCGCAGTGCATGACGGCGATGGAGAAGTTGAGGGACCTGGTCGGGTCCTTCGACTTGGTGGACGTCTGGCGAAATCTCCACCCCGACTCCAGCGCCTTTACTTGGGTGAGGCCTGGAGTTGGATGGTCTAGAGTCGACCGCCTTTACGTGTCTCGGGCGTACGTTTCCTGCGTCCCGGCGGCCTCCATGCGGCCGGTGCCGTGTTCGGACCACCACCTGGTGTGGGCGGAGCTCGCTTCGCTCCGCGCGAGGACGGGGTCCGCGTACTGGCACTTTAACAACCGGCTGCTGGAGGACGTGCGGTTCCAGGACTCGTTCCGTCGATTCTGGTCCGACTGGAGAAGGAAGCAGGGGGGCTTCCCCTCCTTGAGGCTATGGTGGGACGTGGGCAAGGCTCACGTCCGCGTCTTCTGTCAAGAGTACGCGAGGGGGTCGACCAAGAGGCGGGCGGCCAGAGTCGGGCGCCTAGAAAAAGAGGTGCTCGACCTGGAAGCCCGTCTCGGTCAAGTCGTCCAGGACCCGGCCCTGCGGACGGTGTACGAAGCGAAGAAGGCCGCGCTGAAGGACCTGCAGCTCGTCGGGTCCCGAGGCGCGTTCGTGAGGTCGCGGATCCGGTTCCTGCGGGATCTGGACCGCGGCTCCCCCTTCTTCTACTCGCTGGAAAAAAGGCAGAGTGTCCGTAAGCAGCTCTTGACGCTGCTGGCCGACGACGGCTCTCTCGTCTCGGATCCGGAGGGCGTCAACAACAGGGTCCGTGAATATTACGGGGCTCTGTTCTCTCCGGATCCGTCCAGCGAGGAAGCGCGTAGAGTTTTGTGGGAGGACCTGCCGAGGGTCGGCCCGGAGGGCGCCGAAAATCTGGAAGCTCCGCTAAGCCTGGCGGAGCTGACCGGTGCCCTCGCCCGGCTCTCGAGGGGAAAATCCCCGGGGCTGGACGGGCTGACCGTGGAGTTCCACAGGGCGTTCTGGGACGTCCTGGGGAGCGACTACGCGCGGGTCCTGGGGGAAAGTCTGGCGACCGGGGAGATGCCCCTCTCTTGGCGCAGGGCAGTCATCGTCCTGCTGCCTAAGAAGGGCGATCGCCGCCTCCTTAAGAACTGGCGCCCGGTCTCCCTCCTCAGCACGGACTACAAAATTTTCGCCAGGGCGATGTCTGCTCGCCTTGGTGCCGTGCTGGACCACATGATCCACCCCGACCAGTCATACACGGTCCCGGGCCGGACGATCCACGACAACATCCATCTGGTCCGGGACCTCATCCATTGCTCCCAGGAGGCTGGTCTGTCGGTCGCCTTCCTATCCCTCGACCAAGAGAAGGCGTTCGACAGGGTGGATCACGACTATCTGCTCGGAACTCTGCGCGCTTTCGGGTTCGGGACGCATTTCGTCGCCCGGATCCGACTTTTGTACGCCGCCGCGGAGTGTCTGATTAAGGTTAACGGGTCCTTGACGGCGCCCCTTCGTTTTAGGAGAGGGGTGCGCCAGGGATGCCCCATGTCCGGCCAGTTATACGCCGTTTGCGTGGAGCCTTTCCTGCGCCTCTTGCGGACGAGGTTGACGGGACTGGCTCTGCAAGGGCCGGGCGTGGAGGTCGTCCTCTCGGCTTACGCCGATGACGTGCTCCTCGCGGTAGAGGATCCCGCTGACCTGCGGAGGATGCGTGAGTGCCAGGAGATTTACTCGGCCGCGTCCTCCGCCAGGATCAACTGGGAGAAATGTTCCGGACTCCTGGTGGGTCAGTGGCGGGTGGACTCCCTGCCGGAGGAGCTCAGGCCTTTTGCCTGGAGCACGACCCATCTCCTCTATCTGGGAGTCTACCTTAGCCCCGACGAGGGAGCCTGGCCGGCGAACTGGCAGGAGCTGGAGGCCAAGGTCGCCGCTCGCCTAGGGCGCTGGACAGGACTGCTCCGAGTGCTGTCCTACAGGGGTCGAGCGCTAGTCATAAACCAGCTGGTGGCCGCAATGCTGTGGTACCGGCTGGTCACTTTGACCCCTCCCCCTGCGTTTGTCGCCAAGATACAGAAGAAGCTGGTGGACTTCTTCTGGAACAACAGGAAGCACTGGGTCTCTGCCGCGGTCTTGAGTCTCCCGCTTGAGGAGGGCGGTCAGTCGTTGGTGTGCGTCAGCGCCCAGCTCGCGACTTTCCGTCTTCAGACCCTGCAGAGATACCTTTACGTCGAGCCCCCTCCTAGGTGGTGTGCTCTGGCGAGGTATTTCTTCCGCCAGCAGCTCGACCTCAATTATGACACGCAGCTCCTGTTTGTGAACTTGGGGGGTGCCAGGACCGCCCTCCGGGAGCTGCCTGTCTTTTACAGGGAACTCATCAGGGTCTGGAACAAAGTCTCCACCAAGCGCAGCTCTCCGCCGGCTGGAGTGGCGGCCGTCCTGCAGGAACCGCTGCTCGGGAATCCGTACCTCCACGGCCGAGGCTTCATGTGGCGGTCGGAAGAGAGGGCTGTGGCTGGTGAGGTGACCAGGGTCAGGGACCTGCTCGATGGCGGAGGAGCGGGCTGGATGGCGCCAGTCACGCTGGCGCGGCGCCTAAATTCTGCCAACGTCCGCCGCGCGGCCGATGCCATCGAGTCGCTAAAAACAGCTCTGGGCCCTGACTCCGTTAGGTGTATCGAGGAGGCTCAAGCACGTGGGGAGATCCCGTCCGAACTGACCCCCGTCCGGACGGAATTCCTCATCGGCGCCAAACCCCGGAACCTCCCTCGGGGGCCGGCGCCTCACAACTTGAGCCGCCTCGGGGAAATCCCCTCCGTGCCTTTCAGTTCCGCGCGGAGGGGTTTCCTGTACGGGCTGCTCCTGCACACCCTCAACTTTGCCATCCTCGCCGGCCGTCCGGACACGCCATGGCGTACCATCTTGCCGTCCGGAGGAGGCGGGGGTCCCCGATGGAGGGCACTCTACGCAGGGGTCCTCCCACTATTCATCGGGGACTTGGCCTGGAGGGTGGTGCACGGAGCAGTGCCGTGCAACAAATTTTTAAGCCGGTTCACGGACTCCCAGGCCGCCTGCAATTTCTGCGGTCTGGAGGAGTCCGTGTTTCCATGTTTTTATTGAATGCACAAGGTTGCAGCCCCTGTTCCACTATTTGAAGGGGCTGCTCCTGAAATTCTGGCTGCACTTCAGTCCCACTCTCCTGATCTTTGGGCACCCTGTGCGGAGGGGAGCGGGTAGGTCCGAAGGCCTCCTCGTAGGACTGCTCCTGGGCACGGCCAAGGGTGCCATCAGCCGGTCCAGGCAGCGGGCGGTCGAGGGGGTCGTTCAACCTGACTGCCTGCCTCTCTTCCGCTCTTACATCCGATCCAGGGTGTCCTTGGAGATGGAGCACGCGGTGTCCACCGGTACGCTCGCGGCCTTCCGCGAGAGGTGGGCACCGGAGGGACTGGAGTGCATCATCACGCCCGGCAACCAAATTTTAATTTGATTTTACGTTTTAAAGTTAATTTGTTTTAATTGCCGGTGCTTTTAGTGTCCCCTTCCCTTTTATAGGGGGCACTGGGGAAAAATTGTGATTTTAGTGCCCAAAAAAAAACAAAAAAAAAAAGAAAAAACACAAAAAAAAAAAAAAGGGGGGGAAAAAAAGGGCCTTGTAAATGTCTGGAGTGTCACCCAGGTCGGGTGGCACCGTTTAATGTCTTTATGTTTTGCAGATAAACTCAAAAGAGTTTCATGCACAAGGACCAATTGTGGAGCAGTGGAGGCGTGTCCTGCTCAGTTGGAGCTGTGAGCAGTGAGGAGAGCAGCTAGCAACTTGAGCTCCTGCCTGGAGAGCCCTGAGACCAGCCCAGGAAGAGAAGGAAGGAAGGGGCTTCACCATCACTTTAACCAGAGGGAGAGGAGGAGAAAAGCAGGAAACTTTGTACATCTTTTACCATCCTGCAAGGAGTTGGAGAGAGGGGGAAAAACCACAACAACATCCAGTGTGGAAGGAGGGAGACTCTACAATTCTACAGGTGGGTGTGGGTGCATTTCCCCAAACAGACTTTGTTGTATCGGTGGGGGGAGGAAAGAAGACCACTGAGGGCCGGAACATCGCGGGGGGTGTGTGTGTGTGTGGTAGTGTGCGTGGGGGCCGTGCTTACAACTAGGCCCCCCCCCACAATTGGAACCCCCCCCACCCCCCACATTTGCCTAGCCTGGGATAGCTGGAGCTACCAGGCTGAAGATTGTTATTAATCACCCAATTAAAGATCGTTAGGAGTGCCTGGTGGCTCCAGCTACCCCAGGTGAAGACATCTTCTCCCCCCACCTGAAGACCACCTCAAAGACTTTTGTGTTTTGCCATCTGGGGAGTGCACCCACCCACAGCTGCGGGGAGAGACCTGCCCTCGCAGCCGCCCCCCCTTCCCACCCCCCTCTCTCTTTTCTCTGCTACTCTGTTTCTCCCCTCTCTCTCTGAGGCCTCTTCCTTCCAAATTTGCAACAAAAAAAAAACAAAAAAAAAACAATTAAGACAACTGAGCAGAGGGAGCAAGGCCTCTCCCCAATTGTCAACGAGGGGAGAGGTGCCTCGTTAAGGGCTCCTCTGCTCAGTTAACATACGAGGCCATTAAAGACCATTAAGGCCTGTGACTTTGGGGTGGGTGTAGCCCTTAAAGGGACCCCGTGATGGCGACCCCATCCACGCCGGTGGCAGGGCCAGCAAGGACGTATGCGCAGGTGGCAACCGCTTCCACGGCCCCTCCTGCGCCACCCGCTGCCCTGCCACCATTTAGATTAATTACTAGAAAACACGGGGTCAAGAGCTACACTCACCCCACAATGAGCATTGAGGAGTGCGTGCGGGCGATGGCTGGGGTAGTCGGCCCCTCGGCCATTGTCGCAGCCTCCAAGATGTCTGGGAAGGCCGTGTTCTTCCTGGGGTCGGAGCGGGCGGTGTCCCTGGCCCTTGAAAAGGGGCTCACGGTGGGCGGGACGTTCCTGCCGGTGGACCCTCTCGAGGCCACCGCGCAGAGGGTCATCGTGTCAAACGTCCCGCCCTTTGTTTCCGCTGAGCTCCTCCTCCCTCACCTACACCAACTGGGGGAGGTAAGGTCGGGGATCAACCCCATACCGCTCGGCCTCAGGGAGAGCAGCCTGCGCCACGTGTTCTCCTTCCGCCGCCAGCTCTTTGTCCGGCTGGCGCGGGAGGACATGACAGAAGGGCACTTTAATGTGGTGCACGAGGGGACTGCCTACCGCGTCTTCTGGACGTCGGACGGCGTGCGGTGCCATGCCTGCAGGGAGGTGGGGCACGTTCGTAAGAACTGCCCCGCCTCCAAGGCCGCCAAACCACCGAAGGCGGCCATAGCTGGCGCCGCCGCCACCCCTCCCCCTAGTTGCGTCCGCGTGCCGGGAGCCATGGGTGCGCGGGCATCGTCGGAGGCCTTTGTTTTCAGGGCCTCCGGCGGGGGGGAGGGAGAGCGTCCGAGCGGAAAGAAGGCGCGGAAGAAGACAAAACATCAAGAGGCGGGTCCCCTCGGTGCGCCGGAAAGTTTGACCACCGCGCTCAGCCCAACCCAGTCACCGGCGAGCGCGGGGTGCCCCGAGCCCGTGCCCGGGCCCTTGAATAACACCACAGAGGGGCCCAGGCGCGGGCAAGAAAAGAAAAAGGGGGGGGCGGAGCGGGAGGCCTCGGCAGACATGGGGGTCTCCCTGACTCCGCGCGCCCCCAGGAACAAAAGGAGGCACGGCTCCGATGAGACGGAGGGGGAACAACATCCCTCCGTGGAGGAGTCGGTGCCCGCCGCGTGTCCCGCGTCCCCCACCAGCGCCCCCAAATTGCGCTGCAGGCGCGAGGAGTCTTTCCCCGGGGAGGGTGAGACAGTTGAGGCTGCCCAGCCTCTGCCTCCCGGGGATGGAGTGGAAGATCTGCCTATCGTGGGGGGCGTGGGGACCGCGGAGGAATGCGTAGCCGCCGGGCCGGGCGTCCCGGGGACTGAGGCGGGCGAGGCCGAAAAGGCCGAACCTGAGCCCGCCCAGCTATTACCCAACTTCCCCCGGGAGTCGCTCGACCCGGCAGAAAAACAATTTATTGATTTTAATGAAACTGTAGATGCTGGGCCGGGGGGTGGCAGCGGGGAGGGGGAGGAACACCCACCCTCGCCCCTTACTTTGGAGCTGGAGCACTTGGAGGGCCTGGGGATTTCCTATGGCCGGGTCTCTCCTTGTTCTCCGGTTCCTGGGGCGGAGGGGGAACCCCTTCCGCTGTCATTTCCCGACCCAGCACCATTTTTAAAAGAGCCCAGTGGGGACTCCTCTGCCGACGATCCTGGGGGTGGGATCGGGGCAGTGCCAGGGCCGGTTGGAGCGGCCGGTTCATTTGCCGTACCTTGTGCGGTCGATGGGCTGGCTGCTGGCGGCCACCTCCCGGAGGAGGACGGGGACTCGGTGGGGGACGCGGGTGAAGACCTAGAGACCACCACCAGTGAGGCGGTGGATCTGCTCGCGGCCGCCGCTGAGACCCTCCTCGTTCCTGCAAAGGAACTCCGGGACTTTTTGGCCCAGAGCCGGGGTCGCCGCGACCAAGCCCGACTGGCCCTGGAAAAATGGTCCGAGCCGGAGCTGATCAAGGGGTCCGTCCGCGCCGCCGTTAAAACCTTGGCCGCGGGCGGGCCCTTGACAAAGGAGCAGCACCTTGAGCTGCGCGAGCTCGAGGGACTCCTCGCTGGGCTGCGGAGGGAGCGGAGTTCAACAAAAGACTCCGCTCCCTCCCCCACAATAGGTTAAGGTAGAGGTTGCACTATGCTTTTGCCATGAAGATAACCATAGCCAGCCTCAACATCAACGGCGGCAGAGGGGCACGCCGTAGATTTGACAATTTTTCGCTCCTGCGGGAGGGGAAATATGCGGTGTGCTTCCTGCAAGAAACCCACACCGTTCCGGGAGACGAAGCCACGTGGCTCCTGGAATGGCAAGGAGAGGTCCGCATGAGCCACCTCACCGCCATTTCTAGTGGGGTGGCCATCTTGCTGGGCCCGCATTTTCAGCCGGAGATCTTGGGGGTCGAGGAGCCCGTGCCAGGCCGCTTGCTGCACGTAACGGTTCGCCTGGGGGACGTGCCGCTCCATCTCGTGAACGTGTACGCCCCTCATCCCGGCCCGCAGCAAACGCGCTTCTTTGAAGAGGTGTCCGCTCTTCTTGGCTCCGTCGACGTCGGCGACTGCATTGTCCTCGGGGGGGATTTTAACTGCACCCTCGAGGCGAGGGACCGCTCCGGTGCCCCGCAGTGCATGACGGCGATGGAGAAGTTGAGGGACCTGGTCGGGTCCTTCGACTTGGTGGACGTCTGGCGAAATCTCCACCCCGACTCCAGCGCCTTTACTTGGGTGAGGCCTGGAGTTGGATGGTCTAGAGTCGACCGCCTTTACGTGTCTCGGGCGTACGTTTCCTGCGTCCCGGCGGCCTCCATGCGGCCGGTGCCGTGTTCGGACCACCACCTGGTGTGGGCGGAGCTCGCTTCGCTCCGCGCGAGGACGGGGTCCGCGTACTGGCACTTTAACAACCGGCTGCTGGAGGACGTGCGGTTCCAGGACTCGTTCCGTCGATTCTGGTCCGACTGGAGAAGGAAGCAGGGGGGCTTCCCCTCCTTGAGGCTATGGTGGGACGTGGGCAAGGCTCACGTCCGCGTCTTCTGTCAAGAGTACGCGAGGGGGTCGACCAAGAGGCGGGCGGCCAGAGTCGGGCGCCTAGAAAAAGAGGTGCTCGACCTGGAAGCCCGTCTCGGTCAAGTCGTCCAGGACCCGGCCCTGCGGACGGTGTACGAAGCGAAGAAGGCCGCGCTGAAGGACCTGCAGCTCGTCGGGTCCCGAGGCGCGTTCGTGAGGTCGCGGATCCGGTTCCTGCGGGATCTGGACCGCGGCTCCCCCTTCTTCTACTCGCTGGAAAAAAGGCAGAGTGTCCGTAAGCAGCTCTTGACGCTGCTGGCCGACGACGGCTCTCTCGTCTCGGATCCGGAGGGCGTCAACAACAGGGTCCGTGAATATTACGGGGCTCTGTTCTCTCCGGATCCGTCCAGCGAGGAAGCGCGTAGAGTTTTGTGGGAGGACCTGCCGAAGGTCAGCCCGGAGGGCGCCGAAAATCTGGAAGCTCCGCTAAGCCTGGCGGAGCTGACCGGTGCCCTCGCCCGGCTCTCGAGGGGAAAATCCCCGGGGCTGAACGGGCTGACCGTGGAGTTCCACAGGGCGTTCTGGGACGTCCTGGGGAGCGACTACGCGCGGGTCCTGGGGGAAAGTCTGGCGACCGGGGAGATGCCCCTCTCTTGGCGCAGGGCAGTCATCGTCCTGCTGCCTAAGAAGGGCGATCTCCGCCTCCTTAAGAACTGGCGCCCGGTCTCCCTCCTCAGCACGGACTACAAAATCTTCGCCAGGGCGATGTCTGCTCGCCTTGGTGCCGTGCTGGACCACATGATCCACCCCGACCAGTCATACACGGTCCCGGGCCGGACGATCCACGACAACATCCATCTGGTCCGGGACCTCATCCATTGCTCCCAGGAGGCTGGTCTGTCGGTCGCCTTCCTATCCCTCGACCAAGAGAAGGCGTTCGACAGGGTGGATCACGACTATCTGCTCGGAACTCTGCGCGCTTTCGGGTTCGGGACGCATTTCGTCGCCCGGATCCGACTTTTGTGCGCCGCCGCGGAGTGTCTGATTAAGGTTAACGGGTCCTTGACGGCGCCCCTTCGCTTTAGGAGAGGGGTGCGCCAGGGATGCCCCATGTCCGGCCAGTTATACGCCGTTTGCGTGGAGCCTTTCCTGCGCCTCTTGCGGACGAGGTTGACGGGACTGGCTCTGCAAGGGCCGGGCGTGGAGGTCGTCCTCTCGGCTTACGCCGATGACGTGCTCCTCGCGGTAGAGGATCCCGCTGACCTGCGGAGGATGCGTGAGTGCCAGGAGATTTACTCGGCCGCGTCCTCCGCCAGGATCAACTGGGAGAAATGTTCCGGACTCCTGGTGGGTCAGTGGCGGGTGGACTCCCTGCCGGAGGAGCTCAGGCCTTTTGCCTGGAGCACGACCCATCTCCTCTATCTGGGAGTCTACCTTAGCCCCGACGAGGGAGCCTGGCCGGCGAACTGGCAGGAGCTGGAGGCCAAGGTCGCCGCTCGCCTAGGGCGCTGGACAGGACTGCTCCGAGTGCTGTCCTACAGGGGTCGAGCGCTAGTCATAAACCAGCTGGTGGCCGCAATGCTGTGGTACCGGCTGGTCACTTTGACCCCTCCCCCTGCGTTTGTCGCCAAGATACAGAAGAAGCTGGTGGACTTCTTCTGGAACAACAGGAAGCACTGGGTCTCTGCGGCGGTCCTGAGTCTCCCGCTTGAGGAGGGCGGTCAGTCGTTGGTGTGCGTCAGCGCCCAGCTCGCGACTTTCCGTCTTCAGACCCTGCAGAGATACCTTTACGTCGAGCCCCCTCCTAGGTGGTGCGCTCTGGCGAGGTATTTCTTCCGCCAGCAGCTCGACCTCAATTATGACACGCAGCTCCTGTTTGTGAACTTGGGGGGTGCCAGGACCGCCCTCCGGGAGCTGCCTGTCTTTTACAGGGAACTCATCAGGGTCTGGAACAAAGTCTCCACCAAGCGCAGCTCTCCGCCGGCTGGAGTGGCGGCCGTCCTGCAGGAACCGCTGCTCGGGAATCCGTACCTCCACGGCCGAGGCTTTATGTGGCGGTCGGAAGAGAGGGCTGTGGCTGGTGAGGTGACCAGGGTCAGGGACCTGCTCGATGGCGGAGGAGCGGGCTGGATGGCGCCAGACACGCTGGCGCGGCGCCTAAATTCTGCCAACGTCCGCCACGCGGCCGATGCCATCGAGTCGCTAAAAACAGCTCTGGGCCCTGACTCCGTTAGGTGCATCGAGGAGGCTCAAGCACGTGGGGAGATCCCGTCCGAACTGACCCCCGTCCGGACGGAATTCCTCATCGGCGCCAAACCCCGGAACCTCCCTCGGGGGCCGGCGCCTCACAACTTGAGCCGCCTCCGGGAAATCCCCTCCGTGCCTTTCAGTTCCGCGCGGAGGGGTTTCCTGTACGGGCTGCTCCTGCACACCCTCAACTTTGCCATCCTCGCCGGCCGTCCGGACACGCCATGGCGTACCATCTTGCCGTCCGGAGGAGGCGGGGGTCCCCGATGGAGGGCACTCTACGCAGGGGTCCTCCCACTATTCATCGGGGACTTGGCCTGGAGGGTGGTGCACGGAGCAGTGCCGTGCAACAAATTTTTAAGCCGGTTCACGGACTCCCAGGCCGCCTGCAATTTCTGCGGTCTGGAGGAGTCCGTGTTCCATGTTTTTATTGAATGCACGAGGTTGCAGCCCCTGTTCCACTATTTGAAGGGGCTGCTCCTGAAATTCTGGCTGCACTTCAGTCCCACTCTCCTGATCTTTGGGCACCCTGTGCGGAGGGGAGCGGGTAGGTCCGAAGGCCTCCTCGTAGGACTGCTCCTGGGCACGGCCAAGGGTGCCATCAGCCGGTCCAGGCAGCGGGCGGTCGAGGGGGTCGTTCAACCTGACTGCCTGCCTCTCTTCCGCTCTTACATCCGGTCCAGGGTGTCCTTGGAGATGGAGCACGCGGTGTCCACCGGTACGCTCGCGGCCTTCCGCGAGAGGTGGGCACCGGAGGGACTGGAGTGCATCATCACGCCCGGCAACCAAATTTTAATTTGATTTTACGTTTTAAAGTTAATTTGTTTTAATTGCCGGTGCTTTTAGTGTCCCCTTCCCTTTTATAGGGGGCACTGGGGAAAAATTGTGATTTCAGTGCCCAAAAAAAAAACCAAAAAAAGAAAAACACAAAAAAAAACAAAAAAAGGGGGAAAAAAAAAGGGCCTTGTAAATGTCTGGAGTGTCACCCAGGTCGGGTGGCACTCTTTAATGTTTTATGTTTTCGCAGATAAACTCAAAAGAGTTTCATGCACAAGGACCAATTGTGGAGCAGTGGAGGCGTGTCCTGCTCAGTTGGAGCTGTGAGCAGTGAGGAGAGCAGCTAGCAACTTGAGCTCCTGCCTGGAGAGCCCTGAGACCAGCCCAGGAAGAGAAGGAAGGAAGGGGCTTCACCATCACTTTAACCAGAGGGAGAGGAGGAGAAAAGCAGGAAACTTTGTACATCTTTTACCATCCTGCAAGGAGTTGGAGAGAGGGGGAAAAACCACAACAACATCCAGTGTGGAAGGAGGGAGACTCTACAATTCTACAGGTGGGTGTGGGTGCATTTCCCCAAACAGACTTTGTTGTATCGGTGGGGGGAGGAAAGAAGACCACTGAGGGCCGGAACATCGCGGGGGGTGTGTGTGTGTGTGGTAGTGTGTGTGGGGGCCTTGCTTACAACTAGGCCCCCCCCACAATTGGAACACCCCCCACCCCCCACATTTGCCTAGCCTGGGATAGCTGGAGCTACCAGGCTGAAGATTGTCATCAATCACCCAATTAAAGATCGTTAGGAGTGCCTGGTGGCTCCAGCTACCCCAGGTGAAGACATCTTCTCCCCCCACCTGAAGACCACCCCAAAGACTTTTGTGTTTTGCCATCTGGGGAGTGCACCCACCCACAGCTGCGAGGGGAGACCTGCCCTCGCAGTCCCCCCCCCCCCTTCCCACCCCCCTCTCTCTTTCTCTGCTACTCTGTTTCTCCCCTCTCTCTCTGAGAGCTCTTTTCTTCCGAAATTTAAAAAAAAAACCAATTAAGACAACTGAGCAGAGGGAGCAAGGCCTCTCCCCAATTGTCAACGAGGGGAGAGGTGCCTCGTTAAGGGCTCCTCTGCTCAGTTAACATACGAGGCCATTAAAGACCATTAAGGCCTGTGACTTTGGGGTGGGTGTAGCCCTTAAAGGGACCCCGTGATGGCGACCCCATCCACGCCGGTGGCAGGGCCAGCAAGGACGTATGCGCAGGCGGTGTCTACATCCACGGCACCTCCTGCGCCACCTGCTGCCCTGCCACCATTCAAACTAATAACCAAAAAACACGGGGTCAAGAGCTACACTCACCCCACAATGAGCATCGAGGAGTGCGTGCGGGCGATGGCTGGGGTAGTCGGCCCCTCGGCCATTGTCGCAGCCTCCAAGATGTCTGGGAAGGCCGTGTTCTTCCTGGGGTCGGAGCGGGCGGTGTCCCTGGCCCTCGAAAAGGGGCTCACGGTGGGCGGGACGTTCCTGCCGGTGGATCCTCTCGAGGCCACCGCGCAGAGGGTCATCGTGTCGAACGTCCCGCCCTTTGTTCCCGCTGGGCTCCTCCTCCCTCACCTACAACAACTGGGGGAGGTAAGGTCAGGGATCAACCCCATACCGCTCGGCCTCAGGGAGAACAGCCTGCGCCACGTGTTCTCCTTCCGCCGCCAGCTCTTTGTCCGGCTGGCGCGGGAGGACGTGACAGAAGGGCACTTTAATGTGGTGCACGAGGGGACTGCCTACCGCGTCTTCTGGACGTCGGACGGCGTGCGGTGCCATGCCTGCAGGGAGGTGGGGCATGTTCGCAAGAACTGCCCCGCCTCCAAGGCCGCCAAACCACCGAAGGCGGCCAAGGCTGGCGCTGCCGCCACCCCTCCCCCTAGTTGCGTCCGCGTGCCGGGAGCCATGGGTGCGCGGGCATCGTCGGAGGCCTTTGTTTTCAGGGCCTCCGGCGGGGGGGAGGGAGAGCGTCCGACCGGAAAGAAGGCGCGGAAGAAGACAAAACATCAAGAGGCGGGTCCCCTCGGTGCGCCGGATAATTTGACCACCGCGCTCAGCCCAACCCCGTCACCGGCGAGCGCGGGGTGCCCCGAGCCCGTGCCCGAGCCCTTGAACAACACCACAGAGGGGCCCGGGCGCGGGCAAGAAAAGGAAAAGGGGGGGGCGGAGCGGGAGGCCTCGGCAGACATGGCGGTCTCCCTGACTCCGCGCGCCCCCAGGAACAAAAAGAGGCACCGCCCCAATGACGCGGAGGGGGAACAATATCCCTCCGCGGAGGAGTCGGTGCCCGCCGCGTGTCCCGCGTCCCCCACCAGCGCCCCCAAATTGCGCTGCAGGCGCGAGGAGTCTTTCCCCGGGGAGGGTGAGACAGTTGAGGCTGCCCAGCCTCTGCCTCCCGGGGATGGAGTGGAAGATCTGCCTGTCGTGGGGGGCGTGGGGACCGCGGAGGAATGCGTAGCCGCCGGGCCGGGCGTCCCGGGGACTGAGGCGGGCGAGGCCGAAAAGGCCGAACCTGAGCCCGCCCAGCTATTACCCAACTTCCCCCGGGAGTTGCTCGACCCGGCAGAAACAAAATATATTGATTTTAATGAAACTGTAGACGCTGGGCCGGGGGGTGGCAGCGGGGAGGGGGAGGAACACCCACCCTCGCCCCTTACTTTGGAGCTGGAGCACTTGGAGGGCCTGGGGATTTCCTATGGCCGGGTCTCTCCTTGTTCTCCGGTTCCTGGGGCGGAGGGGGAACCCCTTCCGCTGTCATTTCCCGACCCAGCACCATTTTTAAAAGAGCCCAGTGGGGACTCCTCTGCCGACGATCCTGGGGGTGGGATCGGGGCAGTGCCAGGGCCGGTTGGAGCGGCCGGTTCATTTGCCGTACCTTGTGCGGTCGATGGGCTGGCTGCTGGCGGCCACCTCCCGGAGGAGGACGGGGACTCGGTGGGGGACGCGGGTGAAGACCTAGAGACCACCGCCAGTGAGGCGGTGGATCTGCTCGCGGCCGCCGCTGAGGCCCTCCTCGTTCCTGCAAAGGAACTCCGGGACTTTTTGGCCCAGAGCCGGGGTCGCCGCGACCAAGCCCGACTGGCCCTGGAAAAATGGTCCGAGCCGGAGCTGATCAAGGGGTCCGTCCGCGCCGCCGTTAAAACCTTGGCCGCGGGCGGGCCCTTGACAAAGGAGCAGCACCTTGAGCTGCGCGAGCTCGAGGGACTCCTCGCTGGGCTGCGGAGGGAGCGGAGTTCAACAAAAGACTCCCCCACAATAGGTTAAGGTAGAGGTTGCACTATGCTTTTGCCATGAAGATAACCATAGCCAGCCTCAACATCAACGGCGGCAGAGGGGCACGCCGTAGATTTGACAATTTTTCGCTCCTGCGGGAGGGGAAATATGCGGTGTGCTTCCTGCAAGAAACCCACACCGTTCCGGGAGACGAAGCCACGTGGCTCCTGGAATGGCAAGGAGAGGTCCGCATGAGCCACCTCACCGCCATTTCTAGTGGGGTGGCCATCTTGCTGGGCCCGCATTTTCAGCCGGAGATCTTGGGGGTCGAGGAGCCCGTGCCAGGCCGCTTGCTGCACGTAACGGTTCGCCTGGGGGACGTGCCGCTCCATCTCGTGAACGTGTACGCCCCTCATCCCGGCCCGCAGCAAACGCGCTTCTTTGAAGAGGTGTCCGCTCTTCTTGGCTCCGTCGACGTCGGCGACTGCATTGTCCTCGGGGGGGATTTTAACTGCACCCTCGAGGCGAGGGACCGCTCCGGTGCCCCGCAGTGCATGACGGCGATGGAGAAGTTGAGGGACCTGGTCGGGTCCTTCGACTTGGTGGACGTCTGGCGAAATCTCCACCCCGACTCCAGCGCCTTTACTTGGGTGAGGCCTGGAGTTGGATGGTCTAGAGTCGACCGCCTTTACGTGTCTCGGGCGTACGTTTCCTGCGTCCCGGCGGCCTCCATGCGGCCGGTGCCGTGTTCGGACCACCACCTGGTGTGGGCGGAGCTCGCTTCGCTCCGCGCGAGGGCGGGGTCCGCGTACTGGCACTTTAACAACCGGCTGCTGGAGGACGTGCGTTTCCAGGACTCGTTCCGTCGATTCTGGTCCGACTGGAGAAGGAAGCAGGGGGGCTTCCCCTCCTTGAGGCTATGGTGGGACGTGGGCAAGGCTCACGTCCGCGTCTTCTGTCAAGAGTACGCGAGGGGGTCGACCAAGAGGCGGGCGGCCAGAGTCGGGCGCCTAGAAAAAGAGGTGCTCGACCTGGAAGCCCGTCTCGGTCAAGTCGTCCAGGACCCGGCCCTGCGGACGGTGTACGAAGCGAAGAAGGCCGCGCTGAAGGACCTGCAGCTCGTCGGGTCCCGAGGCGCGTTCGTGAGGTCGCGGATCCGGTTCCTGCGGGATCTGGACCGCGACTCCCCCTTCTTCTACTCGCTGGAAAAAAGGCAGAGTGTCCGTAAGCAGCTCTTGACGCTGCTGGCCGACGACGGCTCTCTCGTCTCGGATCCGGAGGGCGTCAACAACAGGGTCCGTGAATATTACGGGGCTCTGTTCTCTCCGGATCTGTCCAGCGAGGAAGCGCGTAGAGTTTTGTGGGAGGACCTGCCGAAGGTCAGCCCGGAGGGCGCCGAAAATCTGGAAGCTCCGCTAAGCCTGGCGGAGCTGACCGGTGCCCTCGCCCGGCTCTCGAGGGGAAAATCCCCGGGGCTGGACGGGCTGACCGTGGAGTTCCACAGGGCGTTCTGGGACGTCCTGGGGGGCGACTACGCGCGGGTCCTGGGGGAAAGTCTGGCGACCGGGGAGATGCCCCTCTCTTGGCGCAGGGCAGTCATCGTCCTGCTGCCTAAGAAGGGCGATCTCCGCCTCCTTAAGAACTGGTGCCCGGTCTCCCTCCTCAGCACGGACTACAAAATCTTCGCCAGGGCGATGTCTGCTCGCCTTGGTGCCGTGCTGGACCACATGATCCACCCCGACCAGTCATACACGGTCCCGGGCCGGACGATCCACGACAACATCCATCTGGTCCGGGACCTCATCCATTGCTCCCAGGAGGCTGGTCTGTCGGTCGCCTTCCTATCCCTCGACCAAGAGAAGGCGTTCGACAGGGTGGATCACGACTATCTGCTCGGAACTCTGCGCGCTTTCGGGTTCGGGACGCATTTCGTCGCCCGGATCCGACTTTTGTACGCCGCCGCGGAGTGTCTGATTAAGGTTAACGGGTCCTTGACGGCGCCCCTTCGCTTTAGGAGAGGGGTGCGCCAGGGATGCCCCATGTCCGGCCAGTTATACGCCATTTGCGTGGAGCCTTTCCTGCGCCTCTTGCGGACGAGGTTGACGGGACTGGCTCTGCAAGGGCCGGGCGTGGAGGTCGTCCTCTCGGCTTACGCCGATGACGTGCTCCTCGCGGTAGAGGATCCCGCTGACCTGCGGAGGATGCGTGAGTGCCAGGAGATTTACTCGGCCGCGTCCTCCGCCAGGATCAACTGGGAGAAATGTTCCGGACTCCTGGTGGGTCAGTGGCGGGTGGACTCCCTGCCGGAGGAGCTCAGGCCTTTTGCCTGGAGCACGACCCATCTCCTCTATCTGGGAGTCTACCTTAGCCCCGACGAGGAAGCCTGGCCGGCGAACTGGCAGGAGCTGGAGGCCAAGGTCGCCGCTCGCCTAGGGCGCTGGACAGGACTGCTCCGAGTGCTGTCCTACAGGGGTCGAGCGCTAGTCATAAACCAGCTGGTGGCCGCAATGCTGTGGTACCGGCTGGTCACTTTGACCCCTCCCCCTGCGTTTGTCGCCAAGATACAGAAGAAGCTGGTGGACTTCTTCTGGAACAACAGGAAGCACTGGGTCTCTGTCGCGGTCTTGAGTCTCCCGCTTGAGGAGGGCGGTCAGTCGTTGGTGTGCGTCAGCGCCCAGCTCGCGACTTTCCGTCTTCAGACCCTGCAGAGATACCTTTACGTCGAGCCCCCTCCTAGGTGGTGTGCTCTGGCGAGGTATTTCTTCCGCCAGCAGCTCGACCTCAATTATGACACGCAGCTCCTGTTTGTGAACTTGGGGGGTGCCAGGACCGCCCTCCGGGAGCTGCCTGTCTTTTACAGGGAACTCATCAGGGTCTGGAACAAAGTCTCCACCAAGCGCAGCTCTCCGCCGGCTGGAGTGGCGGCCGTCCTGCAGGAGCCGCTGCTCGGGAATCCGTACCTCCACGGCCGAGGCTTCATGTGGCGGTCGGAAGAGAGGGCTGTGGCTGGTGAGGTGACCAGGGTCAGGGACCTGCTCGATGGCGGAGGAGCGGGCTGGATGGCGCCAGTCACGCTGGCGCGGCGCCTAAATTCTGCCAACGTCCGCCACGCGGCCGATGCCATCGAGTCGCTAAAAACAGCTCTGGGCCCTGACTCCGTTAGGTGTATCGAGGAGGCTCAAGCACGTGGGGAGATCCCGTCCGAACTGACCCCCGTCCGGACGGAATTCCTCATCGGCGCCAAACCCCGGAACCTCCCTCGGGGGCCAGCGCCTCACAACTTGAGCCGCCTCGGGGAAATCCCCTCCGTGCCTTTCAGTTCCGCGCGGAGGGGTTTCCTGTACGGGCTGCTCCTGCACACCCTCAACTTTGCCATCCTCGCCGGCCGTCCGGACACGCCATGGCGTACCATCTTGCCGTCCGGAGGAGGCGGGGGTCCCCGATGGAGGGCACTCTACGCAGGGGTCCTCCCACTATTCATCGGGGACTTGGCCTGGAGGGTGGTGCACGGAGCAGTGCCGTGCAACAAATTTTTAAGCCGGTTCACGGACTCCCAGGCCGCCTGCAATTTCTGCGGTCTGGAGGAGTCCGTGTTCCATGTTTTTATGGAGTGCACAAGGTTGCAGCCCCTGTTCCACTATTTGAAGGGGCTGCTCCTGAAATTCTGGCTGCACTTCAGTCCCACTCTCCTGATCTTTGGGCACCCTGTGCGGAGGGGAGCGGGTAGGTCCGAAGGCCTCCTCGTAGGACTGCTCCTGGGCACGGCCAAGGGTGCCATCAGCCGGTCCAGGCAGCGGGCGGTCGAGGGGGTCGTTCAACCTGACTGCCTGCCTCTCTTCCGCTCTTACATCCGGTCCAGGGTGTCCTTGGAGATGGAGCACGCGGTGTCCACCGGTACGCTCGCGGCCTTCCGCGAGAGGTGGGCACCGGAGGGACTGGAGTGCATCATCACGCCCGGCAACCAAATTTTAATTTGATTTTACGTTTTAAAGTTAATTTGTTTTAATTGCCGGTGCTTTTAGTGTCCCCTTCCCTTTTAAAGGGGGCACTGGGGAAAAATTGTGATTTTAGTGCCCAAAAAAAAAAAAAAAAAAAAAAAAAAAAAAACACACAAAAAAAAAACACAAAAAAGGGGGAAAAAAAAAAAATGGGCCTTGTAAATGTCTGGAGTGTCACCCAGGTCGGGTGGCACCGTTTAATGTTTTATGTTTTCACAGATAAACTCAAAAGAGTTTCATGCACAAGGACCAATTGTGGAGCAGTGGAGGCGTGTCCTGCTCAGTTGGAGCTGTGAGCAGTGAGAGGAGCAGCTATCAACTTTTGCTCCTGCCTGGAGAGCCCTGAGACCAGCCCAGGAAGAGAAGGAAGGAAGGGGCTTCACCACCAACTTTCACCCAGAGGGAGAGGAGGAGAAAAGAAAACTTTCCAACTTTTTAACATTTCTGCAAGGTGTTGGAGAGAGGGGGAAAAGACCAACAACAACAACATCAAGTGTGGATGGAGGGAGACTCTACCATTCTACAGGTGGGTGTATTGGTGCAGTCCCAAAAAGACTTTGTTGAATCGGTGGGGGGAGGAAAGAAGACCACTGAGGGCCGGAACATCGTGTGTGTGTGTGGAAATGTGTGTGGGGGCCTTGCTACAACTAGGCCCCACACACAACTGAACCCCCCCCTCCCCAATTGCCTAGCCTGGGATAGCTGGAGCTACCAGGCTGAAGATTTCTTCAAACACCTAATTAAACATCGTTGGGAGTGTGTGCCTGGTTGGCTCTAGCTGCCCCAGGTGAAGTCATCTTCTCCCCTCACCTGAAGACCACCCCAAAGACTTTGTGTTTTGCCATCTGGGGATTGCACCCACCCACAGCTGCGAGGGGAGACCTGCCCTCGCAGTTTCACCCCCCTTCCCACCCACCTCTCTCTATCTCTCTCTCTCTGTCTCTCCCCTCTCTCTCTGAGACCCCTTCCTCCTAATTTACAAAAAAAAAACAATTGAGACAACTGAGCAGAGGGAGCAAGGCCCTTCCCCAATTGCCAACTAGGGGAGAGGTGTGCCTCGTTAAGAGCTCCTCTGCTCAGTCTAATCAAACGAGGCCAATTAAGACCTTTGAGGCCTGTGACTTTGGGGTGGGTGTAGCCCTTAAAGGGACCCCGTGATGGCGACCCCATCCACGCCGGTGGCGGGGCCAGCGAGGACATATGCGCAGGCGGTGTCCACATCCACGGCACCTCCTGCGCCACCCGCTGCCCTGCCACCTTTTACACTCATCACAAAGAAACATGGGGTCAAGAGCTACACTCACCCCACAATGAGCATTGAGGAGTGCGTGCGGGCGATGCTGGGGTAGTCGGCCCCTCGGCCATTGTCGCAGCCTCCAAGATGTCTGGGAAGGCCGTGTTCTTCCTGGGGTCGGAGCGGGCGGTGTCCCTGGCCCTTGAAAAGGGGCTCACGGTGGGCGGGACGTTCCTGCCGGTGGACCCTCTCGAGGCCACCGCGCAGAGGGTCATCGTGTCAAACGTCCCGCCCTTTGTTCCCGCTGAGCTCCTCCTCCCTCACCTAGACCAACTGGGGGAGGTAAGGTCGGGGATCAACCCCATACCGCTCGGCCTCAGGGAGAACAGCCTGCGCCACGTGTTCTCCTTCCGCCGCCAGCTCTTTGTCCGGCTGGCGTGGGAGGAGACGACGGACGGCTATTTTAATGTGGTGCACGAGGGGACTGCCTACCGCATCTTCTGGACGTCGGACGGCGTGCGGTGCCATGCCTGCAGGGAGGTGGGGCATGTTCGTAAGAACTGCCCCGCCTTCAAGGCCGCCAAACCACCAAAGGCGGCCAAGGCTGGCGCCGCCGCCACCCCTCCCCCTAGTTGCGTCCGCGTGCCGGGAGCCGTAGGTGCGCGGGCATCGTCGGGGGCCTTTGTTTTCACGGCCTCCGGCGGGGGGGAGGGAGAGCGTCCAATCGAAAAGAAGGCGCGGAAGAAGACGAGACATCTAGAGGCGGGTCCCCTCAGTGCGCCGGAAAGTTTGACCACCGCGCTCAGCCCAACCCAGTCACCGGCGAGCGCGGGGTGCCCTGAGCCCGTGCCCGAGTCCTTGACCAATACCGCAGAGGGGCTCGGGCGAGGGTAAGATAAGGAAAAGGGGGGGGCGGAGCGGGAGGCCTCGGCAGACATGGCGGTCTCCCTGCCTCCGCGCACCCCAGGAAAAAAAGGAGGCACCGCCCCAATGAGGCGGAGGGGGAACAACATCCCTCCGCGGAGGAGGCGGTGCCCGCCGCGTGTCCCGCGTCCCCCACCAGCGCCCCCAAATTGCGCTGTAGGCGCGAGGAATCTGTCCCCGGGGAGGGTGAGGCAGTCGAGGCTACCCAGCCGCTGCCTCCTGGGGATGGCGTGGAAGATCTGCCTGTCGTGGGGGGCGTGGGGCCAGCGGAAGAATGCGTAGCCGCCGGGTCGAGCGTCCCGGGGACTGAGGCGGGCGGGGCTGAAAAAGCCGAACCTGAGCCCGCCCAGCCAATACCCAACTTCCCCCGGGATTTGCTCGACTCTGAAAATGCCAATTTTATGGAATCCGTACAAGCTGGGCTGGGGGGTGGCGGCGGGGAGGGAGAAGAACAACAACCCTCGCCCCCTACTGTGGAGCTGGGGGAATTGGAGGACCTGGAACATTACTTTGACCAGGTCTCTCCCTGTTCCCCGGTTCCTGGGGCGGAGGGGGAACCCCTTCCGCTGTCGCTTCCCGACCCAGCACCAATTTTAAAAGAGCCCAGTGGGGACTCCTCTGCCGACGATCCTGGGGGTGGGATCGGGGCAGAGCCAGGGCCAGATGGAGCGGCCGGGCCGTTTGCCGTACCTCGTGCGGTCGACGGGCCGGCTGCTAGCGGCGACCTCCCGGAGGGGGACGGGGACTCGGTGGAGGACGCGGGTGAAGATCTCGAGTCCATCGCCAGTGAGGCGGTGGATCTGCTCGCGGCCGCCACTGAGACCCTCCTCATTCCCGCAGAGGAACTCCGGGACTTTTTGGTCCAGTGCCGGGGTCGCCGCGACCAAGCCCGTCTGGCCCTGGAAAGATGGTCCGAGCCGGGGCTGCTCGTCGCGTCCGTCCGCGCCGCCGCTAAAACCATGGCCGCGGGCGGGCCCTTATCAAAGGCTCAAGGCCTTGAGCTGCGCCGGCTCAAAAATTTCCTCGCTGGGCTGCTGAAGGAGTGGAGGTCAACAAACGACTCCACTCCCTCCCCACAATAGGTTAAGGTAGAGGTTGCACGATGCTTTTGCCATGAAGATAACCATAGCCAGCCTCAACATCAACGGCGGCAGAGGGGCACGCCGTAGATTTGACAATTTTTCACTCCTGCGGGAGGGGAAATATGCGGTGTGCTTCCTGCAAGAAACCCACACCGTTCCGGGAGACGAAGCCACGTGGCTCCTGGAATGGCAAGTAGAGGTCCGCATGAGCCACCTCACCGCCATTTCTAGTGGGGTGGCCATCTTGCTGGGCCCGCATTTTCAGCCGGAGATCTTGGGGGTCGAGGAGTCCGTGCCAGGCCGCTTGCTGCACGTAACGGTTCACCTGGGGGACGTGCCGCTCCATCTCGTGAACGTGTGCGCCCCTCAGCCCGGCCCGCAGCAGACGCGCTTCTTTGAAGAGGTGTCCGCTCTTCTTGGCTCCGTCGACGTCGGCGACTGCATTGTCCTCGGGGGGGATTTTAACTGCACCCTCGAGGCGAGGGACCGCTACGGTGCCCCGCAGTGCATGACGGCGATGGAGAAGTTGAGGGACCTGGTCGGGTCCTTCGACTTGGTGGACGTCTGGCGAAATCTCCACCCCGACTCCAGCGCCTTTACTTGGGTGAGGCCTGGAGTAGGATGGTCTAGAGTCGACCGCCTTTACGTGTCTCGGGCGTACGTTTCCTGCGTCCCGGCGGCCTCCATGCGGCCGGTGCCGTGTTCGGACCACCACCTGGTGTGGGCGGAGCTCGCTTCGCTCCGCGCGAGGACGGGGTCCGCGTACTGGCACTTTAACAACCGGCTGCTGGAGGACGTGCGGTTCCAGGACTCGTTCCGTCGATTCTGGTCCGACTAGAGACGGAAGCAGGGGGGCTTCCCCTCCTTGAGGCTATGGTGGGACGTGGGAAAGGCTCACGTCCGCGTCTTCTGTCAAGAGTACGCGAGGGGGTCGACCAAGAGGCGGGCGGCCAGAGTCGGGCGCCTAGAAAAAGAGGTGCTCGACCTGGAAGCCCGTCTCGGTCAAGTCGTCCAGGACCCGGCCCTGCGGACGGTGTACGAAGCGAAGAAGGCCGCGCTGAAGGACCTGCAGCTCGTCGGGTCCCGAGGCGCATTCGTGAGGTCGCGGATCCGGTTCCTGCGGGATCTGGACCGCGGCTCCCCCTTCTTCTACTCGCTGGAAAAAAGGCAGAGTGTCCGTAAGCAGCTCTTGACGCTGCTGGCCGACGACGGCTCTCTCGTCTCGGATCCGGAGGGCGTCAATAACAGGGCCCGTGAATATTACGGGGCTCTGTTCTCTCCGGATCCGTCCAGCGAGGAAGCGCGTAGAGTTTTGTGGGAGGACCTGCCGAAGATCAGCCCAGAGAGCACCGAAAATCTGGAAGCTCCGCTAAGCCTGGCGGAGCTGACCGGTGCCCTTGACCGGCTCTCGAGGGGAAAATCCCCGGGGCTGGACGGGCTGACCGTGGAGTTCCACAGGGCGTTCTGGGACGTCCTGGGGAGCGACTACGCGCGGGTCCTGGGGGAAAGTCTGGCGACCGGGGAGATGCCCCTCTCTTGGCGCAGGGCAGTCATCGTCCTGCTGCCTAAGAAGGGCGATCTCCGCCTCCTTAAGAACTGGCGCCCGGTCTCCCTCCTCAGCACGGACTACAAAATCTTCGCCAGGGCGATGTCTGCTCGCCTTGGTGCCGTGCTGGACCACATGATCCACCCCGACCAGTCCTACACGGTCCCGGGCCGGACAATCCACGATAACATCCATCTGGTCCGGGACCTCATCCATTGTTCCCAGGAGGCTGGTCTGTCGGTCGCCTTCCTATCCCTCGACCAAGAGAAGGCGTTCGACAGGGTGGATCACGACTATCTGCTCGGAACTCTGCGCGCTTTCGGGTTCGGGACGCATTTCGTCGCCCGGATCCGACTTTTGTACCCCGCCGCGGAGTGTCTGATTAAGGTTAACGGGTCCTTGACGGCGCCCCTTCGCTTTAGGAGAGGGGTGCGCCAGGAATGCCCCATGTCCGGCCAATTATACGCCGTTTGCGTGGAGCCTTTCCTGCGCCTCTTGCGGACGAGGTTGACGGGACTGGCTCTGCAAGGGCCGGGCGTGGAGGTCGTCCTCTCGGCTTACGCCGATGATGTGCTCCTCGCGGTAGAGGATCCCGCTGACCTGCGGAGGATGCGTGAGTGCCAGGAGATTTACTCGGCCGCGTCCTCCGCCAGGATCAACTGGGAGAAATGTTCCGGACTCCTGGTGGGTCAGTGGCGGGTGGACTCCCTGCCGGAGGAGCTCAGGCCTTTTGCCTGGAGCACGACCCATCTCCTCTATCTGGGAGTCTACCTTAGCCCCGACGAGGGAGCCTGGCCGGCGAACTGGCAGGAGCTGGAGGCCAAGGTCGCCGCTCGCCTAGGGCGCTGGACAGGACTGCTCCGAGTGCTGTCCTACAGGGGTCGAGTGCTAGTCATAAACCAGCTGGTGGCCGCAATGTTGTGGTACCGGCTGGTCACTTTGACCCCTCCCCCTGCGTTTGTCGCCAAGTTACAGAAGAAGCTGGTGGACTTCTTCTGGAACAACAGGAAGCACTGGGTCTCTGCCGCGGTCTTGAGTCTCCCGCTTGAGGAGGGCGGTCAGTCGTTGGTGTGCGTCAGCGCCCAGCTCGCGACTTTCTGTCTTCAGACCCTGCAGAGATACCTTTACGTCGAGCCCCCTCCTAGGTGGTGTGCTCTGGCGAGGTATTTCTTCCGCCAGCAGCGCGACCTCAATTATGACACGCAGCTCCTGTTTGTGAACTTGGGGGGTGCCAGGACCGCCCTCCGGGAGCTGCCTGTCTTTTACAGGGAACTCATCAGGGTCTGGAACAAAGTCTCCACCAAGCGCAGCTCTCCGCCGGCTGGAGTGGCGGCCGTCCTGCAGGAGCCGCTGCTCGGGAATCCGTACCTCCACGACCGAGGTTTTATGTGGTGGTCAGAAGAGAGGGCTGTGGCTGGTGAGGTGACCAGGGTCAGGGACCTGCTCGATGGCGGAGGAGCGGGCTGGATGGCGCCAGACACGCTGGCGCGGCGCCTAAATTCTGCCAACGTCCGCCACACGGCCGATGCCATCGAGTCGCTAAAAACAGCTCTGGGCCCTGACTCCGTTAGGTGCATCGAGGAGGCTCAAGCACGTGGGGAGATCCCGTCCGAACTGACCCCCGTCCGGACGGAATTCCTCATCGGCGCCAAACCCCGGAACCTCCCTCGGGGGCCGGCGCCTCACAACTTGAGCCGCCTCGGGGAAATCCCCTCCATGCCTTTCAGTTCCACGCGGAGGGGTTTCCTGTACAGGCTGCTCCTGCACACTCTCAACTTTGCCATCCTCGCCTGCCGTCCGGACACGCCATGGCGTACCATCCTGCCGTCCGGAGGAGGCGGGGGTCCCCGATGGAGGGCACTCTACGCAGGGGTCCTCCCACTATTCATCGGGGACTTGGCCTGGAGGGTGGTGCACGGAGCAGTGCCGTGCAATAAACTTTTAAGCCGGTTCACGGACTCCCAGGCCGCCTGCAATTTCTGCGGTCTGGAGGAGTCCGTGTTCCATGTTTTTATTGAGTGCACAAGGTTGCAGCCCCTGTTCCATTATTTGAAGGGGCTGCTCCTGAAATTCTGGCTGCACTTCAGTCCCACTCTCCTGATCTTTGGGCACCCAGTGCGGAGGGGAGCGGGTAGGTCCGAAGGCCTCCTCGTAGGACTGCTCCTGGGCACGGCCAAGGGTGCCATCAGCCGGTCCAGGCAGCGGGCGGTCGAGGGGGTCGTTCAACCTGACTGCCTGCCTCTCTTCCGCTCTTACATCCGGTCCAGGGTGTCCTTGGAGATGGAGCACGCGGTGTCCACCGGTACGCTCGCGGCCTTCCGCGAGAGGTGGGCACCGGAGGGACTGGAGTGCATCATCACGCCCGGCAACCAAATTTTAATTTGATTTTACGTTTTAAAGTTTAATTTGTTTTAATTGCCGGTGCTTTTAGTGTCCCCTTCCCTTTTATAGGGGGCACTGGAAAAATGTGATTTCAGCGCCCAAAAAAAAACCAAAGAAAATATGAAAAACACAAAAAAAAAACAAAAAAAGGAAAAAAGGGCCTTGTAAATGTCTGGTGTGTCACCCAGGTCGGGTGGCACGGTTTAATGTTTTATGTTTTTGCAGGTAGACTCTAAAAGAGTTTCATGCACAAGGATCCCAGGTCCCTCTGCACCTCAACATGTTGTAATTTCTCCCCATTCAAATAATATTCCCTTTTACTGTTTTTTTTCCCAAGGTGGATGACCTCACACTTTCCGACATTGTATTCCATCTGCCAAACCTTAGCCTATTCACTTAACCTATCCAAATCTCTTTGCAACCTCTCTGTGTCCTCTACACAACCCGCTTTCCCACTAATCTTAGTGTCATCTGCAAATTTTGTTACACTACACTCTGTCTCCTCTTCCAGCTCATCTATGTATATTGTAAACAGCTGTGGTCCCAGCACCGATCCCTGTGGCACACCACTAACCACTGATTTCCAACCCGAAAAGGACCCATTTATCCCGACTCTCTGCTTTCTGTTCGCCAGACAATTCTCTATTCATGCTAATACATTTCCTCTGACTCCGCGTACCTCTATCTTCTGCAGTTGCCTTTTGTGTGGCACCTTATCGAATGCCTTTTGGAAATCTAAGTACACCACATCCATCGGTACACCTCTATCCACCATGCTCGTTATATCCTCAAAGAATTCCAGTAAATTAGTTAAACATGATTTCACCTTCATGAATCCATGTTGCGTCTGCTTGATTGCACTATTCCTATCTCGATGTCCCGCTATTTCTTCCTTAATGATAGTCTCAAGCATTTTCCCCACCACAGACGTTAAACTAACCGGCTTATAGCTACCTGCCTTTTGTCTGCCCCCTTTTTTAAACAGAGGCGTTACATTAGCTGCTTTCCAATCCGCTGGACAGTTTCCAGACAGTTTCAAAGTCAGATGGATGAGCTCTCCATCCAAGCTGACTGTTTACTATGGGCAGCCGGGTAGTCATGCCCCAGAAGGGTAGGGAGGCGTTCATCAGGGAACTCCACAGCAAGCACCCAGGCATTGTGATGATGAAGGCCATTGCCCGGTCACAAGTTTTGTGGTCCGGAATTGACTCAGACCTGGAACACTATGTTTGCAGGTGCACGACATGTGCCCAGCTGGGCAATGCCCCCAGGGAGGCCCTGCTCAGCCCGTGGCCCTGGCCCACCAAGCCATGGTCATGCATTCACATGGACTACGCGGTCCCGTTCATGGGGAAGATGTTCCTTATCATTGTAGATGCGTACTCAAAATGGATCGAGTGCATCATCTTGAATTCATGCATGTCACCCACCGCCGTGGAAAGCCTATGTGCGATCTTCGCTACCCATGTCTTGTCGGACATCCTGGTTAGTGACAACGGCCCGTGTTTCACTAGCTATGAATTCCGGGAATTTATGTCGGGCAATGGCATCAACCACATCAGGACTGTGCCGTTCAAGCCGGCCTCCAATGGCCAGGCAGAACGTACAGTCCAAATCGTTAAGCAAGGGATGCTCAGGATTCAAGGACCCTCCCTATAATGCCGCCTATCGCGCCTCCTGCTGGTCTATAGGTCCCGCCCGCACTCGCTCGGGGGGGTCCCGCCCGCAGAACTACTCATGAAACGGACACTCAAAACTCGGTTGTCCTTCATCCACCCAGTCCTGACCGACATAGTTGAGGGCAAGCGTAAGGCACAAAATGAGTACCATGACCATAATTCGAGGGGGAGATGTATAGAAATAAATGATCCTGCATTCGTCCTCAATCACGCCAGGGGGCCCAAATGGCGTGAGGGTACCATAATTGACAAAGAAGGGAATAGGTTCATTGTGGTAAAACTCAACAATGGCCAGATATGCCTTAAGCATCTGGACCAAGTAAAAAAAAGGATCAGCAATGACACGGAGGAACCTGAAGAAGACCATGAAATGGAGCTCACACTACCGCCAGTGAATGTGCAACAAAAGCAATCAGAGGAATGCACAGTTCCTGAGGTCAGCCCGGACAGGCCGGAATCACCACAGGTGACAGACACTCACATCAGTGTCCAACAACCAGAGCCCCAACTGCGGCGCTCCACAAGGGAGCGCAGACCACCTGAAAGACTAAACCTATGATCTCAATAAGACTTTGGGGGGGGGAAGGTGATGTCATGTTTGTACCTACAATGTAACACCACTGTATTACTGTATACACTCAACACAGATGCACTCCTTGACCACAGGGGGTGAACTTGTGGGAGACACTCCTTACCTGATCACTCAGGTATTTAAAGGGAGGTCCCACGCAGGGTCATCACTTGTGGAGTGCTGAATAAAGAGTTAAGGTCACTGTGTGGCCTTGTCCCTGGAATGTGCCTCATGTGGTTTCATGCTGTAGAGTAAGGACTTTACACTCTCCTCTCTCCTCTCTCTCTCCTCTCCTCTGTCTCTCTCTCTCTCTCATTCTCCTCTCTCTCCCTCTCTCTCCTCTCTCTCTCCTCTCTCTCTCTCTCCTCTCTCTCTCTCTCCTCTCTCTCTCTCTCTCCTCTCGTTCCTCTCACAGTTGCAATTGAGTGCTGTCCTTTTATGGCCATGAGCACTACCTCAATTAGCGTGCAAGGGCCACAAAAGGACTACAGATGCCATCGCAAAACTACAAAAACAGCCCGCCTAAATCCAGCGCATGCGCAGTGGAGGCCCTCCGAAAAAGCTTGAATGGAGAGGCCTCCATATGACCCACTCTGATGAAGCTTTCCACCAAGTCCCACTCCCGCCCACTCCTGCTCACCGACCAAGGCCTGCTGCCGCCCGCACAAAGGCGACCAAAGCAGCTCCCGACGGGACCCGGCGGAAGCGGGTGCCAAAAACGGACCTCCGCTGCCATTAATTTCGGGCCCCTAGAAACCAAAAATATAATAATGAATAGTCAGCAAGGATTTCAAAGGGAAAGTCTTGCTTGATCAACTTCATTGAATTTTTTGAAGAGGTAACAGAGAGATTAGACAAGGATAATGCGGCGGATGTAATGTATCTAGATTTTCAAAAGGCCTTCGATAAGATACTCTATCATCATCATCATAGGCAGTCCCTCGGAATCGAGGAGGACTTGCTTCCACTCCCAAAGTGAGTTCGTTGATGGCTGAACAGTCTGATACGAGAGCCACAGACCTGTTACAGGTGGGACAGACATTCGTCGAGAGAAGGGGTGGGTAGGGCTGGTTTGCCATGCGCTCCTTCCGCTGCCTGCGCTTGGCCTCGCCATGCTCTTTGCACCGAGACTCGAAGAGCTCAACGCCCTCCCGGATGGATTTTCTCCACCTCGGGCAGTCTGCGGCCAGGGTCTCCCAGGTGTCAGTGGTGATGTTACACTTTACCAGAGAGGCTTTGAGGGTGTCCCTTTAACATTTCCGCTGTCCTCCTTTGGCTCGTTTACCATGAAGGAGCTCTGCATAAAGCATTTGCTTAGGGAGTCTCGTATCTGGCATGTGAACTATGTGGCCTGCCCAGCGAAGCTGATCGAGCGTGGTCAGTGCTTCAATTCTGGGGATGTTAGCCTGGTCGAGGACACTGATGTTGGTGCGCCTGTCCTCTCAGGGGATTTACAGGATCTTGCGGAGACATCGTTGGTGATATATCTCCAGCGACTTGAGGTACCTTCTATACATCGTCCCTGCCTCAGATCCATACAGGAGGGCGGGTATTACTACAACTCTAGAGACCATGAGTTTGTGGTAGATTTGAGGGCCTGGTCTTCAAACACTCTTTTCCTTAGACGGCCGAAGGCTGTGCTGGCGCACTGGAGGTGATGCTGAATCTCCACGTCAATGTCTGCCTTTGTTGATAAGAGGCTCCCGAGGTACCCTATAATAGATTGAAGAACAAGGTCAGAGAATGCGGAGTCAGGGGACAAGTAGCAGAATGGAGAGCTAGCTGGCTACAAGACAGAAAGCAGAGAGTAGGGATAAAGGGTAGCTATTCACTGTGGCAGAAGATAGGTAGTGGTGTTCCACAAGGATCAGTGCTGGGATCACTGTTGGTCACAATTTATATTAATGGTTTAGACTTTAGAATCAAAAACACAATTTCTAAATTTGCAGAAGACACCTAATTGGAGGGGTGTGTGTGTGTGTGTGTGGTGGGTGGGGGGGCGGAGCCAATACTGAGGATAACTGCAACAACTTACAAGAAGACGTTAATAAACTTGAAAAATGGGCATATAATTGGCAAATTAAATTCAACACAGATAAAAGTGAAGTATTACAACTCGACATTCAGTGCAGTACTGATGGTGCTGGCAGGCTGCAGGTCTGCTCTTATCAGCTGGCATACCTCAGTGATAACCTCTTTGTGGAAGCGCAGTCTCTGAAGGCAGGTGGGTGTCAGGCAAGTCGAGGTAAGACTGCTTCTCCTTGTACTTGCGGGGTTGTAACGTCTGGTCCTCCTCATCAGTCTGGCACATCTTACATTGGGCACATAATGCAGTGGAGCGTACCTTTGGCGATCTCGAGTCTGCTGCATGTAATTGGTCATCAAGAGAGGGTGAGAAAGGACAAGTCCCATTGCAATAGCGCTCTGTTTTCCACCGATTGGTCACAACCAATGAATGTCCTGACGAAGACACCTATTAAATTCCAATCGGTCACAGTATGGTCAAGATGTTTGGAGAGATGTTCACATCAACTCCAACGGCCTCTAGAGTACATCCGAACTATCCCGAGGTTGAAGCAGAGCAGCCTTTTAAAGGATGCGACATGTGATTTAGAACATGGCGTCCATAACGCTGTGATTTGTTCCGGTTAGTTCCACTTTTTCTGGGTGGTTTTTTGGGCGAGCGATATTGTGGGAGATGTGTGCGAGATGGTGAAAGTGACGTTGGGCGATCTCATGGCCGCTAGTTTCACTAAATATGCTCTTTACAACAAAAAAAGTGGGTGGCCGGTATTATTGAACCTCGGCGATAATTCCGTACGGAAAGTAATGCTGGGCGATATTATGGGCATTAATTTTCGCCCATTCTGATGATTCCACCCAAAAAAAGTGGGCGGGCGATATTATTTTTTCCCGGCATTACGCACATGGGGAAAATATCGTTTGGCGATAAGTTTCCAAAAAATGCCTGTCAATTTCCATTTTGTGCCAAAATGGGCGATATTTGGGTGTTATACGCCATTTCAGCGGTAAAATGGGCGTTAAGTGGGTGTTAAGCATGCAAAAATAATGGAAAATCTAGCCCTATGTCCACTGCATTTAGGGTTAGCTTTAATTTCCCCTATGTGGAAATATCCTCTCTGCATCCACATTGCCGAGCCTTCTCATTATCTTACATGTTTCAATAAGATCACCTCTCAGTCTTCTGAACTCGAATGTGTATAGGCCCAACCTCCTCAACCTATCTTCATAAGTCAAACCCTTCATCTCCAGAATCCACCAAGTGAACCTTCTCTGAACTGCCTCCAATGCAAGTATATCCCTCCTTAAATACGGAGACCAAAACTGTACGCAGTAGTCCAGGTGTGGCTTCACCAATACTCTTTACAGTTGTTGCAGGACTTCTCTGCTTTTATACTCCATCCCACTTGCAATAAAGGCCAACATTCCATTTGACTTCCTGATTACTTGCTGTACCTGCATACTAACTTTTTGTGTTTCATGCACAAGGATCCCCAGGTCTCTCTGTACTGCAACACTTTGCAATTTTTCTCCATTTAAATTATAATTTACTTTTCTATTATTTCTGCCAAAGTGGATAACCTCACATTTTCCCACATTATACTCCACCTGGCAAATTTTTGCCCACTATCTTAGCCTGTCTATATCCCTTTGCAGATTTTTTGTGTCCTCCTCACAATTTTCTTTCCCACCCATCTTTGTATCATCAGCAAACTTGGCTACATTACACTTGGTCCCTTCACTCATTCCTGGAGGATCTTTTGCTAGGAGATCATTTATTAATCCTGCTTCATTACACAGTATCAAATCTAAGATAGTCTGCTCCCTGGTTGGTTCTGCAATGTATTGTTCAAGGAAACTATCCCGGATACACTCTATGAACCCTGGCCAATTTGCTTTGTCCAATCAATATGAAGATTGAAATTACCCATGATTATTGCCATTCTTGTATTACAAGCCTCCATTATTTCTTGATTTATACTCCGTCCAATAGTGTAGCTACTGTTAGGGGGCCTATAGACTACGCCCACCAGCAACTTTTCCCCTTTATTATTCCTTATCTCCACCCAAACTGATTCAACATCTTGATACTCTGAGCCAAAATAGTTTCTCACTAACGCACTGATCCCATCCTTTATTAACAGTGCTACACCACCTTCTTTTCCTTTCTGTCTGTCCTTCCAAATTGTCAAATACCCCTGAATACTTTCTTTACATGTTCTTATATGTAACTAGAGCGTAGGACCTTCTGTGCTTGCATTGCTGCATATCACACCATGTGGTGTATTTATATACTGGTTCAGAGGTGCTATCGTCCTGCAACTCCCTGGCTCCTAACTCTGCCTCATGTCTGTACCATGTTTTCTCCTTTACTGCCCTCCTGGTTCAGGTCAGCTAATGGGATTCGATATGGAAATCTTCCTGATCTGCACCCCTCAGCCATTGGCTATGTTGAACAACTGTCAGTGTCTTTTAAGTGGGTGTGAGCATTCTAGTTCAGCAGTGAGGCGCTATGTATATTTTATTTCCGTATAGATTAACAATAATAGCTAGCTATAATACAAAATTGTCACTTATTGTTTATCAAAACAACACACACCTGCAATATAGAGTTCACAGAAAAGCTCCACAAGGGCCATTTCCCTTGCAAATAGTGACTGGATAGACCTGTAAGGTGAAGACTGGGTGACTGAATAATTAGGTGGACTGAAATCCTGCTGTTTCAATTGGCTGGCACCCTGTTGTTCATCAGTTACATGGTTGCTCAGGTAACGAAGGGTGGAGTTACTGCCTTTCAATAAAAACCGAGCAGCATAAAAGTCCGGAGGTGATTCTAGGCAGGTGTACACAAGGGTATGTTTCAGCTGTATTAAAGATATCGGTTCCCATTAACAGCAGAGTATGTGTTGAGCGCAGCAGGTTTCATTTTCTTGTTGTGAATTGTGGCTTGATGCAAGTTCAACAGGTATTTGTCAGGTTGAACTTTACTGTTCCGGGAACATCTGATGTGATTACTGGGGCAAAATTATTGATATTGTAGACTCCAGCATATACACAACTGACAGTGAAATTGTTCCAGTGCTCTGTGTTGCTAATAAGGTTTTTATTTGTTCAATAAGCTTGCATCCTGTAACGTTTACTTGTAGCTATCAGTGAGGGCTGACTAATTGTCCTTTTTAAGGCAGTAACACAAAGCTGACTGTTAAGTTTTGTTTCCCACAGGTTGAATCCAAGACCCAGACATAGTCAGATTGTGTGAGTGTTATCAAGGACACGATACCAGGTAACTTGCTGATAGAAACGGCACCCGCCAACAGTGAGTGCACGAAGGAGCAACATGGTCTGAACTGTCATTAATGGTAAGATGCTAGGGTTTCACCTTATAACTTTTATCATTTCATTTAATCTGAGGCAGGCAGAAAATGAGTGCTTTTTATTCACTGACTGCGATCGTTTCCTGCTGTCCCAGGTAAGTGCTGAGTCATACAAGGAAAGTCTGTTTTAGAAGTGGATGTTTTTTATTTAAATGAATTATGTCTTTATTAGAATGTGCAACATGTATTTCTAACTTCATGATGTCAGTAAAGTAACTTTCAGTGTTGATAAACAATAGGGATTTGTGTGAATTTATAACAAGCCTTTCATCATCATCATCACAGGCAGTCCCTCGAAATTGAGGAAGACTTGCTTCCACTCTAAAAGTGAGTTCTCAGGTGACTGAACAGTCCAAAATGGGAATTACAGTCCCTGTCATAGATGGGACAGACGGTCGTTGAGGGAAAGAGTGAGTGGGACAGGTTTGCTGCACGCTCCTTCCGCTGCCTGCACTTGATTTCTGCATGCTCTCAGCGGTGAGACTCGAGGTGCTCAGCGCTCTCCCGGATGCACTTCCTCCACTTAGGGCAGTCTTTGGCCAGGGACTCCCAGGTGTCAGTCTTTAGTAATGTATTAGACGTACAGTGGTTTTGTGTCTTGGTTTCCAATCCACTGCAGAATGCAATGCCACAATATGGGTTGACACTGGCAATTATCCATGCTGTTCTTCTGAAGCTCAGTGAAGGGAAATTGGAGAGTAAGTCAACCTATGAGACTGGCACAGTCAGTTAAGGAATGTCTTGGGAGCAAGTTACCTGCCTGCACTCTACTAATGTCAGATGTATGATGTCAGAAAACCAAAAAACCAGATGAAAAATTAAAACATGTGTCCAGAAAAATAATAAATTTACAATAACGGAAATAACTGTTAAAAGACTTTGCATCCAGTATAGGACGTCAGTTTAAATAGTTGCAATTATTATCATTTCAATTGAGGCACAAATACGCTTTTGCTTATTTGTCCTTTTTCCCTCAGTCTGCTTACTTTCCACAGGGTGACATTGTGTATTTTGTTTTCCTTTCTGTGCCTGTTAAACCTGGTTTTATCATGGAACACTTTATTGCCAAAAGTAATATCCTGTTATGGGAACGGAAGCATCGAACAAATCAGTACAGGTGCCCAGAGGTGAAACAAAAAAATGATTTCTCCTAAAATAATTCACTCGTCAACTGGCTTCATTTGTCATTTTTTTTCTCTCCCGAAGCCTGCAGCTATGTGGCCCGGAAGATGTCTGCCCTTTGTGGGCGAAAGGTACAAGATGAAGTGGCATCCGTGCCGGCACCAGCTTCAAGCCAACAGGCAAAGTGTATGTATGCAGACAACCTATTGTATCATTGTGATGTCTTCGGTACGATCTCACAAACACACAGGCTCTAAAATGGCTGATAACTTCAGGAACCTTTAAGGAGATATTTCACAACTCTCAAGAAAAATATATTCCAGTGAGGAGGAAAGGGTGCAAGAGAAAAGATAGCCATCCGTGGCTAACTAAAGAAATAAAGGACGGTATCCAATTAAACACAAGGACATACAAAGTGGCCAAAACTAGTGGGAGGACAGAAGATTGGGAAGCTTTTAAAAGCCAGCAAAGAATGACTACAAAATGATTAAGAAAGGGGAGATAGACTATGAAAGTAAACTAGCACAAAATATAAAAACAGATAGCAAGAGTTTCTATAGGTACATAAAAAAAGATAAGAGTGGCTAATGTAAATGTTGGTCCCTTAGAGGACGAGATCAGGGAATTCATGATAGGGATCATGGAGATGGCAGAAACTCTGAACAAATATTTTGTATCAGTCTTTACGATAGAGGACACAAAAAAAAACCCCAACAGTGGATAATCAAGGAGCTACGGGGGCGGGGGGTGGGGAGGAACTTAACACAATCACAATCATTAAGGAGTGGTACTCAGTAAGATAATGGGACTAAAGGCAGATAATGCCCTGGATCTGATGGCTTGCATCCTAGGGTCTTAAGAGAAGTAACGGCAGGGATAATGGATGCATTGGTTGTAATTTACTAAAGTTCCCTGGATTTTGGGGAGGTCCCAGCAGATTGGAAAACGGCAACTGTAATGTCCCTATTTAAAAAAATGAGGCAGACAAAAAGCGGTAAACTATAGACCAGTTAGCCTAACATCTGTGGTTGGGAAAATGTTGGAGTCCATCATTACAGAAGCAGTAGTAGGACATTTGGTAAAGCATAATTCGGTCAGGCAGAGTCAGCATGGATTTATGAAGGGGAAGTCATGTTTGACAAATTTGCTGGAATTCTTTGAGGATGTAGGGTGGATAAAGGGGATCCAGAGAATTTGGTGTATTTGGACTTCCAGAAGGCATTTGACAAGGTGCCAAATAAAAGGTTACTGCACAAGCTAAAAGTTCATGGGGTTGGGGTAATATATTAGCATGGATAGAGGATTGGCTAACTAACAGAAAACAGAGAGTCGGCATAAATGGTTCATTCTCTGGTTGGCAACCAGTAACTAGTGGGGTGCTGCAGGGATCAGTGCTGGGACCCCAACTATTTACAATCTATATTAATGAATTGGCAGAAGGGACTGAGTGTAATGCAGCCAAGTTTGCTGATGATACAAAGATGGGAGGAAAAGCAATGTGTGAGGAGGACACAAAAAATCTGCAAAAGGACTTACAGGCTAAGTGAGTGGGCAAAAATTTGGCAAGTGGAAAGTGTGAGGTCATGAACTTTGGCAGAAAAAAAATCAAAGAGCAAGTTATTATTTAAATGGAGAAAGATTGCAAAGTGCTGCAGTACAGCGGGACCTGGGGGTACTTGTGCATGAAACACAAAAGTTCAGTATGCAGGTACAGCAAGTGATCAGGAAGGCCAATGGAATCTTGGCCTTTATTGCAAAGAGGATGGAGTATAAAAGCAGGGAAGTCTTGTGTTATGTATTAATGCTTGGGGGTCACCAGACACCAGAGGGCGCCACAGTCGGAGGTCATCGGGCTGTATGCATGTAGCATGTGTGCTTGGTCACCTGTATATAAGCTGGGTCGGCGTCTTTGTCACGCTGGCACTCTTGGGCTGGAGTAAAGATGGATCAGGTTGCACCTGAGTGAGTTTACAGTGACCAGACTCTTGAGTCATTACAATTGGCAACGAGGTAATTTAAGATCCTACGCATGCACAATGGGCACTGTTGGAATCATGGAGGGCGAGGATTGGGCGAATTTTGTCGACCGCCTGGATCAATATTTTGTGACCAATGGCATGGAGGCAGAGGCCTACGCAGTTAAGCGCAGGGCAGTTCTCCTCACGGTTTGTGGTCCGAAAATTTATAGCCTCATGAAGAATCTTCTCTCGCCTGTACATCCAGCGGAAAAAGGATAGGAGGAATTGTATACGTTGGTGGGTAACCATCTGAAGTCAAAAGAGGGGATCATCATATCACGCTACCATTTCGACGCGCATGTCCGTGCTGAGGGCCAGGTCGTGTCAGGATTTGTCACTGAACTGCGACGTCCTGCTGAGCCGTGTAAGTTCAGGAACATGCTGGAAGACATGCTGCATGACGTCTTCGTGATAGGCATCAGCCATGATGCGATCCTCAGGAAACTGTTGGCTGCAGAGACGCTGAATTTGAAAAAGGCCATCGCGACTGCCCAGGCATGCATGACGACGGATGATAATCTGAGGCAGATATCATCAATGAGTCGGAGTTCCACAGTAAGTACTGTAAACCAAATGCCATCATCTTCGGGCAGAGCTGCTTACGCGAAACCTGCCGCTGCTCAGAGCCCGCCAACTGGTTCGATCCAGATTTCACCCTGTTGGCATTGTAGGGGCAATCATCGGCCTCATCAGTGTCGAGTTAGACAATACTCATGCAATGGATGTGCGAAAGTGGGGCATCTTCACAGGATGTGTCCACAATGGAGCAAGCGTGGTGCGGCTCACCACATGGTTGGTGAGGATCAATTCAGTGATGGTCCGGATATGCAACCCAAGGAGGAAGTGAATAGACTGTATTCGTTCCTGAGCAAGAGCCAGCCGATAGTCGTTGATGTGAAGCTGAATGGTGTGCCTGTATCAATGGAGCTGGGCACGGGTGCGAGCCAGTCGATAATGAGCCAAAGGACATTCGACAAGCTGTGGGACACTCAGGCTGCAAAACCGAAGCTGAGTCCAGTCAATGCCAGGTTGCATACTTACACTAAGGAACTCATACCGGTGCTCGACAGTGCAGCAATTGAGGTGTCATATGACGGTGTGGTTCACAACCTACCATTATGGATCATCCCACGTAATGGTCCAATGTTGTTCAGCAGGAATTGGCTCGAGAATCAAGCTGAACTTAAATGATGTCAAAATGTCAAGATGGATGATACTTCATGTGCTCAAGTATTGAAAAAGTTTCCTTCTTTGTTTGTTTGAACTGGGAATTGGTAATTTTATGGGAACCAAGGTGCAGATTCACCTGGACTCCAATGCAAGGCTTGCCTATCACAAAGCTTGTTTTGTTCCGTACATGAGGAAGAAGGTTGAAATTGAGCTTGACAGACTCCAGCGTGAATTGATCATATCACCTGTCAAGTTTAACGAGTGGGCTAGTCACATTGTTCCTGTGTTGAAGAGTGATGGCACTGTCAGGATTTGTGGAGACTACAAGGTTACGATTAACCGATTTTTGAAACAGCATCAGTATTCATTACCGAGGACTGATGACCTGTTCGTCATGCTCGCTGGTGGAAAGTCGTTCACGAAACTGGATCTGACATCGGCCTATGACCCAGAAGCCAGCTGATACTTCGAAGAAACTCACCTGCATCAACACCCATAAAGGACTGTTCGTCTACAACAGGTGTCCTTTTGGGATTTGTTCGGCTGCAGTCATATTTCAGAGGAATATGGAGAGTTTATTGAAGTCCGTTGCTAGAACTGTCGTGTTTCAAGATGACATTCTGGTCACAGGTCGTGACACTGCTGAACAATCTTGAAGTCCTACAGCATCTGGACAAAGTGAGACTAAGGCTGAAACTTCGATGTATGCATTCATGGCACCTGAAGTTGAATTCCTCAGGCGGAAGATTGCAGCTGATGGCATCAGACCCACTGATTTGAAAACTGAGGCCATAAAAAATGCACCTAGGCCTCAGAATGTGACAGAGCTGCATTCGTTCCTTGGGCTACTCAACTACTTTGGTAATTTCTTACCCAGATTGTGCACTTTACTAGAGCCACTGCATGTGTTACAAAGAAAAGGCGACAACTGGATCTGGGGTGCGTCTCAAGATAGAGCCTTTGAGAAAGCCAAGAATCTGCTATGTTCAAACAAGTTGCTTGTTCATTATGAGCCATGTAAGCGTCTTGTATTGGCCTGTGATGTTTCATCATATGGGGTTGGCTGCGTACTCCAACAAGCAAATGAATCGGGCAAGCTACAACTTGTTGCGTATGCTTCGAGAAGTCTGTCTAAAGTGGAAAGGGCTTACAGTATGGTAGAGAAAGAAGTTTTGGCCTGTGAGTATGGGGTAAAATAAATGCATCAGTACCTGTTTGGTCTTGTTTTGAACTAGAAACGGATCACAAGCCACTCATTTCATTGTTTGCATAAAACAAAGGTGTTAATACCAATGCATCATCCCGCATTCAAAGGTGAGCGCTAACATTTCTGCCTATGATTACATCATCCGTCATAGACCTGGTACTGAGAATTGTGCCAATGCACTGAGTCATCTGCCCTTACCCACAACTGAGATGGAGACGCCTCAACCTGCAGATCTACTGTTAGTAATGGATGCTTTTAAAAGTGAAGGAACCCCTGTCACTGCTCACCAAGTTAGGATCTGGACCAGCCATGACCCTATTTTATCGGTTGTGAAACGGTGTGTACTCAGTGGTGACTGATCTGCCATACCTATGGAGATGCGTGAGGAGACTAAACCTTACAACCGTCAAATGGATGAGCTGTCCATTCAGTCAGACTGTTTACTGTGGGGTAATCGTGTAATCATGCCTAAGGTAGAGAAAAATTTGTACTTGAACTTCATAACACTCATCCTGGTTTTGTCATGATGAAGTCCATTGCTAGGTCTCATGTATGGTGGCCTGGAATTGACTCTGATCTGGAATCATGCGTGCATCAGTGCAATACTTGCATGCAGCTAAGTAAAGTACCAGCGGAATCTCCGCTGAGTCTTTGATCGTGGCCATCCAAACCATGGTCGAGGATCCACATTGATTTTGCGGGCCCGTTCCTAGGAAATCTGTTTTTTGTCATAGTAGATGCATATTCTAAATGGATAGTGTGTTATTATGTCATTCAGCACGTCCACAGCTACCATTGAGAACCTTCATATCATGTTTGCTACTCACGGTTTGCCTGACATTGTTGTGAGCGACAACGGATCTTGCTTCACAAGTCTTGAATTCCAGGAGTTCATAAAACTCAATGGCATCAGACATGTGAGATCAGCTCCATTCAAGCCTGCTTCTAATGGTCAAGCAGAGCATGCTGTTCAAACGATCAAGCAAAGTATGAAATGTGTAACTCAGGGCTCACTGCAGAGACGGTTGTCATGTATATTGCTCAGTTACAGGTCAAGACCTCATACACTTACTGGGGTTCCTCCTGCTGAACTACTGATGGAGAAATCTCAAGACCAGGCTTTCTCTTGTTCATCCTGTTTTGAATGATTGTGTTGAAAACAGACGTCAAAGTCAGCAATGGTGTCATGTTCGTGTTGCCGTGTCACGTGACATCTCGGTCAACGATCCGGTTTATGTACTGAATTGGTCAAGGTCCAAAGTGGATCGCCGGCACTGTTACAGCCAAGGAGGGTAACAGAGTGTTTATTGTCGTGCTCAAGAATGGGCAAACATGCAGGAAATACCTTGACCAGTTTAAACTGCGGCACATGGATGAACTGGAACCGAGTGAGGAAGATGCAGTCAGTGACCAATCAACCATTGTTCACTCATCAGAGGACTCTGCTGACATTACTGACTCTGAACCTTCAGTCTCTGATGTGGTCATGACCACTCCCATCAGATCGGCTACTCAGCCCTCAGTCTCAACGGACTCAGAACGCTCGCCCAGAGCCAAAGTTGAACTGAGACGACCAACTCGTGAGAGGAAAGCCACAGACCGTCTTAATTTGTAAAAAGACTGTTGTTAAGATTTTAAAAGGGGGTTGTTGTTATGTATTAATGCTTCGGGGTCACCAGACACCAGGCCGGAGGTCATCAGACTGTACGCATGTGGCATGTGTGCTTGGTCACCTGTATATAAGCTGGGTGTCTTTGTCACGCTGGCACTCTTGGAATAAAGATGGATCAGGTTGCACCTGAGTGAGCTTACAGTAACTAGACTCTTGAGTCATTAGATCTTGCTACAGTTATACAGGGTATTGGTGAGGCCACACCTGGAATACTGCATACAGTTTTGGTTTCCATACTTATGAAACATAGAAACATAGAAAATAGGTGCAGGAGTAGGCCATTCGGCCCTTCGAGCCTGCACTGCCATTCAATAAGATCATGACTGATCATTCCTTCAGTACCCCTTTCCTGCTTTCTCTCCATACCCCTTGATCCCCTTGAGCCCGGATAGCTCAGTCGGTAGAACATCAGACTTTTAATCTGAGGGTCTAGGGTTCAAGTCCCTATTCGGGCGTTGCTTTTAAATCAAAATTCTCAGTTCCCTCTTTCAGACAACACCACAAAAGACAAGCCTTTCACGCTGATCTCATTCAAACTCAGGGGCACAGCCTTAAAATACAGGGGAGCCAATTTAAAAGTGAGTTGAGAAGGAATTTCTTCTCCCAGAGGGTTGTGAATCTGTGGAATTCTCTGCCCAAGGAAGCAGTTGAGGCTAGCTCATTGAATGTATTCAAGTCACAGATAGATTTTTAACCAATAAGGGAATTAAGGGTTACGGAGAGAGGGCGGGTAAGTGGAGCTGAGTCCACGGCCAGATCAGCCATGATCTTATTGAATGGCGGAGCAGGCTCGAGGGGCTAGATGGCCTACTCCTGTTCCTAATTCTTATGTTCTTATGTTAACCGTAAGGCCATATCTAACTCCCTCTTGAATATATCCAATGAACTGGCATCAACAACTCTCTGCGGCAGGGAATTCCACAGGTCAACAACTCTGAGTGAAGAAGTTTCTCCTTATCTCAGTCCTAAATGGCCTACCCCTTATCCTAAGACTATGTCCCCTGGTCTGGACTTCCCCAACATCGAGAACATTCTTCTCACAACTAACCTGTCCAGTCCCATCAGAATATTATAGGTTTCTATGAGATCCCCTCTCATCCTTCTAAATGCCAGTGAATAAAGGCCTAGTTGATCCAGCTTCTCCTCATATGACAGCCCAGCCATCCCTGGAATCAGTCCGGTGAACCTTCGCTGCACTCCCTCAATAGCAAGAACGTCCTTCCTCAGACTAGGAGACCAAAACTGAACACCATATTCCAGGTGAGGCCTCACTAAGGCCCTGTACAACTGCAGCAAGACCTCCCTGCTCCTATATTCAAAGCCCCTAGCTATGAAGGCCACCATACAATTTGCCTTCTTTACGGTCTGCTGTACCTGCGTGTTCACTTACAGTGATTGATGAACCATGACACCCAAGTCTCTTTGCACTTCCCCTTTTTCTAGTCTGCCGCCATTCAGATAATATTCTGCCTTTGTGTTTTTGCCCCCAAAATGGATAACCTCACATTTATCCACATCAAACTGCATCTGCCATGTATTTGCCCACTCACCTAATCTGTCCAAGTCACCCTGCAGCCTCTTAGCGTCCTCCTCACAGCACACACTGCCACCCAGTTTAGTGTCATCCGCAAACTTGGAGATATTACACTCTATTCCTTCATCCAAATCGTTAATGTATATTGTAAAGAGCTGCAGTCCCAGCACTGAGCCTTGCGGCACCCCACTAGTAACTGCCTGCCATTCTGAAAAGGGCCCGTTTATCCCGACTCTCTGCTTCCTGTCTTAAACCAGTTCTCTATCCACGTCAGTACATTACCCCCAATACCATGCGCTTTGATTTTGTGTACCAATCTCTTGTGCGGGACCTTGTCAAAAGCCTTTTGAAAGTCCAAATACACCACATCCACTGGTTCTCCCTTGTCCACTCTTCTAGTTACATCCTCAAAAAATTCCAGAAGATTCGTCAAGCAGGATTTCCCTTTCATAAATCCATGCTGATTCGGTCTGATCCTGTCACTGCTTTCCAAATGCGCTGCTATTTCATCCATAATGATTGATTCCAACATTTTCCCCACTACTTATATCAGGCTAACCGGTCTATAATTACCCGCTTTCTCTCTCTCCCTCCTTTTTTAAAAAGTGGCGTTACATTAGCTACCCTCCAGTCCATAGGAACTGATCCAGAGTCGATAGATTGTTGGAAAATGATCACCAATGCATCCACTATTTCTAGGGCCACTCCCTTAAGTACTCTGGGATGCAGACTATCTGGCCCCGGGGATTTATCGGCCTTGAATCCCATTAATTTCCGCTCTGATAAGGATATCTTTCAGTTCCTCATTCTCACTAGACCCACTGTCCTCTAGTACATTCGGAAGGTTATTTGTATCTTCCTTTGTGAAGACAGAACCAAAGTATTGTTCAATTGGTCTGCCATTTCTTTGTTCCCCATTATAAATTCACATGAATCCGACTGCAAGGGACCTACATTTGTCTTTAATATCTTTTTCTCTTCATATATTCATAGAAGCTTTTGCAGTCAGTTTTTATGTTCCCTGCAAGCTTCCTCTCGTACTCTATTTTCGCCTTCTTAATTAAACCCTTAGTCCTCCTCTGTTGAATTCTAAATTTCTCCCAGTCCTCAGGTTTGTTGCTTTTTCTAGCCAATTTATATGCCTCTGCCTTGGTTTTAACAAAGGATATACTTGCTTTGGAGGCAGTTCAGAGAAGGTTCACGAGGTTGATTCCGGAGATGAGGGAGTTGACTTATGAGGTTGAGTCGGTTGGGGCTCTACTCATTGGAATTCAGATGATTGAGAAGAAATGTATAAGGTTATGAGGGGGCTTGACAAGGTGGATGCAGAGAGAATGTTTTCACTGATGTGTGAGGCTAGAACTAGTAGGACATAATCTTAGAATAAGGGGCCACCCATTTAAAACTGAGATGAGGAGAAATTTATTTTCTCAGAGGGTTGTAAATCTGTGGAATTCGCTGCCTCAGAGAACTGTGGAAGCTGGGACATTGAATACATTTAAGACAGAGATAGACAGTTTCTTAACCGATAAGGGAATAGGGGGTTATGGGGAGTGGGCAGGGAAGTGGAGCGGAGTCCATGATCAGATCAGCCATGATCGTATTAAATGGCGGAGCAGGCTCGAGGGGCTGTGTGGCCTACTCCTGCTCCTATTTCTTATGTTCTTATGAACCTGTCCGGTGACCTGTTCTCTCTTTTTTTTTGTTGTAAACTGCAATGGCTGCATTACCACAGTAGTCCACTGGGTGGAGCTATATATATATTGCAATCATATTACGCTCTATAAACTGTAACGCATGCTGAACATCTATATTACTAGGGGTCAAAATTGCCCCTTATTGTGATGCCAGTTAGCAACTCTGGGGACACAAAACTCTACGCCCAGCGGGATGTGGGGGAGGGGCGTTACCGGCCCGGCACTCCGTTTTGGGTGTCGGACTTCGGCCTCAGCCGCCCTGGTGGCCTAGTGGAGGCCATCAGAGGCCGTGTAGAGTGCGCAGCGGCCCTCGCCTTTAAGCGAAGGGGAGGAGCGCTGAACCACTCCGGCGCGACACGAAGCATTCACGGAGCACTGCTGATCACACCCCAGCATCACCCCGGGACTCACCCCCAACAGGAAGTGGAGTGTGCGAGATTGCTCTCCACTTCCTCTGAGGGACAGTAATCGCGATTCCGTGGCCCGGGCGCGACTTTGGCGCCGGGTGCAAGAAGTCCCGCCCCAAGCGGGTTACCGCCCCCAGTCGGGATGCTGGGGACTTTCTCTCCTCTAGTTTAATTTTGGGCAGTCTCCTTAATTTGTGGCTTCCAATGTTTCCCTTAGCAGAGGGGTCAAAATACAGGGGACATAAGTTAAAAGTAATTGGTAGGAAGTTTAGAGGGGATTAGAGGGGAATTTTTTTCACCCAGAGGGTGATGGGGGTCTGGAACTCACTGCCTGAAAGGGTGGTAGAGGCAGAAACCCTCACCACATTTAAAAAGTACCTGGATGTGCATCTTGAAGTGCCGTAACCTGCAGGGCTACGGAACCAGAGTTGAAAAGTGGGATTAGGCTGGGGAGCTCTTTGCTGGTCGGTGCGGACATGATGGGCCGAATGGCCTCCTTCTGTGCTGTAAAGTTCTATGATTCTGTGATTTTTATGTTTACTGTAAATGCACAGGTTTTTGAGATTCCAATGTTCTTGGAATCATCTCAACAAGCTGCCATGGAACATTGGGACAATTAATCAGATGACTATTTAACTGTTTGAGCAATGTTGCTGTCAGCATGACTTTGCAGTATTCTGTTCTTTATAACAAGAACAGCCGGTTCAGGATGACTTTGCAGTGTGTTGTTGCCTTCCATTACTTAAAATAGATTAGAAACTTCTGCCAGTAACGTCTGGTCCAGCAACTGAATCATTTCTGGGAGAGAAAGGTGGAAATTATGCCTCAAAGCATTCTGATATGGAACATTAATTTTGTGATTATATTTGCAGAATTGGCTTACATTGTTCAATTAGTGGTGAAAAGCAGTGTTCGATTTAAGGAAGAAGGAATAGAGTAAATCAGCCAGCTTGCCTTTAATCTCGCAGTAGCAGTCTGACTGTGAAATGAACAATCAGATTGGAGAGTTGACATTCACTAATTCATTAGTCATCAGAGATACTACTTTGACATTGACCTCCCGAAGCTTTATAGGAGCTAAACCACTATTAAAATCATTGAACTTCCAGATATCCAAACTAGCTGAGCAATTTATTAAATCCTTAATTTGCAGTAATACTTTTTTTTTAATCCATCACTCTGATCTCTCCCTAACATTACCAACACTATTTTGGAAATGAAGGGGTATATTTTGCTCTGGAGGCAGAAATTTACAAAAGATCTGTAACTCTCCCTCACCAAGAGCAGTTAATCAGGATTTATAGCTTTATAATCTTTATGAAACAGGCCAAATTAAACATAACTCCAAGTAGCAACAGAATAATTAATTGTGCATTACAAAATATAACACTCGCATCATTATAAAACACATGATCCTTTGATTTACTGTGGAAAGCAACCTGGGGAATCTGCTAGTGCATGTATGTAAACACTTTGGCCGTTGATATTAACATGCTCCTGCCCCCACACACACCGTTCGTTTATTGTAATACCAACGGAGACCTGCATGTTTAAAATAAGAGATTTAACACTTCACTTTCTGGTTACTATTTCCACCCCATTCTTTCTCTTTCTCCATTCTTTTCTCCAACTTTTATTATTTAATTATTTTTTTCTGTTTAACCTATCTAAGCTTTTTTCTCAAACAATCATCATTGATGTTGTGGAATCAAACAGGCATATTTCCCACATTGTCTGGTCAAATCACGCGTGTAACTGAACCATTCCTGTGAAACAAGTTCAATAATTGGATAATAGAAGTGATCGATATTGAATTTACATCTATCAGGATCTGTCAGTTTGGTCCTTATTCTCTTCTCACGTAAAACTTAAGACAAGATCATGTTAATATTTCCAAAGGAACATATATTGACCTCTTTGGAATCATTCTGAACAATGTGGATAATGCATCTTGGAGATTTTAGAGTTTAAAATTGCCAGCTTATTCTTTCAGCTTTTTCAGGCCTATAAAACTTCTTGTACCTCCCCACACAACAGCAAGGTTCGCAGAACTACTTCTGCCAAATGGAAGAAAAGCTCAAGTTCTTGAAGCTCCTAAGATGTATTGAACAACTGTAAGGGATTCTCGGGGAGTGTTGTTGTGCCTTGGGTGTCTCTCTCTGGGCTTCTGCCCTCACAGCTTATGCCTGGCTTGTGAGGTACCCTGAGTGCTGCAAGAGCACCCCTGGAGAGACTCTGTCCACAGCTTATGAAGGGGGTTTTGAGACTCGTGCGTCCCCACAGCTTACGCCTAGCCTGTGAGGCACCTGTGAGTGTCAAACACTCCAAACACCTTCTTCCTAAGCCTGTGACACACAGTTGAGCGTTTTCGAGGCGCTCCTAGCTTCCCTTACACTGTTCTGACATAAGACTCACAATCAGGAGATGTAATACAATAGAATTGAGACAAGGTGATTCCAAGAGGAACTTAGACTTCCAATTTATTTGACAAGGTGTATCTCAACAAACAGCCATACACCAACAAAACAATCCCCCTAAATCCCACTAAACGGACACAATGGAAATTTTTACACCAGTTTAGCAGTACAATGCCCAATCTCCCACCTTTCCTGGCCTAACTGAGTTGGGAGTTCTGGGGACCAGAGGTTATACTCACTACTGTGCCTTTTGCAGTCTGGTGGTTTGTTTCTTCTATCTTCAGTGTCTTCAGACACTGGTTGTCCTTCAGTGTCGAGAGGCTTGCTGGTTGTTGGATCACGAGAGCAGAGAAGCAGAACACACAGTGGGTCAGAAACCCCTTATTATCAGTCCACCTCTCGTGCTGAAATCGATCCTTCCCATTGGTGGGCTTTGTGATTTTGAAAAATGCAGCAGTTTTAGATTATTGCGGGTTTTTTCCACTGCTGTTAACCTACTCAAGGTTTGAGTAGATGTTGATTGCTTTGGCCTCCTGTAGCTATTGTGTAGGCCCTTGGTTTGTTTTGGGTTCCCTAGTTTTCTGAAGGTCTGCATAATTTCCCTCCATAGTGTAAACATGGGGAAGACAGTAGTCCGATAATGGCGATGAATCAGTCCCACAGTTTTCGAGCAAGTGCTCTCCCATTGGCTTGAAAGCCCCATGCTTCGGGCTGACTCTGTCCCACCATTGGCCCTCCGGTGTCCTCCCCCGTCCAATCACTGCTCTGCCAAGATCAAACCGTCTCGGTTTCAATTCACATTGCAGCACAGACAGATCCCACAGCTTTTTTCCTTCTGGTAAAATGAGGGTTTTTTCGTCCTCCCCTACATAATCCCCCATCTGACACCACTCGAGTGTGTCAAAGTTCAGGGTGGTGAGAAAACCCTAGGTCTCCCAAATTGCCCAACTTTCCCCAATTTAACTCTAAACTGATCCCGTCGACATATATCATAATTCCTTTTAACGCGGTACAAAACACAGAATCCAACAGGTTACAATATACGACAGCAATATACATATATGTACTTAAGGTTACAGTAGTAATTGTACATTGAGTCTCATTTCAGTCTTAACCGTAAAACAAAGAAACCTGCCCTGCAAACTCCCCATGTATGAAAACGCAGTCATCGCTGGGAATAACAAAACCGCTGAAGTGTCGCAGTCAAGCTTTGTTTACATGCCTTGAGTGTTTAGCAACAGCTCCTGTCTGTGTAGTAGCCTGAGGAACTGCTTTCTTTTTCTTTTTCTCCTGAGCTTACAGCTTGTAACTAGCAGATATGCTACAATCAGGAGTTGGCCGATTACTAAGGCATGCGATCCCACCCGGATCCACGTAGGTATGTCTGCCCGTATCCCCAAATCCCACCATGCTGGGGGTTTAATCTGGGCAATCTCCCCTGCTAGAATTTCAGTTTTCTGCTCCATGGTGTAAAAATGTTTTTGAGACAAATCCACTGTCTGGAGGAGGGCTGTAAGTTTCTCAGGTAGTGGGGCAATGGGATAGCCAAAATGGGCGACATATTGTTGTAGGTGGCTGAGGTTGTTTTTGTAAAGTCCTGTCCCCTCAGTACAGATTCTCACGAGGCATGTAGTGAAGTCAAGGTCACTCTGGACCTGCACCTTTATTTCACAGCTCTGGAATGCTGCACTTGCCTGAGATCTGTCCTTATATACCTGTCTCTTCCAAGTGCACCCCTGGTGGTAAGGTATGCTGGTGGTTACAGGTCATATCTTCTTAGTCATGTATAGCATGTTAGAATACAGTTATATATAATAATGTAAGATACATGACATCGCCCTCCCCCAAGGTCTTATTGTCTATATAGGTTCAGTCTCTCATGTGGTCTACGCTCTCGCGTGGAGCGTCTGAGTTGTGGTTCAGTTGTTTGCCTTGGTGTCTGTTTTTCTTTGGGTGTGGTTGCTGGTATCTCGCCTGGGCTGTCTGTTTCGATTGGTGGTGATTGTTGTTGACTCACCTGGGCTGTCTGTTGGGATTGCCCTTTCCTCAGGTTGTTCCCTCTGTCTATCCACCAGGTGTGGTGCGAGTTCCACATTGTAGTCTGCCTCTGGTTCTGCAGTGTTGTTGGTAAATCTGCTTTTGATTTGACTGGATAGACAGAGGGAACAACCTGAGGAAAGGGCAATCCCAACAGACAGCCCAGGCGAGTCAACAACAATCACCACCAATCTACATGCCTCCAGCAGGTTTTGCCATTGTCCATTTGTACTCACCAGTAGCCTGTTTCCTTCCTTGCTCGTTACTGTCCCTGCAAGCCATTTGGGACCCCTGCCATAGTTTAGTACAAACACTTTGTTCCCTATCTCATTCCATCTCCCCCTCGAATTTCTGTCATGGTACTCAGTCAGCTTAAGGTGCTTTGCCTCAACGATTTTGTGCATGTCTGGGAGGATTAATGAGAGCCTAGTTTTTAAAGTCCTTTTCATCAACAGTTGCACGGGGGGGGAATCCCAGTCAGTGAGTGCGGACGAGATCTGTATGCCAACAGCAGTCGTGACAGGCGACCCTGCAGCTTGGGACCTTGGATTTTAAGCATGCCTTGTTTAATGATTTGCACTGCTCTCTCCGCCTGGCCGTTGGAGGCCGGCTTGAACGGTGCCGTCTTGACGTGTTTAATGCCGTAGTCAATTATAAAATCTTGGAATTCTGCGCTGGTGAAGCACGGACCATTGTCACTGACCAATATGTCAGGGATTCCGTGTGTTACAAACATGGTTGCGAGGCTCTCCACAGTGGTTGAGGTTGTGCTCGAGTTTAAAATGGTGCATTCAATCCACTTTTAAAATGCATCTACAACTTCGAGGAACATTTTGCCCATGAATTAGCCCACATAGTCTACGTGCACCCACGACCACGGTTTGGTAGGCCAGGGCCAGGGGCTCAGGGGAGCCTCCCTGGGGGCATTGCTGAATTGAGCACAAATGGTGCACCGTCGGACGCAGAGCTCCAAGTCTGCGTCAATACCAGGCCACCAGATGTGGGATCTGGCTGTGGCCTTCATGAGAACGATCCCCGGGTGCTCGCGGTAGAGCTCCCGGACAAATGCCTCTCTGCCCCACAGAGGCATGACTACTCAGCTGCCCCACATCAGGCAGTCTGTTTGTAGTGATAGCTCATGCATGCGCCTGTGAAAGGGTTTTAATTCCTCGGGGCAGGCATCGCGAGCCTCTGCCCAGTCACCGGTTAGGACACATCTTTTTACTAAGGATAACGTGGGGTCGCTGGCCGTCCAGGCTTTGATTTAGTGAGCCGTCATGGGCGAACCTGTGGACTCAAAGGCATTGATTGCCATGACTATCTCACAGTCCTGTTCGTCAGACCCTTCCGTGGTCGCCAGGGGTAGCCTGCTGAGCACATCGGCACAGTTGTCTGTGCCTGGTCTGTGCCTTATGGTATAATCGTAGAACCCAGCATGAGTGCCCACTGTTGAATTCGCACCGCGGTGTTGCCGTTTATTGCCTTGCTCTTGTATAGGAGTGACGTGAGGAGCTTGTGGACGGTTTCTAACGTGAACTTGGCCCCGAAAAGGTATTGGTGCATCTTTTTGACACCGTAAACGCACGCGAGCGCCTCCTTCTCTACCATTCCGTACCCGCGCTCCGCCCGTGAAAGTGACCTGGAGGCATAAGCTATGGGTTGTAATTTGCCCGCACTATTGACATGTTGCAAAACGCACCCGACCCCATACGCTGACGCATCGCATGTGAGAACTAGCTTTTTAACTGGATCAAAGAAAGTCAAAACACTGTTGGAACACAGAAGGTTGCGTGCCTTATTGAAGGCGCGTTCCTGGGCGTCCCCCCAAAACCAATCGCAACCCTTCCTGAGTAGCACTTGGAGAGACTCCAGCAGTGTGCTTAAGTTCTGCATAAAGTTCCCAAAGTAATTGAGTAGCCCGAGAAAGGCGCGCAGTTCTGAGACATTCCGGGACCTGGGTGCCAGGTGAATTGCTTCTGTTTTGGACTCTGTGAGGCGGATTCCATCAGCGGCAATCCTTCTGCCCAAAAATTCAACTTCGGGTGCGAGAAACAGGCACTTGGAATTCTTGACTCGTAGGCCTACCCGATCCAACCGCTTTAGTACTTGCTCCAAATTACGGAGATGGGAGTCGGTGTCCCTGCCCGTGATAAGTATGTCGTCTTGAAATACAACCGTCCCCAGGATGGACTTGAGCAGACTCTCCATGTTGCGCTGGAATATGGCAACTGCCGACCTGATGCCAAATGGACATCGATTGTACATGAAAAGGCCTCGATGTGTGTTGATGGTGGTGAGTAGCTTGGATTCCTCGGTCAATTCTTGCGTCATATACGCAGATGCGAGGTCTAGTTTTGAGAAAAGTTTACCTCCCGCCAGTGTGGCAAATAAGTCCTCCGCTCTGGGCAGCGGGTACTGGTCCTGTAGGGAGACTCTGTTTATAGTAGATTTGTAGTCCCCACAGATTCGTATGGATCCATCAGGCTTCATGACTGGGACGATGGGACTTGCCCAGTCACTAAATTCCACAGGTGATATAATGCCTTCCCGCAGAAGCCTGTCTAGTTTGTGTTCAATCTTTTTCCTTATCACATAGGGTACAGCTCTGGCCTTGTGATGGACCGGTCTAACATCCTGTGTGATGTAGATTTTGACTTTGGCCCCTTTGAAAGTGCCCACACCTGGCTGAAAGAAATGTTCAAATCGCTTTATAACTGTTGAGCAGGAGGTCCGTTCCTCTAATGACATGGCATGGACATCATCCCATTTCCAGTTTAGTTTTGCCAGCCAGCTTCTCCCTAGCAGTACTGGGGGGTCTCCGTGGACAATCCAAAGGGGAAGTCGGTTCACTGTCCCTTTGTGTGTGACAGAGAGCATGGCGCTGCCGAGGACTGGTACGATTTCTTTGGTATAGGTCCTTAGTTTGGTGTCGACCCTTGTGAGTTTTGATCTGTCTCTTTTATGCGGCCACAGTTGTTCAAATTGTTGAGCACCCATGAGAGATTGACTCGCTCCCGTATCCAGCTCCATGTTGACAGGTATCCTGTTGAGTAGGACTCTCATCATTATAGGAGGCGTCCTGTTGTAGGAGCAGCGGCCATTGATCGTGTTGACCCACTGTACATCGGTGTCCCGGGTCCTGTCCCCACCGTCTTCTGGTCCGCTTTCCGACCCATCCGATTCGTATACCAGCCGAGCTGCCGTTTTTTTTGCACTTGCGGGCCAAATGCCCTGTATATTCACAGATCCTGCAAACAGCCTGCTGAAATTGACATCCCCTTGACGAGTGCCCACCCCCACACTCCAGCACAGACTGCTTGCAAAGAATGAGCTGCATCTGGCTGATCTCTCTTGAGCTTCTCTCAGTTTGTAGTTGATTGCTTGCATTGTGGGTTGATGAGGTGTGAACGTCCATTCCTGTGGCCCTTGATGGCTTCTGACGCCACTGCCTGCTGTCGAGAGCCTGTTCTCCCGATTTTGTCTGTGTGTGGGGGTAGCAGCTTGTTTAATGCTGTGAACTTCTTGTTTCGATATTTCGTTAGTTGTCGTACCTGCTTTGTAAATCAACCTCGTTTCTTCTTCCCCTACCAAGAATGTCTGTGCAACCAGTGCTGCTGCCTCTGAGGTCAGGTTCTTGGTCTCTGAGCTTTCGGAATATGCCTGCGTGACCTATTCCTTCAATGAAAAAGTCTCTCAGCATTTCTCTCCTCAGTTCATCGGAGAACTCACATAAACTAGCCAACCTCTGAAGTTCCGCCACGAAGTCGGGTATGCTCTGGCCCACACAGCGTCTGTAGTTGTAGAACCTGTGTCTGACCATGTGTAGGCTGCTCGCTGGCTTCAGGTGATCTCTTACCAGTGTGCTCAATTCTTCAAACGACTTGCTTGCTGGTTTCTCGGGTGCCAGCAGATCCTTCATTAAAGCGTATGTTTTCGAGCCACAGCTGGTCAAGAGATGGGCTCTTCTCTTGTCTGCTTTGTCGTCTCCTAACCAGTCTTTGGTTACAAAGCTTTGCTGGAGCCTTTCTATAAAGTCCTCCCAATTGTCTCCAGCATTGTACTTTTCATCAGATCCGTTGTTCGCCATTCTGTGGATTCTGTAATCCCGAAACTCGTCGCCACTGTAAAGTCCTGTCCCCTCAGTACAGATTCACACGAGGCATGTAGTGAAGTCAAGGTCACTCTGGACCTGCACCTTTATTTCACAGCTCTGGAATGCTGCACTTGCCTGAGACCTGTCCTTATATACCTGTCTCTTGCAAGTGCACCCCTGGTGGTAAGGTATGCTGGTGGTTACAGGTCATATCTTATTACAGTCATGTATAGCATGTTAGGATACAGTTATATATAATAATGTAAGATACATGACAGTTTTGTACCATGAGGTGAATCGTGGAAGGTTCAGGGATGGGTGTGATTCTGGTGTGTACCACTTGAACCTCTGCCCTGGGTTTAAAGCAGAAGCTGCTGTACGGTATTGGACACCACCTTCCCGGTCCGTGTTCATACCGTTGGGCACTTGTGGTGACACAATATGTCCCACTGCCTACATATGCTACCTGTGGAGGCATGTGCTTAGGGGCCATTACCTCCATTGTGCAATTGATGGGCTCTGCCCCAGCTGAACCCGCATTGTGGCCTTGCAAAAGCGTTCAAGTGCTGGGGGCACAGGATTACCTGTGCTCCCCTGCTCCCACATTGTGACATAAGGTGGGACCTCTTGGAATCGAACATGCACCCCTCCACGAATGACTCCCACATTCTCCACTCGGTACAGGGTTACTGGTCGTGGGGACGCCCCCATCACGGGCATCCTGACCACCACACCCATGATGGTATGGTTTGACTTTCCACAGTCCACCGGTACCGGGTAGGCTTCTGACGCTACACGAAGTTGGCAAGGATTCAAAACATTATCATAAGGGTGCAGTGCTGCTAAGTGCTGGTTGCTGATCCAGGAGGGGACCTTTCCTGTCTCAGATCCTCGAGGTTACTCCATCCCTCTCCCAGCAACCAGGCCCCATAGAGCACGCACACCTCATTTTGGGCGATTTGATCGGAGGCGTTTCTATCCTCCCGAATCAAGGCATTTACAGCCCTGGCCTGTGCCTCCAATTGAGAGATAATCTCCTTTTAAGTGAACTGTCATTGCCACCTCTTCGTGGAGCGCGGATCCCACTACGGTATTCTTGTCCCCCAGGATTTTGCGCAGCTGATTCTTTAACCCATTTATCTGGAGGGCCAGCTGCATGTTATCCAAACTGTTTATGGCGGACGCCCCGGTGTTAAACCCCGTGAAAAAGTCATTTAAAGTGCCACGCCTCTGCCTGCCCGGTTCGGCCCTATCCCACTGTTTATACAAGTCTGTCACTTTGACATTTCCGAAGTCTAGTTCATAGAACTTCCGGAACATCTCCCGCAGCAGAGCCTGGTATAACAGCTCGGTTTCCCAGGGACACCACGTAGGTAGGCGGACTTCTGTCAGATTTAGCACCACTGATGCCACTGCGTAGTGTACCCCCTGATAAAGTAGTTTCTCGGTAGGGACCAACACTAAACCATTCCCCGGCCCTCTGGTTGTTGTCGGGCACCTGTGTGGGACGGTGGGCTTGCCCGTGGGTGGGGGTTTTCTTTCCCGAACTACAAGTTCAGTGGCGTTTACTGGTACCCGGGGATTGGGGATCACGCACGTCTCCCCGCTGCGATCCCATACCACCCCATCCCCGACATCCTGCCACCACCTATAGAAAGCAATGGGGACCCCCTCTGAACACACGCGAGTGGATCCCCACAAACACAAATAAATTCCTTGGTTATACGCCCACCATTTCTCCCAGCACACCGTGACCCCGCCAGATGAACACATGATGGTTCGGTAGGTATCATTATCCAGACGTTCCCAGTCCGAGTGTCGGTCTTCCACGTCCTCTTGAGCTTTCTGAGCCACCACCACCGTCCCAGAGGTATGTCCCCTTGGCAAGTTAGGCATACCTTCCTGCCTTCTGTCACACTCACTCTGGAAGTGTCCACAGTGATCTCCGGGCAGGGGATGGAGGCTTCTCCGTAGGTGAAGTCCTTATGGTTGGAGTACTTGATGGAGTTCGATCCCAACCACCCAGGCCATCTCCCCTTGTGGGAGTAGGTGACCCGGCCATCCGCCGCCGGAGTCCCTTCTCCTGTGGTCACTGTCGGCGCTCTGCCCCCGGAGCATCCGAAAACTAGGGAGTCCTCGGTGTCCCCTCGGTGCCCGCTGCAGATCCTTAGCGATACCAGCATCACTAACGTCCAGTAGGGAGGTGTTGACATCTGAAAGGCAAGAAGAACATGGCTTTGCCTTGAGAGACCTCTCCAGGCTCGGCCCGCGTAACATGTTCCGAACACAAAAATGCTGTACCCAACCGTCACTGCCTTACCTAAACACATATGCACACAACACAAAGTAACAAAACAGGAAAGGAAAATATATACACCGCCACCCGTCCCCGGGTGGCCAGGCTACATCCGGTCACTGTACAGGCATCGTCGACCACTCGGCTGACCGTACCCTGGGGACCAGGATGCCCTCCGCTGAGGGGCTCGTATAGTCCCCCTTAATGCGTCTTGTGCCGCCCTCCAAGGCCCTCCCGAACCCCGGATAATCGGTGGGAGACCCTTGCTAGCGCAACAGAGCACCCTCCCTGTTGTCTTTCGCCTTCTCGGTCTGGGGCGGGGAGCTAAGTAAACAGGGGACCACGGCGCCCTGGGCTGTGGCACTCTGTCACTCCTCCTTACTGTCGGTGCAGAGTCCCACGTTATGGGCTGCAATGCTATCTCCTCCACCTCCTGGGTTAGCCCCGGCTGATCCACCATGGGAAGTTCAGCTTCCCCTCAGACCTTGTTAATGGTAGAGCCTTTCTCCCTACTTCTGTTAGTGGGCTGGGAACCTCTACCCAGTAAGATAGCCTTACAGGAGCAGTGAACCATCCCCGGCTGTAGAGCTTTGGGGCCCGCTGCCTCCTCCGGAGCCTCCAAATCCACCGGGGCCTTTCTTCCCCCAGTGCCTGATTCCCTTCCCTTGCTCGTCCCCTCTGTTTTTTACCTCTTTTAGGGTCAAACAATTTGCACTGATGTGATACCACTTCACCCGGCGAGGCAATCGAACCGCATAGACCATAGGGCTAGCCTTGTCGACTATGCTGTATGGTCCCATATACAGTGGTTCAAATACCCCGACCTGGTCACCCACCTCCCAATCATGGTGACTGTGGGGTTCCAGCAGCAGCAGATTGGCACGGTGCTGTTTACCCATGTTGTTGGCCGCCTGCCAGTGAATCTGTTGAAGCTGTTCAAACAGATTCCTGACGAAGCGGTCCCAGTTCACCTCTCGAAGCTGCCCTTCGGTGAGAACCAGCGCCAACACATGCACTGGGGTTCTCATGATCTGGCCAGTCATCAGCTCATGGGGTGAGTACCCTGTGCTCTTTGACTTACTGGCCCGGATTCCCAAGAGGACCAACGGTAAGACCTCCACCCACTTGTTCGGTGAATCTCCCGTCTCCTTGCGCAGCCTTTCATTTAGGGTCCGGTTCAGGCGTTCTACGGGGCCTGAGGACTGAGGGTTGTAGGCGACATGCCATTTGGCTCTTATCCCCAACACCTTTAGGGTGGCCTACATCACCTGGCCGGTGAAGTGGCTTCCCCGGTCGGACTCCATGATTTGAGGTAGACCCCACCGAGAGAACACCTCCCTCACCAGGATTTCTGCAGTCCCCACCGCGGTAGCTGTTCGCCAAGGGAAGGCTTCCACCCACTTGGAAAACACATCCACCAGGACGAGGCAGTATTTATAACCTGGTCGGCCGGTACGGGTCCGATGTAGTCGATCTGGATCGACTGCCATGGTCCCTCTACCCGCCTGATGTGTCCCATAGACACCTTCCTTTTCTGAGGGTCTGGGTTGTTTGCAGCGCAAACCAGACAGCCCACACAGAAGTCGCGGACGTCTTCCCGGAGGCCTGGCCACCACCCTGCCTTTTCTACCCATTGCCAGGTAGATTCCGGCCCAGGGTGTCCCGCACCTGGACCTTCATGGGCCAGCTGAAGGAATTCCCTCCAGTGTTGTGGCGGCACTACCCATTTGTCCCCTTTAAACAACATGCCTTCCCGCACAGCAATATCTGCAGCACTGTATGGGCCCTCCGCCTTTTCCCCCTTTTTGATAGCAGCCAAGGCAGCCTTCAGGACCGGATCCTGCATCTGGACTACTTTAAGGTCCGGGGCTGCAGTCGCCCCTATGCTCCCTTGTGTCCCTGGCTTGCTTCTTGCTGCTGCTATCCTGCCTGCCTCGTATGGGTCCCATGGGCGACCTGTACGAGCACCTCCCCTTGCCAGCAGGTCTGCCTGCTGGTTATCTTCCCCCCGTGGCTCAGTTTTGGAGTGGGCCTTTACCTTATGGATAATACATCCCCGGTTTCTCCCACTGCAGCCATGATCCTTTCTAGCAGGGGTTTGGTCACAAGGGGCTTCCCATTCACAGAGGTGTACCCCCGGCGTGACCAAATCGCCAGATACTCTGTACATGAATTGCAAGTGAACATGCTGTCCGAGCAAATCGTGTGTGGGGTAGGGAATTCCTTGGGGTGTGTGACCACATACATCATCACCGAGAGTTCCGCCTGCTGGGCGCTCAGGGTGCATGGGAGTTTAAGAGCCAAGGCAATCCCTGCCTTGGGATCCCAAACTCCGCAGCCCGTGAGTCTTGTACCCGCGGACACTGAACTGGAGCCATCAACATAGATCTCGCAGCCTGTGGGGTGTATCCCTGCCCGAAATCCAAAGTTGATGTCCCATACCCCCTCCACAGAGCATCTATGCGGCTGCCCTGGATAGATTAAATTTGCTGCGAGCCTAGGCTCGCAGAGGCCCTTGACCTTTAAAGTCATCTGGGAGAGGAGGAGGGTCCAGCGAGTGATTCTAGCACTGCTCACTGTCCCATCCTTAATCCTCCCGTCCAACAGCATCTGCGTCGGGGTATGATGGGTGAGGAGTGTAATGGGGGATACCCCGGTAAAGATCTGAGCTCTCTTTACTGCCCAGTGGGTGGCAAGCAAGTGCCTCTCACAATTGGAGTATCCCTTTTCTACCTCCGTGAGGACCCTGGAGGAGTACACCACTGGTCTCAGCTGACCGTTTCGCTCCTGGAGCAACACTGCACTTAAGCTGTCGCTACTGGCTGCCACCTCCAGGAAGAATTCCTCCCCCCCATCAATTGCCCCTAGGGCTGGTGCTACCTGCAGGTTTCTCTTAAGACGGACAAATGCTGCCTCACAGCCCTCGTCCCATTCCCACTCGACCCCCTTGTGTAGGAGTCTGAGCAGAGGGGCGGCAGTGGCTGCATAGTCCTCGATGAAGTCCCTACAGTAGCCAGTGATTCCCAGGAAAGACCTTACCCCTGACACATCCCTAGGGACAGGGAGTTCCTGCACTGCCTTTCTTCTAGCCTCATCAATGGCCCTTTCTCCTGCCCTTATCGTCAGGCCCAGGAATTTTACTTCTCCTAGACCTATCTGGGCTTTCTTGGGGTTAACTTTAAAACCCCTTCCTTCAATAAGACCAGCAGTTCAGCCAGCAGTGAACCATGTTCCTCACTGCTGTCTGTGAACAACAACAGGTCGTCCACATACTGGACCAGCTGGTGTGGTTGGCTGAAGCCTTTTAAGCAGTTCACCATGCATTGGTGAAAGATGCTGGGACTATTATGAAAGCCCTGTGGGAAGCAGCTCCATGTATACTGCTGTTCCCGGAAGGTGAAGGCAAACTTGTACTGGTCTTCCCTCCGTACAGGGATAGACCAGAACCCGTTGGATATGTCCAACACTGTGAACGTGGTTGCGGATGCAGGGATTTCCCCTATCAGATCCGCAACCGCCGCTACTGTGGGGGCACAAGCTGGGGTGTTTTTATTCAGCACCCTATAATCCACCATAGCCCTCCAAGAATTGTCCGGTTTCCTAACCGGCCAAAGCAGGGAGTTGACATGGGTGGCTATTGGTCTCTTAACACCCTGCTCGACAAGTGAGCTTAAAGCTGTCTCCAAGTCTGCTTCTGCCTCTCGGGGAAAGTCATACTGCTTTTGCGGGCAGGCCATGGGATCCCCATCTATTCTAACCTCCACTCCTGTGACTCTCCCACAATCGTGTTTATGGGTGGCAAATGCTGCAAGATTTGCTTGCACATAGGCCCGGTACTCAGCCGGGGTGTTACCGACCAGAACCTCCAGGTCGTAACCCCCTTTTGGCTTCATTGTACACAGAGTCCCTTTTCCCTGTTTCTTATCAATAACCATGACTTCTCCCTCTGCTCCCGTGCCCACTGTGCCCCATAGACAGTGATTCCTCAAGTGTGACTAGGATCTGCCGAGCGATGATGAAATCAGCCCCCAAGATCCCTTTTCCTACCTGCTCCCAATTCATCAGGACGCACTTCCATTGTGTTTGGAGTGCTCCTAAACGAACTGCGAGCGGGACTGAGAAAAACCCAGCCTTCTCATTTCCTGTGAGCCCAATTAGTTGATATGGCACCCCGTTTGATAGAGGTGAGGTTGCAGGGTCCTCCGAATGGACTATCGTGCTGGAAGCACCAGTGTCCAAAAGGTAAGTACCCAATACACCCTCAACCTCCATCTTGACCCAGGGTTGTCCCCAGGGGTCGTATTCTAGTGGGCACAGGTATGCAGGCTGGGTCTGGGCTAGTCACGGCCTCTGTACTGGCAGGGTTGCTGGTGCTTCCCTGCCTGTTGCCGTGGCTACCTTCCCAGTCCCCTCCAGCGCTGTCCTCACTGCAGCTACTATCTCATCAAGGGATGGTGAGGAGCTCCCTCCACTTCCCCAACTCTGGGCGGCTCCTGAAGGACTTCTCCCCCCATATCTCTTTACTGGGCTCCTGCAATCCCTTTTAAAATGCCCAGCTTTCCCGCACCCGTAGCACACTCCCTCCTTATCAGACGAGCGGCCACCCTCCTGGTGCCATTCCCTTTTAGGAATCAAGTTGGGTTTTACTTCATTTACCCGACCTTTGGAGGTTTTCTCCTCCTCCCCTCCTCCATTCCGTTGGACCAGTGCCAGTTGCCTGACCACTGCTTCCTCGGTGAGGTTGGGGTCCCGGGAATCGAACCACAGTTCTGTCCTGGCCTTGAGCCAGGGCAAGCAGTTTGCCACCAGCATCCTCAGCCAGTGGCCAGTCTGTACCGCGGAAAGATTCGCCCAGTCGAGGAGCTCCCCACAGGCTGTGTGGTATACCACCCACAGCCTGTCCGCAAACGCCTGCGGGGTTTCCCCTGCGAGCTGCCTTGTCCTTTCGACCCGTTCGAAAGGACTGCTGTCATCGAAGCCCATAGCCTCAAGGATGGCCCTCTGGACCTCAGTAAATGTGCGCTGTCCCCTCCGGCATTCTGCCAGTAGGGCCTGGTACAATTTGCTGTCCAGAGAGAAGAGCAGCAGCTTGGCTGTCTCTTCCTCGTCGCACCCATTAATTTCCCCTGCCTGCATCACCTCCATGAAGTGGATAGACGGGTCCTCGCTGCGAGTGACTTTGACCAAATGGGCCACCATGGCCCTGAGTGATTGAACGCCATGGGGAATAATAAAGTCGCTCTCCAGCGCTCCCTGACCTTGGCCACCTCCCTGTGGAGGACCGTACTTGCGCTGCCTGACCGGGCACATCCGCCCTGGTTTAGGATCTTTCTGCGCTGGTCCCACTACCTCCAGCTGTCCCACCATACCCGGTGCAGCAGACAGTGCCTGGTCGCCTGATCCAGTCCTTAACCGACCCTCGGCGGGAGCTTCACATCCCTGCTGCTGAGCGGGACACATTGGTCCTGCCCCCAGCACTGGGTATGCTACTACCTGTGTGCCCCGCTCTTCCTGGTACCCCACCGGACAAACCATGGGTGCCTCAGGAGGTGGTCAGGCGTCTCTTGCCTTTGGATTCTCCTCTACCCCCCAATACTCTCCTTTGTCCCCTGTGGACCCTCCAGGTCCTATCAGGACGACCATCCCCTTTGCCTGGGATAGAGCGTGGGTGAAAGTTTTAATCCTCTACTGGCAGGGACCGTGATCTGCAAACTCACTGCTACTGGCCACTTTATAGGCTGCCTGTAAGTCTTTTAATTTATTCTCTAGTTCCCAAATTTTCTGGGTGTACCAAGAGTTCTGTTCCCGGAGGGACCCCTCACTACCCTTGGCCTCAGTGACCTGACACTGAAGATAGTCCCGGCTATTTCGGAAGGTCTCCTCCATCTGCCTCTTCCCTTGCTGCTCCTCAGCTAATTCGGCCAGCAGGTTGTCCCCAACCGCAGCCCGGATAGCAGAGAGCTCCTCTGATTTCTGAAGACTCTGTTCCAAGTCCTTCACCCGCTGGTCGAGCTTTCGGACTTGGCGGGTGAAGCAGATAAGCCAGATGGCCTTTTCCACCCTGCGGTTGTGGTCCTTCCCTGCTGTCCACTGAGCAGCAGCATCCACTGGGCGCTCTGCCCGTGTGAGGGCTTGCACCCAAGGTTTGGTGAGGTTCACCTTGCCAAAAATGTATGAGGAAATTCTCTCCTCCATTTTAGTTTCCTCTCATCACCTCATCTGTTATATTAACATCTTCTGTTTGCTTATGTCCTGCTGCGGTCACCATGTTCTGTAAGGGGTTCTCGGGGAGTGTTGTTGTGCCTTGGGTGTCTTCTCTGGGCTTCTGCCCTCACAGCTTATGCCTGGCCTGTGAGGTACCCTGAGTGCTGCAAGAGCACCCCTGGAGAGACTGTGTCCACAACTTATGAAGGGAGTTTTGAGACTCGTGTGTTCCCACAGCTTATGCCTAGCCTGTGAGGCACCTGTGAGTGTCAAACACTCCTAACCTCTTCTTCCCTAGCCCATGACACACAGTTGAGCATTTTCGAGGCGCTCCTAGCTTCCCTTACACTGTTCTAACATAAGACTCACCATCAGGAGATGTAATACAATAGAATTGAGACAAGGTAATTCCAAGAGGAACTTAGGCTTCCAATTTATTTGACAAGGTGTATCTCAACAAACAGCCATACACCAACAAAACAATCCCCCTAAATCCCACTAAACGGACACAACAAAAATGTTTACACTAGTTTAGCAGTACAATGCCCAACCTCCCACCTTTCCTGGCCTAACTGAGTTAGGAGTTCTGGGGACCAGAGGTTATACTCACTACTGTGCCTTTTGCAGTCTGGTGGTTTGTTTCTTCTATCTTCGGTGTCTTCGGACACTGGTTGTCCTTCAGTGTCGAGAGGCTTGCTGGTTGTTGGATCACGAGAGCGGAGAAGCAGAACACACACTGGGTCAGAAACCCCTTTTTATAGTCAGATTATCCAGTCCGCCTCTCGTGCTGAAATCGATCCTTCCCATTGGTGGGCTTTGTGATTTTGAAAAATGCAGTAGTTTTAGATTATTGCGGGTTTTTTTCCACTGATGTTAACCTACTCAAGGTTTGAGTAGGTGTTGATTGCATTGGCATCCTGTAGCCATTGTGTAGGCCCTTGGTTTGTTTTGGGTTCCCTAGTTTTCTGAAGGTCTGCATAATTTCCCTCCATAGTGTAAACATGGGGAAGACAATAGCCCGATAATGGCGATGAGTCAGTCCCACAGTTTTCGAGCAAGTGTTCTCCCATTGGCTTGAAAGCCCCATGCTTCGGGCTGACTCTGTCCCACTATTGGCCCTCCGGTGTCCTCCCCTGTCCAATCACTGCTCTGCCAAGGTCAAACCATCTTGGTTTCAATTCACATTGCAGCACAGACAGATCCCACAGCTTTTTTTCTTCTGGGTAAAATGAGGGGGTTTTCATCCTCCCCTACAGAATCCAGTGGTGAATGAATGATACTGTGACAATTATTTGTTTGCAACATGAACTGTGACATGTATGTAACCTTCATGTAACTGTAACCTTCATGTAACAATACTGCATACTGTATACACCTAAGAAATGCACACCTTGACCACAGAGGGTGAACTTGTGGGAGACACTCCTCACCTGGTCATCCAGGTATATAAAGGGAGGTCCCACACAGGGTCATCACTTCTTGGTCCTGTGAATAAAGGTTCAGGTCACAGAGTGACCTTGTCTGCAGAATGTGCCTCGTGTGAATTTATAGTAGTGTGTAAGGACATTACATTTGGCGACGAGAAACGGGAATCAACATTCATGAGAATGGCCACCGGTAGCACAGAGGAATGGTACTGTGTTGGTGAGGACTGGGTACGACTTTGTTGAGAGGCTCCCGCAGAGTTTTGTCACGAAGGACTGGCTGGGAGATGCAGCAGCCGACAAGCGAAGGGTGCATCTGTGGACCTAAGACATACACGCTGATGAAAGACCTGCTCACACCCGAGAAGCCAGCAGACAAAACCTTTGAGAAGCTCAGCAAACTGATCAGTGAGCACCTCAAACCGGTGAGCAGTATACAAATGGCCCAACACTGATTCTATACACACCGACGTCGGGAAGGACCGAGCATACCGGATTCACTGCGGACCGTCGGCGCTTGGCCAGCCTCTAAGATCACAGACGCCTGCAGGGGAGAAATGTTAAGGGATTTCTTTATTGAGGGCTTTGGTCATGCCGGGATTTTCAGAAAGCTAATTGAGACCAAGATCTTGACCTTGGAAGCGGCGGCGTTGATGGCTCAGACCTTCATGGCGGGGGAAACCAAGATAATATACGCTCACAACTCTGCTTCCAACGTGGCGATGGATCAGGGAGTTAACATTGTAAATGCAACTCAGAACCCCGCAGGCAGGCAAGGGCAATTCAACACCACCCAGGCAGCAACAGACTCTAGAGTGGGTCCTCAACAGAGACAATGGCAGGTTGAATGGACATTTACACCATCACAGTGGATAATGCGTCCCGGGATGGGGCCATTGACACCCACTAACAGAGTGCTCAAGAGTAATCAAAGAGACAATCAGAGAGGAATGCCTGGTAACAGCTCTTTTGTTCACAACAATCTCAGCTCATGCTGAAGGTGCAGGGGCAGACATGCTGCAAAAACCTGTAGGTTTCGACAATTCATCTGTAGAAATTCAGTGGACATTTAGCCAGCGAGGCTAATTTATGAGGCAGATGAACCAGAAGAGGGGTCTGTAAGGCAGGTTGATGTTTGGGACAAAGCAATGGATACTGAAGTTCAGCGGGTTCATGTGGCAAACATCCACAGCTCATATACCAAAACGCCACCTAATGAAGATGAAAGTCCTATTAAACAGCATCCCGGTACACATGGAGCTGGACACAGGGACCAGCCAGTCACTTATGAGTGTCCAACAATTCGAGAAACTATAACCACTCCGAGCTAGCAGACCTAAACTAGAACACATTGACACACAATTACGGACATACACCAAAGAGATTATCCCAGTGCTAGGCAGTGCAATGTTGGTGGTCACACATAATGGATCAGAGAACCGGCTGCCACTCTGGATTGTCCCGGGTAATGGTCCCGCGCTTTTGGGGAAGAGCTGGCTAGCCGAGATGAACTGGAAATGGGGGGATGTGCACGCCATTTCATCTGTGGAGCGAAGTTCATGCTCACAGGTCCTACAGAAATTTGAGTCACTATTTCAACTCAGTGTCGGGACTTTCAAAGGTACCAAAGTAGTGATACACATCACCCCGGGCACCAGACTAGTGCACCACAAAGCCAGAGCTGTGCCGGATGTGATGCGGGAGAAAATTGAGAGTGAGTTGGACAGGTTGCTAAGAGAGGGCATAATTTTGCACGTTGAAATCAGCGACTGGGCAAGCCCCATCGTCCCTGTCCTAAAAACGGATGGCTCGGTCAGGATCTGTGGGGACTACAAGGCCACTATTAACCGAGTATCACTACAACACCAATACCCGCTTCCGAGAGCGGAGGATCTTTTTGCCACACTGGCAGGTGGCAAACTGTTCACCAAGTTGGACCTCACTTCAGCCTACATGATCCAGGAACTGGCGGAAGAATCCAAGCTACTGACCACCATCACCACGCACAAGGCGCTGTTTGACTACAACAGGTGTCCGTTTGGCATTCGATCAGCGGCCACTATCTTTCAAAGGAACATGGAAAGCTTGCTCAAATCCATCCCTGAAACAATCGTATTTCAGGACGACATCCTTATCACGGGTCGAGACACCGAGGAACACCTACACAACCTGGAGGAGGTGCTACGCCGACTAGACGTGTAGGCCTGCGACTAAAGAAGTCCAAGTGTGTGTTTTTGGCCCCAGAGGTCGAGTTTTTGGGCAGGAGGGTTTCCGCAGACGGGATCCAGCCTACCGAATCCAAAACGGAGGCAATTCATCATGCGCCCATACCCGGCAACACATCGGAGTTGCGTTCATTTCTGGGACTCTTGAAATATTTCGGGAACTTTCTGCTGAACTTAAGCACATTGTTGGAGCCGCTACACATGCTCCTGCGTAAGGGTTGCGATTGGTTTTGTGTGGACTGTCAGGAACGGGCTTTCAATCGGGCGCGGAACCTGCTTTGTTCTAATAAGCTGTTGACCCTGTACAACCCCTGTAAGAAATTGGTTTTGACATGTGATGCATCATCCTATGGGGTTGGGTGCATGTTGCAGCAGAGTAATGATGAGGGCCAACTCCAACCATGCCTTATGCCTGCAGGTCGCTCTCCCAAGCAGAACGGGGATATGGGATGGTTGAAAAGGAAGCACTCGCATGTGTCTACGGGGTGAAAAAGATGCAACAGTACCTTTTTAGCAGAAGGTTCAAGTTCGAAACGGACCACAAGCCGTTAACATCCCTGTTGCCAGACAGCAAAGCTGTCAATGCCAATGTGTCAGCTCACATACAGCGATGGGCTCTCATGCTGGCTGCGTATGACTACACCATACGGCACCGGCCAGGCACCGCAAATTGCGCTAACACGTTCAGTGGGCTTCCACTGGCCACCACTGTGGAGGCAGCGGAGCAAAACGCTGAGGTGGTCATGGCTGTTGATGCCTTTGACAGCGCAGGCTCCCCCATCACAGGCCGCCAGATCAAAATCTGGACAAATAGAGATCCCCTCCTAGCCTTGATTAAGAAATGTGTCCTGGCTGGGGATTGGGCACCCGCACACGGAGCATGCCCCGAGGAGGTCAGACCGTTTCACAGAAGGATGGATGAGCTCTCCATCCAAGCCGACTTTCTACTATGGGGCAGCTGGGTAGTCATGCCCCAGAAGGGAAGGGAAGCATTCATGAGGGAGCTCCACAGCGAGCACCCAGGCATCGTGCTAATGAAGGCCATTGCCCGGTCACATGTATGGTGGCCGGGAATAGACTCAGACCTAGAACACTGGGTTCGCAGGTGCACAACGTGTGCCTAGCTGGGTAATGCCCCCAGGGAGGCCCCACTCAGCCCCTGGCCCACCAGGCCATGGTCACATATTCACGTAGACTACGCGGGCCAGTTCATGGGAAAAATGTTCCTCATAGTCGTTAATGCGTATTCAAAATGGATCGAGTGCATCATATTGAATTCGTGCACAACATCCACCACTGTGGAGAGTCTGTGTGCAGTCTTTGCCACGGCCTGCTGGACATCCTGGTTAGCGACAACGGCCCGTGTTTCACTAGCTATGAATTCCGGGAGTTCATGTCGGGTAATGGCGTCAAACATGTCCGAACAGCACCGTTCAAGTCGGCTTCCAATGGCCAGGTGGAACGTGCGGTCCAAGTCATAAAACAGGGCATTCTCCGGATTCAAGAACCCTCCCTTCAATGCCGCCTATCGCGCCTCATGCTGGCCTATAGGTCCCGACCGCATTCGCTCACGGGAGTCCCACCCGCGGAATTACTCATGAAACGTACACTTAAAACTCGGCTGTCCCTCATTCATCCAGTCCTGTCAGACATTGTTGAGGGCAAGCACCAGTCCCAAAATGAGTGCCATGACCGTAACTCAAAGGGGAGATGTATAGCAATCGATGACCCTGTATTTGTTCTTAATCACGCTTTGGGGCCCAAATGGCTTGAGGGTACTGTATTTGGCAAAGAGGGGAATAGGGTCATCGTGGTCAGACTTAACAATGGACAGATATGTCGCAAGCATCCAGACCAAGTAAAAAAAAGGTTCAGCATGGACACTGAGGAAGATCATGAGATGCTGCCCACACCACTGCCAGTGAACGAGCAACAAGAACTTTCAGCAGCATGCACAGTCCCTGCGGCCAGCCCAGACAAGCCGGAATCACCACAGGTGACAGTGACGCATACCAAGGCTCAACAAGCAGAGCCCCAACTGCGGCGCTCCACGAGAGAGCGTCGACCGCCTGAAAGACTTAATCTTTGACCCCATAAGACATTGGGGGTTGGAGGTGATGTCATGTAACAACACTGCATACTGTATACACCTAAGAAATGCACACCTTGACCACAGGGGTGAACTTGTGGGAGACACTCCTCACCTGGTCACCCAGGTATATAAAGGGAGGTCCCACACATGGTCATCACTTCTTGGTCCTGTGAATAAAGGTTCGGGTCACAGAGTGACCTTGTCTGCAGAATGTGCCTCGTGTGAATTTATAGTAGTGTGTAAAGACATTACAAACTGCTTCACCCTTATTTTGGTTTTCACTTCTGTTTAGATCCGAATGTAGATCCTGGAAAAGTGCCACTCCCAAACAAGTCTATCGACAAAGGGATGCCTCCTTATGAGTCTTCAAATGTAGAACCTGAACCCTGAGGGTAAAGAACGGCTCGGTGTAAAGGGCCTCATCTTCAGCTTCTTCCTCAGTACATTTTGGGAATTTGGCTGCTTTTCCAACAGTAAACCGTGAGAGAATCTGTTATTCTGGTACAGTGATTGATGAGAACATGTTCACAACCTCTTACTGCAGAAATGAACGTGTCTGAAAATTTGCCTGTACCTCTAAAACGGCAGAATCCAGAAATCCTCACAAGATATTATTAATCTTCTGTTACCACAACAAAGAATGCAAGTATTAAACACAGTTACATATATTAGACCTAATCACTGGTAATATACAACAAAAATTGTTTCAATTAAGTTTTAAATCGATTCATTAGCCTGGTCCACGTTATTCATACATCACTTCTGTCTTATTCAATCATCGCTTCTTTGGTGAAGTAATGATCTCGTTCACTGGGGCTTGTGAAGTCAGAACCTTGCCTCTTTTAAAAACCATTGCGGAGTGCAGTAAAAGTTTAACTGGGCGCCATAGAACTTAGTTTACAGGAAACTTTTGAGCAAACATTTCTGTCACTAATTTGATTTGTTTATAGCATTGCTGCTTTTCCTGTTTAACTATTAAAGTCAGTGTTTGTTAAAACACTGAGAACATCCTGCTCATCCACTTGGTGCAGCCATCTGTGCATTTTAGTCATTAGATTCTTTCTCTGAACCAATATGAATAGCCGCCATCACCACCACCTCAAGGAACAGAAACATTTCAAAACACTCATTCCTCCCCCCCCCCCCCGCCCCCCGGCCACACCCAACATTTTGTGGTGACGATAAAACAAGCATGGTGGTGATGATAATTTCTTACCAGCTCTTCTAATCCTGATCTTACGGTTCTGAGCGGTATGCCACAGCTGGAATTGAATTGTCCCACTCACTGTTCAGCCCAGCATAACACTGAAGGCTTGCAGGCTAAGCTCGGCCAAATATTGAAACTCACTCTCTCAATTTGTAACCAATGTTAAGAGCACTCATAATCTTAACCACTGTAACTTACAAAATAAAATGTATTTTAAACTCTTGCACTTTTAACTGAATCAATGCTTTGTTGTCTTATTTTCTTCCTGATGAAATTCTGGCATGGCCATGCAAAAACAGGTGGGAAACTCAGATGAGCTAATTTACATAACGTGAGATAAATTTGCATTGTATTTGCTTTCGTGTGGCTTTTATTACAATTCATTTCTATTTGATGTTTTTGTGCTTCTAAGGCAATAATATGGAGAATGGGCATCTGTCAGTAAACTGCATGGCAGTAATGTAATCAAGCAGTTCGAAAGCTGTCATTAGAAACAACATAGAAAATAGGTGCAGGAGTAGGCCATTCGGCCCGTCGAGCCTGCACCACCATTCAATATGATCATGGCTGATCATGTAACTTCAGTACCCTTTTCCTGCTCTCTCTCCATACCCCTTGATCCCTTTAGCCATAAAGGCCATATAAAATCCCTTTTGAATATATCTAACGAACTGGCCTCAACAACTTTCTGTGATAGAGAATTCCACAGGTTCACAACTCTCTGAGTGAAGAAGTTTCTCCTCATCTCGGTCCTAAATGGCTTACCCCTTATCCTTAGACTGTGACCCTTGGTTCTGGACTTCCCCAACATCGGGAACATACTTCCTGCATCTAACCTGTCCAATCCCGTCAGAATTTTATATGTTTCTATGAGATCCACTCTCATTCTTCTAAATTCCAGTGAATATAAGCCTAGTCGATTCAGTCTTTCTTCACATGTCAGCCCTGCCATCCCGGGAATCAGTCTGGTGAATCTTCGCTGCACTCCCTCAATAGCAAGAATGTCCTGAGTTGGGAGCAGCGTCGGAAGTGCGTGGTGAGGCCAATAAAAGGCCGTGAGGTCGGGCGGTGCGTCGCTGAGTCGGGAGCAGCGTCGAGGAGGTGCGTGGAGAGGCGTCGCTTGTGCAGCTACAGGGAGAAGGCAAAAAAGAAGTAGAAAGAAATAGAAAGGTGACGTCACAGCCAAGGGGGTAAGTGATTGGCTGGTGATTGGTGAGTAGTTTTTCTTTTTTCTCTTCTATAACAGTGAGTAAACTTTAGCATTGTTGTTGCCAATTTAAGTGTATCTAAGTGTTAAGTCATGGCAGGAGAACTCGATCACGTGATATGCTCCTCCTGTACCATGTGGGAACTCGGGGACACTTCCGGTGTCCCTGACGACTATGTGTGCAGGAAGTGTATCCGCCTCCAGCTCCTGACGGTCCACGTTGCAGAATTGGAGCTGAGGGTGGATTCACTCTGGAGCATCCACGATGCTGAGAATGACATGAGTAGCACGTGTAGCGAGTTGGCCTTACCGCAGGTGAAGGGCCCACAGCCAGATAGGGAATGGAAGGCCAGCAGAAAGAGCTGTGCAAGGAAGGTAGTGCAGGGGTCCCCTGCAGTCATCCCCCTGCAAAACAGATACACCGTTTTGAGTACTGTTGAGGGGGAGGGCAGCAGCAGCCAAGTTCATGGCACTGTGGCTGGCTCTGCTGCACAGGAGGGCAGGAAAAAGTGTGGGAGAGCGATAGTGATAGGGGATTCAATTGTAAGGGGAATAGATAGGCGTTTCTGCAACCGCAACCGAGACTCCAGGATGGTATGTAGCCTCCCTGGTGCAAGTGTCAAGGATGTCTCAGAGCAGGTGCAGGACATTCTGAAAAGGGAGGGTGAACAGCCAGTTGTTGTGGTGCGCATTGGTACCAACGATATAGGTAAAAAACGGGATGAGGTACGACAAGAAGAATTTAAGGAGCTCGGAGCTAAATTAAAAAGTAGGACCTCAAAAGTAGTAATCTCGGGATTGCTACCAGTGCCACGTGCTAGTCAGAGTAGGAATCGCAGGATAGCTCAGATGAATACGTGACTTGAGCAGTGGTGCAGCAGGGAGGGATTCAAATTCCTGGGGCATTGGAACCGGTACTGGGGGAGGTGGGACCAGTACAAACCGGACGGTCTGCACCTGGGCAGGACCAGAACCAATGTCCTAGAGGGAATGTTTGCTAGTGCTGTTGGGGAGGAGTTAAACTAATATGGCAGGGGGATGGGAACCAATGCAGGGAGACAGAGGGAAACAAAATGGAGACAGAAGCAAAAGACAGAAAGGAGATGAGTAAAAGTGGAGGGCAGAGAAATCCAAGGCAAAAAACAAAAAGGGCCACTGTACAGCAAAATTCTAAAGGGTCAAAGTGTAATAAAAAGACAAGCATGAAAGCTCGGTGCCTCAATGAGAGGAGTATTCGGAACCCAGGAGAGGACTCTGAGCTAGTTAGAGTGGGTGAGAGCTCAGATGAACAGGACCCCAAGAAAGAATGCAAAAGGCAGGAGGCAACAGAGCAGAGTAGCACTGGGGTAAGTGTAAACCACAAGGTGATAGGAAGGGACAATATGTATGAATATAAAGGAGCTGCAGGAGGGGTCAAAACTAAAAATCATGGTTTAAAAACTAGTATTAAAACACTCTACCTAAATGCACACAGCATTCAAAATAAAGTAAATGAGTTGATGGCACAAATCATTACAAATGGGTATGATTTGGTGGCCATTAGAGAAACATGGTTGCAAGGTTGCCAAGACTAGGAATTAAACATAAAGGGGTAGCTGACAATTCAAAAAGATAGACAAGAAGGGAAAGGAGGTGGGGTAGCTCTGTTAATAAAGGATGATATCAGGGCAGTTGTGAGAGATGATATTGGCTCTAATGAATAAAATGTTGAATCATTGTGGGTGGAGATTAAAGATAGCAAGGGGAAAAAGTCACTGGTGGGCGTAGTTTATAGGCCCCCAAATAATAACTTGGTGGTGGGGCGGACAATAATCAAGGGAATAATGGAGGCATGTGAAAAAGGAACGGCAGTAATCATGGGAGATTTTAACCTACATATCGATTGATCAAATCAAATCGCATGGGGTAGCCTTGGGGAGGAATTCATAGAATGCATACGGGATTGTTTCTTAGAACAGTATGTTACAGAACCTACAAGGGAGCAAGCTATCTTAGATCTGGTCCTGTGTAATGAGACAGGAATAATAAACGATCTCCCAGTAAAAGATCCTCTCGGAATGAGTCATCACAGTATGGTTCAATTTATAATACAGATTGAGGGTGAGGAAGTAGTGTCTCAAATGAGCGTGCTATGCTTAAACAAAGGGGACTACAGTGGGATGAGGGCAGAGTTGGCTAAAGTAGACTGGAAACACAGACTAAACGGTGGCACAATTGAGGAACAGTGGAGGACTTTTAAGAAGCCCTTTCACAGTGCTCAACAAAAATATATTCCAGTGAAAAAGAAGGGCGGTAAGGGAAGGGATAACCAGCTGTGGATAACCAAGGAAATAACATAAGAACATAAGAACATAAGAATTAGGAACAGGAGTAGGCCATCTAGCCCCTCGAGCCTGCTCCGCCATTCAAAAAGATCATGGCTGATCTGGCCGTGGACTCAGCACCACTTACCCACCAGCTCCCCATAACCCTTAATTCCCTTATTGGTTAAAAATCTATCTATCTGTGATTTGAATACATTCAATGAGCTAGCCTCAACTGTTTCCTTAGGCAGAGAATTCCACAGATTCACAACCCTCTGGGAGAAGAAATTCCTTCTCAACTCGGTTTTAAATTGTCTCCCCCGTATTTTGAGGCTGTGCCTCCTCATTCTAGTCTCCCCGACCAGTGGAAACAACCTCTCTACCTCTATCTTGTCTATCCCTTTCATTATTTTAAATGTTTCTATAAGATCACCCCTCATCCTTCTAAACTCCAACGAGTAAAGACCCAGTATACTCAATTTATCATCATAAGGTAACCCCCTCATCTCCGGAATCAGCCGAGTGAATCGTCTCTGTACCCCCTCCAAGGCTAGTATATCCTTCTTTAAGTAAGGTGACCAAAACTGCACGCAGTACTCCAGGTGCGGCCTCACCAGTACCCTGTACAGTTGCAGCAGGACCTCCCTGCTTTTGTACTCCATCCCTCTCGCAATGAAGCCAACATTCCATTCACCTTCCTGATTACCTGCTGCACCTGCAAACTAACTTTTTGGGATTCATGCACAAGGACCCCCAGGTCCCTCTGCACCGCAGCATGTTGTAATTTCTCCCCATTCAAATAATATTCCCTTTTACTGTTTTTTTTTCCAAGGTGGATGACCTCACATTTTCCGACATTGTATTCCATCTGCCAAACCTTAGCCCATTCGCTTAACCTATCTAAATCACTTTGCAGCCTCTCTGTGGAGAGTATCAAATTAAAAACCAATGAGTATAAGGTGGCCAAGGTTAGTGGGAAACTAGAAGATTGGGAACATTTTAAACGACAGCAAAGAATGACTAAGAAAGCAATAAAGAAAGGAAAGATAGATTACTAAAGTAAACTTGCGCAAAACATAAAAACAGATAGTAAAAGCTTTTACCGATTATATAAAACGGAAAAGAGTGACTAAAGTAAATGTTGGTCCCTTAGAAGATGAGAAGGGGGATTTAATAATGGGAAATGTGGAAATGGCTGAGACCTGAAACAATTATTTTGCTTCGGTCTTCACAGTGGAAGACACAAAAACCATGCCAAAAATTGCTGGTCACAGGAATGTGGGAAGGGAGGACTTTGAGATAATCACTATCACTAGGGGGGTAGTGCTGGACAGGCTAATGGGACTCAAGGTAGACAAGTCCCCTCGTCCTGATGAAATGCATCACAGGGTATTAAAAGAGATGGCGGAAGTTATAGCAGATGCATTCGTTATAATCTACCAAAATTCTCTGGACTCTGGGGAGGTACCAGCGGATTGGAAAGCAGCTAATGTAACGCCTCTGTTTAAAAAAGGGGGCAGACAAAAGGCAAGTAACTATAGGCCGGTTAGTTTAACATCTGTAGTGGGGAAAATGCTTGAAGCTATTATTAAGGAAGAAATAGCAGGACATCTAGATAGGAATAGTGCAATCAAGCAGACACAACATGGATTCATGGAATTCTTTGAGGATATAACGAGCATGGTGGATAGAGGTGTACCGATGAATGTGGTGTATTTAGATTTCCAAAAGGCATTCGATAAGGTGCCACACAAAAGGTTACTGCAGAAGATAAAGGTACGCGGAGTCAGAGGAAATGTGTTAGCATGGATAGAGAATTGGCTGGCTAACAGAAAGCAGAGAGTTGGGATAAATGGATCCTTTACGGGTTTGAAATCGGTGGTTAGTGGTGTGCCACAGGGATCAGTGCTGGGACCACAACTGTTTACAATATACATAGATGACCTGGAAGAGGGGACAGAGTGTAGTGTAACAAAATTTGCAGATGACACAAAGATTAGTGGGAAAGCGGGTTGTGTAGAGGACACAGAGAGGCTGCAAGGAGATTTAGATAGGTTAAGCGAATGGGCTAAGGTTTGGCAGATGGAATACAATGTCGGAAAATGTGAGGTCATCCACCTTGGAAAAAAAAACAGTAAAAGGGAATATTATTTGAATGGGGAGAAATGACTACATGCTGAGGTGCAGAGGGACCTGGGGGTCCTTGTGCATGAATCCCAAAAAGTTAGTTTGCAGGTGCAGCAGGTAATCAGGAAGGCGAATGGAATGTTGGCCCTCATTGCGAGAGGGATGGAGTACAAAAGCAGGGAGGTCCTGCTGCAACTGTACAGGGTATTGGTGAGGCCACACCTGGAGTGCTGCATGCAGTTTTGGTCACCTTACTTAAGGAAGGATATACTAGCTTTGGAGGGGGTACAGAGACGATTCACTCGGCTGATTCCGGAGATGAGAGGGTTACCTTATGATGATAGATTGAGTAGACTGGGTCTTTACTCGTTGGAGTTCAGAAGGATGAGGGGTGATCTTATAGAAACATTTAAAATAATGAAAGGGATAGACAAGATAGAGGCAGAGAGGTTGTTTCCACTGGTTGGGGAGACTAGAACTAGGGGGCACAGCCTCAAAATACGGGGGAGCTAATTTAAAACCGAGTTGAGAAGGAATTTCTTCTCCCAGAGGGTTGTGAATCTGTGGAATTCTCTGCCCAAGGAAGCAGTTGAGGCTAGCTCATTGAATGTATTCAAATCACAGATAGATAGATTTTTAACCAATAAGGGAATTAAGGGTTATGGGGAGCGGGCCGGTAAGTGGAGCTGAGTCCACGGCCAGATCAGCCATGATCTTGTTGAATGGCGGAACAGGCTCGAGGGGCTAGATGGCCTATTCCTGTTCCTAATTTTTATGTTCTTATGTCATTCTTCAGATTCGGAGACCAAAACTGTACACAATATTCAAGGTGAGGCCTCACCAAGGCCCTGTACAACTGCAGTAAGACTCCCTGCTCCTATACTCAAATCCTCTCGCTATGAAGGCCAACATGCCATTTGACTTCTTCACTACCTGCTGTACCTGCATGCCTACTCTCAACATAGAAACATAGAAACATAGAAAATAGGTGCAGGAGCAGGCCATTCAGCCCTTCTAGCCTGCACCGCCATTCAATGAGTTCATGGCTGAACATGAAACTTCAGTACCCCCTTCCTGCTTTCTCGCCATACCCCTTGATCCCCCGAGTAGTAAGGACTTCATCTAACTCCCTTTTGAATATATTTAGTGAATTGGCCTCAACTACTTTCTGTGGTAGAGAATTCCACAGGTTCACCACTCTCTGGGTGAAGACGTTTCTCCTCATCTCGGTCCTAAATGGCTTACCCCTTATCCTTAGACTGTGACCCCTGGTTCTGGACTTCCCCAACATTGGGAACATTCTTCCTGCATCCAACCTGTCCAAACCCATCAGAATTTTAAACGTTTCTATGAGGTCCCCTCTCACTCTTCTGAACTCCAGTGAATACAAGCCCAGTTGATCCAGTCTTTCTTGATAGGTCAGTCCCACCATCCCGGGAATCAGTCTGGTGAATCTTCGCTGCACTCCCTCAATAGCAAGAATGTCCTTCCTCAAGTTAGGAGACCAAAACTGTACACAATACTCCAGGTGTGGCCTCACCAAGGCCCTGTACAACTGTAGCAACACCTCCCTGCCCCTGTACTCAAATCCCCTCACTATGAAGGCCAACATGCCATTTGCTTTCTTAACCGCCTGCTGTACCTGCATGCCAACCTTCAGTGACTGATGTACCATGACACCCAGGTCTCGTTGCACCTCCCCTTTTCCTAATCTGTCACCATTCAGATAATAGTCTGTCTCTCTGTTTTTACCACCAAAGTGGATAACCTCACATTTATCCACATTATACTTCATCTGCCATGCATTTGCCCATTCACCTAACCTATCCAAGTCACTCTGCAACCTCATAGCATCCTCCTCGCAGCTCACACTGCCACCCAACTTAGTGTCATCCGCAAATTTGGAGATACTACATTTAATCCCCTCGTCTAAATCATTAATGTACAATGTAAACAGCTGGGGGCCCAGCACAGAACCCTGCAGTACCCCACTAGTCACTGCCTGCCATTCTGAAAAGTACCCATTTACTCCTACTCTTTGCTTCCTGTCTGACAACCAGTTCTCAATCCACGTCAGCACACTACCCCCAATCCCATGTGCTCTAACTTTGCACATTAATCTCCTGTGTGGGACCTTGTCAAAAGCCTTCTGAAAGTCCAAATATACCACATCAACTGGTTCTCCTTTGTCCACTTTACTGGAAACATCCTCAAAAAATTCCAGAAGATTTGTCAAGCATGATTTCCCTTTCACAAATCCATTTTTTTTTTTTCATTGCCAATCTTTCCAATTCTTTGTCAAATCACAAATGCCAGAGGTCACCTTGCACACATCAAGGATCACTCTGCGCCAATGCTCTTAGCCAAAAGGCCTAGAGCCACTGCACCGTTCCTGGAAGTACTACAATATCAGGTTCGTGCCATGGAGGTGGATGGGTCAGGCCCCCCACGCACCTCCGTGGAGGTGGATGGGTCAATCCACCCCACCCACCTCCTATTTCCAAAAAGCATAGGAGAACCACCTTCCTGATCCAGGGAGAGCCACTTTGGGGTCATGGTTACTCCCCTGTCAGGTCAGTTACGCATGATCTTAGCCAAAAGGCCGAGAAGCCTTTCACAAATCCATGCTGACTTGGACCTAGCATGTCACCATTTTCCAAATGCGCTGCTATGACATCCTTAATAATTGATTCCATCATTTTACCCACTGCTGAGGTCAGGCTGACCGGTCTAAATTTCCCTGCTTTCTCTCTCCCTCCTTTTTTAAAAAGTGGGGTTACATTGGCTACCCTCCACTCGATAGGAGCTGATCCAGAGTCAATGGAATGTTGGAAAATGACTGTCAATGCATCCGCTATTTCCAAGGCCACCTCCTTAAGTACTCTGGGATGCAGTCCATCAGGCCCTGGTAATTTATCGGCCTTCAATCCCATCAATTTCCCCAACACAATTTCCCGACTAATAAAGATTTCCCTCAGTTCCTCCTCCTTACTAGACCCTCTGACCCCTTTTATATCCGGAAGGTTGTTTGTGTCCTCCTTAGTGAATACTGAACCAAAGTACTTGTTCAATTGGTCTGCCATTTCTTTGTTCCCCGTTATGACTTCCCCTGATTCTGACTGCAGGGGACCTACGTTTGTCTTTACTAACCTTTTTCTCTTTACATACCTATAGAAACTTTTGCAATCCGCCTTAATGTTCCCTGCAAGCTTCTTCTCGTACTCCATTTTCCCTGCCCTAATCAAACCCTTTGTCCTCCTCTGCTGAGTTCTAAATTTCTCCCAGTCCCCGGGTTCGCTGCTATTTCTGGCCAATTTGTATGCCACTTCCTTGGCTTTAATACTATCCCTGATTTCCCTAGATAACCACGGTTGAGCCACCTTCTCTTTTTTATTTTTACGCCAGACAGGAATGTACAATTGTTGTAATTCATCCATGCGGTCTCTAAATGTCTGCCATTGCCCATCCACAGTCAACCCCTTAAGTATCATTTGCCAATCTATCTTAGCCAATTCATGCCTCATATCTTCAAAGTTACCCTTCTTTAAGTTCTGGACCATGGTCTCTGAATTAACTGTTTCATTCTCCATCCTAATGCAGAATTCCACCATATTATGGTCACTCTTCCCCAAGGGGCCTCGCACAATGAGATTGCTAATTAATCCTCTCTCATTACACAACACCCAGTCTAAGATGGCCTCCCCCCTAGTTGGTTCCTCGACATATTGGTCTAGAAAACCATCCCTTATGCACTCCAGGAAATCCTCCTCCACCGTATTGCTTCCAGTTTGGCTAGCCCAATCTATGTGCATATTAAAGTCACCCATTCTAACTGCTGCACCTTTATTGCATGCACTCCTAATTTCCTGTTTGATGCCCTCCCCAACATCACTGCTACTGTTTGGAGGTCTGTACACAACTCCCACTAACGTTTTTTGCCCTTTAGTGTTCTGCAGCTCTACCCATATAGATTCCACATCATCCAAGTTAATGTCTTTCCTAACTATTGCATTAATCTCCTCTTTAACCAGCAATGCTACCCCACCTCCTTTTCCTTTTATTCTATCCTTCCTGAATGCTGAATACCCCTGGATGTTGAGTTCCCAGCCCTGATCATCCTGGAGCCACGTCTCCGTAATCCCAATCACATCATATTTGTTAACATCTATTTGCACAGTTAATTCATCCACCTTATTGCGGATACTCCTTGCATTAAGACACAAAGCCTTCAGGCTTGTTTTTTTAACACCCTTTGTCCTTTTAGAATTTTGCTGCACAGTGGCCCTTTTTGTTCTTTGCCTTGGGTTTCTCTGCCCTCCACTTTTCTTCATCTCCTTTCTGTCTTTTGCTTTTGCCTCCTTTTTGTCTCCCTCTGTCTCCCTGCATAGGTTCCCATCCCCCTGCCATATTAGTTTAACTCCTCCCCAACAGCACTAGCAAACACTCCCCCTAGGACATTGGTTCCGGTCCTGCCCAGGTGCAGACCGTCCGGTTTGTACTGGTCCCACCTCCCCCAGAACTGGTTCCAATGCCCCAGGAATTTGAATCCCTCCCTGCTGCACCACTGCTCAAGCCACGTATTCATCTGCGCTATCCTGTGATTCCTACTCTGACTAGCACGTGGCACTGGTAGCAATCCCGAGATTACTACTTTTGAGGTCCTACTTTTTAATTTAGCTTCTAGCTCCTTAAATTCTTTTCGTAGGACCTCATCCCTTTTTTTATCTATGTCGTTGGTACCAATGTGCACCACGACAACTGGCTGTTCTCCCTCCCATTTCAGAATGTCCTTCAACGACTGATGTGCCAGCATTCAAGCAGTATATGATGGTCATCTGAACTTCTTGATTAGATTCTAACCTCACATTCACCTCCCGTTTCCTGCTATTAATCACGTTTGACATTTTGCTTTAGCTTTGCACCTATCATTGTCAGTTTAGACTAACGTGCAGCATAGTGCATTAGCTTGATGCAAAGCAACATTCATGAATGAGAATTGTGTTAAACCCTTTCAAATTCATGAAGTAAAATTCAAGTCCACTGCTGATTATAGAATGATTACATCTTGTTAAAATACATCCCCTTGGGAAGCTGGACCAGGGATATGCTGCCCACATTCTTTCATTAGTGAGATCCTCCTTGATAGCCTACATAGGTTCATTTTAAAACTGCAGCACTTTTTACAAAATCATAGAAACATTTTGGTTTGTTCTGCTTCGGAATAATATTTTAAGGTCATGCCAAATAGTTCAAAAACAAAACTCCAATCATTCTCTTCACACCTGTCTAGATTTCTTAGGTCACTTGAGGTAAATCACCCCGTTATATTCTCCAAACATACATGTGGAGAAACTGCTTTTACCCACATAGTTCCTCTAATTAAATTTCACTCTAATTACATAAAAAGTGATATAATTGAAGAATGCTAGGTGACTGGGTGTACAAAAATAGGATGTGTTTATTTGTATTGCAAAAATGGCCATCATGCTCCACCCTTTGTTTCTGATTGGTCCCCTTGGAGGGTAAGCCACACCCTGAAGTTTCACAGGAATGTGTAACTGGAACCACCCATCCCAAGGTCTCACTGACTTTGCAAATTGCAACTCGATCCACTTTGACTTCCTGAAGCGACAGAGGACAGAGCTCCCCAGAAGACAGCAAGGGCCGGCCAAAGTGCCTTACCACAGTCCGTGCATCCCTCCGCCGCCCCCCCCCCCCACACCATAGATGGAGCAGGCATTGTGTACAGAATGTTAACAGGTTTATTGGGTATGAAGTGAATAGTGACAATGTCGTGACTTCTGGATATCATCCACTCCAACAGGGGTTGGAAGAATGTGATCCGTCTTCCTCCCACCATGTCTTTCTTCCCCCCACCTCACCCCCATGTCTCTCTCTCTCTCTCTATCACCGCCCAGCTCCTCTCTTCCCCTCCTCCCAGCCTCTCTCCCTCCCTCCCCAGCCTCTCCCTCTTCCCCTCGCCCCCCCCAGCCTCTCTCCCTCTCCCCCCAATCTCTCTCTCTCCCCCATCTCTCTCTTTCAGCACCCCCCTCTCTCTCGCCTCTCTCTCTCTTTCGCCCCTCCCCCCCAAGCCTCTCTCTCACCCCCCATCTCTCTCTCTCACCCCCCTCCCAGCCTCTCTCCCTCCTCCCTCCCCCCCAGCCTCTCTCCCAGCCCTGCCATCTCTCTCTCTCACCCCCCCCACCTCCAGCCTCTCTCTCCTTCCCCCCTGCCTCAGTCTCTCCCTCTCCTCTCTCCCCCTCCAGCCTTTCTCTCCTCCCCCCCCAGTCCCTCCCTCTCCTCTCCCCCCCCCAGCCTCTCTCTTCTCCCCCCCCCCCAAGCCTCTCTCTCCACCACCCCCCCCCCCAAGCCTCTCTCCCTCTCTTCCTCTCTTCCCCCACCCCCACTAGCCTCTCTCTTGGCCCCGCCATCGGGCCCACGCTGGCCGGGGAGGAGAGAGTCAGACCCTCAGGTGGGGGGGTGGAGTGCTGGAGTTGGACAGATTCCTGTCTGTCAAACAAAGTGCAGTAAAATAGTTACATTGGCAAAAAAACTGCTTTTCCATCTCTGGAGCCGTGAAATTCGACCGTACACAAAACAGTTGTCCTTTCTTGACGGCTGTTAAGAGCTGAAGTGATTGACTTTGTGAATTCTCAAACCAGTTGCTTGTTGACAGACATCTTCAGCACCAAACTGGTTTTACTTTTGACGCATTTGGCACTAACTTAATCTCAGGAGAGACAAAGGATGTGGGAAATGCAATATTAGTCCACTTGGTGGTGCTCTTTCAATAGTCTGTAATGTGATGTGAGAATATTGAAGAGAAAAAAATAATCCATGAATCACAGAATATTTCCCCACAAGACAAAGGAATGCTGATACAGTAAAGGCAATTGAATAAATTTGTTTATATATGGGTCATTGATCGGGAGGATTGAACTGAGGGACATATATCTTTATTAATTCATATTTCATTACCTATGCAGTATCTCACACTCCCTGTGCGGAGACTTTGATCTGATTAGTCTGAGATAGATTGAACCTCAGGCCTCAAAGGAAGGTGCTCTCATCCACCACACCACCCAGTTCCAAAAGTGCACAAACGCCAAGTACTTGCCTTAGCCCAAGTACCCATTTACATTGCTGTTATAGTGGCCGGAATTTTAATCTGGGGGCGGGTCGTGAGCGGAGGGGGCTAGAAAGCATTCGGGAAACCCAGTGGAATGAGTTTCCTGCAGGACCTGCCGAATTTAACGGCAGGACCCGAGTAACATTTCATAGCCCTGTTTCCCACCCGCTGCCAGCCAGATGGAGAGGGAGAGGCTGCGGACGGGTAGGCCCATTGCACTAGGCCGCAGAGAGGAGGGGGTTGGTTGAGGGCTGGAGGACTGGGGCCGGACGAGCACCGTGGGGGGGGGGGGGGCGGGGAGAAAGGATCGGGGGCCAGCCAGAGGAGCATCGAGAGGTGGGGGGGGGGAAAGAGGACTGGGGCCGGAGGAGCATGGGTGGGGTGGCAAAGTTCCTAGTAATGCTGTTTTGGCCCTGCGCGGCCCCTTTAAGGGGCTGCATGCCAATCAAAATACTGCAGTTTTTACATTGAAACGCCAGCAAGCCGGCAAGCGGGCTGCATGGGTTCTCTGGAGCGTTGCGTGGCCGTGTAGCTTAAAGGGAACATTGGGGGTTGGTCAGGACAAGGAATCCGGAGGAGCATCGGGGCTGGAGAGACGTGCCCGTGAAGGTGATCGGGGGGCGGAGGGATGATCAAAGTCTGGTGGGGGGATCGGAGGCCTGGTGGGGTATGTCCAATCAAGGTGAGTGGGTGAGGCAGGGAAGCTGGATCCAGCAGGTAAGTGCAAAGATACTTACCTCCTGGAACCAGCAGGCCTCGCCTCCCTTTAGCTGACGGGTTCCCCAACGCCTGGACAACCCGACCAGCCAGAGCTCAATTTTGTAATGGTGCTTAAATCTGAGGCACGCAGCCTCATAATATTGAAATGACTACCTGCTCCCTGGGAGCAGATTGGTTGCCCGCCCCCGTGCTCCGCCCCGCCCCCTGCCCTCGCCCTCCGCGCTCTGCCCCCCCGCCCACTCCCCTATCACCGCCTCCGTTAAAACTGGAAGTAAGTAGGTTGTGGGGTCAGGATTAAGTGTTGACACTTTAACATCACCCACGCCCCCTGCCCTGCTCCCCCACCCCCACCCCCAATCCCCCTATTTTGGGGGCTGAAAATTCCCCTCCTCGTGTTTCCATCCCTTGATTTTAAAATGTTTCAGTGCTTTAAAATTGTCTGTAGCTTTTATTTCAAGGTACAAATCTGAGTATGAATATCTTTTAAAGGCCACACTTCACATGGAACAGAAACCTTGATTAAACTTTTCACGTGCAACCATGGTGTGTGCATTCGGTATAAATGACACAGCAGCTAATCACACGGATAACTTCATGCGGTAACTTCGAGCTTTAATGTGTAGGTTTATTTTTATGCCCAATGCATTCAAGCATTCCGTTTATTTTTAGTGGTTTGGCCTCTTCTTGGTATTCTTGAGGTTCGGTGTACTGCTCTGTATAAACTGGCAAAGACATGGCGCAGGGCTCTGAGCAACATGCTGAACTGCAGGCGATGGGGGCAGCTGACCAGTCACTAGAAGCCTGACGTAAACTCCACTGTACGTGATCAGCAGCTGCTGTGCCATTTCCTGCAAGGCAAGGTCAAAATAAAATGGGTTAACAGTGAGACCATGTAACCCTCATGCCTTGAAAATCTGACCCTTGAAGCCCAGGTAACTCAGTCCTATTTGTGCTTACATTTCTTGTTCACTGGATTGAATTGTGCATGTTTGGAAGGGGCTCTCCATAGGACAGCTATCTTACTGCTGGTTCAAACCAAAATCAGAATAACTAAAGATTTGCATTTATATAGCGCCTTTCATGACCACTAGACATCCCAAAGCGCTTTACAGCCAATGAAGTACTTTTGGAGTGTAGTCACTGTTGTAATGTGGGAAATGTGGCAGCCAACTTGTGCACAGCAAGCTCCCACAAACAGCAATGTGACAATGATCAGATAATCTGGTTTTGTTATGTTGACTGAGGGATAAATATTGGCCCCAGGACACTGGGGATAACTCCCCTGCTCTTCTTCAAAATAGTGCCGTGGGATCTTTTACATCCACCTGAGAGAGCAGACGGGGCCTCGGATTAACGTCTCATCCGAAAGAATACTAAGACCCATTTGTATCAGAAAATGCAAATTAACAGGAACATATATTAAATGTTAAATGTGTTCCTCACCACCTGACTCCATAGTATGGACCTGGATGATGTATGAAGCAAAACGCTTCACAACCTGTGCTGTACAGCTTACTGTGGCAGAAATAACTTGGAAGGAGAATGAAAGGAAAGAGGTAACCTAATCCCGCTTTGTATCCCAATGTAATAGATGTAATTGGATTCTACGCCTTTCCATAACACAAGTGCAATTTTCCCCACTGACCACGATTAAACCGTAAGGGAGGAGAGATGGAATTTTCACCGTTGCCAATCAACAGTAAAGCAAATTTAGCTTTCACATTATGAGATAAGAGCGCTTGAAATTAGCACCTGCGTGAAATCCTGGATGTGTTAATAGAGTCTCAATGTCACATTCTAGTTGCAGTAGGCCCTGAATGTGTCTGAAAGCTACAAGTACTTCCAAGAATCCAAACTCATTTGAATTTGTGTGTAATATATGAACATTGTAATAGAACTCCACGGGAAACATTCTGCACAAACCTAAGATTGATGCTGGGAGTTTTGTTTGAAAAGAAAGGTGCAATGAAAGGTGTTCTTGATATATTTGTTGAAAAGGTTGATCCAAATAAAATAATCCACTTTAACTTAATTTTGAAAGTCCGGTTTCTGCCGATGTCATTTACACTAACGTCAAACTCATCTCACTTACACTATCTCTAGCAAATTTAACTTATATTTCAAGTAACTATAAAATGGCAAGAAAATTTGTAAGTGTTTTTGTTAAGCTTAATATGTCTCATGTCCTGCTGTGTAAATGTCTACATGTGCTGTGCTACGATGGTTTAACATATGGATCACAGGTCGCTAGGAGGAGGATATCTGGCCTATGTTAACTCCTCGACTGGAGCTATCTATTGCAATCCTTTTTTGCTTGATTTTCCCTGTATCCTTTTATATTTTACCTTTTCAAATATTTATCCAATTTTCTTTTAAACGATATTATTGTCTTTGCCTCAATAACCACTCCCCCAATCTTGAGTCAATGACCACTTGGTGCCAATTTGCCAATTCGAGAAAGCAATCTCTCATTATTTACCCTCTCTAATTTTAAAACCCTCTTGTCCCTGATCTTCTCAGGTCCAGTGAAGTTTTCAAGCATATCTTCAAAAATGTAACCTCTCATTTCTGACATTGTTCTCATCAATCCTTGCTGTAATAACCTTCCTATAATGGGGTGCCCAAAAAACTGTGGCCTAACCAAAGTTTTATACAAACTCAACATCACATCCTTGCATTTATATTCAACGTGTCTTTGTTTAAAATCCAGAAACCCATTTGCCTGGTGAGCTACAAAGAGATTCAGATTTGTGTGGGACATCAGTAAAGGCAGAACAAACACAGCAGGCTGCTTTTTAATTAGAGGTATCCATCCCAATGCCTTGATACATTCCACATGACACTTCTATGGTAAGATTCTGGAGAATACTTTTGTTTCTGCCATCGCTGAATTTATGAGCGCCGGACTGGTGGCAAATAGTTACGCATGAAACCTGGAACCTTGCTACATTGCAGGTCATACTGGAGATGCAAATATCTCGAGCTAATAACAACAAACCTCAGTGTTCAGTTTTCGGATTTATCTTCCAATGAAGGAGTCGCGCTGAGAACAAACCTTTCCAAACTGCTAGTCTCGCACAATTCAAATGGAAGAAACAAGCAGAATAAAATGTAAACACAATAGAAGTGGAGTTGTCTGAGTGTTGTGGGTGTGCAGACTGCATATGGATCATGGTCATAGTTTGGAACACCAATAAATTACATTTATATAGCAGCTTTAATGCAGGAAAACATCCCACCGAACACCCTAACATAGGCCGTTCAACCTCCAGTTAGTCCCACTCCCCCGCACTTTCCCCACTGCCCAAGGGGCAGGTAAGGAAGGGTATTATTCAATCTGCTTCCATCACCCTTTCCGGCAGTGCATTCCAGATCATAACAACTCACATCACAAACATTTCTCAGGATGGGGAAAATATAAAGCAAAAATTAAATTAAAAGATCCATCATTCCTGCTCCACTAGCAATTCAGGATAACAAACAATAATATTACCTCAGAGGTCCCTTGAGGGACGAAACCGGTTACTTCACTGAAGGTAGCCTGAGATTTACGATTCTTGCTATTGCTGGGTAGCAGGGGTCGTTCCTCAGAGGCCACAAATATCTGGCTCTGGACGTCCCCGTGCAGAGTCTCAGTGTGTCCTGGTATCAGGTACAGATGGTTTAGCTGTTTTTGCAACTCTGACTGAAAATCAGACATAAAATTAGGATTAAAAGCAACTTGTGCAATATATCACACAAAGCGTGCTTGACTACAACTTGAAATAAAGATTTGCCGTACAAGACAAGGCGACTGGAAAGATTAGCATTGTATGACTCATTTAAAAGCCGCAGATCTGATGGAAGCACTTTTAAATGTTCGCAGAGATGAATGTTATTCAGTTATCTGTACGTGTGTCACCACTACCAGTCATTGCCAACTGAAATCACTACCAGACCACAAGTTAAACAAAGAATGGAGATGGCACACTAAAGGGGCAGGTAAATACACTTTCAGATCTATTACCCATGTAAGGTTCATGAATTTGTATATCTCAATCAAAGGATTAACAACAATCTGCATTTATATAGCGCCTTTAACATAGTAAAATGTCCCAGGGCGCTTCACAGGAGCGTTATCAAACAAAACTGACACCGAGTCACATAAGGAGATATTAGGGCAGATGACTAAAAGCTTGGCCAAAGAGGGAGGTTTTAAGGAGGGTCTTAAAGGAGGAAAGAGAGGTGGAGAAGTTTAGGGAGGGAGTTCCAGAGCTTGGGGCCCAGGAAGCTGAAGGCACAGCCACCAATGGTTGAGTGATTAAAATCAGGGATGCTCAAGAGGGCAGAATTAGAGGAGTGCAGACATCTCGGAGGGTTTTAGGGCTGGAGGAGGTAACAGAGATAGGGAGGGGTGAGGCCATGGAGGGATTTGAATACGAGGATGAAAAGTTTAAAGTGGGAATGAGTGAGCGGGAGTTACAATGCGAGCAGTAGAGTTTTGGATGAGCTCAAGTTTATATAGGATGGCAGATGTGAGGAGAGAGCTGGAATAGTCAATTCTGGAGGTAACAACGGCATGAATGAGGATATCAGCAGCAGATGAGGGGCGGAGTCGGGCTATGTTAAAGGGATGGAAGTAGGTGGTCTTGGTGATGGAGCAGATATGTGGTCGGAAGCTCACTTTGGGGTCATATACAACACCAAGGTTTCATTGGCTGATGAAGTGTTTGGAAATGCAAATTCTTCTCTCTTACCTTACATATTCTCGTTAGCATGATTTTTTTCTCTGTGAGGCGGTTGTTCATGATATTGCGGACATAATTTCAAATTCAAACCAAAAAAAGAGGCAAAGTAGATAACATTTAAAAAGGGACTAATACAGCACAGTTCACCCGATGCTTGTGCTTTGGGAGTAGGTTTGGGCTGAGCAGCCAAAAGCAGAGACACGATACACACATGGTATTGACAATGTTGATGAATCAGTTGTCAACACTGCCTGTTCATCATCTCAGCTAAGAACAATGTGTGAGGTTGAGTCACTGTGAATGAGGAGATATATAGGAAAGCACAATAAGTACTTGCTTGAATGACTGAGTAGCACAGCTGACATGAGACATGGATTCTGTTCCTGACCTTAAGTCCTAAACTGCCCACGCTCTGGCACTAACTGCTGCCAAAGTGGCAACCTCTGATATGCAGCGAGACCCGAAGGATGGAAAAATGTCAAACTGATGCATAAGGGAATTGGGTTTCTGTACTCTGCATTTAACTCTGGCAGTGGTAGATGCTGTCATGGAGGGGAGGAGAATTGTTCTATTCTTCAACACTAACATCTCTTGATTCACTTCGAAATAAGTCAAACATACATATATTACCTGGAAGAAGATATCCATCTTCCTTTGCTCTAGTAGGGTGGTCAGTATTTCTTTGCACTCCTCAAGGTTAAAATATATGAACAATAGCTGATGAAAATTGTTAAGGTTCACACTGACAAGTCGAGTCAGTGCTTACAATGTAATGTCATCGGGCCTAGTGAGGCATCACAGGCATTAATAGAAAATTATATTGGGAATTGATGTATGGGGGCCGAAATTCAGGCACGGCAGAAAGCTGGGGGCACCAACGATTTGTTACCTGGGCTTCCCGCCGGGAGCGATGGAGCTGCCTTCGGATCGATTTTCGGCACTTTGCTATTTTTTTGATGTCGGTCCGGAAGTCGGTCATAGTGGGGGCAGAAGTGCGGCGGTAAGTCCTGCTGAGTGGTGGAAGTTGGGGCAGGATTGAGTCTTCACTGCTGTCACTCAGCAGCGGAGTGATGGTGACGTCACAGTGCATGTGTTAAAGGGGAGAGATTCGGAGATGTTTTAGCTTCGACCACTGGGCCACCAGGGAGGGTTTCTGCCGGGCCAGTGGCCTGGCACCCAAGAGGGGGTGCCAGGCTGCCTGTTGGCGGCCCGGCCGAAGTCGGGGCAATAATTTGCCGGTCAATCGGGAAGTCGGCCGACAAAAATAAAAACATGGCGGCCGCGGCAGTGCGCCCTCCCCTTGAAGGGCCACCGTGCTGCCGGGCCACACTCAGTCAGGAGAAGGTGCACTGACAGAGAAAGCTGTCGGGGTCACCGCACGGCGGGGCAATGACTTTTTGAGATGAATTTGGGTCGGAGTGTTCTGGAGGTGTGGGAGAGCAGTGATGCGCACTTTGATGACGCGCTTGTGGCGGTCGGCAGCAGCGGGACAGAAGTGGTGATAGGCCGAAAAATCCCCGAGTTAAATTTGGGTCGGAGTGGCCCATCGATTGCAATAGTAAAAGATCCTCTCGGAATGAGTGATCACAGTATGGTTGAATTTGTAATACAGATTGAGGGTGAGGAAGTAGTGTCTCAAATGAGCGTACTATGCTTAAACAAAGGGGACTACAGTGGGATGAGGGCAGAGTTGGCTAAAGTAGACTGGGAACACATATTAAACGGTGGCACAATTGAGAAACAGTGGAGGACTTTTAAGGAGCTCTTTCATAGTGCTCAACAAAAATATATTCCAGTGAAAAAGAAGGGTGGTAAGAGAAGGGATAACCAGCCGTAGATAACCAAGGAAATAAAGGAGAGTATCAAATTGAAAACCAATGCGTATAAAGTGGCCAAGGTTAGTGGGAAACTAGAAGATTGGGAAAGTTTTAAACGACAGCAAAGAATGACTAAGAAAGCAATAAAGGAAAGATAGATTACGAAAGTAAACTTGCGCAAAACATAAAAACAGATAGTAAAAGCTTTTACCGATATATAAAACGGAAAAGAGTGACTAAAGTAAATGTTGGTCCCTTAGAAGATGAGAAGGAGGATTTAATAATGGGAAATGTGGAAGTGGCTGAGACCTTAAACAATTATTTTGCGTCGGTCTTCACAGTGGAAGACACAAAAACCATGCCAAAAATTGCTCGTCACGGGAATGTGGGAAGGGAGGACCTTGAGATAATCACTATCACTAGGGGGGTAGTGCTGGACAGGCTAATGGGACTCAAGGTAGACAAGTCCCCTGGTCCGGATGAAATGCATCACAGGGTATTAAAAGAGATGGCGGAAGTTATAGCAGATGCATTCGTTATAATCTACCAAAATTCTCTGAACTCTGGGGAGGTACCAGCAGATTGGAAAGCAGCTAATGTAACGCCTCTGTTTAAAAAAAGGGGGCAGACAAAAGGCAGGTAACTATAGATCGGTTAGTTTAACATCTGTCATGGGGAAAATGCTTGAAGCTATCATTACGGAAGAAATAGCGGGACATCTCGATAAGAATAGTGCAATCAAGCAGACGCAACATGGATTCATGAAGGGGAAATCATGTTTAATTAATTTACTGGAATTCTTTGAGGATATAACGAGCATGGTGGATAGAGGTGTACCGATGGATGTGGTGTATTTAGATTTCCAAAAGGCATTCGATAAGGTGCCACACAAAAGGTTACTGCAGAAGATAAAGGTACGCGGAGTCAGAGGAAATGTGTTAGCATGGATAGAGAATTGGCTGGCTAACAGAAAGCAGAGAGTCGGGATAAATGGGTCCTTTTCGGGTTGTAAATCAGTGGTTAGTGATGTGCCACAGGGATCGGTGCTGGGACCACAACTGTTTACAATATACATAGAAGACCTGGAAGAGGGGACAGAGTGTAGTGTAACAAAATTTGCAGATGACACAAAGATTAGTGGAACAGCAGGTTGTGTAGAGGACACAGAGAGGCTGCAAAGAGATTTAAAAAGGTTAAGCAAATGGGCTAAGGTTTGGCAGATGGAAGACAATGTGAGGTCATCCACCTTGGAAAAAAAAACAGTAAAAGGGAATATTATTTGAATGGGGAGAAATTACAACATGCTGCAGTGCAGAGGGACCTGGGGGTCCTTGTGCATGAATCCCAAAAAGTTAGTTTGCAGGTGCAGCAAGTAATCAGGAAGGCGAATGGAATGTTGGCCTTCATTGCGAGAGGGATGGAGTACAAAAGCAGGGAGGTCCTGCTGCAACTGTACAGGGTATTGGTGAGGCCGCACCTGGAGTACTGCATGCAGTTTTGGTCACCTTACTTAAGGAAGGATATACTAGCTTTGGATGGGGTACAGAGACGATTCACTCGGCTGATTCCGGAGATGAGAGGGTTACCTTATGATGATAGATTGAGTAGACTGGGTCTTTACTCGTTGGAGTTCAGAAGGATGAGGGGTGATCTTATAGAAACATTTAAAATAATGAAAGGGATAGACAAGATAGAGGCAGAGAGGTTTCCACTGGTCGGGGAGACTAGAACTAGGGGGCACAGCCTCAAAATACGGGGGAGACAATTTAAAACCGAGCTGAGAAGGAATTTCTTCTCCCAGAGGGTTGTGAATCTGTGGAATTCTCTGCCCAAGGAAGCAGTGGAGGCTAGCTCATTGAATGTATTCAAATCACAGATAGATAGATTTTTAACCAATAAGGGAATTAAGGGTTATGGGGAGCGGGCGGGTAAGTGGAGCTGAGTCCACGACCAGATCAGCCACGATCTTTTTGAATGGCGGAGCAGGCTCGAGGGGCTAGATGGCCTACTCCTGTTCCTAATTCTTATGTTACTTATGTTCTTATAACATGTCGACCACTTGACTCCACCACATGGCTGCCGCAAGATGGCGGTAACGGGCCTTATTCAGACCCTGAATTTTGGTCCCATGGTGTTTAACCTTGTACTCTGTAGTTTAGTGTGTTCTTATGTGCCCGTTCATCAGTTTATGATGTTTCAGAAGAGAAGCAAGAAAAAGATAATTGACTTGATTTGCCAGGAGATGAACTGCATGCTAAAAGGTTATCTTAAACCACACATTCAATGCACTTAATACTTAATTTCCTCTTTCTAAGACATGAGGATTTATGCTGTGTAGTCTTCGTTTGCTTGGGTGAGATTTTCAACTCCGCTTGAGACCGTTCAAAATTGAGCCTCGGGCCTCATTCGCATGAAACTGGTTTAGTGCAGATGCCAATCCGGAGTCCCAGTGCTGCTTGCCAGTTGGGGTTTTAGGAATTTTGGCCAGCCCCAATGTCAAACTAACCTGCAGATAGGTTCTGGCAGTGGGCCGGGGTGAGTGAGCAAAGAGATGGGTGAGGGAAGAGAGTTGTGCGTGAGCCCAGGCTGGCAGCAGCCCACAATATTTTAGCGGAGCTGGGAGGAGGAAATAATAAAGTTTGCTTGCGTTTTTGTGGGCAGTCTCCAGATATTGCTTTAAGGACCACCGGTTAGACCACAGAAGATCCGTTATAACTGCGCCCAGTTGCGCACCAATTTTGCACTGGGTCCTAAATTTGTGTCCTGTTCTCTCCCTGCCCCCAACATTATTTTTTCATCCAAAAATCTGCGTGAAATGGGTTTGAAATTTTACCCGCTTGTGTTTGCCTTTATTATCTTGTCGGAGAATTATGAGGGAAAGGATAAGGACAATCCGTTATATAAGGATCTCAGAATTCTTTGAAATATGTTTGGGGATGGTGTCAGCGATCAGCAGGGGGCAAAAGAGCCAGATATATCCTCAGTACAATACATATATTAAGGGTTGATAAGTTTGGATTGAAAGGAAATGCCCAAATATTGGTGCAGAGGTACAAGAGGGGCTTCCTTTTGAAGGCTTTGATATTGGAGTGTAAACGAGGCAACTCTACCTCAGACTGTCACCAAGAGAATGAAGAAAAAGAGTAACACAGGAGAGACAGATTGTTTGAGAAGCCAGAAGCAAGAAAGGAACAGAGATCTGATTGCAGGAGAGATCAGCATTTTAAAGGAATGTTGGTCTGAAAACCAAAATAAAACAAGAGACTGCCACAAACCATTGGTCTTTCAGAGAACGATTGCATTTCCTCACTGTTTGCAATAGTTACACGATTGATTCCAACCGAATCCAAATGTAGATCAACTCAGATCGGCACAAAAACAAAGTTACCTTAAGATGCAATGGATTTAAAGGGTTAACCAGAAAAAGACAAAGAAGAAAATATCTGAGGAACCAGGAATAAAGTAGATGGCAGTCAACTTACTGGAGACGTAACCTAGATATTGGATCGCAGACAAAAATGGAACGGCTGGACTGCAAGATTAGTTCAACCTTGCGACTGCCTGATTGGAGAGATAACACCATTTTATTTCCATTATAAATGTTGCCACAGGAAACTGACTGTTTTTGGATAAAGTGCCAATACTGAAGCCCCAAAGTGGTGCCAAGAGATGGGTGCCATGTTACCAAATACGGCACTGACTTTAAATCAGGATAATTGTCACTGCCACCTGAACAAAGCTGAGTGACTCTGTGCTATTACAATTTTGATAACCAACCATTTTTTGAAACTATGTGCTAGAACCTCCACTTTTGTGGTTATCGCCCAATATTTCCGGCGTGGGCGGTAAAAAAGGGTTTTCAGATTGCCGGCTTCTTGTCCATTCTCAAAACACCTCGTTTCCATTTTTGAAAATGGACGTTATCGCGAGCGATATAAAATGGGTGGTAGCGTTAAATTTTTTTGACCTTCTGCCGTAAAGTGTGGCCGTCCTTAACTATGGTATGGCAACGCCCGATTCCCGTGATCCTGGAGGCCAAGGGTCACCATGACATGTGCAGAAGAGGAGACAGAGAGAGAGCTCAGAGGGACTGAAGGCATGGCTGGGTGTGGTGTGGCTGCTTTGAGAAGAAGGAGGGAGACTTTAGAGCTTCACAGCAAGTAGGCAAACAAAAAGTAGGTGTTATCAACCACATATTTGACCAAATTTGGCCTATAATGGAGTGAGAGGAGGAGGCATCACAGCACGCTGTGGAGACTGACGGTGGGGAGATGGGAGAGGAGCACATTGGAGCCCGCAAAAGAGCCAGGAGGTTCTCGGACGAGGCAAATGCCTCCCTCCTGCAGGTCGAGTCACACTGGGTGATTTGATACAGGGAGGGTGTGGGAAACCCACCCCAAAGGCCTACCAGAGGATATGGACAGAGATAGCAGAGGTGGTCTCGTCGGCGACCAACGAGGTGCGTGAGGGCAACCAATGCCACAAACGATGGAACGACCTTGTGGGATCCGCAAGAGTAAGTATTACATTGATTTACATGTACTTATGTATTTATATAATTTGATTTGTAACAGTCATGAGTGACTATCAACAGGTGTGAGGTCTTGCACTTTTACCGGGAATGTTTTACTCAAAGCCTGCGGTCACGGTGTACGTCTTTAGGTAAAGAATGATAATTATCATAATAAGCATGATTACATCTGCCGGTTATGTGTTGCATCATTCTCTGTGGCAGTACCTAGCAATGATCTCATCCCATGTTGTCCTGTCATCTTTTACAGAAGAAGCTATCGATGGTGAGGTCCGTAACAGAGGCGAACGGGTGGGGGGCCACCAGTCCCCAGCGATATTACTGAGATGGAGGAGCGGGTGCTCACACTCGTGGGGAAGCACCCCTGGACAGCCACGGACGCATCTACAGACCCTGAAGTGATGCCACGTGAGTAAAGCTTACACCATTGCATGATGTAAAGTCTATAGATGCCACACCAACTCATATTCGAACAATCATGATTTTTAAAATAGTCATAGAAATAATGCTGGCCTAATGAAAATCATTGCAATGCACAATGTGTTGATGGTCATGAAATGTGATGTCTGTGATGATTTTGATAGCGGTGGTGCTTTTGTCGTGCATATGCTGTGTGTAGCGCTGGACTCACCTTATCACCCGAGCACCCACTTCTCCTCTAATAACCTCATTTGTGTCTTGCGGCTCAGCCAGCAGCATGGCTCCAGGAAAGACCACAGAGTCCAGAAGGTGGGGGCACGGGGCAGGAGTCAGCGGATGATCCTACTACATCTTGTGCTGAGGAGCTCCGATTCTCGCCTGTCAATCCACTGGGTCTGTTCTCCACAGATGAGAACGCAGACTTCGAAGAAACTGCATCGTCATGCTCCAGAAGCCATTCCACCGGAAGACCATCTAGTGGTCCTCCGGTCATTCCCGCCTCTACTCTGGAGGTACCAGCCCCAAGCACCTCACCACAGGGCACCCCATTTGTCCCCAGGACGGCGCCGACCCTGCGGAGGCCTTGTGGACGCGGCAGGTCTGTTCCACGAATGCGACATCAGAGCGGAGAGATGGTACAGATGTCCAGGAGGACTGTAGACATTGGTGACAAGCTCATTGAAGCATTGGGGGGCATATCCCAACAGCTGGCCACCATGACCAAGTACATTCTACGCATGGCGGAGTCTCTGGATGCGATAGCCAGGAACACTGCTGCCACAGGCCTCCCAGTGGTCCCCGAGCATGACACTCCACCCCTAAGTTCCGCACCACCACTGCGAACAACAGATGAGAGCAAGGACTAAGATCCTGCTTCTGCATCAGAGAATGTTACCCCCTCAGCACCCCCCGCTCCCGTACCTGTGCAACCAACGCATCTGCCTTCATCCCTCCAATGAGGCACTGCCTGACGAGCTCCTCAGCCAGGTGCCATGGAGCGAGGAGGGGAAGGGGTAGCGGTGAGGAGAAGGAGAGGGAGAAGGAAAGTGAGGTGCATGTGCGCAGGTGATGGCTGTGTTATATCTCCATCTGCGAGCATGCAATTTGTTGTAATGTATGGGGCTGGGGCCCACCCTCCTGCTTTGCCTTTGTATTCTGTGTTGCTGGATGTGTTGAACATGTGGTTTATGTCAATGGTGGAAAAAGTGGGATGTGGGCGGGGTTTGGATGTTTTTGCCTGTGATACTTATGATTTCAGACCAATGTTGGTATTAAATTTTTGTTATTGAACATAACCTTGTTGCGCATTGTCTCAGATAGCTGGACTGTTACATGCTGGTGATTCCTTACCATGAAAGGGTTAAATACAACTTAACATCAATCAACGTAAACTTTAACTGGCACCAAGGTGATGGGCACCATTGATGTCTGAGCTGCATACACACAGCAGTGTGTCAGCGTTGTCACTCACATCAGCGCTCTTTCAGGAAAATCTTTCCAATATCAGCTCCTCACATAAGAGTGGGATTTAACAAATGCCAGCCACACCATTGGCGTTCATCCCAGTTAGTTCCACTTTTTGTGGGCGTCTTTTTGGGCGAGCGATATTGTGAACAATATGTGTGCGAGGTGGTGAAATTGACGATGGGCGATCTCCATGGCTGCTAGTTTGGGTAAATATACTCTTTACAACAAAAAACAGTGGGCAGGCGTTAATATTGAATCTCGGTGTTAATTCCGTGTGGAAAGTAACGCTGGGCGATATTATGGGCGTTGATTTAATCCATTCTGCTGATACCGCCCAAAAAAAGTGGGTGGGCGGTAATATATTTTCCCGCCGTTAAGCACATGGGGAAAGTAACGCTCGCCGATAAGTTTCCTAAAAATGCTCGTCAGTTTCCATCTTGTGCTAAAATGGGTGCTATCTGAGCGTTATACGTCATTTCAGCGGTAAAATGGCCGTTGTGAGCATTAAGCATGCAATAAAAGTGGAGGTTCTAGCCCTACAACTTTTATAATTACATTATATTGCGTGTACAGAAATCAGAAAATAAAGTAGTTAATCAACATTACTGTCGCTCACATGGTCCTTAATCTACTAAAATGTCAGCTTGGCGCAGTTGGTATCTCTGATTCAGAAGGTTGTGGATTCAATCCCCTTCACAGACTGGAAGACATAATCTAAAACGACACTTCAATGCTGCTCTGCAGGAATGCTCTATTTCAGATAAAGACAGTTTAAGTGGTTTTGAAGACTCCCATGGCAGAGTGCAGGAACTAAACCAACACTACTAGAATATCTCATTATTCATTCACTGCTTAAAGGACCTTGTTATGCACAAATTGGTTGCCACATTTGCCTACATAAAACGAACTAATTTGATATAAAGTCTTAAATGAATGTCAATTATTTTCTTAAATAGTTCTTACCCAAAGCTGCACTTTATTCTGCTTGCAATTGAGAAGTGGTTTAATTAATAATAAAAAATTGTATTATATTGGACAGTTTGAAGCAAGCTAAATAAATATGGCTTTTTATGGTAAATCCTAGACATAAATGGTTAATCCTAATATTTATTTCCTACTTAATTGTAGAGATCACCATTTCATTTTTCTTACAATTTTGAGTATAGATCTGTTAATGACAAGTGTTCACAACTAAATGGTGAAAGGGATACTTGAAGTGTATTTCTGAAACCCTCCATGGCGTCTGTGACCCCCACCAATAGATTGTGGCTCAATAGCATTTCATTCACAGCAGCGAGACGCACATCACTGTTTAAATTTACCTGGAAAAGAAACAAATTTAGTGACTGAAGACCATAAACGCAAATCAAATCACTTATATGTTAAATGATAGCTGAGAAAGGAATCAGTGAGCTGGGAGGGTTTGCAAATTGTCCTTTCATCACTGGGATCTGCATGTGAATCCAGCCCAGACTGACGATCTCATCCCTCTGGTCACTGTGAAATGATGAAGTGAACTGAATTTAGTTTGTGCCAAACCAGTTCCCAGTGAGCACAAATCCAAGAAAAGCCAAATTCCCACAATTCCATACCAAATGGCAAACTCCGAGATTGAACACAAGGCTGGTGTTAGAAATGTTAAATTCATACCGTCAGAGGTTGGGGTTAAGGCACATTGTTGGGAGCTTCATCTTCTATTGAACCTATGTTGTACCTGACCTGGGAGTGCTTCCCAGCAATGATACCCCTCACCCTGACGAGCAAAAGATTGACCAAATATGAATACAAACGTAAAAAGCAACGACTGCAAAAACTTTTCAGCTGCATGGATTGTAGCCTAACCTGTAAACATTGGAGTCATAAACATCGCCCTTAAAATATAATAATAAAGTCAATATTTCGCCGATGAAATTTCAGGTTTTACTTAAAAACTACAGAATGACTCTCTGGTAAACTGCAAGATTTACTTTAATTTCAATTTCCTTCTCCTTGCAAGTCCCACAAGCCTTAATCAAAAAGCTGAGAGATGTGGACCATATACAGTAGACACCTCAAATTGCTGGAGAAATACCACCAATGATGTCTCCGCAAGATCCTGCAAATCCCCTGGGAGGACAGACGCACCAACGTTAGCGTCCTTGTCCAGGCCAACATTCCCAGCATTGAAGCACTGATCACGCTCGACCAGCTCCATTGGGCAGGCCACATTGTTCGCATGCCCGACACAAGACTCCCAAAGCAAGCACTCAACTTGGAGCTCCTACACGGCAAGCGAGCCCCAGGTGGGCAGAGGAAACGTTTCAAGGACACCCTCAAAGCGAAAGCCTCCCTGATAAAATGCAATATCCCCACTGACGTCTGGGAGTCCCTGGCCAAAGACCGCCCTAAGTAGGGGAAGAGCATCCGGGAGGGCACTGAGCACCTCAAGTCTCGTCGCCGAGAGCATGCAGAAATCAAGCGCAGGCAGCGGAAGGAGCGTGCGGCAAACCAGTCCCACCCACCCTTCCCTTCAATCACTGTCTGTCCCACCTCTGACAGAGACTGTAATTCCCATATTGGACTTTTCAGTCACCTGAGAACTCACTTTTAGAGTGGAAGCAAGTCTTCCTCGATTTCGAGGGACTGCCTATGATGATGAGGCAAGTAACCGCCGATGAGGCAAGTAACCTCCTATGAGGCATGTACAGATGCTGCCCTTCGCCCAGTGGACAAGAGGTGTGTCTTGCACTGGTCCTGGGGGTCTCAACCTCCAACCTCCCCTGTGAGGAACCAGCGAGCTTCCACCTAGAACCCTCACCGGGTGGTGTGGATAAGATTAGACATAGCACGTTGGATGATCATAGAGATGCCTCTGCACTGCAAAACCAAGCAACAGCAGTTTTCTTCCCCATACCTTCCTGCTGTATCTATCAAGGAGCAGTATAATGATGATGGTAGCAACAGTTGCACCCAGGCTCACAAGCAGGTAGAAGATCAGAATATGCATCTTGAGTTGGTGAAAAGTGGAGTATATGTTTCCCCAGGCAGTCAAGTAGAAAATCTGCAAAAAGAGAAGTGTACATGTACATAGGGAAAGTGCCCGTATCTGTGAAATCTAAACTTTGGTGAGATCATTATTACTGTGGAACATTCAATCAAAAAATTATCACATCGATTATACAGAGGTTCAAAAATGTTGGAAAGGTATATAGCAGGGAGATACCTTTCTAGCAAGTCTGCTTAACATTGGTGATACTTGGTTTATTTTGTGCAGACCTTCTTTATCAGTTTCTGTTGAATACTTTTCAATCTTACTCCAGTGCTGTCAGTGAATCAAAGTTAAAGACATAGTTAAAGAAAACCATTTAATGAAATGGCATGCTTGAAAGCTGAGGGCTGTCTTAAAGTGGGTTTAATACTTTCTTAGTAACTAATAAGTAACACACATGGGATGCTGCAGCAATTTTTGTTCATTTATGTTTCGATGTGTTTATTAATCTGTGACGAATAACTACGTCCTCTCAAACCAACCTCCTCAGCCACAGTGCTTCAGTCCAGCCATAAAACAGTACACATGATATAAGCAGTTGCACACAAATTTATGTCAGCACTGTTCAGGCAGGAGTGGAAATGGATTTGGAGCATCCCTTTTCATGATCATTTTACCCAGCGATCCAAAGAATAGGAGGCGGCACACACAGAGATATCAGCAAGGTGCAAGGATGGTGTTTATGCTTGAACACCAAAGATGTCTAGAGAGGGGACAAAGGTCAGGGAGTGGTGGAGGGATAACTTTAAATTCCTCGCTATATTTTGGCTCTGTTTATTTACTCCAGGTGGGCTATCCCCAAAATGATTTTCAGACAATATTGGCCTGAAAATTGCGGCCTCTCCAGGTGCATACGATGTCTCTTGACAGATCGCATGTATCCCCGGGAGAAGAGCCTTCGCGGGCGGAGATTTGGGCTATTTGCCCAACTCTTGCCCAGCAAATGCCTTTCAAACTCTTACGCCTGGTTAAAGCGGGCATATAGTTTACTTTTACTAGCATAAGAGTTTTAAAACATAGAAAAATTAAATGTTATTATTTATTTTTATATTAAAAACCCTGTCTATGAAGGTAAGTTTATTCTGAACATTATTAAAAAAAAATTTTATTTCAAAAATAAAAAATTCTCTCTTAAAACATTTAATTAAATGGAATTTCTATTAATTTTTAAAAAGTGTGTTTTTTAATTTATGTTGGTATTTTTGATTTTCGGGGTATTCTCATTGATAGTAATGGGAGCTCGGAGCTCCCATTACCATGAAAGAGAAAACTACATTGTAATTGATGGTCCATGCCCACGTGATCCCTGGATACGCATACACTCCTGGAAGACATGGGCCTGTACGTCGGACTGTGCAACTCGGCCTCGGAGCATAATTCTTCGTGGCTCAGGGACCACCAGGTGTTTTCGTTAAAAACATTTCAGTCGGAGGCATCCGCCTGCAGGAAGCCTCCGACGACAATGTTCGGGCCATTACTTCCTTCTGCTGGTGACAGAGTCTGACTGAGCTCCTGTTCACACTCCTTGTCTGTATCTTTCTTCTGTACACATTACTGTGAGGACTTTATGTAGACGTGATGATTTTATAATCATCAACATTTAGAATGTCAGCTGTGGCTCAGTGGGTGACACTTGCCTCTGAGTCAGAAGGTTGTGGGTTAAAGTTCCATTCCAGGGACATAGGCTCAAAAATCTAGGCTGACACTCCAGTGCAGTGCTGAGGGAGCGTTGCCCTGTCAGACGTGCTGTCATTCGGATGAGACATTAAACTGAAGCTCCGTCTGCCCTCTTAGGTCGACATAAATGATCCTATGGCACTATTTTGAAGAAGAGCAAAGGTATTGTCCCTGGTGTCCTAGCCAATATTTAGCTCGTAATCAACATGACAAAACAGATTATCTGTTCATTATCACATTGCTGTTTGTGGGAGCTTGCTGTGTGCTAATTGGCTGCCATGCTCCAACAACAGTGACTACACTGCAAAAGTACTTCATTGGCTGTAAAGCGCTTTGGGACATCTGATAGTCGTGAAAGGTGCTATATAAATGCAAGTCTTTCTTTATTTAAACAGTTTTAATCATCAATCAATAATGAGAGCAAAATTTGGAATTCCCTCCCAATAACTGTTCACATGTTTCTCTGGCTTTGGATTATTTTTAACAAATTTAGGATTGGCCTTGCTCACTGGACACATTTATAATGAGTAACTAATTCTACTTTGGAAGCTCAGAAATTTACAAAAATTTGCCTGTTATGAGTTTTATTGACGGTGTTGTTTCTAACTGGATTTAAATAAGCAGAGTGTGACCAGGTAGCGAGTCAAACGTCTCAAATAATATGGGAGCCAGACTACAAATTCCACATAATAGTGAGCATGACAACAACTTTGAAATAAGCAGTGTCAGCCTCACTGCTCTTGTGCTGAGAGATATTTACATTTAACAGTCCCTTGCAGTGGAATTTCTCATCCACTTTAAACATTCTCCCAACATTTGTCATTCAGAAGAGTCATTGAGTCCTAGATGTAGGAGACAATCATTTATTTCCAGTGGCTCTAAACGGTCGTGTGACCAAGTCAAAATTCAGAATTGGTGGTCCAGGCATTCCAAAAATCTCGTGAGAAAACTGTTTCAGACTCTCTGAGGGTAATTTTGTCTTTGCGCGATGGTGAAAAACAGGCGATAGTGAGTCGGCTGCCCAATTTACATCACTCCCGATTTTTATTTCCATTGACTTCGGGATATATGTAAATCAGGCTGCCAATTCGCTATTACCCATTTTACACGATCGCACAAAGAAAATCAGTGAAATTTTGATTGTCCTCATGAAAAACAAATTTGTTCAATTTCATATTACAGAATTTAATTTGCGTGTTATAAGGCTACTGGTCCATTTTGACAACTTCTCGTGCTCAAAATAATTAAGAGTAATTTTACTGAAGTATTACTGCAGGAATCCACTGCTTTTTTTCTTTATGCTGTGGCAATTTATAATTTCTCTTTCCCAATGCAATAAAACTTACCACAACCAGCACCAGCCTGAAGGCCCGAGAGTTAAAGAATATGTATCTTCGTACTTCTGAATCCATTAGTGATCTCTCAATTTGATTCCTGCATTCATCTGATATCTGTAACTAGGACAAGGGACAGCTTTAGATCAACGGTGAATACCACAGTTATTGAAGCAGATACATCATCATCATCATCATCATCATAGGCAGTCCCTCGAAATCGAGCAAGACTTGCTTCCACTCTAAAAGTGAGTTCTTAGGTGGCTGTACAGTCTAATACAGGAATTACAGTCTCTGTCACAGGTGGGACAGACAGTCATTGAGGGAAAGGGAGGGTGGGGAGTCTGGTTTGCCTCACGTTCCTTCTGCTGCCTGCGCTTGATTTCTGCATGCTCTCGGCGACGAGACTCGAGGTGCTCAGCGCCCTCCCGGATGCTCTTCCTCCACTTAGGGCGGTCTTTGGCCAGGGACTCCCAGGTGTCAGTGGGGATGTTGCACTTTATCAGGGAAGCTTTGAGGGTGTCCTTGAAACGTTTCCTCTGCCCACCTGGGGCTCGCTTGCCATGTAGGAGTTCCGAGTAGAGCGCTTGCTTTGGGAGTCTTGTGTCGGGCATGCAGACAATGTGGCCCGCCCAACAGAGCTGGTCGAGTGTGGTCTATGCTTTGATGCTGGGGATGTTGGCCTGGTCGAGGAGGCTAACATTGGTGTGTTTGTCCTCCCAGGGGATTTGCAGGATCTTGCGGAGATATCGTTGAAGCAGATACAAAAGGTTGCTCTTCATTTTTGTTACTAATCCTTTTCAAATGTTGTGTAAGAATGATCACTGTACTCCACAACAGAGATTTGCATTAAGAATTAAATGATTAAGCGAAATTGCTGCAAACCTTTTGGCCCAGATTTTATTGGGCCGATGACGGCGTATGCTCAGAATGGCCCCGCAAGTTCCAGGTTTCCTCATGTGCTGAGAACGCGCGAAAACCCGGATCTTGCAATCTGTCAAGTTTCTCCTTTACAGATCGCCGCATGCGCCCCAAAAAACACTTCCACTGGCGGAGAGATGAGCTATTTGCCCAACCATGCCCAGCGAATGCCCGCGAAACCCTTATCCCTGGTAAAAGCAGGCGGAAGACGTGCTACTCCCAGTGTAAGGGTTAAAATAAACGTTAAATGATTAAAACATACAAAAACATTTAAAATTCGTTCATGTAAATTTTGGGCAGGAACAAAATGTTTTTATTATTCTTCAAAAAAATGAAAATTTTATTTTAAATGCTTAATCAAAGGAGCTTTTAATTTATTTTGAACATGGAGATATTTATTTTTATTTGGGGATTTCTCATAGGTTTATGGGGATTCTGTTCGTAAATGGAATCCCCATAAGCTTATATGAGGAATCCCCCTTTTAAATTGGTTAGTCTGACCCACCTGATCCCAGGGACGCTTCCGACCCGCCTGTGCCCCTGGGATCCGTGGGCCTTTATATAGGCGTACGCCTGAAGGCCCAGGACACGAAGACTCCAAAGCTCCGGAGACACCAGGTACTCTCGGATTTTGTTTCGGTCAGAGGCGTTTTCTTCTGGTGCGCCTCCGACCGCAAATTCAGGGCCAATAAGCTGGACCTTTGAAACCAATATATACAGAGCTAGAAACCAGGCCATTGACATTCAGCACTTGTTATATTACAAGCTCTTTACTCCCCTGTTTAAAAAAATATCTTGCCTTCCCACTTGTTTGCATTTCCCTGTGAAATTCCCTTTTTAAACTGACATATACTTGCATTGGAGGCAGCTCAGGGAAGGTTCACTTGGTTGATTCCTGAGATGAAGGAGTTGTCTTATGAGGAAAGGTTGAGCAGGTTGAGCCTATACTCATTGGAGTTTAGAAGAATGAGAGGTGATCTTATTGAAACATATAAGATTATGAGGGGGCTTGACACGGTAGATGCAGAGAGGATGTTTCCCCTCGTGGGGGAATCTAGAACTAGGGGGCATAGTTTCAGAATAAGACGATGCCCATTTAAGACGTGGATGCGGAGGAATTTCTTCTCTCAGAGGGTCGTGAATCTGTGGAATTCTCTGCCCCAGAGAGCTGTGGAGGCTGGGTCATTGAGTATATTTAAGGTGGAGATAGACAGATTTTTGAACTTCAGGGGAGTCAAGGGTTATGAGGTGCAGGCAGGAAAGTGGAGGCTAAGATCAGATCAGCCATGATCTTATTGAATGGCGGAGCAGGCTCGAGGGGCCAAATGAGACCTACTCCTGCTCCTATTTCTTATGTTATGTTATGTTCTTAAATGAAAATGTTCTTGGTTACGAGGAAAACAGGTTAGTATTGGACAGGGCACTAGTTGTAATACAGTACTATACCTGAAATCCTAATCCTTTAAGTTTCCTAGCACAGGCATCCATATCAAAACCTTGGGACCAGCAATAGTTGTTGCTGGCTAGAACCAGAATCACTTGACCATTGTGAAGCCCTAAAATATGAAAAATTAAGATGTCATTAAATGGTAACCAAAGTGAGCAACATGAGAAGTCTGTAACTTATTGCTGCCCAGACACACAACTTATTTTACATTCGATGGGCGCATCTACCTAGTTCTACTTTTTATTGATCTGCATTATCTATTTATCATCTGATCACCTATGGCTGTGTTTACATGATAGGTACTCCAAAATAGTCCCTGGAACTATCAGTCTAAGGCGTATAGCAGTACGCTGTTGCAAGCCGCCATACTTTCCAATCTCAAAGATGTCAATCCAGTGATTTTAAGCCTTTCATTCTTTCATCAACATGCATTGTAATTTGGAGCCACTTGCAATCGATTGGAGACTTACATCGGTACCAAACCCAAAACTCCTTTGTACGACAACGACTATATTGGTGTATCAAACTGTAAGTGAGATTTTACAGTGACATTTTAGTAACAGGACATGTCCATTTTATATTAAAAACAGGCCTGCCTATGATAGAGGCTACTGGATTCTAAATTAATACCATGTAAACCACTGAGCTCTTGAACTGAAGCTAGCATTTATAGTACCAGCAGTTTAATTACCCATGTAGTGTTAACAATCATCTAACAAACATACACAGGGCTTGGGAACATCTACAACCCGAGTGTGTGTGTGTGTGCGACAGTGTGGCTACTCACCAGCTCATCCAGCGGTCCAGCTTTAGAGAGAGATATGCGATGTAAAGCATCTTTATGATAGCTAGGTGTCATCATGGATCGGTGCAGTGACAGGCTGACATTCCCGTCACAGGAAGAAATGTTTCAAGCCCTGAGCTCTAGAATTCCCTCCATTAACCTCTCCGCCTCTCTACCTCTGTCTTCTCCTTTAAGATGCTCATTAAAACCTGCATCTGTCCTAATATCTCCTTATGATGTGACTCGGTGTCAAATTTTGTTTGATAACGCTCCTATGAAGTGCCTTGGGATGTTTTATTATATTAATGACGCTATATAAATGCTAGTTGTTTTGTTGTATATACATAAACATTGCCTTGTTGTCCAATTGATTGAGAAGCCATATGATTTAGCTGCGAGTTTAAGAATTTTATAGTTCCAAATAGTTCCTGAAGCATAGCGTTGATCACAGGAAGAGAATGTATGGCAGAACATTCTACAGGGCCACGACTGTGGAAGGAATGCGTTTGTTGCTAGGAGGACAGCAGTCCTTGGACTAGATAGAAGTCCTTTGCCAGCCATTAATTTTACCTGTGGGATTGTTTATTCTTGGTATAATGGTGTGGCACGTAAGCTGCAGTTTCAGGCCATAAATAGGGGGGCAGTTAGTGGGCAAGTTGAGTGTGCAACCCTGGGACAAGAAAGCTGATGGCAACAGTCAAGGTTGAACCTCTTCTGGCGCTTCCCAGATTGGATAACTATCAACCTGTTCAGTCTGCGGATACATCTTGTTGGATGAAGAAAGTTAGCACATATATTGTTTCAATATATGAATTTTTTACTAAGTCAATAACTTTTGTCATGTATCTTATGTATGGTATACGATTTGTACTTGTTTTAGCATGTGAATTATATTACAGTGGAATCGACATTTTAAAAATAAAGAGGGACTAATGTGTGGAGTGTTTCATTGAAAGTTTCAAGCCAGGATACTAAAATACAAGTAGACCTTTAAATTAGCCGAACAAAAGCCACAGCTGAACGGGTGCCGCTCCTACCTGGGACCGATGTTCCCGTTAAGCTGCACGGCTGTGCTGCGCTATGAAGGTCCCGCTCAGCAGGCTCACCAGCTTTTAAATGGAAAAACCGTGCATGTGTGGCATGTTGAATGGGCCACGCAGCCCGGTAAAGGGGTCGTGTGGTCCAAAAAAACAATTAGAGGGAACATTGTCTGGGACCATGAATTTTTGACTTCTTTTGGATGCAAAGAGCCAGAAGCAAGACATCAAGATTTGACCTCAAATAAAACATAGAAACATAGAAAATAGGTGCAGGAGTAGGCCATTCAGCCCTTTGAGCCTGCACCACCATTCAATAAGATCATGGCTGATCATGCACTTCAGTACCCCATTCCTGTTTTCTCTCCATACCCCTTGATCCCTTTAGCCGTAAGGGCCACATCTAACTCCCTGGGTTTTACCCCAAAGATATACATGTCCGTTGATGTAAAAGGCACTAGTCAGCAGTGTGATGGAATACTCTCCACTTGCTTGGATGAGTGCAGCTCCAACAACACTCAAGAAGCTCGACACCATTCAGGACAAAGCAGCCACTTAATTGGCACCCCATCCACCACCTTCAATAATCATGCCCTCCACCACCGACGCACCGTGGCTGCAATGTGTATCATCTACAAAATGCATTGCAGCAGCTCGCCAAGGCTTCTTCGGCCCCAAACCCGCAACCTCTACCACCTAGAAGGACAAGGGCAGCAGGTGCACGGGAACACCACCACCTCCACATTTCCCTCCAAGTCACACACCATCCTGACTTGGAAATATCTCGCCATTCCTTCATCGTCGCTGGATCAACATCCTGGAACTACCAGCACTGTGGGAGGAGCTTCACCACACAGACTGCAGCGGTTCAACAAGGTGCCTCACCACCACCTTCTCAAGGGCAATTAGGAATGGACAATAAATGCTGGTCTTGCCCACATCCTATGAATGAATAAACAAAGAACTTTGTGTCATTTTGCACTGCAACTTCATGTCAATCTAAACTACCTACCAGAGCTGGAGTGAGTTGGATCACGTGGCCTACACCTGACCTTAAAGATCCAAGGATCTCAAAGAGAAAATCAGCCAGGGTTCTTGCCTGTTAGAATGTGAGCAAATGTGAATGCTGAATAAGGACAAAATGGGCTCAGCTATGCAAACTGGTCTGCATTTTTTGCACTCCTGCCGTTTTAACTTCTGTTCAAAATAGCAGCAAAGAACGAATGGTGCATTCATGCAATATTCAGTAAAGGGCAGCACTGAGGGGAGCAAATAACAAAGTGCATCTATCTTAAATTGGCCTTACCAAGCTTGTTAGTGTGAAGAAAACAACATTTACATTTTTGCACCTAGACACCTACAATCTCTGGCTGTGCAATTTGCCATTATTGCACAATTTGCCATTTTTCTCTGTTAGATTTAGTGACTATGGCAGTGGATTCTTTCTGAAAAATTCAGTGAAGAACTTGGTCCATAGTCTTCTACACTTTGATTTTCTTTGCCAAATGACAAAAATATTTGTACTTAGAAAATCATCCCATAGTGTGTTGCATTATGTTCCACAATTGCTATCACTAGCCAAATTCATCTGTTATGATTTATGGCCCCTATGAATTTAGATTGGGTGCAGGTTGTCCCATACCTGTTTGATGCTCGAAAATCGGGCGCAATGCATAATAATTTCTGCTCCAATGTCCCTATGGTTTTTCTCCCAGGCTAATCGCAGTAGTGTCCATGAGATTAATCTTTAATTCCAAGAAAATCCTCGAGGGACGGCAACCCTAGTTTTCAAATCTGGAAAAATAGATTGCATGTATTTTTTTTCTACGTGACCGTCTTCTTTTGACAAATGAAGTAATGCATTTTTGATAGCTTGGTGTATAATGTGCAGTTTCACAGAACAAACATTGGTTTGGTGACAATGCATAATGCTAAGAACATAAGAATATAAGAATTAGGAGCAGTAGTAGACCATTCGGCCCCTCGAACCTACTCCTCGTGGCTGATCTTCAAACTCAACTCCACTTTCCTGCACTATCCCCATATCCCTTGATTCCCATAATATCCACAAATCTATCGATCTCTGTCATGAATATACTCAAAGGCTGAGCCTCCACAGCCCTCTGGGATAGAGAATTCCAAAGATTCACCACCCTCTGAGTGAAGAAGTTTCTCCTCATCTCAGTCCTAAATGGCCAACCCCTTATCCTGAGACTGTGACCCCTGATTCTAGACTCCCCAGCCTGGGGAAACACCCTCCCTGCATCTACCCTGTCGAGCCCTGTAAGAATTAAGTATGTTTCAATGAAATCATCTCTTACTGTTCTAAACTCTAGAGAATATAGGCCTAGTTGACTCAATCTCTCCTCATAGGACAATCCCCCCATCCTAGGAACAAGACAAATAATATATACCAGTTCTGTCACAAGGTCATCGACCTGAAACATTAACTCTGTTTCTCCACAGATGTTGCCTGACCTGCTGAGTATTTCCAGTATTTTATTTAAATAATATACAGCTTAGGATGGAGAAAGTTTTCTTTTCCAGTGATTGTTGAGGCCATAGTCCCGTGAGGTGAGGTAACTGTGCTACCTTTCTCAAAGATGAGCAGGGGAGTTGTCCCTGGTGTCCTGGCCAATATTTATCCCTCAGTCAACATAACAAAAAAACCAGATTATCTGGTCATCACATTGCTGTTTGTGGGAGCTTGCTGTGTGCAAATTGGCAGTAGAGTTTCCCACATTACAACAGTGGCTACACTCCAAAAGTACTTCATTGGCTGTAAAGCACCTTGAGACATCAGGTGGTCGTGAAGGGCTCTATATAAATCCAAGTCTTTCTTTCTTTTTCTTTACTTCGATTTGTTAATAGGTTGCACCCAGGGCCTTTTTCAAACCATGGGCCCAATTTCTCTGGTGATTTGCACCGCTTTGTTGGCGCACGCTGCTTTTTTTGTTGTAAGTTTTTAAATTAAATTTTCCCCAAGGAATCTGCGCCAGCGTAACTGAGTTAGTTACGATTTTTTTAGACATGTTCTTTTTTCGTCATGGGGGCGTAACCCAATGTTTGTGCCAGTTTTTGTCAATTATGTAAGTTTGCCCAAATGCCATTTCTCTCAGGTCGGCGTATCTGACCACTCCCGAAAAACCTTCTGGCGTGTTAAGAAAAACCAGCGCACATTGAAAAATCGGCACAGAAAGACACTATTGTTTTCCAGCGAAGTTTTGGAGGAAGTCAAGAAGACTTAAATATACATAATAAAGATATATTTTTTTTAACCTTATAATGCAGTAAATGGAAGTTTGATGGAATTCTGTAACTTTTCATATTCTTTCAACTGACACGTCACCATCGAACATCTGCAAACATGGCTGGAGGGTGAGAGCGTCGGCCGGCAGAATCGGTCCCTCGCCCGGACACAAGGGCTTGGTGCTCGGCTGCAAAAGAAACCCGGGGGGGTGCGGGAATGTGAGGTGGGGGCTGTGGAAGGCGATCGGAAGGCATCACAAGACTGCACTACACATCAAATGTAGCCCGGGATGGCGGGGTGGGGGGGCGGCAGTGTTCCCGATCTGGGTGTGGTCCATACAGACCTTGGGGAGAGCGAACAAAGAACCTTGTCCTGCCTGCCTGCCATTTTGAGCTTCTTGCAAAGGTAAAATTTAAGCATGGGGGCAATACTGACAATGCCATACCTTGTGCAAGCTTTTGCATCATGGTGCTGCGGAGGAGACAATTGATTCAACGTCATCACATCAGGAATCTCAGAGCCCATAGCGTGATGGGCAGGAGGCCTTACCCATGTCCGCAAAGAAGTTGTAAGTGAGATCTGAGATTGGTGAAGGCAGACCTGCAACCTAGAAGCATCAGGAGAACTGCTTTGTCAGTTGAAGTGAAGGTTACAGCTGCACTTTCATTCTATGCATCCAGATCCTTCTAAGCTACAACTGGGGATGTGTGCGCCATATCTCAACATACAACATATGTCTGCATTCGGCAGGTGACTGCTGCACTATATGCCTAGAGGAATGACTACATAAAGTTCCCCATGACCACCCAAGCAATGCATGAAAGGGCTGTGGGCTTCTCCAGGATTTCTGGCTTCCCAAAGGTACAGGGCTGCATTGATTGTACCCACATCACCTTGCGAGCACCTTTTGAGGATTCCAAGATGTACAGGAACAGAAAAGGCTTCCACTCCATTAATGTGCAGCTCGTGTGTGACGACATGCATTGCATCATGTCAGTTGATGCGAGATATCCTGGGAGCACCCATGATGCGTTCATCCTACGCGAGAGCGCTATATCTGCCATGTTTCAGCAGCAGCCAGAAGGGCAGAGCTGGCTACTGGGAGACAAAGGGTACGACCTCGCCACCTGACTTACGATGCCCCTACACATAACCCGGACGAAAGCTGAGCGGGAATACAAAATTTCGCACATTGTGATGCGCAGCATAATAGAGAGGACCATTGGCATCATGAAGCAGTGTTTCTGATGCCTGGACCATTCCAGAGGCTACTTGCAATACTCCCCTGAGATTGTTGGTCAGTTCACTGTTGTGTGCTGCATGCTGCACAACTTAGCCATCATGAGGCAGCAGCAGCTGGTAGTAGAAGACCCACCTGCGGTGAGAATGGCTGACAATAATGAGGAGGAAGGTGCAGATGATGAGGAGGAGGAGGACGAGGCCAAGGAAGCCATGTAACTTGTAACCATATAACCTGAACCCGGAGCACAACGGCGGAGGAGGGCGGGCCGTCGTGCCCCTTTAACGATTGCTTGAGCCTTGCGCCAGCAGCTCATCCGTGAACACTTTGCTGCCTGAAGGCTCAGCGACAACTATTCCACATAGACCATGTTTACTGTTTGGACCTGTTCTGTAAAGTTGTGTTGTGTTGATGTAACAAATAATTGAAATGATTCTTGTTTACTTCAAAAGTTGTGTTAATAATGCAACAAATAATGGAAATGATTCGGTTATCATTTAAAATATATTTTATCCAAAAGTTTAACAGATATTTATACTCAACTTAACTTTAATAAAAAATATTCTAGTATCAAACTTTAAAGTTTTCAGTTAAGATCATTTACAAACTTTAAGCTCACTTACTAACTGTTAAACTTGTAAATTTACATAACTTACAAAAAACTTTTAATTTGAGAACAGTTACAACAGTAACATTAATAATAACAACAACAGCAACAGCAAAGAAAGACTGCACACATCTCTCCTCCAGCTTATTCTCAGAACGCCCGCTACACTTGGTCTTGGTGACTCCACCCCTGCCCGCAGGCGGTGGCACAGCGTTTCTCGGGTTGGTACCAAGCTTATTCTTTCGAACATCTCAGGTAATGCGCACTTCTTGATGGGGGGCGTGGGTTGACGGTAATGTGGAAGGCCTGGCTTGGGCCTCTTCAGAGGCTGTTCTAGGGATTGGAGTGTGAGTGGCAGTTGATTCTGTCAATGGGCGCGGGGTTTGGGCGTGTTCCCTTATTGCAGCAGCTAACTCCGACATTCCTTCTCTAATGTGCCCTGACCGTGTATCAACTACCTGCAACATCCACTCCCTCATGTGCACCAACATTGTATCCGCTGAAAAGAGACATTCCCTCCCGGACAGTGATCCCATTTCTCGTGAGAGTGTTGTTAATTCTCCCGACAGTCCCTATACCTCATCACCCACCCCACTGATTGTGCCCAGGAGTGATAGCATAAGGTCAATGCTCTCCACTCTCATTGCCATCATCTGAACCACATCTATTAGATCCTTCACCTCAGGAGTGTGCTGTCGAGCTCTCCTTCCCCTCCTCACCCTGGGTGTGCCTCGCTGCACCCCACCACTGGGACCCACAGCCTGGGACGGTGGAGTCATGGGTGTGCCTTGCTGCACTCCACTGGAATCCCCAGCCTCAGATGGTGAGAAACCATGGAATGTCCCATCAACACTCAAAGCACTAGTCAGGGAAGGGTCTGGCACCTCAATGGGCGGCATCTGCACCTCCTCCAGAGTGATTACAACAGTGAGGGCTTAATCCATCCTCTCCCCCTCCCCCTCACCCCCATACTCTTGGTCTGGAAGGTGGGATTGGAAGATGTTCTCCTTTCCAGGCTCATCCTCATCTGAATCTTCTTCTGCATCGTCAGGGTTGGCCTCAAGTTCTGCAAAATATAACAGAACAGACAAATGGTTAGTAGCAGAGGAGGGGGCAGGGTGGGTGGCATGAGTAGGCTCACACAGTGCAGGCAGCAGGCTGATTTGAAGGACCGCGATGAATGATAGCACATTGCATCAACCGAAGCGTAGCTGACGGACACATCCCCATGAACCGAAGCATGGCTAGCCCGTGCTGTACTTAACATTTAGCAAAGCCAGACTGTGGAATTTGCAGGACTTACCCTCTCCCTCGAATGTGGGCCCAGCTTGTGCAGTGGTGGTTGCTTTTCTCCAGGCAGGACCCATCAAAGCAGTGACCCTGTCTTCCAAGTGTGTCAGTGGGTGCAGATTTGCCGGGCCTCCTCCTGTTCGAGTTCTTTCCCTTTTGTTATGTGCCATCTTCCTCTGCAAAAATGAAAATACAACTTTTTAGGGAGGGTGTCTTTCTGCTGGGTGGGACATTTACAGCTGGTTACATTTCCATTACAATTGAAATTGTATTGAATAAATGAAAATATTACTTACACTAACTACTTGACCAAGGTCCTGCCACTTCTTTTTGCACTGGCCTCCAAATCTCGACATGGTCATCAATTGCACAGTAATCTTCTGCAAGTTGGTTCCAGCGTTTCTTCATTTCTTTGAGTGGAACTTTTATGTGACCTCTGCTGGTGTCCTGCTCGTGCCATTTGGTCTTAACCACAGTAAATAGTGCTTCCACTTTATCCTGTAAGAAATTCTTGGTCCTGCGTTGCATCTTGTATTGCAGCTCCGATGTTTCCAATGATAATTACAGTTCTCACACAGCACTCAACACTCTCACACACATAAAACTGGCTCTTTAAAAATGGCCAATTGCAGACTGGGAGCGGCACTGGGCATGCGCGCCCATGGAAATCGCGTCAGAAACGTCCTTTTTTTTCGCGCATGCGCAGAAAGGGCAGCATCGTTTTTTCGGCGCAGTCTGTAGGCTCCACCCCCGAGGCGACTAGACAGGCTGCACGGCGCCAAATTTGAAAAATACAGCGGGGAAACGTGGCAGATTTATTTTTGGAGTAGTAGACAAAGGGGCGTAACTCTGGCAGTATACCAGAAAATGGCTTTGGGCAAAATTGAGCCGCATAACTTGGTTTGTCATCTTACTTGTTTCTTTATCTGGGAGGCTGGAGCGATCTGTCGTTGTGGCAATCTCTGGGTTCTCGCTTTGTGAAGACTCTACACTGGTGGAAATAAAATGCGTAATCAGTATATTTTTAATTTTATTGTGCAACGTTACCCTCTCCTTTCTGTAGCACAATTAACAGCCAGCGCTCAATTCTGAATGGCACGAGTCTGCCAGAAATTACTATCAGAACTTGATTTGTGTTTCAAGGAGATGAATGCCTTATTTTATATTCTTCACTTGAACCCTTGTTCTACAAAGAATAATTAAAACATATTTCAAATTAAGTTTTCTTTTATTAAGAATGTTTGAATTACGTACCAATAATTACAACATGCAAGAAAAAATAAAGCAAACATACAAAGAAAAATAAAATTATCTAAAATAACAAAAAGAGAGGTTATTTTTGCATTCTATACAGCAGAATGGTAGAGGTTGAACCTCCCTTATCCAGCGCCCTCGGGACCTGGCCTCTCCCAAACGAGGAATTTTGCCGGATGAGGGGAGGTCACGTGTTTGGATGGACTGCGCCTTTAAGTGCTGTTGCTGGGGTAAGTTTGTGTGCGTGCTGATTGGCTGGACCAGCTGTCAGTCAGTCAGTCAGCCAATCAGTGTGCAAGGGACTGAGAAGAGTCAACGCCCCCAAAGGGAGTGCTGTGAAGAGGAGCGGCCCAACCCCTTAGAGGGAGCGCTGTGGGGGCAGAGGGGGGGGGAGAGCGGCCCAAGCCCCCGGAGGGAGTGCTGTGGTGGGGCGGGGGTGAGCGGCCCAACCCCCATAGAGGGGGAGCACTGTGGGGTGGGGTGGGGGGGGGGGAGCGGCCCGACCCCCCCGGAGCGAGCACTGTGGGGAGGAATGACTGGACCGAGGACTGTGACTGCAGGAGTTCCAGCAGGCGATGAGGAGGAGGCAGTTGGTCGAGGAGAAAGATTATATTTGTGAGTAGGGTTTTGACGGGTCGCGTTCTGCGCATGCGCCACCCGGCAATGGTGCCGGACGAGGGGTGGTGCTGGGTAAGGGGGTCCCGGAGAAGAGAGGTTCGACCTGTACAATGGCAACATTCAAATACAAATTCATTCATAAGAGCCAAACACTTGAGGCAAGGTTAAATCAATGAAAAATAATGGGAGGCGGTTTTGCGGTGATGCCCTTGACAAGGGTTAAGCCACAAGTGGCTTCTTTAGGCCTGATATTAGCAGCAATAATTGCAAACAGCACAAGTCATTTAATTTAAATTAGGAAAGATCTTGATCATTATTTTTAGGGCTCCAGAAGATAAATCCAACAAGAGGGAACAGGTATTGGAGGCAGACAACAAACATCATACCAGTAGGAGGATATAAGTAAGAAATAGGAGCAGGAGTCGGCCATCTGGCCCCTCGAGCCTGCTCCGCCATGTGACGGAAATGAATAGCTTACATTTATGCTGGTAATGTGAAAATTTCCCAGCGTGCCTTAAAGTAGATGTTGGGAAAATGATTCCCTGAGAAATGTTCTAGAACTCCAATTTCCTCTCCTCTCCTAATCCATACCCTTTAATCTTCTCCAATAGTCTCCTGTGTGATACCTTGTCAAAGCTTTTCTGAAAGTCCATGTACACCCATATTCACTGCATTTCCCCCATCCACCATCTCCTCAAAGAAGTTATTTGAGTTGTAAAGCAGAATCTGCGTTTCTGAAATCCACGTTGGCTGCTTCTAATTATTTTCTCTTCATCTAGATTTTTAGTAAGGACCTCTATAAAAACAAATAGGCAGGAGCGTGTAACTTCCAACCAGGGTTGAAAACTGGTATCTCACGTTTTAAAAATCATCATCATCGTCATCATCATCATAGGCGGTCCCTCGAAGCGAGGGTGACTTGCTTCCACGGCAAAAAGGGATGAGTTCACAGGTGTTTCAATGAAGGACCTAATATTCCAGATCCCGAACTACATGTTGGAGGGTGGAAGGTAATGTAGTTTTAATTGATACAGGGGAGAATTTCAACCCCTAAAAAGGGATGGGTTTGGATCAGGTGGGAAGAAAAAATGTAAATAAATCTCAAACCTGAACCCAACCCATCTCAAACCGGCCCACATCTGGTTTTAATGGAGGCGGGAAAAGGTGCCAGGCAACCAATCCGCTCCCAGGAGGCGGGCCCTCATTTAAATGTTTTAATGAGACTCCGTGCCTCAGATTTTTTTTCTCTGTTCCAGCTTTAGCACTGGCCGGCTGGGTTTCCAGGGCCTCGGGAAACGTGGCACCTAAAATGAGGTGAGGCCTGCATCAAGGAAGAGGGAAGTGCTTTTCCAGCACTGCTTCTGGGCCATGTGGAGCAGGAGTGCATTCCCCCGACCCACCAAGCTAACTTATTAACCTCCCCAGTGATCGGATCGCCCACCCCCCAACCACAATCCGATGCCCTCCCAATGTCTTTCACAGCCTCCTGCAATCTTCTAGCCTCCTGCCCCGATCTTTCCAACCTCCATCAAAGTTCCCCCAATCTCTCCAACTCCCCAATCGATGGCCCCCCTGAACCTCCGATCTCTCCGCCCCCCCCCCAATCAATGCACCCCAACCCTGATCTCTCGACCCCTCCCCAATCAATGTCACCCCCTTCCCCCCAGATTTCCGATCTCACCGGTTCCCCCCTCCATTGAAGTGCCCTCTTGATCTCTCCGGCCTCCCTCAATGTCCCCCTGACTTCTCCTACCCCCCGACTTCTAATCTCTCCTGCTTCCCCCCTCACCCCACCATTGAAGTTGCCCCTCGATGTCTCCTGGAACCACCCATCGATGTCATTCTCTCCGCTCCCTGGCTGCGGCCTGGTGTCACAGGCCTACCCACCCAACAACCAGTCCCTGAATCGGCTGGCTGCGGCAAGGAAACGGATTTCAAAAATGGTAATGAGGACCTGAGGGGAACCCATTCTTCCGAGTTTCCCGACCGCAAAACTGCCCCCTGCTCCTTCCCTGTAAATACTGGAGCCATAGTTTCAATTTTTAGACATTATTAACATTAGCAACTCCTTTAACTGTTCATCTGAGATACAATACATCGACACTGTATATAATGAATGTTAATAAGCTATTGAGTAAAGTATTGATTATAAAACAAATGCTGCCAGTACTGTTTGGGAGTTAATTGTTCACTCAAGGGGAACTTCCCGAAATCGAAGACAGGGACAATCCTTCTATAACCCTATTGGTAGTGATTTCCCTGAAATTGAAAATTCAAAATTGTTACAGGAAGGAATATCCCATTTCTCAACATTGCTGTCTGTCTAACTAAATGAATTTTAACAAGGAACATGGGTTAATTAAAAAGAAGTGCCTTTCAAATTCCCTGGGTAGCTCAAAGAATTTCACATCTATTGACGAAAGGTTACAGAGCTGAAGTAAATTCTGTTTCTCTCTCCACAGTTGCTGCTCGACCTCCTGATTTTCTGATTTTATTTCACAGCTAATGCATTACGATGTAGGCAAATATGCCAGGAAGATCCCACAAACCTTAAATTAAATAAATTACCTGTTTCATTGGTGCTGGTTGAGGATTGAATGTTGGCCAGGAAAACTTCTTTGAAGCATAGAATCGTAAAAATTTTCGGCACAGAAGGAGGCCAATTGGCCCATCGTGTCTGTGCCGGCCGACAAAGAGCTACCCAGCCTGATCCCATTTTCCAGCTCTTGGTCTGCAGCCCTATAGCTTACGGCACTTCAAGTAACCATCCAAGTAAAGCATGCAATGGGATCCTTTATGTGCATCTGAACAGGCGGCTGGGAACTTACCTTAACAGTTCATCCAAAAGCCCTCCAACAATGCAGCACTCTGAATACAACACTTAAATGTCAACCAGGATAATGTACTCGGGTCCTAAAGCCCCAACCTTCTGACTCACTAATGAGAGTCCTCCCTATCAAAACACGCTTCGGATTACATTCAGTGATATTTCTGAGGGCAATTTCCAGCAATAAAATAAGTTGTGAGTAGTTTGTGGTAAACCGCGAGGTTAACGGCTGACGTCCCTGTTCCATCGTCCATGTACAAGTTACAGCCCCTTTATAAACTATTGCAAATTCGTCGGAGAGCCCGAGACTCAACAAGTAGCAACGCACTTTGCATTCCTGAATGCTCAATACCAGAACCCAATAGTTTTCATTGAGTTTTGCCAGTCAGTTACACAGACAATTATCTATCATTGTTACATTTTACGTAATTTGGCCAGACTTAGACACAATTATCTACACAAAAAGTGTCATGTTTTGAAAATAGATTGAACTTCACTAACTGATTTAAGTGCTGATATATCCAAGTTCTTTAAACAGGTCTCAAGTGCGGGCTCAGTGATCTAACAAAGTTTGCGGACAGTGTATGATCTGACCTTTCAGCCACCGGCCACCGCGGTCCTGCTCCGCTGTATTGCGGCGAGGTGCCTCGGGTAACAAGTGCCCAGCAGCGAGCCCCGGTCCACACGCTCCACACGCCATGAGCCTCTGGGATGTGCCAGGACCCTCCCCCACTCACCCTCCCCACTGCCTGGGCGCGTCCTCTCCCAGCCACCAACGGATTGAGAGTTCACTAACCCACAACACGCCGAAATCAATCACGCCTACGCAAAATAACGCAGAAAATAACACTAGAACGCCTCTTGATGAATCAAACTTTTAAAAATAACATTTCAATAAAATGGTTTGTGACATCTGTGCATCTGTGTGTTGTTGCTCGCGTATTTTCACCCGTGGTTCATTCTTAACAATATAATTCCATCAATATCTGTTTATATTTATTTCACATGATACCTAACTCAAACTTTCATCATGTTGCATTTATTTACCCAATGAAACGACAGCAAACCTTGTTTTTGAAGAATCCAATGGCTAGATCTTCCCTGGTTACATTGCATCTACTTGGTTTGGTTAAAAGAAAATTCACTTATGTTAAGAAATAAAGCCCAAAAATAATTAACTGTAATTATCTTCAGCAAAAATATGAAAGTAAAGAAAAATCTAATTAAGGAATTCAATGGTATTTTATAACCAAGAAGCATATAAGATTCTGAGGGGGATTGGCAGGGTAAATGCTAAGAGGTTGTTTCTCCTGGCTGGAGAGTCTAGAACTGAGGGGCATAGTCTCAGGATAAGGGGTCAGCCATTTAAAACAGAGATGAAGAGGAATTTCTTCACTCAGAGGGTCGTGAATCTTTGGAATTTTCTACCTGAAGGGACAGTGGAGGCTGGGCCGTTCAATATATTCAAGGCTGAGATAGATCGATTTTTAGACTCTAGTGGAAAAGGGGTATGGGGATCGAGCGGGAAAGATCAGCCATGATTTTATTGAATGGTGGTGCAGGCTCGAGCGGCCGTATGGCCTACTCCTGCACCTATTTTCTATGTTTCTCTTCCTGAAGGTGAACTCCCTGATATAAGGAATCAACACCCACCCGTATTGTATAGCGACCACGGAATCACACAGACGAAATCTCGGTTAACTGTTTTTTATTCGAGCATGCCTGGGAAGGTCCCGATGAACACTTCCCCGATCAGAAGTTTTACAATTACATTTATATAGGTTTCTGAGGTGTGCAACCCTCCTACAAAACCACCGATTGGCCGACTGCTCAGACTGGCTCTCCCCCACCTGTCCATTTCCCATGGTGTCAACTTTGCCTCAGTTCCTCATGACATGTGAATTGACCTTGCTTCCCACGATTTGCTACCTTTCTATGCTGTTGACTCTCAGTACTGAATAACAAGGGCAGTGGACTGTATGTGTTATGTTTTCATCTTCTATCAGTCTGTGCTAAGGATCAATGCAGTGTTGACTACTTATGATGGTTCATTAACCATCAAGCTTTGCAACATAGCAAGCTTCGCTGCTTCCCCTTCTTAAAACCCATTCAAGCAAGTGTATAAGCGTGCTTTACATACATAAGCGAGTTTTACATACAAATGTTATGTATGTAAACATTACCAATGTGTAAGACTTGCCACCAGGGGGCGCACCTGTGTGAGACCCAAGGGTCACCTGCACACCCTGGGCAAGCAGGTATAAAAAAGACAGTCTACCATGCTGCTTCCTCACTCTGGAGATACAATAAAGAGACCAAGGTCACAACAGTTTGAGCTTAAGATATACAGTCTTGTGGAGTTATTCTAAATGTAACAATTACAATCGCTATAAAAAACAGGAACTCCCAAATCCTCAGAACCTTCTAACACTGATAAGCCCTACAATTCAGTTCGGGTATCGGTTTTCCTTCCCTTACAATCCTAAAGTAGGCAGTGCTGGATTGCGAATTCTTGGGACCCTTCCATAACCACCCTTACACAACCTCCCCACCCATCCATTAAAACACAAATGTATAGTAAAATGTATGAAGAAATACCATAATGCTACATTAATAAAGCAAATCATATCACAGCTTATAGATCATTAGACCTCTTTTGTATAATATACATATGCACAGGGCTCCATATTTGGCTGGGGCCTTGTAGGCCCACGCATTAAAGTGCTGCTGAGAGGGTTGTGGAGAGGCAGACGGGTTTAAGAGAATTCCACAGCATGAGGCCTAGGCAGCTGAAAGTATATCTGCCAACGGTGGTGTGAAGGAAGGGATGCCACAGTCTTGTCAAGTCCAATCCAATCAAGAACTCTTGGAAGTGCTGCATACTATTATGTAGGTGGCAGCCCATTTACCCAAGGCAACATTCCACAAGTAGGAATAAAATGGTGGTGCTTGGTGAGGGTGGAATGTTTCACAGGACACTGGAATAACCCCTTGCTGACACTCTAGTGCAGTACTGACCGAGTGCTGCACTGTCAGAACTGCTGCCTTTCGGATGAGACGTTAAACCAAGAACCCCATCTGCTCATTTAAGTGGATGTAAAAGATCCCATGGCACTATATCAAAGAGCAGGGGAGTTATCCCCCGGTGTCCTGGCCAATATCTATCCCTCAATCAATATCACTAAAACAATTATCTGACCACTAACACTTTGCTGTACGCAAATTGCCTGCTGCATTTCCTTTCTTACAACAGTGACTATACTTTCAAAGTATTTCATTGGCTGCAAAGCACTTTGGGATGTCCTGAGGTTGGGAAATATAAATACAAGTCTTTTTTTCCAAATAGTGCCATAGAATCTTCAAAATCCAGCTGAACAGCCAAACTGGGCCTCAGCTTAATTTCTCAACAGAAGGGCAACTCGACAATACAATACTCCCTCAACACTGCACTGGAGGCACTCCTCAGACTCTGTGCTCAGGACCTACTAGTCTTTAATTCACAGTTATGTTACTTGTTCCTTGTCTATTTCTTTCATTCATTGATAGTTGTTGCTACGGAATATAGCTGAAGTACTGGAGGCAGAGTGTTGGGAACAAATGCAATCAAGAAGAATGAAAGCAATTTACACATTTCAGAAAGTAAACAATCTGATATTTTCCCTGTAGCTGATGTTAGCTAGTTTTCAGTTGGAGAATCGCTAATAAAGTCAGCAAGCAACATCATTTGTCCCAACTTCAAACTCACTTCATCTCTTGCTGACAAATCCAAATCTGTCTTCTGGTCACAACAGGTGCCATTCATCTCCATCCTGGCATCTTTCAATTACCGCCAGTCAGCAATGCATCATTTTTCATCTCGTCCCCACGCCCTAACTCATTCTAAACTATGCGTGTAAAAAAAAAATCAATCCAAAGGACAGCTTCTCTAAGGAATTACTACAGGTTGCCAGCATTACTCAATGAGATTTGTGCAAACACAGATCCGAGATGTTATTGTTTAGCTCGTTATCTTTCTAAAGTGGAGTTGCAGCTGTTGTTCAGTTAATAATGTTGGAAAGCAGTTAACACAACATGGTTCTTATCTTGCTGGAGTGCTGGAGTCATCATGCTGATGCATTCAGAAGTGCTCTTGTGAAACTGGCATGAATGTACTTTGAGTAACTGTAGAGTGGGTTTGATTCCAAACCAGGGTGTATTTTACTAGACGTAAGAAATAGGAGCAGGAGTAGGCCATTCGGCCCCTCGAGCCTGCTCTGCCATTCAATAAGATCACGGCTAATCTGATCATGGACTCAGCTCCACTTCCAGAACCGCTCCCCATAACTCTTTACTCCCTTAAATCGCTCAAAAATCTGACGACCACTTCCTTAAATATATTCAATGACCCAGCCTCCACAGCTCTCTGGGGCAGAGAATTCCATAGATTTACAACCCTCAGAAAAAATGTCTCATCTCAGTTTTAAATGGGTGGCCCCTTGATCTGAGACTATGTCCCCTAGTTCTGGTTTCCCCATGAATGGAAATATCCTCTTTGTTGAGCCCCTCATTATCTTATGTTTCAATAAAATCACTTCTCATTCTGCTGAACTCCAATGTGTTTAGGCCCAACCTATCTTCATAAGTCAACCCCCTCATTCCGGAATCAACCTAGTGAACCTTCACTGAACAGCCTCCAATGCAAATATATCCTTCCTTAAATACAGAGACCAAAACTGTACGCAGTTATCCACTTTGGTGGTAAAAACAGAAAAACAGAGAGACAGACTATTATCTGAATGGTGACAGATTAGGAAAAGGGGAGGTGCAACGAGACCTGGGTGTCATGGTACATCAGTCATTGAAAGTTGGCATGCAGGTACAGCAGGCGGTTAAGAAAGCAAATGGCATATTGGCCTTCATAGCGAGGGGATTTGAGTACAGGGGCAGGGAGGTGTCGCTACAGTTGTACAGGGCCTTGGTGAGGCCACACCTGGAGTATTGTGTACAGTTTTGGTCTCCTAACTTGAGGAAGGACATTCTTGCTATTGAGGGAGTGCAGCGAAGATTCACCAGACTGATTCCCGGGATGGTGGGACTGACCTATCAAGAAAGACTGGATCAACTGGGCTTGTATTCACTGGAGTTCAGAAGAATGAGAGGGGACCTCATAGAAACGTTTAAAATTCTGACGGGTTTAGACAGGTTAGATGCAGGAAGAATGTTCCTGATGTTGGGGAAGTCTAGAACCAGGGGTCACAGTCTAAGGATAAGGGGTAAGCCATTTAGGACCGAGATGAGGAGAAACTTCTTCACCCAGAGAGTGGTGAACCTGTGGAATTCTCTACCACAGAAAGTAGTTGAGACCAATTCACTAAATACATTCAAAAGGGAGTTAGATGAAGTCCTTACTACTCGGGGGATCAAGGGGTATGGCGAGAAAGCAGGAAGGGGCTACTGAAGTTGCATGTTCAGCCATGAACTCATTGAATGGCGGTGCAGGCTAGAAGGGCTGAATGGCCTACTCCTGCACCTATTTTCTATGTTTCTAGGTGTGGCCTTACCAATACCCTGTACAGTTGTAGGACTTCTCTACTTTTATACTCTATACCCCTCGCAATAAAAGGTCAAAATTCCATTTGTCTGGCTGATCACTTGCTTTACCTGCATACTAACATTTTGTGTTTCATGCACAAAGACCCCCAGTCCCTCTGTAATGCAGCACTTTGCAATTTTTCTCCATTTAAATTATTTGCTGTTCTATTTTTCTGCCAAAATGGATAACTTCACATTTTCCCACATTATACTCCATCTGCCAAATGTTTGCCCACTCACTTAGCTTGTCTATATCCCTTTGCAGATTTTTTGTGTCCTCCTCACAATTTGCTTTCCCACCCATCTTTGTATCATCAGCAAACTTGGCTACATTACAATCGGTCCCTTCATCCAAGTCATTAATATAATTATAAATAGTTGAGGACCCAGCACCGATCCCTGCAGCACCCCATTAGTCACTGTTTACCAACCGGAAAATTTTATCCTGACTGTTTTGTTAGTTAGCCAATCCTCTATCTATGCTAATATATTACCCTCAACCCCATGAACTTTTATCTTGTATAGTAACCTCTTATGTGGCACCTTATCGAATGCCTTCTGGAAATCCAAATACACCACATTCACTGGTTCCTCCTTATCCACCCTGCTCGTTACATCCTCAAATAACTCCAGTAAATTTGTCAAACATGATTTCCCCTTCATAAAATCATGCCAACTCTGCTTGACTGAATTATGCTTTTCCAAATGTCCTGCTACTGCTTCCTTAATAGGACTCCAGCATTTTCCCAACAACAGATGTTAGGATAACTGGTCTATAGTTTCCTGTTTTCGGTCTGCCTCGTTTTAAAAAAAAAATAGGAGCGTTACATTTGCTGTTTTCCAATCCACTGGGACCTCCCCAGAATCTAGGGAATTTTGGTAGATTACAACCAATGCATCTACTATCTCTGCTAAGACTCTAGGATGTAAGCCATCAGCTCCAGGGGACTTGTCCACCTTTAGTCCCATTATTTTATCAAGTACTAGTTCATTAGTGATAATATTAAGTTCCTCCTCCCTATAGCCCCTTGATTATTCACTGTTGGTATGTTTTTAGTGTCTTGTACAGTGAAGACCGATACAAAATATTTGTTCAATATCGTTGCCATTTCCCTGCTCATTATTAATTCCCCAGTCTCATCTTCTAGGGGACCAACATTTACTTTAGCCACGCTTCCTTTTTATGTACCTGTAGAAAATTTTACTATGTATTTTTATATTTCGTGCTAGTGGCATAGGAGTGATGACAGTAACACTAGGAACAAAAAAGTCTTTTTGATCTTTTGTCGACCAATTTTCTCTCGCCCTCTGCTGATTCTTCACTACCTTCTGTGGTGTGATCCCATGTGGCAATTCCTTCTTACTTAATCCATCGAGGGCCATTTCTCACAGGACCGCAGAAAGTATGTACCTGTAGACTATGATTACTGGGAGGGAGGGGGGAGTAATATCACAGCAAGTTGTGCTCTCATCCAAACTACATACATGCACAGGGGTCACAAAATGAAAAATAACTTGCATTTATATAAATACCGTATCACAACATTCGGACATCTTCAAGCTCTTCTCAATAGTAATCTATTGATTGTAAACAGTCACTGTTATAAGTGTAAATGCAGCAACCAATTGGTAGAGCACCCCCTTGGATTTTGTTTTAACAATGGGCTCGAGATCGCAAGCCTATTTTTAAATATTTACTGTATTATCTTGCATTCAAAACCAGTTAAGTAACAGATCAAAGGGCAAAAAAAGCCACCTGGTGTAACACGTGCACTAGATGTATCTCATGTACATTATACTCAAGCCACAAACAAACTATTCTAGATTTCTGACCAAATACAGAAATAGCCAATCATTTTCACAGATGCAGCACTCTGAATAAAGTGGTTAAAATCCCATGATGTGCATGTGTAACAAAAACACAAATCTGTGTACACAATAATTTGAGGACGGTGATAGTTTTATTGCTACAGATATATTAGGAGAGAGAGAGTTATTTTCTGAACACAAAAGGGTTTACAGAAAACAAAGGTAGCAAGCAGCGTAAAACATCAGTAGAGGCAGTTCGTGGAACGATTAACTTGCTCAGAACCCGTGTGCTATAACATCGTACTGCATAACACTAAAATCAACACAAACCTGGAAAATCATTTCAATTGTCAGCTATTAAACAGCTTTAATTCTGAAAAACTCAAATCAGCCAAATTCTTATTTTTGAATTGGATTTTTATGGCATGCAGCGGAAGCATTTATACTAACTAATTTGGGACCATTAAATGATTTACAATTGCACAGGACAATTTCAGGCTCAAAGTTAGAATTTGGTCTACCTCCATGTTAGACCCAATTGGCAACACAGTATTAAAGCTCCCTATATTTAATTTTAGAAAATGCCCAACATATCTTTTTTTTTGCCCGAAATGCTCAAATGCACAGAATTATGTGTGTTACTTTTCTCTTCCACCGTCACCGCTCCCTATTTTGCTACAAATTTTCAGATCACTACATAGAATTAACTTTTGCTACATTGGTCCACAGGAGAATTCTGCACACTGACCACTTTAGTCCTGTGAACACCAGTGATACAGAGGATTACACATTCATGTTACACTATGAGCTCTAATGATCTGCATGAAAATATCCACCAATAAAAATATTTGTTAAATACCTTGATTGTCTTTTGTTTTCAATGATTTCCAGTGTTTAACATGTACTCTTCATGCAGGCTTCAAAGTACAATCTTTGAGCATTTATATGGAAACCGGGATCTACTTGGTAGATTTACAGCAATTATTTTTCATTCATTAAATGTTTAACCCCGCCTCCTTTTTTTAAAGAATAGACAACCTGTTATAGCACCATCAGTTTTGTCTGTAGAAATCTAGTGGAAATGAGGAATATTCAATAGTTTCAACATTAATAGGACACTTCACAGTAGAAACTCAAACTGCCTTTTTTTTTTCAAATTCATCTGATGCAGATTTTATTGAGAAGTAAAAATGCTGCACAAATAAGAGTTTGCATAACCATGGTAATATCACAAAATATTGCTACCCCAATGGTAGTTTGGTATTGTTTAATGGAAAACTACATTCCAGTTCTAACCATTAATGCGGAAATTTACATGAATTTCTGGTTTTATGTCACAGATCAAGGTAAGGAGGTTATTCAAGACTTTATCATTGTGCTGCTCATAATTTGCCACAATGATCTTAATTTTCTCATGTGTGTCTTTGTCTACTTCAGTTGCTGAATCCCCATGTGAGCCAAGTGCCTGGAAAGGAATGTAGAAACATCAAATGTTTTCAATTCTATAAATGACCCCTATTAAACCCTTTCCCCAGAGTTGTAAACAATATTCAAGTAGCAATACTGTTCATTAAATATTAATCGGTAACCGAATACAAGTCTGAATTCCCTTCAATCATCAAGAAAGCTGGATATTGATGGACAAAAGGAGGAGCTCATTAGATCCTGTTGACTAAGACTTGTAACTGTACCATACGGTACCAATGACAATCCAGGAACAGGACTTGGTGACATGACTAGCATGCAATGCAGAACCAGTCACATCTTGTTACAGATCTATCAATTTTCTTTAACTGTGTCATTATGAATCTTCCAGTCATCAACTGGCATACTATTCCCATCTCATTTTCAAAATCGATGTCAATGGGCCACAATTTGCTGCCAAAATAACGAGGCTAATGGCACTTTCCGTTTTTTATGCACAACTGCTACAGCAACTTAAGGGCAGATGCGTGGTAATTCGGAAGTTGCTGTCCGAGATGCCATCAGCTTCGCAAAAACAGCATCTTGCTGCCTGCCTCACCATTGAAATGAATAGAAGTTGCTGTATTTGCACAGTAGCTATCAACTAAACTCACCACAGTAAGACGAGTCTTATACATTTCAATCCAAGTACCCTTTTAACAGTGTATTATTTACTGCACCTGGGTGAAGCCGGCACGGTGCACTGGATGCAGAATCACAACTTTGGACCCCACATGCTCAGTTTCACAAGAAGACAGTTGAAATTAACTCTGAAATTCCACAGAAGGTCAGAGTTGAAAGCAATCATTAATTGAAGCTCAACAGTTTGCTTTCTCAAGAGATGCCAGTGGCACTCAACCAGCAAGCTCCTGATTTTATAAAACATTCACAACTAACAAGGTTACTGTAAATAGGCAGAGTGGGGGAATACCAAGGTGTTTAAAAACCACAATGAAAAGAAACTTGAATTAATTGAACATAGGAAATAAGAGCAGGAATAGGCCATTTGGCCCTTCAAGTCTGCTCTGTCATTCAATAAGATCATGGCTGATCTTTCCTACACTATCCTTATATCCCTTATTAGTATTAGGTGCTCTCAAGGGTTTGTAGCTTTGAACCTAACCTGCAACAATTTTTATAACTTGCACTAAAATATTTTTAAAAAGTGTACTTTAACCACATACAGCACTTTCCTTCGCTTTAAATTCCCTTTCTCTCTGTAGACGGAACTGCTCAATCTCAGCCTGAGCTTCCTCTTTTGCTTGCTTCAATCTACGGTTCTTTCCTGTAATAGAAGAACATTGTTAAGGAGACTATTAGTTTTTAAATAAATAGGGAACACTTAAAAAAAAAATCAATAGTTTAAAATAGAATTTAAGTAGATTCCGAGCTGCTGTATCTGAACATTGTTCAAAGCAAATGTTTTATAGCCAAGCCAATATTCCAATTTTGCTTCCTTACCAAGTGCATTTCTCAATCTTGAAAATGAACTCCAACAGGTTTGGACCTGTTGGTCATTTGATTAATATGAAACGTAATGCCCCAGTGAAGTCTGATACAGATCCATTGTAAGAATTGTTGCCACAGTATCAATTTATTAAAATCACTAAAGACATGGGAGTGATCTCACACTGACTGGTATCACAAGCCATGGGAACAGTGGCATGGTGCTTATGTTACTGGGCCAGTAATCCAGGGGCCTGGACCAATGATGTGAGAGACGAGAGTTCAAATCCCACCACGGCAGCTGGGGAATTTAAAATCATTAAATAAATCTGGAATATAAAACTAGCATCAGTACCATGAAATTACCAGATTGCCGTAAAAACTCATCTGGTTCACTAATGTCCTTCAGGGAAGGAAATCTGCCGTCCTTACCCGGTCTGGCCTATATGTGACTCCAGACCCACAGCAATGTGGTTGACTCTTAACTGCCCTATGCAGTACAAGGGGGCAGCTCACCACTACTTTCTCAAGGGAAATTAGGGATGGCCAATAAATGTTGCCCATGTCTCATGAACGAATAAAGTAAGTGACCTACCAATCTAGAACAACAAAATACAGCTAGAATTTAAGATTAGAGTAACACGTTACTCTAACATATACTGTCGATTAACTTGGCTCACCAATATTTGCCATAAAATTGTATATTGTTACTGAAGAGCAACTAAATAAAAAACCAATTAAAGCAACTTTACAAAAAATTTAGAAATATTCTAATTTTCTTCTATGAAGCTCAAAATCTGCAAACGATTAGAGTTTCAAAAATATATAACAAGCACATTCAAGGAAAAATGTTTGGAAGTTACACAATACTTTTGGTCTTTTACACACAAACTCCCACATTGAAGGGCTACAGAAAAAGCAGAACTTAAACATTAACCATTACACAATCTGTGCACTTACAAGGTGACTCAGCAAGCCCCAGAAATATTTCAGAGAAACACACTTGGGGAGTATTTTTTTTAAACAAACACGAGAAGCAATACATCAATTCAGAAATGAAAAGCAGATTCTGCCAAGAATGGAGTGAGACGTGAAGAAAAATAGGTTACAAAAATTATTGCGACTGAATAATTTCAGTACCAGTTCATTCAAGTTTGTAAAAATCCATTTATAACAAACTGGTCACAAATCAATCTCCAGTATATGTTGAGTTACAGCCTGGCTCCCAATCCAAATAATTACTCAAAGACTTCTGTTGCAAATGAAGCTGTGTTAGTGGGAGAGAACATAATAATCAGGCTCGTCAGAAAGTATTGGACCAGAAAAGTCCTTTCCAGTTCATCTGGCTTGCCCTGTCTAGGAAATTAAATGTGATTAATGTTCCTATGATCAATAACCCACAAACATTTGCTGTTCGGGCTCACACAAAAAATGGCCACTTATAGGCAGTATCAGACGGCAACAGGCAACCATGGAAATACACTCCGTTCATTCAAAATAATCTTGGCGCTAAAAAAAATTGACATTAAATAATTTGAATATAAACATAAGTGGTAGGAATTTAGTTGTGAAAAAATATATATTTTGGGTTAAGTGCAGTCTGCAAAACTCCAGCAAAGGGAAAAACTGGAGGAGAAAAATAAAACTTGACTGAAATTTAAAACAATCACAAGACTTCACCAAAAGTTATGTTGACAGCTTATAATAGATCCTGGATGAGTGCCACTCCAACAACATTCAACAAGCTCGACACCATCCAGGACAAAGCAGCCCACTTGATTGGCACCCCATCCACCACCTTCAACATTCACTCCCTGCACCACCGATGCACCGTGGCTGCAGTGTGTATCATCTACAAGATGCACTGCAGCAACTCACCAAGGCTTCTTCAGCAGCACCTCCCAAACCCACAACTTCTACCTTCTAAAAAGAAAAGGGCAGGAGGTGCATGGGAACACCACCACCTCCAAGTCACACACCATCCTGACTTGGAAATATATCACCGTTCCTTCATTGTCCCTGGGTAACTCTCTCCCCAACATCAGTGTGGGAGTATCCTCACTACACGGACTGCAGCAGTTGAAGAAGGTGGCTCATCACCACGTTCTCAAAGGGCAATAATTGACGGCCTGGCCAGTGACCCCCACATCCCTTGAACAAATAAAAAATGCACAGCCACAAAATACTCTTCACTGCAGATCTGAGGGGTTACAGAGTCAGTGCAGCATGAACTCTGATTGAGAAAGCTCGGCAGGAGGCCTGTTACTGGAACACTGTTGGGGGGGGGGGGGGGGGGGAAGGGGAGAGTGTGATCCTACCCCCTCCCCGGGCCCACACGGGCGGTCAGTTTCCCGGGACCCAGTAACGGGGCCCGGCATTGACAAGCCTGGAAGGGGGGCATTCCTCCCGAGCCCGCGGGGCCGGGCCCTATGCCCTGTCCCGCTCCCTGTCTCTATCCCGGGCCCGCGGGGCCTGTCCTTGTCCTGGTGCGGCGGACGGGCGGGACACTCACGCTTGCGGGCTTCGGCCACTTTCTCGGCCGCCCGTTTCTCGGCCTGCAGCAGCTGCTGGATGCCCTGTGATTGACTCGCCATCGCCTGTGCTCCGCCGCTCCGCCAGCGCCGCTCGAGCGCTTCAGCCTCACGTGATGTAGACGTGGGGACAAGCCACGCCCCCTCCCCTCCGGCACAGGCGCACTCGCTGCACCAGTGCGACGTCGCCCCCTGCAGGCAGGCAGCCTCAGTGCAGCAGGGAGAGAAGGTCTTTGAAACAGAGAAACATAGAAAATAGGTGCAGGAGTAGGCCATTCGGCCCTTCTAGCCTGCACCGCCATTCAATGAGTTCATGGCTGAACATGCAACTTCAGTACCCCATTCCTGCTTTCTCGCCATACCCCTTGATCCCCCTAGTAGTAAGAACTACATCTAACTCCTTTTTGAATATATTTAGTGAATTGGCCTCAACAACTTTTTGTGGTAGAGAATTCCACAGGTTCTCCACTCTCTAGGTGAAGAAATTTCTCCTCATCTCGGTCCTAAATGGCTTACCCCTTATCCTTCGACTGTGACCCCTGGTTCTGGACTTCCCCAACATTGGGAACATTCTTCCTGCATCTAACCTGTCTAAACCCGTCAGAATTTTAAATGTTTCTATGAGATCCCCTCTCATTCTTCTGAGCTCCAGTGAATACAAACCCAGTTGATCCAGTCTTTCTTGATATGTCGGTCCCGCCATCCCGGGAATCAGTCTGGTGAATCTTTGCTGCACTCCCTCAATAGCAAGAATGTCCTTCCTCAAGTTAGGAGACCAAAACTGTACACAATACTCCAGGTGTGGCCTCACCAAGGCCCTGTACAACTGTAGTAACACCTCCCTGCCCCTGTACTCAAATCCCCTCGCTATGAATACACCCTTCACCTTCACTCTTGCAAAGAATACAACAAACTGCACCTTGTTTTTGAGGCACCAATAAGGGGAGCCCCAGAGCCAGCAAACAAATATCAGATATAGGATGGTCCAATCAAAGACTTGCATTTATATAGCGCCTTTCACAACCACGGCACGTCGCAAAGCGCTTTACAACCGATGACATACTTTTGAAATGTAGTCACTCTTGTAATGTAGCAAACGGAAAAGAACATAAGAATTAGGAGCAGTAGTAGGCCATAGGGCTCCACCTTCCACTAAGCTGATGGCTGATCTTCAATCTCAGCTCCACTTTGCCTCCCAACCTCCATAGTCTTTGGAGAGACGCGAGTCCGGGGTCGGCGAGAGGCCTACAAAAGGCCGCGAGAGGCGTCGGGAGGTGCGTGGAGAGACGTGAGTCCGGGGTCGGCAAGAGGCCTATAAAAGGCGTGCCGGTGCAGCTACAGGGAGAGGGCAAAAAAGAAGTAGAAAGAAATAGAAAGGTGATGTCACAGCCAAGGGGGTAAGTGATTGGCTGTTGATTGGTAAGTAGATTTTCTTTTTTCTCTTCTATAACAGTGAGTAAACTTTAGCACTGTTGTTGCCAATTCAAGTTAATCTAAGGGTTAAGTCATGACAGGAGAGCTCGGTCACGTGTTATGCTCCTCCTCTACCATGTGGGACTCAGGGACACTTCCGGTGTCCCTGACGACTACGTGTGCGGGAAGTGTATCCACCTCCAGCTCCTGACAGACCGCGTTGCGGAGTTGGAGCTGAGGGTGGATTTACTCTGGAGCATCCACGATGCTGAGAATGACGTGAGTAGCACGTGTAGCGAGTTGGTCTTACCGCAGGTGAAGGGTCCACAGCCAGCTAGGGAATGGAAGACCAGCAGGAAGAGCAGTGCAAGGAAGGTAGTGCAGGGGTCCCCTGCGGTCATCCCCCTGCAAACCAGATACACCGCTTTGGGTACTGTTGAGGAGGATGACTCATCAGGGGAGGGCAGCAGCAGCCAAGTTCATGGCACCGTGGCTGGCCCTGCTGCACAGAAGGGTGGGAAAAAGAGTGGGAGAGTTATAGTGATAGGGGACTCTATTGTAAGGGGAATAGATAGGAGTTTCTGCGGCCGCAACCGAGACTCCAGGATGGTATGTTGCCTCCCTGGTGCAAGTGTCAAGGATGTCTCGGAGCGGCTGCAGAGCATTCTGGAGAGGGAGGGTGAACAGCCAGTTGTTGTGGTACATGTAGGTACCAACGATATAGGTAAGAAGCGGGAAGAGGTCCTACAAGCTGAATTTAGGGAGCTAGGAGTTAAATTAAAAAGTAGGACCACAAAGGTAGTAATCTCTGGATTGCTACCAGTGCCACATGCTAATCAGAGTAGAGGGAGCAGGATAGTTAGAATAAATATGTGGCTTGAGCAGTGGTGCAAGAGGGAAGGATTCAAATTCCTGGGACATTGGAACCAGTTCGGGGGAAGTGGGACCTGTACAAAAGGGACGGTCTGCACTTGGGCAGGACTGGAACTGATGTCCTAGGGGTAACAATTCCTAATGCAGTTCGGGAGTGTTTAAACTAATATGGCATGGGGATGGGAACCTATGCAGCGAGATGGTAGAAAGGTAAAAAGCAATAGTGGAAGGCCGAGTAAACAAAGGCAAGAAACAAAAAGGGCCACACTATATCATAATTCTAAAAGGACAAAGGGTGTTAAAAAAACAAACCTGAAGGCTTTGTGTCTTAATGCAAGGAGTATCCTTAATAAGGTGGATGAATTAACTGTGCAAATAAATGTTAACGGATATGATGTGATTGGGATTACGGAGACGTGGCTCCAGAATGATCAGGGCTGGGAACTCAACATCCATGGGTATTCAACATTCAGGAAGGATAGAATAAAAGGAAAAGGAGGTGGGGTAGCATTGCTGGTTAAAGAGGAGATTAATGCAATAGTTAGGAAGGACATTAGCTTGGATGATGTGGAATCTATATGGGTAGAGCTGCAGAACACCAAAGGGCAAAAAATGTTAGTGGGAGTTGTGTACAGACCTCCAACAGTAGTAGTGATGTTGGGGAGGGCATCAAACAGGAAATTAGGGGTGCATGCAATAAAGGTGCAGCAGTTATCATGGGTGACTTTAATATGCATATAGATTGGGCTACCCAAACTGGAAGCAATATGGTGGAAGAGGATTTCCTGGAGTGCATAAGGGATGGTTTTCTAGACCAATATGTCGAGGAACCAACTAGGGGGGGAGGCCATCTTAGACTGGGTGCTGTGTAATGAGAGAGGATTCATTAGTAATCTTGTTGTGCGCGGCCCATTGGGGCAGAGTGATCATAATATGGTGGAATTCTACATTAGGATGGAGAATGAAACAGTTCATTCAGAGACCATGGTCCAGAACTTAAAGAAGGGTAACTTTGAAGGTATGAGGCGTCAATTGGCTAGGATAGATTGGCGAATGATACTTAAGGGGTTGACAGTGGATGGGCAATGGCAGACATTTAGAGAACGTATGGATGAACTACAACAATTGTACATCCCTGTCTGGCGTAAAAATAAAAAAGGGAAGGTGGCTCAACCATGGCTATCAAGGGAAATCAGGGATAGTATTAAAGCCAAGGAAGTGGCATACAAATTGGCCAGAAATAGCAGTGAACCTGGGGACTGGGAGAAATTTAGAACTCAGCAGAGGAGAACAAAGGGTTTGATTAGGGCAGGGAAAATAGAGTACGAGAGGAAGCTTGCAGGGAACATTAAGACGGACTGCAAAAGTTTCTATCGATATGTAAAGAGAAAAAGGTCCCCTGCAGTCAGAATCAGGGGAAGTCATAATGGGGAACAAAGAAATGGCAGACCAATTGAACAAGTACTTTGGTTCGGTATTCACTAAGGAGGACACAAACAATCTTCCGGATATAATAGGGGTCAGAGGGTCTAGTAAGAAGGAGGAACTGAGGGAAATCCTTATTAGTTGGGAAATTGTGTTGGGGAAATTGATGGGATTGAAGGCCGATAAATCCCCAGGGCCTGATGGACTGCATCCCAGAGTACTTAAGGTGGTGACCTTGGAAATAGCGGATGCATTGACAGTCATTTTCCAACATTCCATAGACTCTGGATCAGTTTCTATCGAGTGGAGGGTAGCCAATGTAACCCCACTTTTTAAAAAAGGAGGGAGAGAGAAAACAGGGAATTATAGACCGGTCAGCCTGACATCGGTAGTGGGTAAAATGATGAAATCAATTATTAAGGATGTCATAGCAGCGCATTTGGAAAGAGGGGACATGATAGGTCCAAGTCAGCATGGATTTGTGAAAGGGAAATCATGCTTGACAAATCTTCTAGAATTTTGTGAGGATGTTTCCAGTAGAGTGGACAAGGGAGAACCAGTTGATGTGGTATATTTGGACTTTCAGAAGGCTTTCGACAAGGTCCCACACAAGAGATTAATGTGCAAAGTTAAAGCACATGGGATTGGGGGTAGTGTGCTGACATGGATTGAGAACTGGTTGGCAGACAGGAAGCAAAGAGTAGGAGTAAATGGGTACTTTTCAGAATGGCAGGCAGTGACTAATGGGGTACAGCAAGGTTCTATGCTGGGGCCCCAGCTGTTTACATTGTACATTAATGATTTGGACGAGGGGATTAAATGTAGTATCTCCAAATTTGCGGATGACACTAAGTTGGGTGGCAGTGTGAGCTGCGAGGAGGATGCTATGAGGCTGCAGAGTGACTTGGATAGGTTAGGTGAGTGGGCAAATGCATGGCAGATGAAGTATAATGTGGATAAATGTGAGGTTATCCACTTTGGTGGTAAAAACAGAGAGACAGACTATTATCTGAATGGTGACAGATTAGGAAAAGGGGAGGTGCAAAGAGACCTGGGTGTCATGGTACATCAGTCATTGAAGGTTGGCATGCAGGTACAGCAGGCGGTTAAGAAAGCAAATGGCATGTTGTCCTTCATAGCGAGGGGATTTGAGTACAGGGGCAGGGAGGTATTGCTACAGTTGTACAGGACCTTGGTGAGGCCACACCTGGAGTATTGTGTACAGTTTTGGTCTCCTAACTTGAGGAAGGACATTCTTGCTATTGAGGGAGTGCAGCGAAGGTTCACCAGACTGATTCCCGGGATGGCGGGACTGACATATCAAGAAAGACTGGATCAACTGGGCTTGTATTCACTGGAGTTCAGAAGAATGAGAGGGGATCTCATAGAAACGTTTAAAATTCTGACGGGTTTAGACAGGTTAGATGCAGGAAGAATGTTCCCAATGTTGGGGAAGTCCAGAACCAGGGGTCACAGTCTAAGGATAAGGGGTAAGCCATTTAGGACTGAGATGAGGAGAAACTTCTTCACCCAGAGAGTGGTGAACCTGTGGAATTCTCTACCACAGAAAGTTGTTGAGGCCAATTCACTAAATATATTCAAAAAGGAGTTCGATGTAGTCCTTACTACTAGGGGGATCAAGGGGTATGGCGAGAAAGCAGGAGTGGGGTACTGAGGTTGCATGTTCAGCCATGAACTCATTGAATAGCAGTGCAGGCTCGAAGGGCCGAGTGGCCTTCTCCTGCACCTATTTTCTATGTTTCTATGACTGTACTCCTTTATAACCAAGAGTAAACCAATTTTGATGAATGTGAAGTTTAAAGGGATACCAGTATCGATGGAACTGGACACAGGGGCGAGTCAATCGATCATGAACAAGAGGGCATTTTATAAGCTGTGGGATACTAAGACTGTGAGGCCCAGGTTGAGCCCTGTTAACGCCAAGCTTCGCACGTACACCAAAGAACTAATAAAGGTGATTGGCAGTGCACAAATTAACGTGTCATATTATGGTGCGGTTCACGAGTTACCGCTGTGGATTGTTCCAGGCAATGGCCCAACGCTGCTCGGCAGGAGCTGGTTGGAGAAAATCAGATGCGACTGGAATGACATAAAGGCTTTGTCATCGGAGGAAGATACATGTGTCCAAGTATTGGATAAGTTCCCCTCGCTGTTCGAACCGGGTATCGTCAACTTCACGGGAGCCAAGGGGCAGATCCACGTGGACTCAGATGCAAGACCTGTCCATCATAAAGTTCGGGCAGTGCCGTATATGGAGAAGGTCAAAATTGAACTGGACAGACTCCAGCGTGAAGGGATCATATCACCAGTCGAATTTAATGAATGGGTCAGCCCCATTGTTCCTGTGCTAAAAAGTGATGGCACAGTCAGAATCTGTGGGGACTACAAGGCTACAATCAACAGGGTTTCGAAGCGAGATCAGTACCCGTTACCGAAGGCTGATGACTTGTTTGCGATGCTAGCCAGAGGAAAGTCGTTCACAAAACTGGACTTTACGTCGGCCTATATGACACAGGAGTTGGTCGAGACGTCGAAGAGACTTACGTGCATTAACACGCACAAAGGACTGTTTATTTACCACAGGTGCCCATTTGGAATTCGCTCGGCTGCAGCATTATTCCAGAGGAATATGGAAAGTCTACTGAAGTCCGTTCCCAGAACCGTCGTGTTCCAAGATGACATCCTGATCACCGATCATGACTCCAAGGAACATCTGAACAACCTGGAAGAGGTTCTACTGTGTTTGGATAGAGTGGGACTCAGACTTAAATGCGCGAAGTGCATCTTCATGGCACCGGAGGTCAAATTCCTCGGGAGGAAAATCACCGCTGATCTACTGACGTGAAAACCAAGGCCATCAAGAATGCACCCAAGCCGCAGAATGTGACGGAGCTGCATTCGTTCCTGGGTTTACTCAACTACTTTGGCTGGTACGGTCATGGCCAAGGAGGGCAACAGAGTATTCGTTATTAAGCTCAAGAATGGGCAGGAAACACATGGATCAGACAAAGCTGAGGCACACAGATGAGCCAGAACAGTCGGACGAAGAAACAATCGACGACCAACCATCCCACCAGCAGTCTTCAGAGGATTAAAGGGTCATCAGTGAACCCGGAATTTCCATCACCGACCTGTTCAATAAAAATGGACTTGCAATTCCTGACACGGCCACTGCCATCCCCAACAAGTCAGTCATCCAGCCATCAGCCAACAGACCCTGCACACTTACCCAAGGCTGGAATCGAACTGAGACGGTCAACCCGGGAGTGCAAAGCACCGAACCGTCTCAGCCTGTGAAAAAACATGATAAGATCTCAGAGAGGGGTATTGTCATGTATGTACATGCTGTTTGTAGCCACCAGATGGTGTCATTGCTGGAGGCCACTGAGCAGCACGCACATAAAAGGCCAGCCATTTTGTGAGTCAGGCACTTTGGGCCTAAATAAAGCAGAGCCAAGGTTGTACAGTTAAACAGTACTCAGTTTGAATCTTTATTGCATATAATACAGAAACCGTGACCTTAATGTTAAATAAACAGTGCAAGATTAAAAAATGAAAAAGAAAAAAATCAAGGACAAAGGGATGTGATTTAAAAAAAATAATAATAAGATAAAAAGAGAGCATGTCCAGATTAAATGGAAGGAAAACTTATAAATTGAACCAATAGATGAGCAATGGGAACTATATTAACAGGAGATGGAAAGAGTACACATCACAAACGTTTCAGTGAGGGAAAAGGGGATAAATAGAGAGATGGGTCAAAGTTGAAACTAAAGGACTATGGGAAGAGCTCAACGGCAGTTTGGGTGACTGTGTCTGTGGATGTGCACGCCAAGTGCACCAGGGCATTGCCATTACCTGTACAAGGGGAAAAAACATGTTGGTGACCACGCACTGAAAATAATCCCATGATATGACTGAAGTGATAAGTTGGCAATATCCTCATGAAGCAGGCTTGACAAAGCATGAGGCCGAAATTGGTCATCCGCCAATTTCTCGGTGCTATGCCGGTGGTATGTTGTTTGCAGACGGAGAAAATGTTGCACAACTTTGTCACTATTATGGGCCCGAGTACCACTGCGACGGAGTGTGCGCGATTTTCATCAGTTTTTTCTCAGCGGTATGCCGAGTGGAGTGCAGCGGGCGGTGTGCAGGTGGTGAGTCCTTTTCACGCAGGAATCTTTGGGTCCCAAGTTGTGCGCATGCGCATGCTGCTGCGGAAGTACACCCCTCCCCCCCCCCGAGAGGCACCAACCAGAATCAACAGAGACTGCCGGCCTGAGAGCGATGTGCAGGTATGTGTGGGGGGGGGTCGCTTCTTGGGGGGAGATCACTATTTGGGGGGGAGATCGCTGTGGGGGGGGGGGCGGGGGGGAGAGACTGGGGGAATGACAGATAAAAAAATGTTCACAGGTGAAGGTGCATACCACCGACTGAAGATTGACTTAAAACCATCTTTTCCAGGGCAGTCTGCAGGGTCGGCGGTATGTTGGCGGTAAGTCATCAATTTGGCAATTTTGGGCAGTATGCCAGCGGTGTGCATGGGCGGACAGTAGGCATACCGCCCAGCGGTATGTCACTGATGAATTTCCCGCCGGGTAGTATGTGGGCGGTATGTCGGTATTTTTCGATCAATTTTGCGATTTTGGTCCGCGGGCGGTATGTCGATCAAGTTCGGGCCCATAATTGTGATAAAGTTGTGCAACATTTTCTCCGTCTGCAAACAAAAAAACAGGCTAATAACTATTAGTTTTCAAAAATGCCTTTGAATTGCAAGCCAAAACAAAATTGCAGTTCACAAATTATAGCTGTGGGTTAACAGGAATTCTTCAGTTTCAGACAATAAATTGTCACAGAGCAATTGAGCTTTTTTTGTGTGAATTACCTGAGGCATTAACTTGTTCACTTTCCCTTCATGAATCAGTGACAACACAACAGTTCATTTGCTGTTTTCACTGCCCCTTCCTGGTTTCTATTGTACAAGGATACCAAATATATTTTAATTACCAAAATAATGAAGGCTTTTGTGTAAACCAACAACATTACCACATTCTGGACTCAAACTCCTTCTCTGCAAACATAGCCCTCGCAACCATCTTCCTGGAACCTTACTGCCTGTGTTAATGGATTCAGCCAGTGATGTAACTTAAGGTTGATGCTGTCTGTATGACTTCAGTTTTTCTCTGTGCTCTTGTTATTTCTTTAAATTAATTTTATTGCACAAAGCTATAGCAATAAATTTTGAAAGATTTTTAAATCAAAAGCGATACAGGAATGCAGTTCCCATAAATTGTGACAAAGCCTACAGCATAAAAAACAGATCACTTTGTAATTTAATCCGGTTGCTATTGTGCTGCATTTATGCCGATTTACCTCTAGACTTGACTATTCCAACGCACTCCTGGCTGGCCTCTCACATTCTACCCTACGTAAACTAGAGGTGATCCAAAACTCGGCTGCCCATGTCCTAACTCGCATCAAGACCCGCTCACCCATCACCTCCTGTGCTCGTTGACCAACATTGGCTTCCAGTTAAGCAATGCCTCGATTTCAAAATTCTCATCTTTGTTTTCAAATCCCTCCATGGCCTCGCCCCTCCCTATCTCTGTAATCTCCTCCAGTCCCATAGCCCCCTGAGATGTCTGCGCTCCTCTAATTCTGCCCTCCTGAGCATCCCTGATTATAATCGCTGAACCATTGGTGGCCGTGACTTCTTTTGCCTGGGCCCCAAGCTCTGGAACTACCTGCCTAAACCTCTCCGCCTCTCTACCTCTCTTTCTTCCTTCAAGACGTTCCTTAAAACCTACCTCTTTGACCAAACTTTCTGTCACCTGCACTAATTTCTACTTATGCGGCTCGGTGTCAAATTTTTATCGCATAATATTCCTGCGAAGCGCCTTGGGACGTTTTACTACATTAAAGGTGCTATATAAATACAGGTTGTTGTTGTTGTTGTTGATTACACTGTGAGATGGTTTAACAATACCAGAGCAACTACATTTATGTCATCTTCCTCATGCAACAGTTACATGTTTGACTTTATCGCTCTGGCCACAGCCTCACTGTTGATGAAAATCACCTTGCAGATCAGAAAACATATCCCACCCACAGCCAGAATAAATCACGGCGTTGATAGCAAATGTCACTAACAGAAAAACTCCCTCCTTACGTTGGCCTTGATGTATCCAGAGGAAGCTCGGTGATACATTGTTATTCCTTCAATTTGAGATAATAACTTTCAGAAAAGCACAATAGTACACAACTATGCAAACTAAAGCTGACGACGCTTCACGGTTAGTTGCTTCTGAAAGGAAGAATAAATAAGTTATCCTGAAGAATGCTGAGGTGTTTAGACGATGAGACAACAACTGTTAGTGTGAAGTAGCAACATGCATCAGGACACAGTGTTAGGTTCACCATGATCCGTTACTCTAGTTCTGTGTGGGTGCGGCGGGGGGGGGGTGGGGGGCGGGGGGAAGGAGTTATTCATCAAGATCCTTAAAATTCTTGGGTCATGGCAAAATGCTCTTCAAAAGTATACAATCTTCAATGAAGCATTATTTTTGTTAATGTTCCTTATATAACAGAGAATATGGGGATATATTGCATTACTTCAGCAGATGAGGATCTATTTCTTCTGGATTTGGAAACATTTTACTACACGAACACAAAAATCTAAGCTGACACTCCAGTGTAGTACTGAGGCAGTGCTGCCCTGTTTTTCGGATGAGGCATTAAACCGAGGCCCCGCCTGCTCTCTCAGTGGATGTAAACGATCCCATGGCACTATTTCGAAGAAGAGCAGGGAAGCTATCCCTGGTGTCCTAGCCACAATCAATGTCTCTAAAACAGATTATCTGGTCATTATCACATTGCTGTTTGTGGGAGCTTGCTGTGCGCAAATTAGCTGCCGCATTTCCTACATTACAACAGTGACTTCACTTCAAAAAGTACTTAATTGGCTGCAAAACGCTTTGGGACTATGATATCTTGAGACACAGCAGATACACACAACCGCACAACATGGCTCCCAGGTAAGAACTGTGCAGAGCACATGGCTTTATTGTTATTACATCAGTAGTCCACTAAGTGGCTCTACAATAGGGATGTCCGGTGGTCGTGAAAGACACTATATAAATGAAAGTCTTTCTGTCTTTACATACTTTTGTATTCTGAGCATTAGCGCATGGAATATTTGTGCTCATGTTCTTTGCCAAAGAGAATTCTAATTGCAACCTGGTTACTATCACACTGAAGACAATCCTTTTAGGTATTAGAATACTACAGGCAGTTATATTGCAACAAAATGTGCCAAGTTTTAGATGATTTAACAAGCCTTTGGCAAGATAAACTAAGGAACAGCAGTGAGGAGGATCCTAACATTGAGTTTGAGGTTTTAGTGACCAGTACCAGTTGTTATCAATAGAGAGAAACAAAATGATGATCTGAAGCAACACCACAAAGCACCAAAGGTTTTGGATCACTCCCTATTGTCAGAGTATTCTGGGACAAAAGTAATTTGCAAATTTTTTTTTAAGTGTTTGTGTTTTGTCAATGAGAAGCAATCTGATAGGTGAAGGTGTTTGTAATTATGTACAGCCTTTTCATGTCAAAACTTTTCAAAGCATTTTCATACAATTCATTTATTTTTGGAGTGCAGTGACTATTGTTATGCCAATCATTGTAGGTATTGGTATTCATCATCTTTATGCTTGATAAGTTGTTGAGCTGTTATCAGTTTGAAAAATGATTAAAAAGCTCACTTTGTCTTATTTGTTTGTTTCTGATTTAAAAATATTATACTCTCAAATACAACTTGCATTTTCACAGCAACTTGAGTGACAGTCGAAGAATAGGACAGTTGACTGAAAACACATTGCAATGTGTGCAGGGAAGCAGCATGGTTAAAAGGTTTGGTGAGGGATTCTGGGGTAGGCCTTAGACAGCTGAATGATGAATGCCAAAAGGAGAGAATGTACAGAATGTCAGTGTTTCAGAGGACTATAGGGTGTAGACTAAGAAGTAGGGGGCGGATAGGATGCAGAGGTAGGGTGGGATGAGGCCATGAAAGGACCTGTAATCTAGGACTAGAATTCTGAATTTTATACATTAGTACCTAGTGGAGCACAAGCATGGTGGGCAAATTGGGCTTAATGTGGGACATGGCACAGGTGGGGTGGGTGGGGGTGCTGTTGACGATTCTGAGTTTATTTGGCAGGAGCTCATGAAGCTGGGGTGTTGGAGAAGTCGAGTCTTTACATAACACTATATTTATCAAATCATCAGCAGTGATGGAGGAAAGGTGGGCAATATTGCAGCATATTGACTGCTGAATAACCATTCTGGCCATGAAAAACATGTTATATTTGTGGAATGTCAAATTTCTCCATTATGATAAAAATGACTAGATTTTTAAAATGTTTTTATTTTGTTAATGTTTGTTTATAATATTTCAGTTTCTATTTTAACCCAATCTGTATGTCCCAATCATTATTTTGCTCTCTGTAAAATTTTTAAAAAGTGATTAATAATCAATGCTTTTCATTTCCTGGTTTGCTCTCTGTGAGAATTCTTCATTGGCTCAGAAATCGCGGTCTCCCTGGGTCCGTACGGAGTGTGTACGGACTCGGGAAGGCATCGCAAGAGCCGGTTTTCAGTGCACAATGTGCATGCACTGAAAACGGGCTTTTCCGATCCAGCTCGACAGATCCTCTGTATCTCGGGAGCGAGGATATTTGCACGGGCAGGATTGTGGGATTTACCCATATCTTGCCCAACAAATGTCCCCAAAACTCTTGCACCTGATAAAAGTAGGCGCATAGCCTACTGTAACAGGCGTAAGAGTTTTAAAACACACAAAAACATAATAAATTAAAATTGAAAAAACTCATTTTATTGGTGAAAACCCTGCCCATTACGATAAGTTTATTTTAAACCATAATTAAAAAAAACATTTTTAGAAATCAGAATTTTTTTTTCTCTAAGACATTTATTAACTTTAATTTCAATTCATTTTAATTATGTGAGGTGTGTTTTTTATTTTTTATTATGGCGTTTAGTGTGCTTGTTTTTTTCCCCATTAATAGCAATGAGAACTAGTAGATACAGAGTTCCCTTTGCTATTAATGAGAAAGCTGTGGAATACTGTACCTGATTGGCTGAGCAGTCACATGTGACTGCACCTTCTGCGTGGGAACCTGGAGGATGGGAGCGCGCTTTGCAGTGCGGGAAGAGAAGGCCTCCCCACCGGAATCCCATGCTCCTCCCGAATCGCCAGGTACTTTCGGAAAAATTCTCCGGTCGGAGGCTTTGCCTGAAAGAAGCCTTGGACCGGAATTTCAGGGCCATTGTGATTGGCTATTTAGACAGCTTGATGACATCACTGCTCGTGTACCCTGGGGATCCCCTTTTGAGAGCGTTACATTCAATTTAACGTCGAGAAACCTAAAGTTTTCGCCACAGAAATGGCGAGATCTCTGTGGGCAGCTTTATTGGAGGTCAGTGCCGAGCGTCATCACTTCACCGCAGACCGCAAATTCCAGGCCAATATAACTAAGCTACCTCTGGTTTCAGCAGCACCTAGGCTTCACAATGATGATCTTATGCCACATGTTGATAGGCCAAGCATACTTTATAACCTTCCATATCTTGTAAATTCCTTACAGTTTCTGTATTGCTTCTCCACGCCTCTCCCTCCCTGAACTCCCTGCTAATTTGGGCTAGGAACAGTAGACGAGCTTTTGAAGTTCTGAACAAAATCCCTTTTTACTGACAATTGCCAGCCTCTTCATAGAATCATAGAATCATAGAAATTTACAGCACGGAAGGAGACCATTTCGGCCCATCGTGTCCGTGCCGGCCGACACAGAGCTATCCAGCCTAATCCCACTTTCCAGCTCTCGGTCCGTAGCCCTGTAGGTTACGGCACTTTAAGTGCACATCCCAGTATTTTTTAAATGTGGTGAGGGTTTCTGCCTCTACCACCCTTTCAGGCAGTGAGTTCGAGACCCCCACCACCCTCTAGATGAAGACATTTCCCCTCAAATCCCCTCTAAACCTCCCCCCAATTACTTTAAATCTGTACCCCCTGGTTGTTTGAACGCTCCTTCCTGTCCACTCTAGAAACATAGAAACATAGAAAATAGGTGCAGAAGTAGGCCATTTGGTCCTTTGAGCCTGCACCACCATTCAATATGATCATGGCTGATCAATTTTGCAACTTTAGTAGCCCATTCCTGCTTTCTCTCCATACCTCTTGATCTCTTTAGCTGTAAGGGCCACATCTAACTCCCTTTTGAATATATCTAACAAACTGGCCTCAACAACTTTCTGTGGTAGAGAATTCCACAGATTCACAATTCTCTGAGTGAAGAAGTTTCTCCTCATCTAGGTCCTAAATGGCCTACCCCTTATCCTTAGACTGTGACCCCTGGTTCTGAACTTCCCCAACATCGGGAACATTCTTCCTGCATCTAACTTTTCCAATCCGTCAGAATTTTATATGTTTCTATGAGATCCCCTCTCATTCTTCTAAATTCCAGTGAATATAAGCCTAGTCGATCCAGTCTTTCTTCCCGGGAATCAGTCTGGTGAACCTTCGTTGCACTCCCTCAATAGCAAGAATGTCCTTCCTCAGCTTAGGAGACCAAAACTGTACACAATATTCAAGGTGTGGCCTTACCAAGGCCCTGTACAACTGCAGTAAGACCTCCCTGCTCCTATACTCAAATCCCTTCACTATGAAGGCCAACATGCCATTTGCCTTCTTCACCGCCTGGTGTACCTACATGCCAACTTTCAATGACTGATGTACCATGACACCCAGGTCTCGTTGCACCTCCCCTTTTCCTAATCTGTCACCATTCAGATAATATTCTGCCTTCCTGTTTTTGCCCCCAAAGTGGATAACCTCACATTTATTTACATTATCTGCCATGCATTTGCCCACTCACCTGTCCAATCACTCTGCAGCCTCTTAGCATCCTCTTCACAGCTCACACTGCCACCCAGCTTAGTGTCATCTGCAAATTTGGAGATATTACATTTAATTCCTTCGTCTAAATCATTAATGTATATTGTAAATAGCTGGGTCCCAGCACTAAACCTTGCGATACCCCATTTGTCACTGCCTACCATTCTGAAAACGACCCGTTTATTCCTACTCTTTGCTTCCTGTCTGCCAACCAGTTCTCTATCCATGTCAATACATTACCCCCAATACCATGTGCTTTAATTTTGCACACTAATCTCTTGTATGGGACCTTGTCAAAAACCTTTTGAAAGTCCAAATACACCACATCCACTGGTTCTCCCTTGTCCACTCTACTAATTACATCCTTAAAAAATCCTAGAAGATTTGTCATGCATGATTTCCCTTTCATAAATCCATGGCTGACTTGGACCGATCCTGCCACTGTTTTCCAAATGCGCTGCTATTACATCTTTAATAATTGATTCCAACATTTTCCCCACTATCCACGCCCTTATAATTGTATGCACCTCAATCAGGTCTCCCCTCGGCCTCCTCTGTTCCAAAGAAAACAGACGCAGCATCTTCAATCTTTCCTCCTAGCCAAAATTCTCGAGTCCAGGCAACTTTCTTGTAGATCTTGTCTGCACCCTCTCCAGTGCAATCACATCTTTCCTGTAATGTGGTGACCAGAACTGCACGCAGTACTCCAGCTGCGACCTAACTAGTGTTTTATACAGTTCAAGTATAACCTCCTTGCTCTTATATAATTTACAAAAGCAAAATACAGCGAATGCTGGAATCTGGAATAAAAACAGAAAATGCTGGAAATCTCAGTGGGTCAGGCAGCATCTGTGGCGAGGAAACAGAGTTAACGTTTCGATGGCCCTTCGTCAGAACTGGAGCGTGTTCGGAAAGAACAGATTGTTAACAAGCACTGAAAGGGGGAGGGGAAGAAAGAACAAAAGGGAAGGTCTGTGATAGGGTGGAAGGCAGGAGAGATTAGAGAGACAAAAGGGATGATGGGCCAAATTCAAATGGTAATGCCAGGAGTTAGAAAAACATTGGTTGAGATAGGGTGTGAATAGCGGGATAATGACCAGCTGCCATTAGAGACAAAGAGACAGGCTCGTGGCAGGGGGGCGGGGGCGCGGGGGAATGCGGTGGGGGGGGAAGGGAGCCCAAGATTGGCAGCGGTTATGGTCTGAAACTATTGAACTCGATGTTGAGCCCAGAAGGCTGTAAAGTGTCTAAACGAAAGATGAGATGCTGTTCCTCGAGCTTGCGTTGAGCTTCATTGGAACCATGTAGGAGGCCGAGGACGGAGATGTCAAAGTGGGAGTGGAGCGGGGAATTAAAGTGACAGGCGACCGGAAGCTCGGGGTCACACTTACGGACTGAATGGAGGTACTCCGCAAAGCGGTCACCCAATCTACACTTGGTCTCCCCAATGTAGAGGAGACCACATCGTGAGCAGCGAATACAGTATACTAAATTGACAGAAGTACAAGTAAATCACTGTGTCACCTAGAAGGAGTATTTAGGGCCCTGGACAGTGGGAAGGGAGGGGGTAAAAGGGCAGGTGTTGCATCTCCTGCACTTGCACGGGAAGGTGCCATGGGAAGGGGAGGGGGTGCTGGGGGTGACTGTGGAATGGACCAGGGTGTCACGGAGGGAGCGACCCCTTCGGAATGCTGAGAGGGGAGGGGAGGGGAAGATGTGATTGGTGGTGGGATCATGCTGGAGGTGGCGGAAATGGCGGAGGATGATCCGTTGAACGTGGAGGCTGGGTGGGGTGAAAGTTGAGGACAAGGGGAACCCTGCCATGGTTCTGAGAGGGAGGGGAAGGGGTGAGGGGATAGGTGCAGGAAATAGAACGGACACGGTCGAGGGCCAGGTCAACCATGGCGGAGGGGAATCTTCGGTTGAGGAAAAAGGAGGCATGAGTGTAAAAGGTGGCGTCGTCAGAGCAGATGCGACGGAGCCGGAGAAACTGGGAGAATGGAATGGAGTCCTTACAGGATGCAGGGAGGGAGGAAGTGCAGTCCAGGTAGCTGTGGGAGTCAGTGGGCTGTGGATACTGGTCGAAAGCCTATCCCCAGAGACAGAGACGGAGAAGTTGAGGAAGGGAAGGGAAGAGTCGGAGATGGACTATGTGAAGGTGAGGGAATGGTGGAAATTCGATGCAATTTGAATGAAATTTTCTAGTTCAGGGCGAGAGCAGGAAACGGCACCGATACAGTCATCAATGCACCGGAAAAGAGGTGAGGGAGGGGACCTGAGTAGGACTGGAACAAAGAATGTTCCACATATCCCACGAAAAGGCAGGCATAGCTAGGACCCATGCGGGTTCCTATAGCAACACCTTTAATTTGGAAAAAGTGAGTGGAGTTAAAGGAAAAGTTGTTCAAATGCGAGAACAAGTTCAGCCGGGCGGAGGAGGGAGGTAGTGGATGGGGACTGGTTGGGCCTCTGCTCGAGGAAGAAGCGAAGCGCCCTCAGGCCATCCTTGCTCTTGTAATGTCAAGTTGACCTGATGAAAGTCAATTCGCCAGACCCAAAATCCATCATAATTTTAACAATATTCATAAAATATACCACATTATAACTGAGTTACTTACAACACTGGGCATCCAGCCTTTTCACTCCTGAGTCTAATTAGATTGGAATAAGAAAGCAGGAAACAAGACAAAAACCTTTTTCTTCCCCAAAACCGTGTACAGTTTGGCTTCTCATTGAATCTATCCAATGTATTTGATCTCTTGAGAGTAATTGTTTATTTGATGAAAACTAGTTTGAAAGCATACACTGCATCAATTATATTTCTTTCCTGAACCCTCTTGCTTTGATGTGAAGCACTTTGGTGTGTTTCTTTCAAGAACTTCTGTGTTGTGTGGCATTGTGTTTTAATTTTGAAATGAGTCTTGAAACCATCCCCTGTAAATCAGCTTTCTTTGTTAATGCATAAAATTGACCTTTAGGTGCAGCACATATAACCATATTTGAAATTAATCACAACCTCATTTTTTAGCAAGTTTATTTATTCTTACTAAAATATCTGGGGCATGATTTTCCCTGGAAAGTTTAGGTGCGAACAAGCCTCCGAGGTGGCCAAGTTGGGGTCTGTAATGTATGTACTGTAAGTATGCTCACAGGTTGGTAGAGCTGTTGCATTGTGAGGGGCTTAGCCAGTCACGTGATGTTCACAAGACTCAATAAAACCCCAGCCAGTTGGGTTCGGGGGATCCACGATGGGGCAGGTGGTTGTGAGCCTGGTGGATGAACGGGTAATGTGTAGTGTGATTGTTAAACCTTTGCTAATAAACCAACTAGTTCTTAATAGAAATGTGTTGCTATGAATTCTTAAGCAAAGAGCCCATGAAGCAATACATTAGAGGGTCTTAAGCTGAAATGCTGGTTTAGGCCGCGTTTAGCGCAAGTCGCCATCTTGGTAAATGGTAAAGGAGTTGAATCTTGTGCTCGGAACGGCTACCCGGAAGATAGTTAAGGGTTTAATTGCTACTTAACTTGCTTGCTAGTGCTTATTAACGAGGCTGCACTGCATTTTGGTGGATAGTGCTTCAACTAACGCCCTCTCCCATCAGCGACCAGCTAATTGGGAGCAAACAAGTCGTTGCAGAGGATTTCGAATGCTATTTAAAGGTATATCACTTTATTCACCTGCTGCTGGAGGTTTGTGCTACTCCACCTTATTGGAGACGTTATGAGAGTTGCCAGGAGAGAGGGAGTGCTTGGTCATCTTGCTAGGGGCCCCCCTTGGTTGGCAGGAGGAATGGGAAGAGGACATGAGTCCAGGGAGAGCAGAACCAGCTGCTACAGGAGAGAGGGATAGGAGGGTGAGGTGGACTCCTCTCTCCTCCTGTCGATACAGGATATCGCTCTTCCACTGGACCCCCTCCACCAGGACATGTTCAAGAACCTGTGCGCCCTCTCACTCAGTCCCTGAGCCATCCTAAAACCTGCTGCTGCATGCCAGCCAGCGTATGCCACACCTTCACTGGAAGTGGATGCGCGGAGCTCACATATACAGCTCCATGAAAATTGCGTTGAGTCAGCGCTTGAGTGCTAACCCTGCAAATGTCTGGTTTTGCAGCTCCAGGAAAGTTCAAATTATGGCAATCAGCAATTTGGCCCAAAATTGCAAGTTCTAAAATCAGGCTTTCAAACAGTTGTGTCTTATTTGCACAGCACCCATTTACCACCTGTTTTCACCTTTGAAGAAAGGAAGACTTGTATTTATACAGCGTCTTTCAGGACCACCGGCCGTCTCAAAGGGCTTTACACCAATGATGTACTTTTGGAGTGTAGTCACTGTTGCAATGTGGGAAACATGGCAGCCAATTTGCCACAAGCAAGCTCCCACAAACAGCAATGTGACAATGACCAGATAATCTGTTTTTTTGTTACGTTGATTGAGGGATAAATATTGGCCAGGACACCGGGGATAAATCCCCTGCTCTCTTTCGAAATAGTGCCGTGGGATCTTTCACGTCCACTTGTGAGAGCAGACGGGACCCGAAAGTCGGCACCTCCGACAGTGCAGTGTTCCCTCAGTACTGAAATGGAGCGTAAGCCGAGATTTTTTTGTGCTCAAGTCCCTGGAGTGGGACCAAAATAACCCCCATGGTCTTAAGGGTCAACACAAAGCAGTCTTTGAGCAAGTTCTGCCAGGTGTTTAATGTAGACATTAGATTAGAATACTATTTTGCACTGAAGCCAAATGTAATGAGCTCTGATGACTACTCCCAATGCTACCATCTGAACCTGAACTAATTCAAAAACATTCACATTTCAGTACATATATTTAAAGATATTTAAGAAATAAAAACACTTACAGGTTTTGTACACCACCCGTTACCGTGCGCAAGAGGCGGCTAACGGGCGGCAAATGCCGACCGCCGTCGGTGAGCGGCATCGATGCCACGCCCTCTATTCAGTCAGCTCTTTGGCATAGGCACCAAGCGGCAACGCTGCGCCGGCTAACGCCTCCCGCGTGGTGACCTCATCCAGTGCCGGCTATCGCCTCCCGCGTGGTGACGTTATCCAGCGCCGGCTATCGCCTCCCGCGTGGTGACTTCATCCAGCGCCGGCTAACGCCTCCCGCGTGGTGACCTCATCCAGCGCCGGCTAACGCCTCCCGCGTGGTGATCTTATCCAGCACCGGCTAACGCCTCCCGCGTGGTGATCTTATCCAGCACCGGCTATCGCCTCCCGCGTGGTGATCTTATCCAGCACCGGCTAACCCCTCCAGCATGGTGACCTCATCCAGCGCCAGCTATCGCCTCCTGCGTGGTGACCTCATCCAGCACCAGCTATCGCCTCCCGCGTGGTGATCTCATCCAGCACCAGCTATCGCCTCCCGCGTGGTGACCTCATCCAGTGCCGACTAATGCCTCCCGCGTGGTGACCTCATCTAGCGTTGGCTAATGCCTCCCGCGTGGTGACCTCATCCAGTGCCGGCTAATGCCTCCCGCGTGGTGACATCATCCAGCGTCGGCTAACGCCTCCCGCGTGGTGACCTCATCCGGTGCCGGCTAACGCTTCCTGCGTGGTGACATCATCCAGCGTGCAATTTTGACGCCTCTGTTGCGACATTTGCTTTGTACGGGTACAAACAGGCGGCCGTACAGCCGGGAAAAAGTTGTCGTAACAGAGCGCATCTCAGGGGCAATCACCCAGAAAGGGAGGTGTTGGAGAGAAATTTCTTAACCTATAACCTTTGTAACTTTTATAATGTGTAGCCAGCTCCCCTGTCTTTCTCTGATGAATTATGGGACAAGGAGAGTAGTCAAGTAAGAAATGTATACTTTAGCAAAAAGCATGTATAGTCTCAAGTCCGGTGACCCTGAGTCATGGAGATAGGGGAAGTAAGACAATGGGCGGTTGAAGAGGCAAACAGATGTATATCGCTTGTACTAATAACAGGAAGATAGTTCCTTGTTTTTCTGCTGATGCGGAGAACTAACCCCACTTGTGCGAGCGTATGCTAGTTAACCTTTGACTTACCACAATGTAAAGATAGATTGTCATAGCATTACCATATAGGGTAAGACGTACAAAAATGTTAGATAATTGGACAATGGTGTAAGGGGGTGGGACCGCCCCCAAAGTTATAATTGTAACTTGGAAACTTCGCTCGGGGAGAAGGTGTGGCGAAGCTGCGGAGTTTCCCCACTTCTCCCAGAGCGCTCTGTACGAATAAACTGTGAAGTTTTCCTTCACTGTACTTGGACTTGGTGAGGAATTTATTTCCCTTACAGGAGGTTACTTTTTCTCTTTATTTATTTCTGCATGTTTTCATTAGTTTTAGGAGCGGGGAAATGTGCGTGTGGATCAAAGTTTTAGTTATTTTTTTCATCCCGTTCTTTTTACAGAAACATAGAAACATAGAAAAATAGGTGCAGGAGTAGGCTATTCGGCCCTTCGAGCCTGCACCGCCATTCAATAAGATCATGGCTGATCATTTCTTCAGAACCTCTTTCCTGCTTTCTCTCCATACCCCTTGATCCCCTTAACCATAAGAGCAATATCTAACTCCCTCTTGAATATATCCAGTGAACTGGCATCAACAACTCTCTGCGACAGGGAATTCCACAGGTTAACAACTTTCTGAGTGAAGAACTTTCTCCTCATCTCAGTCCTAAATGGCCTACCCCTTATCCTAAGACTGTGTCCCCTGGTTCTGGATTTCTCCATCATCGGAAACAGTCTTCCCGCATCTAACCTGTCGAGTCCCGTCAGAATCTTATATGTTTCTATGAGATCCCCTCTCATCCTTCTAAACTCCAGTGAATAAAGGCCCAGTTGATCCAGTCTCTCCTCATATGACAGCCCAGCCATCCCTGGAATCAGTCTGGTGAACCTTCGCTGCACTCTCTCAATAGCAAGAACGTCCTTCCTCAGACTAGGAGACCAAAACTGAACACAATATTCCATGTGAGGCCTCACTAAGGCCCTGTACAACTGCAGTAAGACCTCCCTGCTTCTATATTCAAATCCCCTAGCTATGAAGGCCAACATACCATTTTCCTTCTTTACCGCCTGCTGTACCTGCGTGCCCACTTTCAGTGACTGATGAACCATGACACCCAGGTCTCGTTGTACCTCCCCTTTTCCTAGTCTGCCGCCATTCAGATAATATTCTGGCTTCGTGTTTTTGTCCCCAAAATGGATAACATCACATTTATCCACATTATACTGCATCTGCCATGCATTTGCCCACTCACCTAACTTGTCCAAGTCACCCTGCAGCCTCTTAGCGTCCTCCTCACAGCTCACACCGCCATCCAGTTTAGTGTCATCTGCAAACTTGGAGATATTACACTCTATTCCTTCATCCAAATCGTTAATGTATATTGTAAAGAGCTGGGGTCCCAGCACTGAGCCCCGCGGCACTCCACTAGTCACTGTCTGCCATTCTGAAAAGGACCTGTTTATCCCGACTCTCTGCTTCCTGTCTGCCAACCAGTTCTCTATCCACGTCAGTACATTACCCCAAATACCACGCGCTTTGATTTTGCACACCAATCTCTTGTGCGGGAGCTTGTCAAAAGTGCGGGACCTTGTCAAAAGTGCGGGACCTTGTCAAAAGTGCGGGACCTTCTAGCATGGCGGCAGCTCCCCGACTGGAAATTCAGTCGGCCCGCTGAGCTCCCGCCCGAGGGTGAGTGTGCAACACATTTTAGCGCTGCTCTCTCATCTTTGGGCGTAAAAACTGAATTTAGGGCTTTGAAGCTGAACCTAACGGCCAGCGCTAAAATCAGCACTCAGGCAGTGGCACCGTCTCAAAAATGGCAGTACCGAAATTCGAGCCCTAAATACCATATTTTTTATAATTTGCAACAGCACAGAGTTCAGCTCCCAGCACACTGATCGGTAAATACACAATAACGCAGTTTTAAGACATGTGGAGATTGTCATCTAAGATCTGAAATCATTAACAAGGGTCTGTGCTTCCAGGGCAGGAATAAACAAGATAGTATAAGTATTAGGCAGTCCCTTATATCAACGATGACCCGCTTCCACACCAAAAAGGATATGTTCACAAGTGTTTCAATGAGGGACCTGATAGTCTAGGTCCCAAACTACATCCTGAAGGTTGGAAGATGCCTGTGCGTGGATTCTTTTAACGTGGGGTGGCCATTGCACACCAGCCACCACATGGGATTGACAGAGCTCGGTCTTGGTCCAGTCCGCAGCAGTGAGAGACTATTTAGCACTGCCTCGGATGTATGTTGCATTCTGAAACCACCTGAAAGCATGTTCTATGGATTCATATCTTGCCATGAAGACCAATTCTTACTCTGAGCCAATTTCATTTCTTACAGACTTGATAACTTATCTTAGAATTTGTAAACTATAAACAATAGGTAGTTAGTAATACCATTTTTCACAATGCCCCAGTCACATAATATATGTGACTGGGGCATTGTATAAAATCTGGGTGAATGTTTGTTCGGACAGAGAGCTAAAGAGACCAGCATTATAGAGGTACAGTTACTGGAGCGCACTCGCCCTCCTTCACTGTTAGACTTGATTATTTCCCTCTCTCCAAGTTAATGACTCATGTAATTTGCTCACAATTTCAAGGACAATCTTAAAAGCAATTGTGCATCCAGCCAGGAGCTGGCAGCATTTCACAACTAAAGATTACAATGGGTCCACTTGAATCTATTTAACTGAAAAAAAAATCAAATGGGTCTGTAACCTGCAGTAAATAACTGCCAGGAATTCAGCGACGCGTGCATGTGATGTGTCACATATTAACGTTCGGAACAAATTGCAGTGAATGAATGCCATTTTAAAAAGGCCTACTAGAGAGGCATGCAGGAAGAGCTAAAACAGATTACTGGGAAATTGTTTAGTAACACCTCAGTTGTGGACAAATGGGATATTGTCCAAAGCTCACTGAGGCACGTGGAGGACGAATAGAGCCGAAGATTAGCGTTAGACTGTAAAAAAACACGGCTGCAGATGGCTAAAAGAGGCAATCAGAAGTGAAGGAAGAAAAATTAGCTTCACAAAGCCGCAGAGAGAAAGGTAAGCAGTTCCGCTGGGAAGAGTACAAGAACATTTTAGAAACACGTCAAAGGTTCATCATTATCTGCTCGTCCCCCAGTCTGCTGCTGAAGTGTACAGGCAGAGCTACCTTTTTAAAGGTTGCACTCTAATTTACAGACACTCCAACAAATTGCAATCATTTTGGATTGCATTGCTCTTCGAAAGAGCTGGCGCAGACACGGTGGTCCGAATGGCCTCCTTCCGTGTTGTGCTGTTCTACAATTAGAAATTGAGGTGGTTTGCGCCTCCCGTTAACGCCACCGGAGGGCGCTAGCAGGGCGCAGATGAATTTTCGCCTGGTTGCGGCGCTGCTAACAACTCCCACTAAATTCCGTGGCAGTTTAGCGGCGACGTCAGCCGGTAGCGCCCCACTGCGCCAGCGATGATGACGCAGCGCCCTGTTTTCCCCCTCGGAACAAAAGTTGACCCATTCCCCCTGAAGCTGCGTCGGCCAATGACAGCGACAGCTTCAGGGGACATGAACGGGGCGGCCGTTAAAGCCGGGGTGAGTGGGGGTCAGTACAAAATGTGCCGACTTACTGGTCGTGGCCCGTTGCCGCTTTGAACGCACCGTCTGTTCCGCGATCTGACGGCTCCAGGTAGGGTCCGGCAGAATGGCAGCTTGAGCCCTCCCCTTTAATGAAGGGGAGAGCCCCCCTACGTGGCAGGGCAGCACCCCCCGCCCGACCCGTCCATCCCATTAGCGCCCCAGAGAGGAGGGGGAGCACGTTTCTTGTGCTCCACATTCTTTTGGGCTTGGGGGGGGGTAACCTCAATTTGGAGAGTGGGACAGGACTTCCGCCCCTGCTGCAAAAGGTCCCGACACGGATATTACCACCCCCCCAAACGGGGCACACCGGAATTTCTCGGCCTTTGATTTTGCGTTGGGAATTACTGCACTAATCAGTATGCAAATGAGCTGACCCAGGCACGAATCTTTTGCGATTGGTGTAAAAGTGGCGCAACTCACCGCATGGAAACTCACACCCTAATGATTAATAATGTGTGTGCTTCGACCTTTCACAGCACAGCCTCTAAAAGAGACAATGGGAATGGTATTTGAGAATTTGAGGTGGTTGGTTAGCAACAGGGAACCTTACTGTGACAAAATATTGTCCCATGAAAATGACCATGTGAGCCCCTGACTGAGCCATGCTCTGGGATTTCCCTCCGTTGCACACACTTCTCCTTTGAAATAAAGACTTACATTTATCATCATCGTCATAGGCAGTCCATCGGGATCGAGGAAGACTTGCTTCCGCTCCTGAAGTGAGTTTTTTGGTGGCTGAACAGTCCAATACGAGAGCCACAGATTGTCACAGGTGGGACAGACAGTCGTTGAGGGAAGGGGTGGGTGAGACAGGTTTGCTGCACGCTCCTTCCGCTGCCAGCATTTGATTTCTGCATGCTCTCGGCGATGAGACTCGAGGGCGGTCTTTGGTCAGGGACATTTATAAAGCGCCCTTCACAACCACTGGACATCTCAAAGCACTTTACAGCCAATGAAGTACTTTTGGAATGTAGTCACTGTTATAATGTGGGAAACGTGGCCGATTTGTGCACAGCAAGCTCCCACAAACAGTAATGTGATAATGACCAGGTAGTCTATTTTTGTTATGTTGATTGAGAGATAAATGTCCGTGGATAACTTCCCTGCTCTTCTTCGAAATAGGAAATGGGATCTTTTACATCCGAGAGAGCAGACGGAGCCTCGTTTTAATGTCTCATCCGAAAGGCGGCACCTCCGACAGTGCAGCGCTCCCTCCCCTGGAGTGTCGGCCTAGATTTATGTGCTCAAGTCCCTGGAGTGGGACTTGAACCCACAACCTTCTGACTCAGAGGCGAATGTGCCACAACTAACAGTGTGAGAGACTTCCTCGGGTTAATTATGGTGTAAATGCTTAAATACAGCAGACATATTCAAAAACCGGTGAGAAGAGTAAAGTTCTCTTCAAGGAATGATCAGCTTGTCGCTTTTTCTAATACTGCCAAAGAGAACAAGTTCACGACCCTATTGCTACCAAAAAGCCCTATGATTCAGGCCAATATTATTTGTACAGTTTGCAGAGGGTGAAATATGCGTTTGGAATACTCTGGGTAGTACTGTTCACTCTAGTGTCTTGAGTCAGTACTTACCATCATTCTATGGTATGGAAAAGACTTCACAGTCCTGACAAATAGCCTCGCGGTAAGGCGGTAAGGGGTCGAGTGCCCAGCAGTAGAATAGTGTCATTTGTATATCAACATTCACTGCATTTCATTGTGGGAAACGCTTTTAGATGTTTCACTGGGGGAGAAATTGCTCTTTTTCTGAGGCCCAGAAGTGCCCCCAGGAAGACAATTTTGCCCGGGAGCAGGGGGGGGGGAGGTGCTACTGGCTCCCGGGAAATTGCCCGGGTGTTTGCAGAGGTGCTTACCGCCCCGCCGGGGAGATTGCCCCGCAGCCCTCGAGGCTGGCGTGACCGGATGTCTCGCAGGGCGAAAGTTGAATGGGCGGTCGTCAGCACCTCGGGCCGACATCTTAATTGTTTTGCTGACTCTCGGGTCGACTCTAGGAAATGCTCCCGAGCGTGGTCCGGGCCGCCATCATACAGCCCGGCATTCCGAGCTGCAGGCAGTCCCACACTGCCCTGGTGGATCGGCGAGGCCATCAGAGGGGCGTTGAAGCGCGTCAGCGCTAGGCAGTGCATCCACGTAGTGCTGCAGTACTCGCCCCAGTAGAGCCCTGGGACCCGCCCCTAAAGGAAGTGGAGCAACGAGATTGCACTCCACTTCCTTTGAGGGGCGATAAGCCTCATTCAGTGTCAGGGGCCGGGTGCAGAAAGTCGTGGCCCCAACAGGTTACCGCTCCCAATTGGGGCACAGAGCATTTAGAAACATAGAAAACAGGTGCAGGAGGAGGCCATTCGGCCCTTCGAGCCTGCACCACCATTCAATAAGATCATGGCTGATCATTCTCTCAGTACCCCTTTCCTGCTTTCTCTCCATACCCCTTGATCCCTTTAGCCATAAGGGCCACATCTAACTCCCTCTTGAATATATCCAATGAACTGGCATCAACAACTCTCTGCGGCAGAGAATTCCACAGGTTAACAACTCTCTGAGTGAAGAAGTTTTTCCTCATCTCGGTCCTAAATGGCCCGCCCCTTATCCTTAGACTATGTCCCTGGTTCTGGACTTCCCCCTTTCGCCTCCAAAACTCAAGTGAAGAGGGAAGATAATTGGAAGAAAGATTCTGCAAGCTAAATGTCCGGATCCTTTGCGCTCTGGGGCGACGAGGTCTCCTGCGTCCGGTCACGATCCCCGGGTCGGGATTTGCGGCGACGCTGAGCAGCACCGTTGGGAAAAGCTGCGTCAGGTGTGCAACACCATCCGAGGTTTGACTCAAACCCAACCTGTCCACCTGGAATCGCGCCTCACAATGACCGCATGGGAAACCGGCGCACTCCAGCCGTGCCGGCGGTGGTGAGGACGGTAACGTGCTGTAACGGTAAGTGCCAGTGTTTGTTCTTTTAATTATTTTTAGCAATTTGTGTTGTGGTGGCGTGGGAAATGTTTTGGGAATGCTTTTGTTTTTTTCTAAGATTCCCCTCCCGCCCCTCCCCCCCATCCCCCCATCCCTCCCTCCCCACCCCGTCCTGTCCCCCCCACACACCTCGCTCCCCGCCCATCCCCCCCACCCCTCCATCCCCACCCCATCCTGTCCCCCCCACACCCCTCGCTCCCCGCCCCTCCCCCCCACCCCTCCCTCCCCACCCCATCCTGTCCCCCCCACCCCTCGCTCCCCGCCCCTCCCTCACCACCCCGTCCTGTCCCCCCCACCCCTCGCTCCCTGCCCCTCCCCCCGCCCTGCCCCTCCCCACCCCACCCCGTCCTGTCCCCCCCCACCCCTCGCTCCCCGCCCCTCCCCCCACCCCTCACTCCCTGTCCCGCCCCTTCCCCCCACCCCGCCCTGCCCCTCCCTCCCCGCCCCGCCCTGCCCCTCCCCACCCTACGTGAGCCCCCCGCCCCTCCCCTCAGTCCCCCGCCCTGCCCCCATGCCCCACGCTCCCCCCAGCTCCCGCCCCTCCCCTCCGTCGCCTGCCCTGCCCCCATGCCCCACCTCCCCCCCCGTCCCTCCCCCCTGCAACACCATGCCCCCGGCCCCGCCCCCACCCCTGCACCGTCCCCGCCACCCCCCCCGGCCCCCGTCCCTCCCATGCCCCCCTGCCACCCACCCCTCCCTCCCCGCCCCGCCCCACCTGCCCCCATGCCCCTGCCTCTCTCTCAACACCTCCGCCCCGCCCCTCCCCCCCGCACCCTCGCCCCTCCCCCAACGTCGCCCCCACCCCACCGCCGCCCATCCCCATGTCCCCTGCCCTGCCCCCCAACTCCCCCGCTCTCCCGTCCCGCCCCTCCCCCTCACACTGCCCCGCCTCCACCCCCCGCCCCTTGCCCCCACACCCCCACCCCCACCCCCCCCACTCCCCCCCCCGCTTCCCCAGACACAGGCCTCTCACGGAGCGCACACGGCCCAGCATTTTAGTTTGTGAGTTTTCCATTTTTGCGGCTTGAAAGTTGTACCACGCCTCCCTCCACGCTGCGCCCGCTGGCGCAGAACCCAGATTCTTTGCTAAAGAGCAACCTGTTCCCGGACGCTAACTTTCCTGCCCCGCCTCCATTTTCGCCCCGAAAACAGAGAAGTCTAAAATCCCACCCCGAGTTCCTACAGTTATCCTGGCTAATCCAGGCACTCCAATTGTCCTCGCTGAATTTGCTCTGCCACATAAACAGGGCAAATTTTAAACAACAGGAATCAGCACACTTTGCAATATATAGAAGACACGAGTTGAACATAATCTAAAGAATGGAGTAGAAAGTCGTACATCTGAATATCGAGACTATGTATGTTAACGGAAGTTAAAGTATAATGCCTGAATGTACTGAGGATGCATTAATTTATTGATGTGATTAAAAAGGGCAGCATTATTATCAGACATTCATATTTTAATGTTAACTTTGAACTGCAAGTGTCGAGACAACATTGCAAGCTCTATTTAAGAAACAGTGATAAGATCTCAAATCCCAAATCCATCTGATTGGATTGTGAAATAATGGCTAAACTCTCAACCAGAGTTGACATGTTTTCCATTTTTTATACTGTGCCTAATGAATCGGAAATGGAAGCATTATTAGCAGCATCAATAAAAATTATAGTAAGAGACAGATGCAACACAAGCCATCTTATCCGCTCACTGACGACGCTTAATAAAGCCTCAAGAGACAATCTGTTGCTGGTAGCAGGTGAGGTGGTACCCAACTCCGTGGAGAAATTGCTCATTTGCAACAATCCAAACAGCTAAATTCTGTCTTTTTATCCTGGGGGAGGTTCATGCTGAAGGGAGACAAATTGCCAGTTACTGTGAGCTGTGACTTCACTCAAGGATAGACTCCACACACAACACGTGGCCAGGAAATATTCACACCACTGGCTTCCATGCAGAAAAGAACAATCTTAGAGAAATCAGGCTAGGTAACATTAGCAAATTAAATCAGCTGTACCGTTTCCATAGATTATTCACTGCTAAGCAGAAAGTACTTTTCTTATTTTTCTTTATTTTTTTCATCAATCTTCACATTTCTAGGTACAGAGACTTTGAAACCATATGGTAAGAGTCCAAAAATTTGCGACCCATTGATGCGACATTTGGGCTAAAATTCCAGCCTCGCTGGGTGCGTACAGAATACGCACAGACCCAGTGAGGCCTCGCAAAAGCCGACTTTCGGGGCGCGATGCACACGTGCCAAAAACCGGCTTTTCCGATCTGTCAAGATTCCACATCCCTGCAGCCAGGACATTCGCACGGGCGAGATTGGGCTATTTGGCGTATGCCCTTAAAACTCTTGCGCCCGATAACAGCAGGTGCAAAGTTTATTTTTACCAGCGTAAGAGTTTTAAAACACATAAAAATAAAAATTAAACACACATTTTTATGTTAAAAACCATGTCCGCTAAGGTAAGTTTATTTTAAGCCCTATTAAAACGGTTAAAAAAAATCCAAAAAATATATATTTTTTTCTAAAACATTTAATTAACTTTAATTTCAATTAATTTTAATTCTGTGAGGTGTGTGTTTTATTTTTTTATGTTGTGTTTAGTGTGTTTGGGATTTTTTCTCATTAATAGCAATAAGTACTCGTAGATACGGAGTTCTCATTGCTATTAATGAGAATACAGTAACTGATTGGTTGTCCAGTCACACGTGACTGCACCTTCTGCGTCCGAACCTTGGGGATGGGAGCGTGCTCCGTAGTGTGGGAATTGCAGGCGCCTCCAGAACCACCAGGTAAATTCATTAAAAATTCTTGGGTCGGAGGCGTTCGTCTGAAGGAAGAGTCCGACCCGAATTTCAGGCCCATTATTGAGACAGTTGCAAAGCCTGAGAAGATATTTGTGTAATTTTGAAGTTAATGCTTACAGTTTGATATTTCCCACTAAAGTATCTTGTGCCATTTCTTTGGGTGTATGCTGGTGAACACTACACTGTCATTGGTGCAGCCAGGCGTGCTAGAGTTTTTGTTGGCTATCAAAGAACTATTTGTAACCAATAGGTTGAAACAAAGAACAGCCTGCACAATAGTGGGTGATGACTATAAGAGATGGCATCGATTGGAGTGCTGCATTTATAAGGCGGTGCACACGAGCTTTGGGACAGAGGATCAAACCTGTCACTTGGAGAAGTCACTTGGGATCTCAACAAAAACAATGTGTATTTATATAGCACTTTTAACGCAGTAAAATATCCCAAGGCGCTTCACAGGAGTATTACAAGACAAAAAAATTGAGATGGAAGCGGGAGCAGGGAGCTGGAACTGATAGATGAAATAGCCCAAACATGAAAGTAATCTTTTCTTTTGGGCACACTGTCTTTGACTGGCCTGGTGGCTTCCTGTCTTTTATCTGTTTCATATTCTTATAAAACTGAAACAAAACATTGCAGATTAAGTTCAAATTTCACACTCTTACAATAAACGACAAATGGAAATCTCCAGGCATGCCAATATAATTGCTAAATTCTGTATAAACGTTATGGTTTTGGTACCTGCATTTTAATTTACAGATTACAGAAATACTGACGAACATATTTTTTTTTTTAAATGTCAAAGATACTGTGTCTCACAATAGAATTATGGGCAAATTTAAACTGGCATCAGGGTACAGTAAGTATGCATTCTGTATGCCATGGGCAGCCACACTTCAGTGGTACTTCGTCAACTGGGGAACATGTTGAGGAGGAAAAAATACACCAGCAAAATATATTAAACACATGTACTGAAGCACAAAATAAATCAATTCCCATTCATTACATCTTGCAGTCTATAATTATTATCTGCATGGAAATGAAAACGCCAATTATTCAAAGGTCAAAAGCTGGAGGTTCCCTGTGGTGTGATAGTTGGGGACAGTAATAACCTTCACTGCCATTGTACATGCCAGAGGGCGAACTGAGCACTCGTACTTACTGTGCACTAGGGGGTGTATATCTCATTCGCAGCCTTCCTGTGGAGCCTCCACTGTTGCAGTGGACCAACTGCTTGGGATATGACCCACTGTCATTCCCTCTGTATTCACAGACTGCTCTCCCCTCCCTCTACAGCACTGCAATGTGCCCACAAATGGTGGCAAAACCCATGCTCTCTGACAGAAACTGCTGGCTACCCATCATTTCTGTCACCGCCGTGTTGGTTGTTTAAAATCTTTCGGCGTCTAACTCAAGGGCTGAAAAGGAGGACAATGCTTACTTTTCCGTTTGATTATGCAGTTTCAGGATGCTGCACGAGTTCCTCATTTATGGTCTCAACAGGCAATCAGCAGCTTTTACCTGGCTTTTCACAAATATTCATTAATTCATTGATGGAGGTGTAGGACTGTTCAGAACAATGCCACATGCAGATGAACAGCCCTAACAGCACTTTCTACAGATAGCTACAAGTTTATTTTTAATCTCAATTAGCGAGTGGAGAAATAATACAGCCCAGTGAGTAGGTTGCCAGAACAACTTTGTTAGAACATTTTAATTTTAATTTTCTATCACAAGTTATTCAGCTCATTAGCAGTTCCAATCGATTATTTTGGCTAATTGAAACCAACTCCAGAAATTAGTGTAATAGTGACATCAGATTAGAAAAGCTAGACCAGAGGACGTCTGCTGTAAGCCCAGAGATATTTTAGATACCTAACTTCTTTTCTCATCATCAATAACCTTTTCAACCACATACACTTTTCTTTTTGACTTTATGGAATTTTTCAAACGTGTGGAAATGTATGAATATCATTAATGGATTGTTGTCTATATTTTTTTTCCAGGGTATTCGATTTCTGTCAGATATTTCCTTCATTTCACTTGATGTATTGACCGATTGTTGGCTCTGCTTCCTATCCATAGCACCACATGGAGATACATTATTGGAGTGTTAATCAAAATGAGAGGACATCACGAATAACATGCACAAACTCAACTAAAGCCAAGAGTGACCTGGAACACCAAGAAACGGCTTAATATTAAAGCTAACACATATGCCACATTTGCATGAAGGGGTAAGAATTTGGGGGAGTTTTGACATAGCATCCTCAGACTCATTCCTAATGGGCTTGGCAATGTAGTTTAGCATTCTGTTAATTTTACTGATTGATGCTAATGTGGAACATTGAAATTTACTATAAAGATTTACTTGATTCCCGTATTATAGAGGGGGCTAGGAGACATCCAGAATGAGCAGAGTCAGAGACGTTTGAATAATAGACTACATCAGCACTTTCTACAGGTAGTATGGGCATAGAATCAAGCGCATCAGTGGGGCAGTTTAGAGAAGCAACAGCAACAATGGGAAACTATGGCCCAGGCTGTTCAAAGGTGCATAAAGTAGAGTTTGAGAACTTGGTACAGCAATGCAAGGTGACTGTCCCCAACCTGGATCTCAGTGACAAACAGCATGCAATAGGCAGTATCTCAATAAAAGAAAGAAAGACTTGCATTTATACAGCACCTTTCACAACCACCGGACATCTCAAAGTACTTTACAGTCACTGAAGTATTTTTGGAGTATAGTCATTGTTGTAATATGGGAAACGCAGCAACCAACTTGCGCACAGCAAGCTCCCACAAACAGCAATGTGATAATGACCAGATAATCTGTTTTTGTTATGTTGATTGAGGGATAAATATTGGGCAGGACATCGGGGATAACGCCCCTGCTCTTCTTCGAAATAGTGCCATGGGATCTTTTACATCCACCTGAGAGAGCAGACCGGACCTCGGTTTAACGTCTCATCCAAAAGATGGCACTGCCGACAGTGCAGCACTCCCTCAGCACTGCACTGGGAGTGTCAGCCTAGATTTTTATGCTCTAGTCCCTGGAGTGGGACTTGAACCCATAACCTTCTGACCTCAGAGATGAGTGTGCTACCCACTGAGCCACAGCTGACACTAGGGGTGAATCTGTATAAACTCCTGGAACCACAATTGCATTCAAGGAATAACTCCATCGGAGACGACCAATGCCAATAAAAATGATCATGACACTTACTGTCTATGCTATGGTGTGCCAATTATGTAAGAAAATCCAACCGTCATTTGCAACATGGCACGATCCCACAAATGGCCGCAAGCGTCAGCATTCAATAGACCATGTTTATCCTCCCGGCCTGTGATGTTGATAAACTGCTTGCAGTAAGTAAATGGGTTTTCCTTTCATCACTGCAAGTAGGTCATATCAGCAGGAAGCCAAATGAAGGGCTTTGCCATCTGTTGCAAAGAAACTTAGAGCCAACCTGCAGCATAAGCAGATAACTGCCAGTGTTAGTGAAGGTCACTTTAGCCCTTATCTCAGCTTTATTGTAGACCTGCTAAACTACTATCCTATGGAGTACTCTGAGGTGCCAAAGGGGACATACCTTTGGGTACCTATTTCATGCAGCATAGTGTCTACTTCATCACTCATGATTCGGAGGGCTAGGTACGCCATTCAATCACATGACCTCAGGCTTCATTATGTCACCACATTGGCTGCCCTTTCACTTAATTTTTGCCTTGCAATCCCCCTCCCGCTTCTAGCCTTGGTCAAGGCTACTGATGGATCAAACTATCTGCCAATCGATTTAACTGCCATTTAGGTCTTTCTAAAAGCTCTCAAAATATTTCCCTCCAATACCAGAACTTAGCTTGAAGAAGCCACGCTCCTTCAAATATTACCTGCACCATGATTTTCCAGTGCCTTCATTATGGCACAGGGCAAAAGCTGCACTGAGAATTGTAGATAATTGTGGAAATGAGATCACCGAGAGACATTATCTGGCTGGACTTGTATTAGGACTTAGCCATTGTGGACTCAACTTCACCAAGACCCTAAAGTCTATCGTACTGAGTGATATTTATGGTCCTTGTTATGGGACTGAGATATAACGACAGGTTTTTTCATGATTGGCTGTTTTATTTGAACCAATAAGTGCCATTTGCCACAATATAATCATCTCTTTCGTGTCCCCTTTTTGCAAGGAGGGCACGACTAAAGAAATTAGCCAGGGTCACCCAGGCACGTACGAGTCCTTGAAAAAAGAGTAAGTATTCAGAGGACCCCCCTCACCGTTGAGTATATGCATTCTGGGCCTGTGATAAGTGACCAGTCGATCCTCCGACCTACCTGCTTCCCTCTCCTTCACACACACACTGGGTGACCAAAGAGAAGGAGCACAGGTAAGGGCTGCTCCATTGTACATTTAATTGGAACACAACCTAGAACCAAGATTGCACCATGTGCATTTTTGTGAGTGCATTAAATAAAGGGGTGCACATTCCCTTGCACAGTGAGCTAACAACAAATTAAATCCTAGGAAAGTTGCCGGATGGTAGAAGATGGGAGGTGTTTAGCAGGGGAGTTCCCACCCTGGCGGCCATCTTAGGACCAAAGAATTTTTAGGACCAAAAAATACCGACGTGTTTACTGAGGCGTATGAAAGCATGGGCCTTACGCTAAACATCAACAAGACAAAGGTCCTCCACCAGCCTGTCCTTACCGCACAGCACTGCCCCCCAGTCATCAAGATCCACGGTGTGGCCCTGAACAACGTGGACCACTTCCCATACCTCGGGAGCCTATTATCAACAAGAGCAGACATTGACGACGAGATTCAACACCGCCTCCAGTGCGCCAGCGCAGCCTTCGGCTGCCTAAGGAAAAGAGTGTTTGAAGACCAGGCCCTCAAAACTGCCACCAAGCTCATGGTCTTGCAGTAATACCCACCCTCATGTATGGCTCAGAGACATGGATCATGTAAAGTAGACACCTCAAGTCGCTGGAGAAATACCACCAACGATGTCTCTACGAGATCCTACAAATCCCCTGATAGGACAGGCGCACCAACATTAGCGTCCTAGACTGGGCCAACATCCCCAACATTGAAGCACTGACTACACTTGATCAGCTCCGCTGGGCGGGCCACATTTTTCGCATGCCAGACACGAGACTCCCAAAGCAAGCGCTCTACTCGGAATTCCTTCACAGCAAACAAGTCAAAGGTGGGCAGAGGAAACGTTACAAGGACATCCTCAAAGCCTCCCTGATAAAGTGCAACATCCCCACCTTCACCTGGGGGTCCCTGGCCAAAGATCGCCCTAAGTGCAGGAAGTGCATCCGGGAGGGCGCTGAACACCTCGAGTCTCGTCGCCGAGAGCATGCAGAAATCAAGCGCAGGCAGTGGAAAGAGCGTGCGGCAAACCTGTCCCACCTACCCTTTCCTTCAACGACTATCTGTCCCACCTGTGACCGGGACTGTGGTTCTTGTATTGGACTGTTCAGCCACCTAAGGACTCATTTTAAGAGTGGAAGCAAGTCTTCCTCGACTCCGAGGGACTGCCTATGATGATGATGATGAAATCCTAGGAGAGGCATGTTACTGTTGAGAATAAACTGTAGGTTCATTTTCAGGGTTGATGCCAGCAGTTGTATCCCTTAATTATGCCACTTCAAGTCTCCAACTGTTTTATGTTTCCCTGCTGTTTTCTCTAACAATACTTTCATTCCCCTTCTCAGGGTAATACTGGTACCTTGCTCAGTTTGTGTCTTTGGATTCGAGCCTTTTTGGCACATAATGAAGGGAGTGTGATTGGACAAGGAACCCAATTAACCTTATTTAAAGATCTATAATTATCTTTCTTCATTTTGTTCTGGCCGTGGATTATGAGTCTGTAAAATTTGAATGCTGCTGCCTGACAGCCATTCCCAATATAGAACAATCCTTTCACAGTCAACCCACGGAGCAAAAATTAAATCTGGCATTGAAGTTCTCAGAGAACACTTCGGGTTCAACATTTCACACTTGTTGAATGATTTGTGAATTAAATACAAGGTATAGTAGTCCCTTGTGTTGTGTAGGTAAATAAATCCTGCTATTACTGCTCATCAATACCGTAGATTCCACACATTGGGATGCATGTCTTTTGTTTCCAATTTTCTATCTCCATTAAAAATCTGCAGTTTAGTAACATTATATTTCTTTAACGTTACACCCTAGCCCATTCCAACACACATTAAGATTGAACTCAAAGGGTCTATTTACCCACCTCGGCTCATGTTAAGTGAAAGGTTGGTGTGAGTATTGATCCCTGCTTTATACTCATACCAAAATTAGGACTGACATTGGTGAATATAGGACCTTCTTTCATATCCACCTGAGGAGCAGGCGGGATCTCAGCAGAATGTCTCATGCACTAAACATTCTGCACTCGCTCATTCCTGCACTTATGTATCCATCTACATTACCCACTCAAGTCCTGAGTCAGGTCACACTGTCACCACTGAGCCATGCTGTCACAGTGATGTGTCACTGTCTTGTGATACATTGCATACTGTTCATTAACCTATAATGTTGCATGCTTGAGGAAATAGGCTGAATCTCTGTTGGGGCCTAGGTCATGGAAGCAATTTGCATCATAATTCCCTTCTGTCTTTGAAAACAATCAGAGCACAATTCCACTTACAAAAGCCATCTTGTCTGAGGGGAGAAGCCGCAAGGTGCTATCTTGCATCGTATTACACGTACAAAATGTCATCAGAGAACAATGAGTCCTGCCTTGACAATAACAATCAGGGAATTACAATTCCCAACTACTTCTGTATTTCTGAAAACTAAACACGTGCTAGCTTTCCATTAGGTACCAGTAATCCTGAATTTAAAAACCATAAGGAGCTTATTACTAAGTGTTCTTTAATCGATATGCTCCATGTAATAGCACATGTTGTCTTACTCGAATATATTGCTTTCGAGGGCTGGATTTTTCGCTTGTTGTTGCCTCTGTTTTTGCCCCGGAGGGGCAGCAATGGTGGTGGAAAGCTCTTCCGGGTGAGTGGCCAGCTTCCAGCGCTCCGCCGGGACATTCGGGGCCGGTTTCGGCGGGGTGCGGAGCATTACCGCCTGGAAAAGGCGAGCCGGCGTGCAACACCCGATTGCGACACTCGCTCGATTTTTGGCTCTAACCCGACCCGTGGTGCTCCGCACAGCGCCATGCTGGGACTGCCTGTGACAGCGGGTGGTCCGACCTGTAGCGGCTGCAGTGAGGCAGGTAATGTCCACCTCAGGTAAGTGTGTTGGTTTTTTTTACGATTTATGTTGTGGTGGCGTGAGTTATTTATTGGGAATGTTTTTGGTGATTTTTTTTCCCTGTTTTTTTTTTCTCCCCAGGAGCGCCCTCTTCGAGCGCTCCTGGGCCAGCTTTTTAGCTCGGGTTTTTCACCTGCTCTAACGAGGTGTCCAACACCACCCTTAGCGCTCCGCCCCACATTCGGGGCCCAGCTGCCCAATTTTGCTGACTGAGGAGCAAACTGTTCCCGGGCGCAATCAGGACCGCCCCACACGCCGCCATTATCGCCCCGAAATGAACAAAGCCGAAAATCCAGCCCTAAGAGTTTATGTTTACCACATGTTCCTGTGAAGACTGACAGAATGCAGCAATCTCAGCTGGAGCGGAGAGGTCGGGGCGAAGGAACGGTGAGGTCGGGGTGAGGTCGGGGAGAGGTCGGGGCGAGGTCAGGGCGAAGGAGCGGCGAGGTCGGGGTGAGGTCGGGGTGAGGGTGCAGCGAGGTCGGGGCGAGGTCGGGGCAAAGGAGCGGCGGGAGTTCGTAGAGGGACGTGATCGGGGCCCAGGAGAGGCGAGGGCCCAGGGGCAGCACGGGCCAGCCCACACTGCGATATGTGTGCGCACTGGGTCCGTGCAGCAGAGCTGGTCTCCGGTCATCTTGGATAACCCTTGCCACTGGACCAAGACCTAGCTCTGTCAAGCCCGTGTGGTGGCTGGTGTGCAACGGTCACCACACGTTTAAAAAATCCACGCACAGGCATCTTCCACCCTTCAGGATGTAGTTCAGGACCTGGAATATTAGGTCCTTCATTGAAACACCTGTGAACTCATCCCTTTTTGGCGTGGAAGCAAGTCATCCTCGATACAAGGGACTGCCTATGATGATGATGATGATGCATCTCCTTTCCAGTAGAGGGCAATGCAGAATCTCAAACAGTAATGACAGTAAAAGTGAGGGATGCTTTCAATCAATTCACTTTACGATTTAAAAAAATAGCTAATAAAACATGAACCCATTTTTTCATGTATTTGAAAATTTCAGTCAGTTGTTTAATGTCTTCAAAAATGAGTTGGATGAATATCTGATTAGGATTGGGATTGAGGTTTAAGAGAATAAATACAGATAGTGATAAGTGAAAACTATGTGGAAGATGGTTTCTGAACTACCACGAGAGAGGCAGTAAAATATAAAGTGAAGTATCTGGTGCAAGATGTACAATGTAAGGTTAGATACATACACTGGGATTTCCCTTCTGATCAATGGAAAGGAAGGTAAATCTTTGCAGAAACTTCCCATGGGAGATCAAGTGGATTGAGTACAATAGAAAATGCATGGCCTGTGGGTCAGAGAGGTCAATTGGCCTTATCTTGTTCCAGGATTTTTAGGTCTGTGTACCAGAATTAGAGCAATTGTAGCTGGATTCATCCGAGGATGCGTGGCAAAGTTAAAGGAAGGTTAAAAAGCCTGGAAAATACTATTTCTGTTCGCAATCAAACTGGAACATCATTTTTCCTCCCAATCCACAAGAAATGGCAGTGGGCAAAACTTTGCAGCATGGGTAGTGCTGATAGCAGGCGACATCTTCCGCAGACTTGGAGTCAGTTTCTACATGTAGGCTATCTCTCTGGTCTCAAACTACATGGCCAGCATCCAGTCTTGAATGGTTTGTAACCTCCTCTAGGTAAACATTGGGAAGACTGAAGCCATTTGGCCTGGACTGACTCCATCCCCCTCCCAGGCCACTGTCTCAGGCTGAACCAGACTGTTCTCAATCTTAGTGTATTGGTCAACCCTGAGCTTCTAACCCTAAATGCTCTTCATCAAATATAATGCCTACTTCCACCTTCATGACATCATGTCTCCATCCTTACCTTGGCTCTTCTGCTGCAGAAACCTTCATACATGCCTTTGCCATCTCAAGACTCAATTGCTCCATCATCATTGGCAGTCCTTCGAAATCGAGGAAGACTTGCTTCCACTCTAAAAGTCAGTCCTCAGGTGGCTGTACAGTCCAATACGGGAATTATGGTCTCTGTCACAGGTGGGACAGACAGTGGGTGAAGGAAAGGGTGGGTGGGGAGTCTGGTTTGCCGTACGCTCCTTCCGCTGTCTGTGCTTGATTTCAGCATGCTCTCGGCGACAAGACTCGAGGTGCTCTTCCTCCATTTTGGGCGGTCTTGGGCCAGGGACTCCCAGGTGCTGGTGGGGAAGTTGCACTTTATCAAGGAGGCTTTGAGAGTGTCCTTGAAACGTTTCCTCTGCCCACCTGGGGCTTGCTTGACGTGTAGGAGTTCTGAATAGAGCGCTTGCTTAGGGAATCTCGTGTCGGGCATGCGGACGATGTGGCCCACCCAACGGAGCTGGTCAAGCGAGGTCAGTGCTTCGATGCTGGGGATGTTGGCCTGATCGAGGACGCTAACTCTAGTGCGTCTGTCCTTCCAGGGAATTTGCAGGATCTTGCCGAGGCATCGCTGGTGGTACTTCTCCAGCGCTTTGAGATGTCTGCTGTATACGATCCATGTCATATAGGAGGGCGGGTGTCACAACTGCCCTGTAGACCATAAGTTTGAGGTCCTGGTCTTCAAACACTCTCTTCTTCAGGCAACTGAAGGCTGCACTGGCTGGCCTCTCATCCACCACCTTCCTTAACCTTTATCTAATCCAAGGCTCTGCTTCCTGTATCCTATCACACACCAAGTCCTGCCCGTCCATCGCTCCCATCCTTACTGACCTGCATTGGCTCCTGTTGCTCAATGCCTCCAATTAAAAATTCATATCCTTGTGATTAAATTTCTCTATTCCCTCATCCCTCCCAGTCACTATCGTATAGTACTATAATCTCCCACTCCCCTCCCATCCCCAAACTCTCAATTCCTTTCTCTTCGGCCATTTGTGCATCCACCCTTCCCTTTGTCCCACTCTTGGAGGCTGTGCCTTCAAATGCCTAGGTCCCAATCGAGAAGTCTCCCCCCAAACCTTTCTGGCTGTCCACCTCCTGCTCTTCCTTTATGATACTCCTTAAAACCTATGCCTTTCATGAAGCTTTTGCATATCCCCTCCTAATCTCTCCAACTTTGATTTCATGTCTGTGTTCCTCATGCTACTGTGAAGTGCATTACGGAATGTTCTACCTTAAAGGGGCTGTCTAAATACAACTTATTGTTGTTATACTATTCTCCTACCCTTTGACAACTGGATCACATTCTCACACAAAATGTTTCACACTGGATAAAGTGACCTCAGCTTTTCCCCAATCTTCATTTGATGGAGCAGTTTCCTCCGACGTCACTTTGCCTCAGGTTCTCCGTAAATGTTCATGTCGGTTTCAATGGATTAAAAAAATATGAAAAGTAATGCCAATCTGATATATATTCTTGACTGTAGTATCTGTTTAAAATCATGATGGGGCTGGACAGGTTAGATGCAGGAAGACTGTTCCCGATGTTGGGGAAGTCCAGAACCAGGGGACATATTCTTAGGATAAGGGGTAGGCCATTTAGGACTGAGATGAGGAGAAACTTCTTCACTCGGAGAGTTGTTTACCTGTGGAATTCCCTGCTGCAGAGAGTTGTTGATGTCAGTTCATTGGATATATTCAAGAGGGAGTTAGATATGGCCCTTACGGCTAAAGGGATCAAGGGGTATGGAGAGAAAGCAAGAAAGGGGTACTGAGGTGAATGATCAGCCATGATCTTATTGAATGGTGGTGCAGGCTCGAAGGGCCGAATGGCCTACTCCTGCACCTATTTTCCATGTTTCTATGTTTCTATGATCCTTTTTTTAATATCCTGTGGAAATCAATTAAATGATCTGGTAAAATCTCTGGAGTAATCAGCTGCTGTGAAGCATTTGTAAATGCTCAGTAAAAGAGCGACATTCCAACATCAATATTGAAGGTGAAGGATTTTGTTATTGGCAGGCAGCATTACTCTGCTGATGGGATAACATTTTCTCCATATGTTAGCTATACATAAATTCTTGGATTAGACCGCTGAAAGTATTGGTCCAAGGACTGTACGCTGGGCCTTTCAGACAAGTGCATACTGTCCTGCTATTGATTTAAAACTTTATCCATGAAGAACTTGCAGTTCCATTTCTGAAAGCTCTTTCTGCATCAGTTGAATTTGATGTTGACTAGCTGTCACATTCAGTTCTGCCTATCTGGTGAGGTGTGAAGTCTCACTACCGTGGGATGGATTTAATTACAGGCAGTGTTGCCTTGCAATATACAACAATATAAAAAAAACATGCTGAAAAATTGTCTGCATGTTCATAAATGGAAAGTGAAGATAAATGGTCTAAAATATTGAAGCAAGTAACTCGGAGGCATCTTGTCTGAGACCATGTAAAAGTGGGGCCACCGTGTAAATTAAGAGGCAATGCTGGAAAACACTTATTTTTCTTCTTAGCCAGTCCCCCAGAGTCGAGGATGACTTGTTCCACACTATGAGTTCTCAGGTGATTGAAAAGTCCGATGTGGGGCCTACAGTCTCTGTCACAGGTGGGGCAGACGGTGATTGGAGGAACGAGTGAGTGAGGTGCTTGGGTTGTCGTGCACTCCTTCTGCTGTTTGCGCTTGACTTCCACTTGCTCCCGAAGAAGAGACTCGAGGTGTTTGGCGCCTTCCCGGATGCGTTGAGCGGTCTTGGGCCAGGGATGCCAGGGTGCTGCTGGGGATGTTGCACTTTTTCAAGGAGGCTTGAGGGTGTCCTTGAAGCGTTTCCTCTGCCCAAAGACGCAGCAGCTCAGGCAGCATCTGTGGAGAGAGAAACAGAGAAAGTGTTTCAGGAAAACGCGCTGGGCAGGCTTAACAATCCCAATCAAGGGAAATTCATTTGAGAGGCAAGGACGGAGCCAATGGGATCGGGACCTGCCACCGACATCGCCCGTGTCATGTATTCAACCAGCATTGTAACCCATGTATAATCTGACCTAAGTTGTACACTGTGAGAACAATGACCACTAGGTGGTGAACTTGTGGAAGACACTCCCAACCTGGACCTTCAGTTATAAAAGGGGAAGCTCCGCCCACTTCCATCACTTGAATGCTAAGAAATAAAGGACAGGTCACAGACTGACCTTCTCTCAAGCATGGGCCTCGTGTGCATTTATACTGTATAGTAAGGACGTATCAATGGCGACAAGAAACTGGGATTTAAACCACGCGAGCATGGCCACTAGCAGAACAGACGAGAGGTACTGTGTTAAGGAATGGTTGGGACAGAGATTCAACATTGTTAAAGCAGCACACAGTTCTCCAGGCAGACAAGGGCAATCGGGCATGCCCCAACATGTAGTCGAACCCAGAGGGGGAGTTCGACAAAGATAATGGTGATTCACACCATTGCAAGGGACAATGCAGCCAGTAATGGGGCCATCAACACCTGTTAATGGCGCACTCAAGGACAGTCACAGGGGCAGTCAGGGACGATCGACTGGCAAGGGACCTTTTGTTTCCAACAACAGCTCATGTTGGAGGCATGGAGGCACACACTCAGCCGGAGTTTGCAGAGATGAGCAAAATACCTGCAGAAATTGCAGAAATGAACACTGGGGGAAATCGCTGGAAGCTGAAGTTCAGCGAGTTCATGTGGAGCATATATACAGTTCATACACCAGGACGCCACCGATAATGATGAAAGTGCTCCTCAATGGCATCCCAGTATCAAAGGAGCTAGACACAGGGGCCAGCCAGTCCCTGATGGGTATCAAACAGTTCGAAAAGTTGTGGGCGTCCAAGACCAAGAGGCCAAAATTATCGCCGATTGACGCACAGCTACGGACATACACAAAGGAGATCATTCCGGTGCAAGGCAGCGCCATGGTAGTCATGACCCACAAAGATTTGGAGAACAGGTTGCCACTCTGGGTTGTCCCGGGGGATAGTTCTGCACTACTGGGGAGGAGTTGGTTTGCTGTCATGAACTAGGAAATGGGGCAATGTCAATGCAATTTCTTCTGTGGAGCGAGTATCATGCTCACAGATCCTGGACAAATTTGACTCATTATTTCAACCCGGCATTGGCACTTTCATGGGGGCCAAGGTAGTGATTCACATAAACCCGGATGCCAGGCCAGTACACCACAAGGCCAGAGCGGTGCCATACGTGATGCGGGAAAAGATAGAAGGCGAATTGGGCCGCTTGCTGAGGGAAGGCATCATCTCGCCAGTCGAATTCAGTGACTGGGCGAGCCCGATTGTGCCGGTGCTCAAGGCGGATGGGTCAGTCAGGATATGTGGTGATTACAAGGCCACCATCAATCGATTGTCACTCCAAGACCAGTACCCGCTACCGAGAGCGGAGGATCTCTTTGTGATGCTATCCGATGGCAAACTTTTTTCACAATTGGATCTGACCTCTGCTTACATGACCCAGGAGCTGGCGAGTGAGTGGAAGAAGCTGACCACCATCACGACAGACAAGGGGTTGTTTGAGTACAAGAGATGTCCGTTCGGGATTCGCTCGGCCACCGCGATCTTCCAACGAAATATGGAAAGCCTCCTCAAGTCGATTCCAGGGACGGTGGTTTTTCAGGACGACATCCTCATCATGGGTTATGATACTGAAGAACACCTCCACAACCTGGACTGGGTAGGGCTGCGACTGAAAAAGGCGAAGTGCGTCTTCCTAGCTCCAGAGGTAGAATTCCTGGGGATGAGGGTAGCAGCAGACACGATCAGCTCTACTGCGTCCAAGACGGAAGCGATCCAGAGAGCACCCAGACCCCGTAACACGATGGAGCTGCATTCGTTCCTGGGGCTCCTGAACTATTTTGGGAACTTTCTTCCCAAATTGAGCACGCTGCTAGAGCCGCTACACGTGCTCCTACACAAAGGTCGCGAATGGATCTGGGGGGGACAGCCAGGAAAGGGCTTTTAAAAGAGCACGCAATTTGTTATGTTCCAACAATCTGTTAACGCTATATGACCCATGTAACAAACTTGTGTTAACATGCGATGCGTCATCCTATGGTGTCGGGTGTGTGTTGCAGCATGTCAATGCCAAGGGTCAGTTACAGCTGGCAGCTTATACCTCCAGAAGTCTGTCCCAGGCAGAAAAGGGCTACCGGATGGTAGAAAAGGAGGCGCTCGCATGTGTGTATGCAGTAAAGAAAATGCACCAGTACCTGTTTGGCAGGAAATTTGAGCTGGAGACAGATCACAAACCCCTAACGTCCCTTTTGGCCGACAACAAGGCCATAAATGCAAACGCATCGGCCCGCATACAGAGGTGGGCACTCACGATAGCCGCCTATGACTATACAATTCGGCACAGACCGGGCACCGAAAACTGCGCCGATGCACTCAGCAGGCTTCCACTAGCCACCACTGAGGGGGCTACCGAGCATTCTGCTGAGATGTTCATGGCTGTTGAAGCTTTCTGAAGCGAAGGCTTACCCGTGACAGCCCGTCAGATTAACGTCTGGACAAAGAGAGACCCACTATTGTCTCTAGTCAAGAAATGTGTCCTGAATGGGGACTGAGCAGCCACGTACAGGGCATGCCCTGAGGAATTTAAACCATTTCACAGGCACAGGGATGAACTCTCGATTCAGGCCGATTGCCTACTGTGGGGAAACCGCGTAGTCATGCCCCAAATGGGCAGAGAGGTATTCATCAGAGAACTCCACAATGAGCACCCGGGCATTGTCATGATGAAGGCAATTGCCAGGTCACACGTTTGGTGGTGGCCAGGGATAGACGCAGATCTGGAACTTTGTGTTCACAGGTGCAACACGTGTGCCCAGCTGGGCAATGTGCCCAGGGAAGCCCCCCTTAGCCCCTGGCCATGGCCCGCCAAGCCTTGGTCACACATCCATGTGGACTACGCAGGTCCTTTCATGGGAAAAACGCTTTTGGTTGTAGTAGACGCCTACTCCAAATGGATCGAGTGTGACATTTTAAATTCAAGCACATCCTCTGCCACGGTAGAAAGTCTACGGGCAATGTTCGCCGCCCACAGTCTACCGAACATCTTGGTCAGCGACAATGGCCCGTGCTTCACAAGCATTGAATTCCAGGACTTCATGGCAGGCAATCGAATTAACCATGTTAGAACGGCACCATTCAAGCCAGCCTCAAACAGCCAGGCAGAACGAGCAGTGCAGATAATCAAACAGGGGATGCTCAGAATCCAAGGGGGTTCCCTACAAAGCCGCTTATCACGCTTCCTGTTGGCCCATATATCTCGACCAGACTCGCTCACAGGGTTTCCACCTGCAGAGCTGCTAAAGAAAAGGATGCTCAAAACCAGGTTATCCCTTATACACCCCACCATGGAAGAAATTGTCGAGAGCAGGCGCCAGCCACAATATGACTACCATGACAGGAATGCGAGAGCGCGATGTATTGATGTAAATGACCCTGTTTTTGTCCTAAACTATGCTGCAGGGCCCAAACGGCTCGCAGGCACTGTGATTGCCAAAGAGGGAAATAGGATTCTGATCGTTAAACTTACCAATGGACAAATCTGCCGCAAACATGTGGATCAAACAAAAAGGAGATTCAGCAACCCCGTAGAAGAAGCAGAGGAAGAACACGATGTAGAGTTCACTCCACCACAGGTGACCAAACACCGGAACCAAAGGGAGGAGAGCCCAGTCACTGTGGGCAGTCCAGATAGGCCTGAGGCACCGCAAACAGCTGACACTCAGGCCAGCGCCCAACAACCTGAGCCCCATCTCAGGCGCTCTACAAGAGAGCGTAAACCACCAGAGAGACTCAACCTGTGATCCCATAAGACTTTTGGGGGGAGGTGATGTCATGTATTCAACCAGCATTGTAACCCATGTATAATCTGACCTAAGTTGTACTGTGAGAACAATGACCACAAGGTGGTGAACTTGTGGGAGACACTCCTAACCTGGACTTTCAGGTATAAAAGGGGAAGCTCCACCCACTTCCATCACTTGAGTGCTAAGGAATAAAGAACAGGTCACAGACTGACCTTCTCTCAAGCATGGGCCTCGTGTGCATTTATACTGTATAGTAAGGACGTATCAGCCCGCGCTGGACCCACCGAGATTCGTAAAATCGCGGCCACTGAGTTTGAATTCATGACCATTAATTGCGTTTAGTGCATGTCGCTTTACTTTTTGATACAGTGCTCGAATGATCAGTTTAATTTCGTGCTAAATGCACTTTCCTTTTATCTAAAACTGAAGTACTTTATCGACTGGAATCATTTTCCGATCAGTTTCTAAATGTCATATCTGTCTTATGTTTGGTCAGTTGGATTTCAGTGTTGTTGGCTTTGACCCAAATATATTTTTCAAAGGTTTTATAGCGATATACAAAAACACAAATCACAAATACATCAGAACTCAGAAACCCGCTGATTGTTTTCCAGCATGTTCAGCTTTTATTTCCGATTTTCAGCATTGGCAGTATTTTCCTTTTGTGTAAATAACGAGCCTGTCCAGTGCCTATAATTTATGACACAAGACTCCAAAAGCAAGCGCTCTACTCGGAACTCCTACATGGCAAACCAGCCCAAGGTGAGCAGACAAAACGTTTCAAGGACACCCTCAAAGCTTCCTTGATAAAATGAACATTCCCACCGACACCTGGGAGCCCCTGGCCAAAGACCACCCGAAGTGAAGGAAGAGCATCTGGGAGGGCGCTGAGCACTTCGAGTCTCGTCGCCGAGAGCATGCAGAAAACAAGCGCAGGCAGCAGAAGGGGCGTGCGGCAAACCTGTCCCACCCACCACTTCCCTCAAGGACTGTCTGTCCCACCTGTGGCAGAGACTGTAATTCCCGTATTGGACTGTACAGTCACCTGAGAACTCATTTTTAGAGTGGAAGCAAGTCGATTTCGAGGGACTGCCTATGATGATAATTTTATTGCAGTCACATGAAGGAACCTTGCTGGCCAACACAACTGGAAGTAGGAAGAATATTTTGTCTGTCTTGTCTAGGTCCTAAGCTCTGGAATTCCCTCCCTAAACCTCTCCGCCTCTGCCTCTCTTTCCACCTTTAAGCTGCTCCTTAAAACCTACTGTCATGTATCTCACACTACTGTATATAACTGTATCTTACCATGCTATACATGACTGCAACTAGATATGACCTGTAACCACAAGCATACTTTACCACCAGGGGTGCACTTGCAGGAGACACTGCATACCTGTTCCACACAGGTATATAAAGGCAGGTCTCAGGCAAGTGTGGCACTCGACGGCTGTGAAATAAAGGTGCAGGTCCAGAGTGACCGTGACTTCAGCATGTGCCTCCTGTAAGTCTGTACTGCAGGGTCAGGACTTTACAGTGGCGACGAGTTACGCGATCACATAATCCACAGAATGGCTACCAACGGCTCAGATGAGAAATACAATGCTGGAGACAATTGGGAGGACTTTATAGAAAAGCTCCAGCAAAGCTTTGTAACCAAAGTCTAATTGGGCGATGATAAGACAGACAAGAGAGAAGCCCAACTCTTGACCAGCTGTGGCTCGAAAACATATGCCTTAATGAAGGACCTGCTGGCACCTGAGAAACCAGCAAGCAAGTCGTTTGAAGAGTTGAGCACACTGGTAAGAGGCCACCTGAAGCCAGCGAGCAGCCTACACATGGCCAGACACAGGTTCTACAACTACAGATGCTGTGTGGGCCAGAGCATACCCGACTTTGTGGCGGAACTTCGGAGGCTGGCTAGTTTATGTGAGTTCTCCGATGAACTAAGGAGAGAAGTACTGAGAGATTTTTTTATTGAAGGAATAGGCCACGCAGGCATATTCTGAAAGCTTATAGAGACTAAGAACTTGATCTTAGAGGCAGCAGCACCGGTCACACAGACATTCTTGGCAGGAGAAGAAGAAACGAGGTTGATCTATACTGCGGGTATGACAACTAACGAAACATCGAAAAGGGGTTCACAGCGTGAAATGAGCCGCTACCCTCACACACAGGCAAAGGCAAGAGAGCAGGCCTTCAACAACAGGCAGTGGTGCCAGAAACCATCAAGGGCCACATGAAAGGTTCACACCTCATCAACCCACAATGCGAGCAATCAACTATAGACTGAGAGAAGCTCAAGAGAGATCAGCCAGATGCAGCTCATCCTTCGGAAACAATGGAAGCGGTCTGTGCTGGAGATGTGGGGGAAGGCACTCAACAAGGGGGTGTCGATTTCAGCATGCTGTTTGCAGAAACTGCACCTATACAGGGCATCTGGCTTGCATGTGCAGAAAAACAGCAGCTCGGCTGGTATATGAATCGGAAGGGTTGGAAAGCGGACCAGAAGACGGTGGGGACAGTGCCCGGGACGTCGGGGTACAGCGGGTCAACACGATCAATGTCCACTGTTCTTACAACAAGACGCCTCCAATAATGATGAGGGTCCTACTCAATGGGATACCCGTCGACACGGGAGCTAGTCACTCTCTCATGAGCGTCCAACAATTTGAACAGCTGTGGCCGCACAAAAGCAACGGACCAAAACTCACAAGGTTGGACACCAAACTAAGGACCTATACCAAAGAAATCATCCCAGTCCATGGCAGCGCCATGCTCTCAGTCACACTCAAAGGGACGGTGAACCAACTTCCCCTGTGGATTGTCCCCGGAGATCTCCCAGCAATGTTGGGGAGAAGCTGGCTGGCAAAACTAAATTGGAAATGGGATGATGTTCACGCCATGTCATCAGAGGAACGGACCTCCTGCTCAACAGTTCTAAGTCATTTTGAACATCTCTTTCAGCCAGGTGTGGGCACCTTTTAAGGGGCTAAAGTTAAAATCTACATCACACAGGATGCCAGACCGGTCCATCACAAGGCTAGAGCTGTGCCTTATGTGATGAGGGAAAAGATTGAACACGAACTGGACCGGCTTCTGTGGGAAGGCATTATCTCACCCGTGGAATTTAGCGACTGGGCAAGTCCCATCATCCCCTTCATGAAACCTGATGGATCCGTACGAATCTGTGGGGATTACAAGTCTACCATAAACAGAGTCTCCCTACAGGACCCAGAGCGGAGGACCTACTTGCCACATTGACTGGAGGAAAACTCTTCTTTGAAACTAGATCTCACAGCTGCGAATATGACGCAAGAACTGACCGAAGAGTCTAAGCTACTCACCACCATCAATACACATTGAGGCCTTTTTATGTACGATCGATGCCCATTCGGCATCAGGTCAGCAGCTGCTATATTCCAGCACAACATGGAGAGTCTGCTCAAGTCCATCCCGGGGACGGTTGTGTTTCAAGATGACATACTCATCACGGGCAAGGACACCGACTCCCATCTCCGCAATTTGGAGGCTGTACTAAGTCGATTGGATCGGGTAGGCCTAAGAGTTAAGAAATCCAAGTGTCTGTTTCTCGCGCCCGAGGTTGAATTTTTGGGCAGAAGGATTGCCGCTGATGGAATCCGCCCAACAGAATCCAAAACCGAAGCAATTCGTTTGGCACCCAGGCCCCGGAATGTCTCGGAACTGTGTGCCTTTCTCGGGCTACTCAATTACTTTGGGAACTTTATGCAGAACTTGAGCACGCTCCTGGAGCCTCTCCACGTGCTACTCAGAAAGGGGTGCGATTGGTTTTGGGGGGACGCCCAAGAACGCGCCTTCAATAAGGCACACAACCTTCTATGTTCCAACAGTGTTTTAGCCTTTTTGACCCAGGTAAAAAGCTAGTTCTTACATGTGATGCATCAGCGTACGGGGTCGGGTGCGTTTTACAGCATGTCAATGATGCGGGTAAATTACAACCCATTGCTTATGCCTCCAGATCACTTTCGCGGGCGGAGCGCAGGTACGGTATGGTTGAGAAGGAGGCGCTCGCGTACATGTACGGTGTCAAAAAGATGCACCAATACCTTTTCAGGGCCAAGTTCGCATTAGAAACCAACCATAAGCCCCTCACGTCCCTACTATCCGAGTGCATGGCAATAAACGGCAATGCCTCGGCGTGCATTCAGCGGTGGGCACTCATGTTGGTGTCTTACGACTACACAATAAGGCACAGACCAAGCACAGACAACTGTGCCGGCACACTTATCAGGCTACCCCTGGCGACCACGGAAGGGTCCGACGAACAGGACTGTAAGATGGTCACGGCAATCAATGCCTTTGAATCCACAGATTCGCCCACGACGGCTCGCCAAATTAGAGCCTGGACGACCAGCGACCCCATGTTATCCTTTGTCAAAAGATGTGTTTTAACTGCTGACTGGGCAGAGGCTCGCGATGCCTGCCCCGAGGAGATCAAACCTTTCCATAGGCGCATGCATGAACTATCACTACAGGCAGACTGCCTGATGTGGGGCAGCCGAGTAGTTATGCCCTTGCGAGGCAGAGAGGCGTTTGTCCGGGAGCTCCACCGCGAACATCCGGGGATTGTCCTTATGAAGGCGATAGCCGGATCCCACTTCTGGTTGCCTGACATTGACACGGACTTGGAGCTCTGCGTCCGGCGGTGCACCATTTGTGCCCAACTCAGTAATGCCCCCAGGGAGGCCCCCCTAAGCCCCTGGCCCTGGCCCACCAAACCATGATCGCGGGTGCATGTAGACTATGTGGGCTAATTCATGAGCAAAATGTTCCTCATAGTCGTCGATGCATTTTCAAAGTGGATCGAGTGCACCATTTTAAACTCGAGCACCACCTCCACCACTGTGGAGAGCCTTAGAACCATGTTTGCAACGCACGGAATTCCTGACATATTGGTCAGTGATAATGGTCCGTGCTTCACCAGTGCAGAATTTCAAGATTTTATAGTTGACCACGGCATAAATCACGTTAAGACGGCACCGTTCAAGCCAGCCTCCAATGGCCAGGTGGAGTGAGCAGTGCAAATCGTTAAACAAGGCGTGCTAAAAATCCAAGGTCCCACGGTGCAGAGCCGCCTGTCGCGATTGCTGCTGGCATACAGATCTCGTCCGCATTCGTTGACTGGGGTTCCCCCCGCGCAACTATTGATGAAACGGACCTTAAAGACTAGGCTCTCGTTAATCCTCCCAGACATGCGTGAAATTGTTGAGGCAAAGCGCCGGAAGCTAACTGAGTACCATGACCGAAATTCAAGGGGGAGGTGGAATGAGATAGGGGACAAAGTGTTTGTGCTAAACTATGGCAGGGGTCCCAAATGGCTTGCAGGGACAGTAACAGGCAAGGAAGGAAACAGGCTACTGGTTGTACAAATGGACAATGGACAAACTTGCCGGAGGCATGTAGACCAAGTAAAAAGTAGATTCACCAACAACACTGCAGAACCAGAGGCAGACTACAATGTGGAATTCACACCACACCTGGTGGACAGACAGAGGGAACAACCTGAGGAAAGGGCAGTCGCAACAGACAGCCCAGGCGAGATACCAGCAATCATACTGAACGAAACAGACAGCCCAGGCGAAATATCAGCAATCACAGCAAATGAAACAGAGGCACCAAGGCAAACAACTGAACCACAACTAAGACGCTCCACGCGAGACATAGACCACCTGAGAGACTGAATCTATAAAGACAATAAGACCTTGGGGGAGGGTGATGTCATGTATCTCACACTACTGTGTATAACTGTATCTTACCATGCTATACATGACTGTAACTAGATATGACCTATAACCACAAGCACACTTTACCACCAGGGATGCACTTGCAGGAGACACTGCATACCTGTTTCACACAGGTACATAAAGGCAGGTCTCAGGCAAGTGTGGCACTCGAGAGCTGTGAAATAAAGGTGCAGATCCAGAGTGACCTTGACTTCAGCATGTGCCTCGTGTAAGTCTGTACTGCAGGGTCAGGACTTTACACCTACCTCATTGACCAAGCTTTTGGTCACCTGTCCTATTATCTCCTTCTTGACTTGGTGTCAAATTTTGTTTTATAACACTCATGTGAAGTGCCTTGGGATGTTTTACTACATTAAAGATGCTATATAAATAGAGGTTGCTGTTGTTGTCACATCAGTTATCATTTAAAAATATATTTATTCATTTTTTGTTTTAGTTTGTTTGTTTGCATGGATTTACAAGATATTTTGGTCTTTTTTTCCCCAGAGATCATCTGTCAATGCTGATAATTTATACAAGGTATCTGGTGCAAGAAACTAAATATGAATTTAAAACAGCTAAGAATGTGTACTTGCAGGGGTAAGATTGGGAAAATACATGTTACAGCAGTCACCGCCGATCCTTGAGACCCACCTAGTATCATTCACAAATAAAAAAATGTTCCATTTGCCAAGCATTTTATGAGTGATGATAGACTGGATTCTGTGGGATGTCAGCGGACGCGATCGGTGGCAGGTCGGTTGCTAAGTGTTTTTATCTCCAGTGGATCGGGACCCCGCTGTGAACCTTCCGCCACACGCTATTGCCAAATGTCGGGTCTCTCAGCGCTAATCAGACCTGTCACAGAGCGGCGGGGAAGACAATTAAAGACATTACTGGCTTGTTCAGAGCCACTTATCAATTGTTTTTTTCCAGCTTTTTGTATTTGACAGGTCGCCCACCGGTTTCCCGATGTGCCTAGAGCTTGTCTGTGAAGCTGAGGCGGGAGGTCACTGACCATTGAATCAGCTGATGAGTTGACAGCTTCAAATGTCAAGTCAAAGCTCCCAGCTGATTGAGAAATGTTGCCTTAGGCACTAGCTTCTCTAAATGCATTTCCACCACAGATTCAGAATGCTGCAAGTCTTTACACAAGTCTCCATTCTGTCTGACCTCATTCATAGGCAGTCCCTCGGAATTGAGGAAAACTTGCTTCCACTCCCAAAGTGAGTTCTTTGATGGCTGAACAGTCCGATACGAGAGCTACAGACCCTGTCACAGGTGGGACAGACATTTGTCGAGGGAAGGGGTGGGTGGGGCTGGTTTGCTGCACGCTCCTTCCGCTGCCTGCGCTTGGCCTCTTCATGCTCTTTGCGTTGAGACTCGAAGAGCTCAACGCCCTCCCGGATGGACTTTCTCCACCTCAGGCGGTCTGTGACCAGGGTCTCCGAGGTGTGAGTGGTGATGTCGCACTTTACCAGGAAAGCTTTGAGGGTGTGCTTATAACGTTTCCGCTGTCCTTCTTTGGCTCGTTTACCATGAAGGAGCTCCAAATAAAGCATTTGCTTCGGAAGTCTCGTATCTGGCATGTGAACTATGTGGCCTGCCCAGCGAAAATGATCGAGTGTGGTCAGTGCTTTAATACTGGGGATGTTGGCCTAGTCGAGAACACTGATGTCGGTGCACCTGTCCTCCCAGGAGATTTGCAGGATCTTGCGGAGACATCGTTGGTGATATATCTCCAGCGACTTGAGGTGCTTTCTGTACATCGTCCATGCCTCGGATCTATACAGGAGGGCGTGTATTTCTACAGCCCTATAGACCATGAGCTTGGTGGTAGATTTGAGGGCCTGGTCTTCAAACATTCTTTTCCTCAGACGGCCGAAGGCTGCACTGGCACACTGGAGGTGGTGTTGAACCTCCGCATCAATGTCTGCCTTTGTTGATAAGAGGCTCGCGAGGTATAGGAAATGGTCCACGTTGTCGAGGGCCGCGCCGTGAATCTTGATGATTGGAGGGCAGTGCTGTGCGGCAGGGACAGGCTGGTGGAGGACCTTTGTCTTACAGATATTAAGCGTAAGGTCCATGCTTTCATAAGCCTCAGTGAATACATTGACTATATCCTGGAATTCAGCCTCTGAATGTGTACAGACGCAGGTGACGTCCGCATACTGCAGCTCAACGACAGAGGTTGGGGTGGTCTTGGACCTGGCCTGGAGGCGGCGTAGATTGAACAGCTTCCCACTGGTTCTGTAGTTTAGTTCCATTCCAGCGGGGAACTTGTTGATTGTGAGGTGGAGCATGGCGACGAGGAAGATTGAGAAGAGAGTTGGAGCGATAACGCAGCCCTGTTTGACCCCGGTCCGGACATGGATTGGGTCTGTAATGGATCCGTTGTTAAGGATCATGGCCTGCATGTCATCATGAAGCAGGCGAAGGATGTTGACAAACTTTTGGAGGCATCCAAAATGGGTGAGGCCGCTCCATAGACCCTCACGGTTGACAGTGTCAAAGGCCTTTGTAAGATCGAAAAAGGCCATGTATAAGGGCTGGCGCTACTCCCTGCATTTTTCCTGCAACTGGCGCGCTGCAAAGATCATGTCCATTGTGCCCCATAGGGGACGAAATCCGCAGCTCCTCGGCACAGGGAGAAGTCGATTGAGGGGAACTCTAGCGACAACTTTCCCAGTGGCTGATAGCAGGGAGATTCACCTGTAGTTGCTGCAGCCGGACTTGTCCCCTTTTTAAAAAATGATCACGATCACTCCATCTCTGAGATCTCCCGGCATTCTCTCCTCCCTCCAGATGAGACAGATGAGGTCATGTATCCGCGCCAACAGCGTCTCTCCACCGTATTTTAGCGCCTCAGCAGGGATTCCATCTGCACCTGTACCCTTGTTATTCTTGGTGTTTTATGGCTTTGCCAACCTCGTGCAACGTTGGAGTTTCACTGAGTTGGTGGCGGGTCGCATGCTGCGGGATGGAGTCGAAAACACTCGAGTCAAAGGCAGAGTCTCGATTGAGGAGATCTTCAAAATGCTCCTACCATCGGACCCTGACAGCCTCAGTGTCCTTGATGAGTTTTTCCCTGTTCTTGGCCAGGAGTGGAGTGGGGCCTTGGGAGTTTGGACCGTAAGTGGCCTTGACTGCAGTGAAGAATCCGCGCATATCGTGGCTGTCGACCAATTGTTGTATCTCCTGTGCTTTCTTCATCCACCACCTGTTCTTTAGGTCCCGGGTTTTTTGTTGGACCTGAGCCTTGAGCCGTCTGTAATGATGTTTTGCAGCTCCCGAATTGGGTTGTTGCTTGAGGCTCAGAAATGCTTTGCGCTTGCGATCTATTCGTTCTTCGATCTCCTGATCATTTTCATCAAACCAGTCCTGATGTTTTCTGGTTGAGTGACCAAGTGTCTCTTCACAGGCACTGGTTATAGAGGCCTGGAGGGCAGACCAAGCGCTGTGGGCATTCAGCATCTCAGGGTCATTAAGGCACGCCAGATTGGCTGTGAGGCGCTGGCTGTATAGGACTCTTTTAGCTGGGTCTCTAAGTGCACTGGCATTAACTTTTTTGTGGAACTGCTTCGCCGTCCCCTCTGCTTTGGGGCAATTTTAATGTTGATGATGGATCGGATTAGGTGCTGGTCCGTCCAGCAGTCGTCAGCTCCTGTCATGGCGCGGGTGATGCGCACATCCTTGCGATCCCTGGCTCGGACGATGACATAGTCAAGCAGATGTCAGTGTTTGGAGCGAGGTTGTTGCCACGATGCCTTGTATTTGTCCCTCTGGCGGAACAGGGTGTTGGTGATGAGGAGTTCATGTTCTAGACATTTAGTCAGGAGTAGGGTACCACTGGAGTTGGCTTTCCCTACACCCTCTCTGCCAATCACACCTCCCCAGAGAGCCAACTCCAATGGTACCCTACTCCTGACCTAATTACCTCTCCCACCATTGGCAGATCGCTTCTGTCATCTCTGCTTCACCTGCCAGCTATTACATCAGCATGGGTGACCTTGAAACTCTCTCACCTTGGTCCTCAGAATCCCACCATGATCAGTCCCAACACCAGCAGCACCAGGCACACCAGCAGCACCAACAACAACATCAACCTTCTCCGCAATCACCTGATGCTGCACAGGACACAGCCATCGGCACCTGACCACATTGCTGCCTGGGAGGCCAGGGATGGCCTCAACATGGCCACATTTACTTCACTTGATGCTGTACACCCTGGCTGCCGCATGATGCACCAGGTTGACACCACCCCACACCAACACCATAAAGCATCCCTGCAATGCCCAAGCCATTCCTTTCACACTCATCACCATTACGAGTGTACCGTTATGTCTCACCATTCACTGCAACTCACTAATCACTTCCAAAGGTGCATACAAATTTATCCAAGAACGCAAAGTGTTGAAAATAATGGTTTCAATGTTTGACACAGCATTAATAGAAACTTTACATAAACATTGCATAAAACACCCAAGTATCTCCCCTTGTGTGTTGTTAGTTGGTATGATTGCATTAGAATAAGGATGAATGTGAGGGGTGACTAGTGAGGTGGGGAACTGATAATGTAGATAGAGAGGGAGGGATGGAGGTGCAAGGTAAGTTGGTGTGAGTAAGGATGTGCAGGAGTAGGGTAGGGAAGGCAGAGTGATGGGGATGTGATGAGAGGCACAGCAGGATGAGGTTGAGCGAGGCTTCATACTAACATTTCGTGATCTACTGAGATCATTGAAACGTTTTCAGCACTGTACCCAGGTCCTCCTGACCACATCGATGCTTATGCCCTCCTCTGCAATCTGCAACCAGGCTGTGGAGGGAAGAGGACCTCCCTGTGTTCAGTAACTCCCTCTATAAGCATATGGAGGGAGTCATGGGAAGGCCTGGGTGCTCCCCTGTACAGCACTTGTCAGTGTTCGCAGCACTTCAACACTGTAGAACACTGAAAGCACTAATGTCAAATTAAAGTTGGCCTTTAAGAAAACCGGTTGTTATCAAATGATGTCAGCAAACCCGCTTCCTCTAATTGGCCAGGAAATGCATTGGGCAGGCTTAACAATCCCAATCAAGGGAAATTCATTTGAGAGGCAAGGACGGAACCAATGGGATCGGGACCCACCACCGACATCGCCCTTGCTGGACCCACCGAGGTTCGTAAAATCGAGGCCATTGAGTTTGAATTAATGGCCATTAATTGTGTTTAATGCATGTCACTTTACTTTTTGATACAGTGCTAGAATGATCAGTTTAATTTCGGGCTAAATGCACTTTCCTTTTATCTAAAACTGAAGTACTTTATCGACTGGAAGAATTTTGTGATCAGTTTCTAAATGTCATATCTGTTTTATGTTTGGTCATTTGTACTTCACTGTTGTTGACTTTGACCCAAATGCATTTTTCAAAGGTTTTATAGCGATATACAAAAACACAAATCACATATTACTTTATGCTTAGACTTTCGTACTTTGTTTACCAAGTAGCAGTGGTACCAGGGGCAAGATCAGTAATTTTGTTCCCCCCTCAAGACTGTCCATGGTCCTTTTTGCAAACAGAAAGCACATCTTTATTCATTTTAACTAAAATTGCCAGGTCTTTTATATTGGGCACAAAACTAAATGCAATTTTCTCTCCCATTGTTATGTGTTAAACTATTTTTTTCCACTAACTTTACATGAAAAGGTATTGACTGCATCTTTACTGCATTCAGTATTTCCTTTTATTAATGTAAGAGTACAAGTCTGCAGGATGTGTAACGTGACATGGTGCTGTACTGTCCCTTCAGTCTTGTGCACCAGTGCACCATGTTCTTTCTCATGTACTACACTAAGTAATGTTCAATTGAAAGGAGCAAGACTAGAGGATTCCCAAAGACCTGTTTGCAATTCTGCCAGGCACCAGCCGCTGTGTCTTGTAGACTCAGACAGCCTTGCCTGTTTTGTCAGGAAAAGGCTTTTTCAATTATGGCTGCAAAGGCCTTTGGGGTGCTTTTACTACCAATGGGCAGCAAGGGACTCGTGACATCCAGAGAGCACGTCTGCTCCTATGCTTCTGTTCACATGGCACAATGGGAAGTCGAGTTCTGATTGCTGTCACAGATTTCTGAGAATAGGGACCATTGCACTACTTTGAGGGGTCCTGGGCCAGGGATTCCCAGGTGTCGGTGGGGGTGTTGCACTTTTTCAAGGAGGCTTTGAGGGTGTCCTTGAAACGTTTCCTCTGCCCACCCGGGATATGCTTGCCGTGTTGGAGCTCTGAGTAGAGCGCTTGCTTTGGGAGTCCAGTGTCAGGCATGTGAACGATGTGGCCTGCCCAACGGAGCTGGTCGAGCATGGTCAAAGCTTCGATGCTGGGGATGTTGGCCTGGGCGAGAACATTGACATTGGTGCCTCTATCCTCCCAATAGATTTGCAAGATCTTGCGGAGGCAGCGTTGGTGGTACTTCTCCAGTGCTTTGAGGTGCCTGCTGTACACAGTCCATGTTTCTGAAGCATATAGGAGGGCGGGTATCACTACTGCCCTGTAGACCATGAGCTTGGTGCTGGGTTTGAGATCCTGGTCTTCAAACACTCTCTTCCTCAGATGACCAAAGGCTGCACTGGCACTGAAGGCGGTGTTTGACTTCATCATCGACGTCTGCCCTGGTTGACAGTAGGCTCCCAAGGTTTGGAAAATGGCCCATGTTGTCCAAGATGTCGTCATGGATCTTGATAATCGAGGGGGCAGTGCTGTGTGGCGGGGGCAGGTTGGTAGAGGACCTTTATCTTACGGATGTTTAATGTAAGGCCTATACTCTCGTACGCTTCGGTGAAGGTGCTGACAATGGTTTGGAGTTCAGACTACGAGTGGGCACATAGAAACATAGAAACATAGAAAATAGGTGCAGGAGCAGGCCATTCAGCCCTTCTAGCCTGCACCGCCATTCAATGAGTTCATGGCTGAACATGAAACTTCAGTACCCCCTTCCTGCTTTCTCGCCATAACCCTTGATCCCCCGAGTAGTAAGGACTTCATCTAACTCCCTTTTGAATATATTTAGTGAATTGGCCTCAACTACTTTCTATGGTAGAGAATTCCACAGGTTCACCACTCTCTGGGTGAAGAAGTTTCTCCTCATCTCGGTCCTAAATGGCTTACCCCTTATCCTCAGACTGTGACCCCTGGTTCTGGACTTCCCCAACATTGGGAACATTCTTTCTGCATCTAACCTGTCTAAACCCGTCAGAATTTTAAACGTTTCTATGAGGTCCCCTCTCATTCTTCTGAACTCCAGTGAATACAAGCCCAATTGATCCAATCTTTCTTGATAGGTCAGTCCCGCCATCCCGGGAATCAGTCTGGTGAACCTTCGCTGCACTCCCTCAATAGCAAGAATGTCCTTCCTCAAGTTAGGAGACCAAAACTGTACACAATACTCCAGGTGTGGCCTCACCAAGGCCCTGTACAACTGTAGCAACACCTCCCTGCCCCTGTATTCAAATCCCCTCGCTATGAAGGCCAACATGCCATTTGCTTTCTTAACCGCCTGCTGTACCTGCATGCCAACCTTCAATGACTGATGTACCATGACACCCAGGTCTCGTTGCACCTTCCCTTTTCCTAATCTGTCACCATTCAGATAATAGTCTGTCTCTCTGTTTTTACCACCAAAGTGGATAACCTCACATTTATCCACATTATACTTCATCTGCCATGCATTTGCCCACTCACCTAACCTATCCAAGTCACTCTGCAGCCTAATAGCATCCTCCTCGCAGCTCACACTGCCACCCAACTTAGTATCATCCGCAAATTTGGAGATACTGCATTTAATCCCCTCGTCTAAATCATTAATGTACAATGTAAACAGCTGGGGCCCCAGCACAGAACCTTGCGGCACTCCACTAGTCACTGCCTGCCATTCTGAAAAGTACCCGTTTACTCCTACTCTTTGCTTCCTGTCTGACAACCAGTTCTCAATCCACGTCAGCACACTACCCCCAATCCCATGTGCTTTAACTTTGCACATTAATCTCTTGTGTGGGACCTTGTCGAAAGCCTTCTGAAAGTCCAAATATACCACATCAACTGGTTCTCCTTTGTCCACTTTACTGGAAACATCCTCAAAAAATTCCAGAAGATTTGTCAAGCATGATTTCCCTTTCACAAATCCATGCTGACTTGGACCTATCATGTCACCATTTTCCAGATGCACTGCTATGACATCCTTAATAATTGATTCCATCATTTTACCCACTACTGAGGTCAGGCTGACCGGTCTATAATTCCCTGTTTTCTCTCTCCCTCCTTTTTTAACGCAAGCATCATCTGCATACTGTTATTCAATGACAGAGGATGGGACGACCTTGGATCTGGCCTGGAGGTGACGGAGATTGAACAATTTCCCGTTTGTTCTGTAGTTTTGCTCCACTCCAGCGGGAAGCTTATTGAGGGTGAGATGGAGCATTGCAGCAAGGTTGATTAGTACCGTGGGATCTTTGACATCTACCTGAAGCCAGACAGGGCCTCGGTTTAATGTCTCATCCAAAAGATGGCACCTCTGACAGCGCAGCGCTCCCTCAGTACTGCACTCGAGTGTCAGCCATGACTTTGTACCCAAGTTTCTGGAGTAGGACTTAACCCCATAACTTTCGGACTGAGAGGTGAAAGTGCTATCCTATTATGCAAATGAGTTTTAAAAAATCAGAACAATTTTCATTGTCGTTTTTTTTCCATTTAAATCAGCACCAAAAGTGTTTGTCAAATCTTTTTCTCATTGGTTTGCCATTTACACAACATGATGATATAAATTACATCAAAGTGCGTTTTCCGTCATGAAATTGACATCACGCAGTGAATCAGTTGCGTGTGTATTCATTGCAATGGAAATGACTTGTAGTTGTTCGTCCTTGGTAATGGTGCTCCTGCAAACAAGAGCTGTGCCTTGAAGGGATTACTAAAGCTGACTATGGTTTATTATGAGCGAAAATATAATTATAAATGCAGGAATGATTCAGCATCACCAAGCTGCTTTCAGCTGACACTTGCTTAAGTTAAATTCTGGATTACTGGTGTCTGTGACTCAACTCCTGAAAGAGATTTTCTGTTTCAGGGTGTGTGCTGGATATTACGCCTCTATCCTGTAATAGACAGTAAATCATGGGCTGATGGTGTACGATTTCCCAATGAACACTCACAGCATGCACCAGGAATGGTGAGATGGATAATCTCCCCTTTGGTATTTACATTAATCCAGTTCCCTTTTCCCAGGGGCAGATACATGAAAAATTCAATCCAAACCAAAGAAGCATCTGTATAAAATTGCTGAAGAATGTGAATTCATTGTTGCACATTGTTAGGCTCAAGTCTGATGGAGTAATCGGTGTGACTATTTCAATCAAAATATATATTTTTTAAATGTCCAAAATGCATTGAATGGGACATAAATGGCTTGTTTTTTATTTTTTAAAGGGACCCTCCTTTTGGTGGTATTTCAACCAACAGATAATAAAACCAATTTCAGGTTTTTTAAGAGCAGCTTTCCACAGTTGCCAATATGCACTGTTCTGTTTGGGAGGGAGAGAAAGATAGATCACAGACACATCCACCACTCCTGACACTAATGTTATTGTATTGATCAGTCGGCACAAAACACTTCTTAAACCTTGATTTCATTATATTTGACTTACCACTTTCCTGCACTAATTGAGTACATACCATTGTAGCATCTTTTTGAACTGTCAGCAATAAAAGTGACTGACGTGTATCTTAAGATTTTAAGACTGTTTCATTAGTAATTCAATTGTAATGTAACCATACTAATCTTTAAGTTTTGCTGAGGTTTTCTGCACATTTTGTCTCAAATGCATTCTTATGAATTTTCAGTATGAATAGGGCTTTTCATGGGGGCGCTTTAGACAGACAGTTGCATATCCCATTCGCCAGTCCATCACTGATATCAAATAGTGGGATTATGAGATTTAAGATTTAATTCACTGATCAGAATTGCCGTAGGAACAAGATGTCTAACAGGACCAGAACCTGCAACTAATTTGAAATGTTTTAATTGCTGTGCGGTTAGCACTTTCTCCATGTTTCTATTTTCATCAGGGCTGGAAATTCCACCGGCCAACTGTACTCAAGCAAGTTGCTTTCTATCTTCAGTGGAAAAACAAGCAATTAGTGTCTTCCTTCATGTTCCATCCTTCATTGTTTCTTCCTCCGTGTTCCTGCTGCAGGTGGGGAATTTTAGTAGCCTATTTTTTTTTCAGAAGTCCTACTTTCAACTAACTGGAAAATTTGGAACAATGCCCATTGCTTGAAGATGTCCGTCCACCCATAAGATGAAGTGGGAGTTTTTACAATATTTGCATTATTGTGTTCCTAACACAGATGAGGCTGCACACAGGGAGGTTAAAGTAACAGTGACCTCAGTCTTTATTAAGACACTCCAGAGTGAGGAACAGGTCTTAGGGGCCAGTTTATATACAGTGCTCCCAAAGGATGCTGGAATCCCTTGGGACTTCAGGGGATGAGCTCCCTGGTGGTGGAACATGGGAGTGCATGCTTTACAGATACACAGCATCACTCCCCCGCCGCAAAGTCAAAGTGAAAACTACTTACAAGGTGAGGTGGTCAGGAGCATTTCTTTCCCTGGTGGACCGCCTCGGTACCAATGTCTATTCTGGTGTCTTGGCAGTGCCCTCGCTGGGCTGGCGTGTTGTTGGCCTTGCAGGGCTGCTAGGTAAGCCTGGACTTGCTGGGCTGTTGGGCACGATGGGTTTGATTTCCTGGTCCGGCGTGCTGTCGCTAATACTTTGGGTGTGTGTTGTGGGCTCGAAAAAGGTGGTGTCTGCTGTGGGTTGTTCGGGGCAGTCTGTGAACCACAGCCTCGTTTGGTCCAGATGCTTTCTGCAAATTTTTCCATTGTCTAGGTTGACCAAAAACACCCTATTCCCTTCTTTAGCTATTACCATGCCCGCGATCCACTTAGGACCATGTCCATAGTTTAGCACATACACTGGGTCATTCAGATCAATTTCCCGTGACACTGTGGCGCGACCATCATTTACATTTTGTTGCTGCCGCCTACTCTCTGCCTGATCATGCAGGTTGGGGTGAACCAGCGAGAGTCTGGTTCTAAGTGTCCTTTTCATGAGTAGTTCAGCTGGGGGCACCCCTGTGAGCGAGTGGGGTCTCATGCGGAACTGAGCAGTACTCGGGACAGGTGGGTTTGGAGTGAGCCTCCTGTGACTCGTTTAAGGCTCTGTTTGAAGGTTTGTACTGCCCACTCTGCCTGCCCATTGGAGGCTGGTATAAACGGGGCCGAGGTGATATGTCTGATCCCATTGCAGGTCACGAATTCTTTAAATTCGGCACTGGTGAAACATGACCCGTTGTCACTGACCAGTATGTCAGGCAGGCCGTGGGTGGCAAACATGGCCCTCAGGCTTTCAATGGTGGCGGTGGTGGTGCTTCCTGACATTATTTCACATTCAATCCATTTTGAAAAAGCATCCACCACCACCAGGAACATTTTACTGAGAAACGGGCCCGTTTAGTCGACATGGATCCTCGACCATGGTCTGCAGGGCCAGGACCACAAACTTAGTGGTGCCTCTCTGGGTGCGTTGCTCAACTGAGCACATACGTTGCATTGCCGTACACAGGACTCTAAGTCAGAGTCGATACCGGGCCACCACACGTGGGATCTGGCTATCGCTTTCATCATTACTATACCCGGGTGTGTGCTGTGGAGATCCGAGATAAATGTCTCCCTGCCCTTTTTTGGTAATACTATGTGGTTACCCCACAACAGGCATTCTGCCTGAATGGACAGCTCGTCCTTTCGCCGCTGGAACGGCTTGATTAGCTCTTGCATTTCAACGGGGATGCTCTCCCAGCTCCCATGCAGTACACATTTTTTTTACTAGGGGACAGCAGAGGACCTTGGCTGGTCCAAGTCCTAATCTGGCGGGCCGTGACAGGTGATTTATCATTTTCAAACGCTTCCATGACCATCAACAAGTCTGCGGGCTGCACCACCATCAACAAGTTTGCAGGCTGCGCCATTTCGACCCCGTGGTGGGCAATGGTAGCCGACTGAGAGCATCCGCACAGTTCTCGTTGCCTGGCCTGTGGCAAATGGTAGAGTTATACGCTGATAGCGTGAGTATGCTTTGTATGCGGGCTGAGGCATTAGCATTTATCCCCTTGTTTTCAGCGAACACGGATGTGAGGGGCTTGTGATCGGTTTCCAGCTCAAATTTGAGGCCAAACAGGGACTGATGCATTTTCTTTACCCCGAACACACATGCTAATGCCTCTTTCTCAATCATGCTGTAGGCTCTCACGGCCTTAAACAAGCTCCTGGAAACATAAGCAACAGGTTGCAACTTCCCCGCAACTTTAGCTTGTTGTAATACACACCCGACTCCGTACGACGACGCGTCACATGCTAGCACAAGTTTTTAACTCGGGTTATACAACACAAGCAGCTTGGTGGAGCATCAAATGTTTCTGGCTTTCTCAAAATAAATTAGTTCTTTTTTTCCGCATACCCAGTTCTCACCTTTGCGCAATAACACATGTAGAGGCTCTAAGAGGGTACTTAACTCCGGTAGGATTTTACCAAAATAGTTGAGGAGTCCCAGGAACGACCACAGCTCCGTGATGTTCTGTGGCCTGGGCGCGTTCCTGATAGCCTCTGTCTTGGCGTCTGTGGGCCGAATGCCGTCCGCCGCGATCTTTCTCCCCAAAAACTCCGCTTCTGTTGCCATGAAAATGCATTTTGATCTCTTCAGCCGCAGCCCTACGTGATCCAGTCGCTGGAGGACGTCCTCCAGGTTTTGTAGGTGCTCGGCGGTGTCCCGACCCGTGACCAATCTGTCGTTCTGAAAGACCACTGTGCATGGTACCGACTTGAGTAGGCTCTCCATGTTTCTCTGGAAGATCGCTGCAGCCGACCGAATTCCAAACGGGCATCTGTTGTAGATGAACAGTCCCTTGTGCATGTTGATGCAGGTGAGGCCCTTCGAAGACTCCTCCAGCTCCTGCGTCATGTAGGCCGAAATCAGGTCGAGCTTGATGAACGTCTTGCCTCCTGCCAGCGTCGCAAATAGGTCATCTGCCTTAGGTAGCGGGTCCTGTAACGAGAAACAATTAATAATTACTTTATAATCGCCGCAAATCCTGACTGTGCCATCACTTTTGAGTACTGGAATAATCGGGCTGGCCCACTCGCTGAATTCCACTGGGGAGATGATGCCCTCGCGTTGCAGCCTGTCCAGCTCGATTTCCACTCTCTCCCTCATCGTGTGAGGTACCGTTCGCGCCTTGTGGTAAATGGGTCGTGCCTCTGGGACCAAGTGGATCCACATCTTCGCCCCGGAAAAGTTTCCAATGCCTCGCTCAAAAAGGGAAGGAAATTTGTTAAGCACCTGGGTACATAAGGCCTCATCGACATGTGATAGCGCTCGGATGTCATCCCAGTTCCAGCGGATTTTGCCCAGCCAGCTCCTTCCAAGCAGTGTGGGGCCATCGCCCGGGACAATCCAGCGTGGCAGTTCATGCACCGTGCCCTCATAGGTGACCTTGACCATGGCACTGCCCAGGACAGTGATAAGCTCTTTGGTGTACATTCTCAGTTTCTTGTGGATGGGGCTCAGGGCTGGTCTGAATGTCTTGTTGCACCACAATCTCTCAAACATCTTTTTACTCATGATGGATTAGCTCGCACCAGTCTCCAGTTCCAGGGCTACGGGTAAGCCATTCAATTTTACGTTTAACATTATAGGTGGGCATTTCATCGAAAATGTGTGCACCCCGTGTACTTCAGCATCTGCCTCCTCTCTCTGAGGCTCGAAATTGCTTTGCTCCACCATGGACCGATCTTCCTCTGCCACGTGGTGGTTAGCAGGTTTTGCAGAGCTTGCAGCTCGTTTGCAAGCTCGTTGGAGGTGCCCCATTATTCCACAGCTCTTGCAAACATACCCTTTGAAGCGGAATGAGTAGGCTGAATGGAAGCCTCCACAATGCCAACAAGGTGTGAATTGACTTGCATTCATCCTTTGTTGCGGACTCTTAATCATCTGGGTCACCTGAGGCCTGCTGGCAGTTGCAGACTTGTGATTTCTGCCCTATACATTTCTGCTCGCAAACACAGTTCCAGATAATTTATGAACATTGCTAGCACTTGTGTGCTGAGAGATTTGTTTGGTGTTATCACTGGTGGACATAAACGCCTGTGCTATTGCAATGGCCTTACTGAGAGTTAGTGGCTCTACAGTCAAAAGTTTTCGTAGGATGGTCTCGTGACCAATGCCCAGTACAAAAAGGTCTGAGCATTTGCTCCAGGTAGCCATCAAACTCACATTGTCCTGCAAGTCGCCTTAGCTCGGCGACGTAGCTCACCACTTCCTGACCTCTAGATCGCTGGCATGTGTAGAACCGATACCTCGCCATCAGCACGCTCTCCCACGGGTTAAGATGCTCCTGAACCAGTGTACACAGCTCCTCATACGACTTATCTGTGAGTTTCACTGGAGCCAGAAATTCTTCATCAGGCTGTAGGTCGGTGCCCCGCAGACCGTGGGGAGGACCACTCTCCTTTTTGCAGCGCTTCCTTCTCCATCCAGCTCGTTGGCTACAAAGTGCTGGTCTAGCCGTTCGACATAGGCTTCCCAGTCCTCATCCTCCGAGAACTTCTCCAGGATGCCCAAAGTTTGCTGCATCTTTGCATTGGATTCGTATTCTTGTCGCCAGTTATTGTGTTCCTAACACAGATGAGGCTGCACACAGGGAGGTTAAAGTAACAGTGACCTCAGTCTTTAATAAGACACTCCAGAGTGAGGAACAGGCCTTAGGGTACCGGCTTATATACAGTGCTCCCAAGGGATGCTGGGATCCCTTGGGACTTCAGGGGATGAGCTCCCTGGTGGCGGAAAATGGGAGTGTATGCTTTACAGATACACAACATGCATTTTATGGTGGTGTTTAATATATAGTCAACTACCTTGACTATGTTCATGACAAAATATACTGGATTAATCTGATCTACCGTAACTTTTATTTACAGGCATGTATAATATAGATATAAAATTGAGACAATGTGTGATAATTAGCATCCCTTCGGATTGCAATGATCTGAGTCTCTGCTTGCATTCCTCCCATCTTCCCACGTTAGTACTATAACACTGAATACATATTATACTGGTCTTGGATTTGAAAGTGTCTGTTATCAACCTGTAAGAAATGCATTTGTGAAGTGTGGGATAAGAATTCTTACTTTAAAGTTTACTTTACAAAATCAAGGATAGTTTTACTGCACTACATAGCATCTGATTGTGGCTTTGCATTTTCACTGTGTAAGCAACCACATCTGAGGCATATATACTGCACACAAATGTGTACACTTATTAATCCTCTTCCACCAGTAAATTAGCTGTTCTACAGTGAGCTGCGATTAGCACTTTATATAGTCAGCACTTTTGCCAAACAAAATTTTTAACCTCAAAATTAGTTTTTTTGGGGCGCTTTCCCATCATTGCACCCCATCCAGCCTGATGCATTGAAGAGCTCCCACTTAGAAACTTTGTGGAAAATATTTAATCAGACAAATTCCACAGACAATGCTTGGACTCTGCTCCTCGTTAATTAGCCCTCAAATCTTCCATTGCTAAAAGCAACTTGGCTCTTCATTGCTTTATTCCATCGTCAGTTGGGGCCCACTTGATCCAGGTTGGTTGCAGAGTCAGTAAAGAGGAGGCATTCAAAGAAAAGTCCCATCCAAAAGGAATGCAAGGTCAAGAATTTGTTCATTTGACAGATTGTGCAGATACCATATGTTATGTATGTAACCCTAGGCAGCCTGTATCATACCGCCACTAGAGGGCATACCTGTTGGAGTCCCAAGGGATCCCAACATTCCTTGGGAGCACTGTATATAAGCAGGCCTCCCATGCTGTACCAACACTCTGGAGTTTAAATAAAGGAGCTAAGGTCACACTTACTCACTGTCTACAGTACTCAGTTGCATTACTTTATTATGAGCCATATGTATTTATCTTTCAATTGTTCCTCATGATTGGCTTGACTCCATTTGTTGATTGCCCATTTTAAGAGATGCAGAAGTTCCTCTGTGATGCGTGAGTGCATGCAATTTTCCCTCTCTTTGCAGGGTAGTGTTCCTTCCAGTATGGTAGGCAGCATCATAGTTCCGGCATGTGGCTGCAAACTGACAGTTTAAAAAAAATATTCATTCACAGGATTCATGTGAGCATCGCTGCTCAGGCCAACATTTATTGCCCATCCTTAATTGCTCTTGAGGAGGTGCTGAACCACCATCTTGAACCGCTGCAATCTGTGTGGTGAAGGTACTCCCGCAGTGATTTTGTCGTAGCAGTTTGCTAGAATTGAGTGTCTCGCTGGGCCATTTCTGAGGGCAGTTAAGAGTCAACCACAGTGCTGGGGTTTCGAATCAAATATAAGGATGACAAATTTCCTTCCCTAAAGGACATCAGCGAACCAGATGGGTTTTTTATGACAATCGGGTAGTTTCATGGTCACCATGACTTTTTTTTATATTCCAGATTTATTTTATCAGTCCAACTTTGGAGGTTCATTGAATTCTGTCCATAGTTCCATGCAAAGAAGAAGATCCCATCCTATGGAGGAATTTGCAGTTCTGTAAACCTGGCCTGGGCTTTCTGCTACGAGCCATCCATTGTAATAGCAAAATCAGGTTGCCGGGAGTGGAAATTGGGAATAATATTCCACTCCTAACTGGCCTAGCTCTAATTTTAAGATTGTGCCTCTTGTTCTGGATTCCCCCATCAAATAGTTTCTCCGTATCTACCATATCGAATCCTTTTATTGTTTTAGCACCTCAATTAGATCACCCTCAACCTTCAAAACTCAAGGGGATACAAACCTTGTCCTCATAATTTAACCCTATAAGCCTTGGTATCACTCTGGTGAATTTGTGCAGTAACCCCTCCAAGGACAATATATTCTTCCCAAGGTGTGGTGAGCAAACCTACGCGCAACACTCCAGATGGGATCTGACCAAGGCTCTGTACAACTGACCATTCAGAATTGTTGTCCCTTGTCTATAACATTTCAACTATCTGCAGTTTTGTGCACCCATCCAAAACTGTGCTCCAAATTATGCAACTGGATAACCTTAGAAAGGTGAGCGCAAAGCGCTTATTTCATTCAATATCAATCTGTCTAAGCATTCGGGTCACAAACACATAACTGCTGTGCAAAACACCAGTGACACATGGCTCTTCCCTTCACCCAAATAGTGACAATCCATTTTACTGTCCCAAAGCAAATTTACTGAGGCTGCAGACAGTTACATTCTTGACAAACTGGACAAAAAGATGAATGATCAACAGAAAAGGTTGGAAATACTCAGCAGGTCAGGTAGGATCTGTGGAGGGAGAAAAAGAGATAGGGTTTCAGGTCGATGACCTTTTGTCAGAAGTCCAGATGTACAACTGACCATCTCAGACTTTTTGTCCCTTGTCCCTATACTGCCTGTATTTACAGTTTGTGCAGCCAGAGTGGTCAGTTGTCCAAAGCCTTGGTCAGACGACAACTCGAGTTCTAACGAAAGGTCAGCAATCTGAAATGTTAACTCTTGGTTGTTTTTCTGTTCACGATTGCTGCCTGACCTGCTGAGCATTTCCAATATTCTCTGTTTTTATTTCAGATTTCTAACATCCGGCAGTATTTGGCTTGTGCAAGATGAATGATCAAAGCGGCTGAATTGCAGAAGGGAAATAACTCGGAAAGAAGTTTGTGACTTTTAACAGGCATTTGTGACATAACAATAGGTGGGGCAGGTTCTTTAAGAAAAAAAAGAACTGCATTTATATAGCGCCTTTCATGACCACTGGACGTCTCAAAGCTCTTTTCAGCCAATGAAGTACTTTTGGGGTGTAGTCACTGTTGTAATATGGGAAACGCATTGGGAGTCTCGTGTCTGGCATGCGAACGATGTGGCCTGCCCAGCAGAGTTGATCAAGTGTGGTCAATGCTTCAATGCTAGGGATGTTGGCCCGGTCGAGGACACTAATGCTGGTCCTCCCAGGGGATTTGCAGGATCTTGCGAAGGCATCGTTGGTGGTATTTCTCCAGCGACTTGAGTCCATGGTACTGTACATACTCGGAACTCGTTCACGGTATACGAGTCAAAGGTGGGCAGCAGAAACGTAACTAGGACACCCTCAAAGCCTCCCTGATAAAGTGCAACATCCCCACCGACACCTGGGAGTTCCTGGCCAAAGACCGCCCTAAGTAGAGGAAGTGCATCTGGGAGGGTTCTGAGCAACGCGAGTCTCAACGCTGAGAGCACGCAGAAAGCAAGTGCAGGCAGCGGAAAGAGCGTGCGGCAAACCAGTCCCACCCACCCTTTCCCTCAACGACTATTTGTCCCACCTTTGACAGGGACTGTAGTTCTCGTATTAGACTGTTCAGTCACCTAAGAACTCATTTTAAGTGTGGAAGCAAGTCTTCCTCGATTCCGAGGGACTGCCCGTAATGATGGTGGGAAACGTGGAAGCGAATTTGCGCACAGCAAGCTCCCAGAAACAACATTGTGATGATGACCAGATAATCTGTTTTAGCAATGTCGATTGAGGAATAAATATTGCACCAGGGATAACTCCTGCTCTTGTTCAAAATAGTGCCATGAGATTTTTTTCCTCCCAACTGAGAGGGCAGGCGGGGCCTCGATCATCCGAAAGACGGCACCTCCGACAGTGCGGCGCTCCCTCAGCACTGCACTGGGAGTGTCAGCCTGGATTTTTGTGCTCAAGTCCCTGAAATGGGACCTTCTCCACTCAGAGGCGAGTGTGCGACCCACTGAGCCAGGGCTGACCCAGCTTCACAAGGAAGTGTCTGCATACACCTGGGAGGCTGCACCGTGCAGACCCTCCCCCAGCCGACGCGTCCCGGTGAGCCTCCGTCTCCTGGCAACAGGCTGGGCTGCGTCATTTCCGCGCGGAATGACAGCGGGTGAAATTGACAAATGCAGCTCAGCCCGAGACTGAGATACAGAGTCGGAGAGAGAGAGTCAGCGAGAGGGGCCGAGAGAGCGGCGGGGAGACTGCGCGGAAGCGCCCGCCGCCGCCTGGACCATCAATGACACCCACAGCCAGCATCCCGGGGTGCGGGGGTCCGCGGTGACACCCACCCGTGCAATTCGGCAACTTTGATCATTCATCTTTGCAACAACAACAACAACATCGAGAGATGCCGCCCGAGGCAGCCAGCGGAGCCCGAGAGCTCCCTGAGCCCGCAAACCCGGGAGCCGCAAACTCCGGGAGCTGCCCCTGAGCTGCAAACTCCGGGAGCCGCAAACTCCGTGAGCTGCCCCTGATCCCGCAAACTCCGTGAGCTGCCCTTGATCCTGTAAACTCCGGGAGCTGCCCCTGATCCTGCAAACTCCGGGAGCTGCCCCTGATCCTGCAAACTCCGGGAGCCGCAAACTCCGGGAACTGCCCCTGATCCTGCAAACTCCGGGAGCCGCAAACTCCGGGAACTGCCCCTGATCCTGCAAACTCCGGGAGCCGCAAACTCCGGGAGCTGCCCCTGATCCTGCAAACTCCGGGAGCTGCCCCTGATCCTGCAAACTCCGGGAGCCGCAAACTCCGGGAACTGCCCCTGATCCTGCAAACTCCGGGAGCCGCAAACTCCGGGAACTGCCCCTGATCCTGCAAACTCCGGGAGCTGCCCCTAATCCTGCAAACTCCGGGAGCCGCAAACTCCGGGAACTGCCCCTGATCCTGCAAACTCCGGGAGCCGCAAACTCCGGGAGCTGCCCCCAATCCTGCAAACTCCGAGAGCCGCAAACTCCGGGAGCTGCCCCTGATCCTGCAAACTCCGGGAGCTGCCCCTAATCCTGCAAACTCCGGGAGCCGCAAACTCCGGGAGCTGCCCCCAATCCTGCAAACTCCGAGAGCCGCAAACTCCGGGAACTGCCCCTGATCCTGCAAACTCCGGGAGCCGCAAACTCCGGGAACTGCCCCTGATCCTGCAAACTCCGGGAGCCGCAAACTCCGGGAGTTGTCCCTGATCCTGGGGCTCCTGCCTTTTGCCCACCATGTCCACAGACTTGGAGCGGATGTCCCTCAGCTCCTCGGCCAACTCCCTGGTTTCGGGCTCGGGATCTAGCGGCCGATCCTTGTCGGTCAACGTGCGGAAGCTGCACAACGCCCTCAACGTTTTGCTGAACGATTACGAGAGGGAGCAATTCATCCATTGCCTCAATGTCTACCACTCCCGGCGCAACGTCTTCGACCTGGTGCAGACTCTGAAAGTGATCCTGGACAGCCCGCACAAGCGCCAGCTGCTGCCCATGCTGCGGCTGGTCATCCCCAGGTCCGACCAGCTCCTCTTCGACCAGTACACGTCCGAGGGGCTGTACCTGAAACCCGAGCTCCGGCCGGGCTCCGGCTCCGCCAGCGACTCCGCGTCCGCTCCCACTCACCTCCGCGTAAGTGCGATCACTAAACAGGGCAACTTTGGTGGGGGAGCGGGGGTGTGGAGGGGGGAGGGATGGAGTGTGGAGGGGAGGGGGGAAGGAAGGGGGTGGAGGAGAGGGTGGGGGGGTTGGAGTGTGGGGGGGTTGGAGTGTGGGGGGGAGGGGGAAGGAAGGGTGGGGTGGGGGGTGGAGGGAGATGGAGAGGAAGGGGGGGGGTGCGGAGTGGGGGGTATATAAGCCCCAAAACAAACCCCTTGGGTCAAAGTGCCAACATCCGGAACCAAACATTACAAAAAAGTTCTTCATTCTGTTCACCTATTTCCAAGTCCAGTTGTGCCTGCACTGAACTCCAGATGTTGCTACTAGTATTTATTTATCTTAAGTGCACTAATTAATACATAAATGAATGCAATTAAATACCGCGTTAAATATTTTAGTGACAAGGAGAAGGTTGAAGATCATTAGATTTTACAATGTACGTTTATATTTCCAATTTTGCTTCTCAGAAATCGCCCCCTCCCCATACCTCCTTAAGTACTGTCACCGTGAGTACTGTCACCATGAGTACTGACACGGTAAGTACCGTCACCGTGAGTAAGGTCACGGTAAGTACCGTCACCGTGTGTAATGTCACGGTAAGTACTGTCACTGTGAGACTGTCACTGTGAGTAATGTCACGGTAAGTACCGTCACTGTGTGTAATAGCATGGTAAGTACCGTCACCGTGTGTAATGTCACGGTAAGCACTGTCACCATGAGTAATGTCACGGTAAGTACTGTCACCGTGAGTAATGTCACGGTAAGTACCGTCGCCGTGTGTAATGTCACGGTGCTGTAACCATCACCTGTTCCAAACATTTGCACCCAGTTACTTAATCAGCTTGGTCAGGAAGCTCGAGTCTCATCTAAACAACAGAGCGCTGACTGTATTATTGATAGATGTGTCAATTTATTAATGCTGTAAAATCACTCACTCTTGATCCACGATATTCTGGTCTCTGAAAACATGTTCTAATAGCGCAGTGAATTGCCTGGCACTAGCTGCCTGGCATCAGCCAACCATTCAAAAGATTCTGATAACATTAAAAATAAATGTTCTGTTAAATTCAGTGAATCCTATTAAGACAACCAGGAGACCGAAGCTGATAGGAAAAAGCCAATTCTATTCACTGCAGTTAAAGCTTCAGAATAAACACATACCAGAGCGGAACAAGAATCCCGAAGACAGTTGTGTTCTGGTGGCAGAGTGACCGTCGGCTCTTACTGCTGTCGAAACAGTTCTTTCACTGGAAAAGTCGCCAATATCGTCACTCAGTATAAATGTATTTCGGCCCTCCCAGCCCATAGTTCGGGATTAATACCTGACCGTCAAAAGAATTTTCATTTTCATAAATTCTCAAAAAAGGCCCTTGGGGACTGGCGGAGATCAGTTTTTACGCCGACTGTCTCCGCCACACCGAGCGGAAATTCAATCGAAACGCGGGCAGTTTCCTATGCTGCTCACAGTCCGCCTGTTTTTGAACGAGGTTAGCAGTTGTACCAAATAGCTGAGACCCGGGAGGAGTGGGTGTTTAAAATCAGAGAGATCAGAGAACCGAGCAAATGGATGAGACATTCGCGCTGGTTCTGTTGCGAGAATCATTTGCAATGTGTCCCAGCAAGTTTCACACCATGTTAAGATGCTGGGGAAAGAGTACCGGTAGATTTCACTTCAGTGTTCTCCACCGCATTTATTTGTGGCAGTGACATACCAGAGCTTTGGCTTGGCTTATCTTGAGATTCATAGTTGCCCAGTAAATTATGACTTGCAAATGGCACAGACTGGACTCAAGCTAACAGCAATTCACACCAGTATATTACAGGCTGTTTTGTCCCTGTATACTGAAGACGCGTGGGCGCTGCATTTACTGCAACTACCTGAGACACTTAACAAATGAAGGATTCGATTACAACCAACACAAGGTGTTTTACCCTCACTATCAGCCCTCTGCTATAGCGGGTGTACAGCTCACTGTACAGCACACATGTAGGTTTGAAAGGTGCATCTGGACTGTGCACTACCGAGTGAATTCTCAGCGTTTACCTATGTACTGTATCTGCAGAAGCACAGGCAGTTGTAGCACAGTAAGTGGCAAGCAATCAATTGGCTGTGCATATATATATTTGTAACAAATTCGGGAAAGTACGTTTAAACATACTGCAATTTCATGAGAATGGTTATTGTGGTCCGAATTTTGAGTTAATCTTACGGAGAATTAGAATCGGGGCAAGTTACTCACAGCTACCAAATACCACACTGCAATAGTGAGGTGTGCCTGCTTGAAGTCCAGCCATTGTCATTGGATATATTTTGCAATCTTCCACCTGAGCCAATAGGTGGAGTATTGCACAAGAGCAGACTGCTGCACACCGGAAGGGGGAAACAATGGTAGGACTGGTCCAGGCACCGACAATGGTAGGACTGGTCCAGGCACCGATCGGCATTTGGAAGCGCTCACATTCTCTTTGCACTAATATCCTAACTCGCACCGAGTCCCGCTCACCCATCACTCCTTGTGCCCCGTGTCCTAACTCGCACCCAGTCCCGTTCATCCATCACCCCCTGTGCCCCGTGTCCTAACTCGCACCGAGTCCCGCTCACCCATCACCCCCTGTGCTCACTGATCCGTATCCTAACTCGCACCGAATCCCGCTCACCCATCACCCCCTATGCTCCGTGTCCTAACTCGCACCAAGTCCCACTCACCTATCACCCCCTGTGCTCGCTGCCCGTGTCCTAACTCGCACCGAGTCCCACTCACCCATCACCCCCTATGCTCGCTGACCCATGTCCTAACTCGCACCGAGCCCCACTCACCCATCACCCCCTGTGCTCGCTAACCCGTGTCCTAACTCACACGAGCCCCGCTCACCCATCACCCCCTGTGTTTGCTGCCCCGTGTCCTAACTTGCATCAAGTCCCGCTCACCCATCACTCCTGTGCTCGCTGCCCCGTGTCCTAACTCGCACCGAGTCCCGTTCACCCATCACGCCGGTGCTCGCTGCCCCGTGTCCGAACTCACACCCAATCCCTGCTCACCCATCACCTCCTGTGCTCGCTGCCCATGTCCTAACTCGCACCAAGTCCCGTTCACCCATCACCCCCTGTACTCGCTGCCCCGTGTCCTAACTCGCATCAAGTCCCGCTCACCCATCACTCCTGTGCTTGCTGACCTACATTGGCTCACGGTTAAGCAACACCTCAATTTCAAAATTCTCATCCTTGTCTTCAACTCTCTCCATAGCCTCGCCCCTCCCTATCTCTGTAATCTCCCCCAGCCCCACAACCCCCCGAGATGTCTGTGCTCCTCTAATTCTGCTCTCTTGAGCATCCCTGATTATAATCACCCCACCATTGGTGGCCATGCATTCTGTTGCCTGGTCCCCAAGCTCTGGAACTCCCTCCCTAAACCTCTCCACATCTCCGCCTCTCGTTTTCTTTCCTCCTTTAAGATGCTCCTTAAAACCTATTTCTTTAACCAAGCTTTTGGTCACCACACTAATTTCTCCTTGTGTGGCTCGGTGTCAATATTTTTTGTCTTTTAACACTCCTGTGAAGTGCCTTGGGATGTTTTACTATATAAAGGCGCAATATAAATGCAAGTTGTTGTTGTTGCACCCAGTCCCACAAGAGAGGAGATGGGAGAACCAAAAGGCACACGACGTGTGCAATAAATAAGTAAGGAAGTGAGTCAAGGGGAGCGTGGAATTGGCTCATTTATTGCTCTGGTGTGGTTTCTCCTTTTGCATTAGCACACTGTCCTTTTCTTCTACCGACACTGGCTTTTAATTCAGCTCCAATTTATGGAAAGAAAATCTCCCCTGTCTGCTGGTTATAAAATATCTCATGAAATGAGTTTGAGCAATTTACCATCGTTTCTAGAGCTTAGAGTGCGAAATTGACTACAATATGGCACAACACTAACGGTAAATCGGGAGCCTCCCTCAAAAAATCTATAAGGATGGAAGAGGGGACATGGAAATATTGAATTTGTACAGGTAAAGCGGTGTACTGAGTTTGGATTTATGGCAAGTTATTGGGTGCAGGCTGAAGAGAGCTATTCCCTATATTTAATACGTGTTAGAGCTGATCTTGGAGGGCTCCATTTAGAAACTGATTGCATTTTCTATCCCTCAACACATTGCCTTTCACATTGATGAGCACAAAATGCATTTTTTATTAACAAGAAATTAATCCTTTTGTTAGTCTACTTTAAAAAAGCCTCTTGCTAACCATCTGTGAAGGGATAGAAATAATTGCTGATAATAGTAGATGGATATTTAACATGTCTGCGTGCCATTTATCTGTTCAAGTTTTAATGGAGGCTTTGATGTGTTTAAAGCAAACATTGATGTGTTTAAAGCCTTCAATAAGTAGCAGAGAGAGGAATGTAATTTAAATGTGTAAAGCTTTGCTCTGCTTTTAATCACCAACCATAATTTATAGGCTTCAATTCCAAGTTAATTTTCAGTTACAAGTCAGAAACTGCTGCCAATATCAAATAACTAGAGAATGATTTTCGAATGAGATATGTGAGACTTAAAGCTGCTGCAACAACACCTTTCATAAATGTTCAACGACTAATTCATGCTAATTGAGAAATGAATACCTTCAGAAGCAATCATCTATCTAAGAAAAAACTGATATGTTATCAAAGGAAAGCACATTAAATATTAATCTTTCACTTCCTTCCCTTCCTCTCCATGAACCCAAATAAGAAAATACTTGCAGTTTATACAGCACCTTAGGATGTCCCCAAGTGCTTTACCACCAAAAAACTACTTTTGAAGGGTAGTCACTGTTGTAATATAGGGAAACATGGCAGCTAATTTGCAAACAGCAAGATCCCAAAGCAATGACATAATGGCCAGATCATCTATTTTAGCAATGTTGGTTGAGGGATAAATATTGGCTAGGACACCAGAAGAACTCCCATGCTTCTTTTTAAATAGATAGTGCCATGGGATCTTTTATATCTACCTAAGAGGGCAAAGGCATCCGACAGTGCAGCATTCCTTCAGTACTGAAGTGTCAAGCTTGATGTTCAAGTCTCTAGAGTGGGACTTGAACCTACAACCATCTGACTGGGAGGCAAGAGTGCTACCACTGAGCCAAGGCAGAACCCTAAAGGTGGAGGTTGTGGACGTGCTGGGAATATCTGCAATAGAGAATAGATGAGGGGAATGATGGCAAAACAAAACCATGTTTAGAAGGGGATAATGGAGTATATGTGAGATTGAGACAACTGAATCCTTTGATTCTTTAAGAAATTGGTTTGAAAATACAATTTAAAAAATATGAAAATTATTGAGAGACTAAAACCACAACATAATACCTTTAAAATGACAGCGTCTCTTTAGATAAAACTGTTTTGAAAGTGAGAAATCACTTGTATAGCTCTGAGTGTGCAGAGTTTCAGATTTAAAGTCTACTGTACATGTGTTTCCTTTGGATAAAGTACTATATTTTGGAATATGCTACAGTATAACAAGATACCAACATTTCTATCTGATAAAGTTCTACGTAGTGCATATCTGAAGGAATTTAAAAAATAAATATGTTACTGACAATTACATTTAATTGATTGCATTACATCCGACTTGAATATTTTATACTTATCAGTACAGTTTAGTTCTTCCAACCATTGTATTTGAGAATATGTCTATAATGCATTGTTTATTTGCTATCTCTCCTTCATTGCATGGTTCTTTTGTAATTTGCATGTTATTATTATATTCATATTGTACTGTCTCTGTACAATTATTTGTTTTTGGTTCTTCCCTCAGCCATTGGATTCCCATGTTTCCAGACCAGTACAAGTAAATTTCAGCACCGATCAGCGGACAGCTCCCTTCTATCACAGCTTGGCGATGAAAGAAAATTATGGCGAGATCAGGCAGGTGGCACTGAAAAGAAATAAAACAAATGAAGGTTTGGGCTTCAGCATCCGAGGAGGGGCTGAGCATGGGGTTGGGATCTATGTATCTCTTGTTGAACAAGGCTCCTTGGCTGAAAAAGAGGGACTTCGAGTAGGAGATCAGATCTTGCGAGTGAATGACAAGGTGTTTGATAAGGTCACCCATGGGGAAGCGGTTAAGGTAAGCCTTTCAATTGAAATAACAGTAGATGCTGATACAAGATTAACAAAACATGCCAGTCAAGCCTTTCCAATTTTTGTAAAATTCACTTTCTATTAAAAATGGGTATTCAGTATATATGTTTTATCAAAGTTGGAAGAATTCATCCGAATAGACTCCAGTTTCCACTTTGAGAAAATAAAAAGACTTGCACTTATATAGCACCTTTCAAGACCACTGGACATCCTAAAGTGCTTTACAGCCAATGAAGTACTTTTAAAAGTGTAGTCACTGTTGTAATGTAGGAAACGTGGCAGCCAATTTTTGCACAGAAAGCTCTCACAAACAACAATGTGATAATGACCAGATAATCTGTTTTGTGATGTTGATTGAGGGATATATATTGGCTAGGACACTGGGGATAGCTCATCTGCTCTTCTTCGAAATAGTGCCACGGGATATTTTACGTTCACCTGAGTGGAAAGACATCTCGGTTTATCGTCTCATCTGAAAGACAGCACTCCCTCAGTACTGCACTGGAGTGTCAGCCTAGATTTTTATGCTCAAGTCTCTGGCGGGAGACATACAAAGCTTCTGACCCAGAGGCGAGGGTGCTACCCACTGAACGACAGCTGAGAGTGAAATTCATTACAGCATGGTGGATACAATATCCAGACAGCATAGTAGCTGTATTACAGGCAGAGGTTGCATCTGCATCAGCTGAACCCTAACCTCAGTCCTAATTACATCATTGTTAGAGTCCAGAGCTGTCTAAGGACTGCCACACAATACATGCTTGTGTACAAATCATGTGGTGATAAAACAACATCCACACATTTAATTATTTGCATAATGTATACAACTTTTAATTTGTGGTATTAACACATATATGCCCACATTACTAAATGGGGAGCCATTGAATGTAAAACTTAGATCATTCATGAGGAAGACCTAATAACTCACGAGAGATGAAATTCCAAGTGAAATCAATAAAGAGTCAGTGTTCCTCACATCCCCATGTGCATAACTTCTATGTAATTATTATTTAGCGAACATGATTTTTGAGTCTAGCTAGATGGATTGCAGAGTCTTTTCTGGTCCTATACTTTTTTATGTGGCTGTAATTTATATAATCACTGGTGTCAACTGTTCAGAAACTTTAGAAGTTGATATTACAATCATTCCTGGATGAAAATGACCATCACCCTATGGCATTATCATTGCTGTAAACCATACATTTGGAGACACAAATTTTCTTAGATTCAGAAGTCAATAACTGTCTCAACCAAGGCTGATTGCCAGCTAACATCTCCCACTTTACTTAGTGCTGATTGCTACTTTTGCTTTGAGACAGTCTTTGCTTTTATATGGTCTTGAACTGAAGGAACTGGAAAAAGATACATAACATTTTAGTGAAAAAAACTGATAAAGTAACATTTTCTATTTTTTTATAGAAGACCTGTGGCAATTTAAATTTGCATTAAATAGGATTACATCAGCTGAGCTAAGTACAATCAATAAAACCACTGGAGCATTAGAAGTTCTCAAAATTATATTATTGAGTGTACACTCCATCTGCTGCAACACAAGATTTTGCAATGCATTTTAAAAAAATAGCTTTGTGGGGGTTTTTCTCATCAATTTTCTCCCACCTCCTCTCTTGAAGCCATTAGTTCCTTAACAGGGCCTATGCCACCCTGACATACCTTGCCGAAATGCCCATTATTCATATGTGAGTCTCACTCTATCTCTAATACAGGCACTTCCAGCAAGCTTTGCACTTGCTGCATAGTGATTGAGACTGAGAACCCAGCTTGAGTTTCCCATCACTATTGCAGGGGCACTGTGACCAATTCAATTAAATGGTGTTGGGGGAAAGTTATTGGTAACACAAGATGTTCCATGAACCTTGACTAGATAACATTGAATCTGTGATAAAAATGTTCTCAGGATGCTGCAACTTGATGAAATCATTGTAAACAAACTTTAATACATTGAAAATCAGTGTCTGAAAACATCCACTGCAAATTAATCTTTATATTTATTGTGTCCAAGTTAGCTAGAATCAACGATTTGTCTTTTTATTTCTGTTATTTGAGGATGGATCAGAGAATGAGTGGTTTGGGAGGCATTATGTTTCTTTTCCATTAATGTTTTGGAAAGTCAGCCTGAGCAAGATTTGAAAATAAGGGAGAAAAAGTTGATGTCTTTTTAGCAAATTCTTTTTTGTTATAATATAAGTATTAACTTCATTCAGGTGAGGTCCAGTTAAGTTGTCCTATTATCAATAATGGATACAGGTTCGAAGCACGAGTTGGAACCAATTGGATCACTGCTGATTGACTCTGGACATAGTACATTATATCGCTGTTGGGCCTGGCTTTTTGACATAGATTTCAAAGTCATGCTACATATTATTGGATATAAAAATAAAAATGGGTGATTTGAGGTCAGTCAAGGATGAAGCTGCTGGAATTTTTCCTAGAAACCCAATTTGAAATTGATTGAATTTAAAGACTAAATAAGTATGAAATTAATGGCAATAATTAATGAGGGTGTGCATGTTTATTTAACCATGAACTAAAGCTGAGTTGTTCATTAATGCAGTTTGATTGTGCGCAAGGCTATTTGCAATAACAATGACTTAAGATTCATATAGCGCCTTTAACATAGTAAAATGTCCCAAGGCACTTTACAGTGAGTGAAGAAAATGGACACCAAGCCAAGAGGGAGCAATTAGTAGGAATAACCAAAAGTTTGGTCAAAGCTGTGGATTTTGAAGAGATTCTAAAAGGAGGAGCATAAGGTGGAGAGGTAAAGGGGTTTAGGAAGTAAATTCTAGAGAGGGGATTTAGTTGGCTGAAAGTACGGCTGCCAATGGTGTAACATAGAAACATAGAAAATAGGTGCAGAAGTAGGCCATTTGGCCCTTCGAGCCTGCACCACCATTCAATAAGACCATGGCTGATCATTCACCTCAGTACCCCTTTCCTGCTTTCTCTCCATACCCCTTGATCCCCTTAGCTGTAAGGGCCATTTCTAACTCTCTCTTGAATATATCCAATGAACTGGCATCAACAACTCTCTGTGGCAGGAAATTCCACAGGTTAACAACTCTCTGAGTGAAGAAGTTTCTCCTCATCTCAGTCCTAAATGGCCTACCCCTTATCCTAAGACTGTGTTCCCTGGTTCTGGACTTTCACAATATCGGGAACATTCTACCCGCATCTAACCTGTCCCGTCCCGTCAGAATCTTATATGTTTCTATGAGATCCCCTCTCCAAACTCCAATGTATACATAAGAACATAAAAACATAAGAATTAGGAACAGGAGTAGGCCATCTAGCCCCTCGAGCCTGCTCCGCCATTCAACAAGATCATGGCTGATCTGGCCGTGGACTCAGCTCCACTTACCCGCCTGTTCCCCGTAACCCTTAATTCCCTTATTGGTTAAAAATCAATCTTTCTGTGATTTGAATACATTCAATGAGCTAGCCTCAACTGCTTCCTTGGGCAGAGAATTCCATAGATTCACAACCCTCTGGGAGAAGAAATTCCCTCTCAACTCGGTTTTAAATTGGCTCCCCCGTATTTTGAGGCTGTGCACCATAGTTCTAGTCTCCCCGACCAGTGGAAACAACCTCTCTGCCTCTATCTTGTCTATCCCTTTCATTATCTTAAATGTTTCTATAAGATCACCCCTCATCCTTCTGAACTCCAACGAGTAAAGACCCAGTCTACTCAATCTATCATCATAAGGTAACTCCCTCATCTCCGGAATCAGCCAAGTGAATCGTCTCTGTACCCCCTCCAAAGCTAGTATATCCTTCCTTAAGTAAGGTGACCAAAACTGCACGCAGTACTCCAGGTGCGGTCTCACCAATACCCTATACAGTTGCAGCAGGACCTCCCTGCTTTTGTACTCCATCCCTCTCGCAATGAAGGCCAACATTCCATTCGCCAAAGGCCCAGTTGATCCAGTCTCTCCTCATATGTCAGTCCAGCCATCCCGGGAATCAGTCTGGTGAATCTCTGCTGCACTCACTCAATAGCAAGAACGTCCTTCCTCAAATTAGGAGACCAAAACTGAACAAAATGTTCCAGATGAGGCCTCACCAAGGCCCTGTACAACTGCAATAAGACTTCCCCGCTCCTATGCTCAAATCCTCTAACTATAAAGGCCAACATACCATTTGCCTTCTTCACCACCTGCTGTACCTGCATGCCAACTTTCAATGACTGATGAACCATGACACCCAGGTCTCGTTGCACCTCCTCTTTTCCTAATCTGCTGCCATTCAGATAATATTCTGTCCGCGTTTTTGCCACCAAAGTGGATAACCTCACATTTATCCACATGATATTGCATCTGCCATGCATTTGCCCACTCACCTAATCTGTCCATGTCACCCTGCAGCCTCTTAGCGTCCCCCTCACAGCTCACACCACCACCCAGTTTAGTGTCATCTGCAAACTTGGAGATATTACACTCAATTCCTTCATCCAAATCATTGATGTATATTGTAAAGAGCTGGGGTCCCAGCACTGAGCCCTGCAACACTCCACTAGTCATTGCCTGACATTCTGAAAAGGACCCGTTTTTTCCCGATTCTCTGCTTCCTGTCTGCCAACCAGTTCTCTATCCATGTCAGTATATTACCCCAATACCATGTGCTTTGATTTTGTACACCAATCTCTTGTGTGGGACCTTGTCAAAAGCCATTTGAAAGTCCAAATACACCACATCCACTGGTTTTCCCTTGTCCACTCTACTAGTTACATCCTCAAATAATTCCAGAAGATTTGTCAAGCATGATTTCCCCTTCATAAATCCATGCTGACTTGGACTGATCCTGTCACTGCTTTCCAAATGCACTGCTATTTCATCCTTAATAATTGATTTCGACATTTCCCCACTACTGATGTCAGGCTAACCAGTCTATAATTACCTGCTTTCTCTCTCCCTCCCTTTTTAAAAAGTGGTGTTACATTAGCTATCCTCCAGTCCATAAGAACTGATCCAGCATTGATAGACTGTTGGAAAATGATCACCAATGTATCCACTATTTCTAGGGCCACTTCCTTAAGTAGTCTGGGATGCAGACTGTCAGGCCCCGGGAATTTATCGGCCTTCAATCCCATCAATTTCCCTAACACAATTTCCCACCTAATAAGGATATCCTTCAGTTCCTCCTTCTCACTAGACCCTCGGTCCCCTAGTACTTCCGGAAGGTTATTTGTGTCTTCCTTCGTGAAGACAGAACCAAAGTATTTGTTCAATTGGTCTGCCATTTCTTTGTTCCCCATTATAAATTCAACTGAATCCGACTGCAAGGGACCTACGTTTGTCTTCACTAATCTTTTTCTCTTCACATATCTATAGAAGCTTTTGGAGTCAGTTTTTATGTTCCTGGCAAGCTTCTTCTCGTACTTTATTTTCCCCCTCTTAATTAAAACCTTTGTCCTCCTCTGCTGAATTCTAAATTTTTCCCAGTCCTCAGGTTTGCTGCTTTTTCTGGCCAATTTATATGCCTCTTCCTTGGATTTAACACTATCCTTAATTTCCTTTGTCAGCCACGGTTGAGCCACCTTCCCCGTTTTATTTTTACTCCAGACAGAGATGAACAATTGTTGAAGTTCATCCATGTGATCTTTAAATGTTTGCCATTGCCTATACACCGTCAACCCTTTAAGTATCATTTGCCAGTCTAGTCTAGCTAATTCACGCCTCAAACCATCAAAATTGCCTTTCCTTAAGTTCAGGACCCTAATTTCTGAATTAACTGTGTCACTCTCCATCTTAAAAAACACTTCTACCATGTTATTGTCACTCTTCCCCAAGGGGCCTCGCACAACAAGATTGCTAATTAGTCCTTTCTCGTTACACATCACCCAGTCTAGGATGGCTGCTCTCGAGTTGGTTCCTCGACATATTGGTCTGGAAAACTAACCCTAATACACTCCAAGAAATCCGCATTGCTACTAGTTTGGTTAGCCCAATCAATATATAGATTAAAATCACCCATGATAACTGTTGAACCTTTATTGCATGCATCTCTAATTTCTTGTTTGATGCTGTCCCCAACCTCACTACTACTGTTTGGTGGTCTGTACACAACTTCCATTAGCGTTTTCTGCCCTTTGTTATTCCGTAGCTCCACCCATACCAATTCCACATCATCCAAGCTAATGTCCTTTCTTACTATTGCATTAATTTCCTCTTTAACCAGCAATGCCACCCTGCCTCCTTTTCTTTTCTGTCTACCCTTCCTAAATGTTGAATACCCCTGGATGTTGAGTTCTCAGCCTTGGTCACCCTGGAGCCATGTCTCCGTGATGCCAATTATATCATACCCGTTAACTGCTATCTGCGCAGTTAATTTGTCCACCTTATTCCGAATATTCGTCGCATTGAGGCACAGAGCTTTCAGGCTTGCCTTTCTAACACACTTTGCCCCTTTAGAATTTTGCTGTAATGTGGTGAGAGGACTGCACAAGAGGTTGGAGTCAGAGGAACGGAGAGTTTGGGAGAGGGATTGTAGGGCTGGAAGAGGTTAAAAAGACAGGGAGGGCTGAAGCCATGAAATAATTTAAACACAAGGATAATAATTTGAAATCTGAGCCAATGTAGATAGAAAGAGAGAATTTGCATTTATGCACATCTTTCACAACCTCTGGACATCCCAAAGCACTTACAGCCAATGAAGTACTTTTGAAGTGTTGTCATTATTGTAATGCAGGAACTAATTTGTACACAGTAAGATCTCACAAACAGCAATGTGATAATCAGCAGATGATTTGCTATAGTGATGTTGGTTGAGGAGTAAATATTGGCTAGGACCCCTGGGAAAATCCTCCCATGTCTCCTTCAAAATAGTGCCATAGGATCTTTTACATCCACCAGAGAGGGCAGAAAACAGCTCAGATTAACGCTTCATCTGAAAGATGGTACTTCCAACAGCATTGGTACTGTAAAGTGCCAGCCTAAATCATGTGTTTAAGTCTCTGGAGTGGGACCTAAACCCACCACTTCCTGACACAGAGACAAAGAATGCTACCACTGAGTCATGGCTTGATGATCCCGATCAGTGAGGTGGGATTGATGGGTGGGATAGCATACAGGCAGAGAGCCTTTTCCCTTTTAAAAAGTACTTTTTGGAATTTGCAACACTTTCCTATATTTTCTTCCTCCATATTTATTCCTTGAATCTATACTCTCCTCAATCCTCTCCACAAAGGTCTTCACTGGAACAGTCGTTGTTTATTCCTGGTTGGCTGTCAAACACCCATGCTTGAATGATGTAGAAAGACCCTTCACAGGTCACTTTTCCCACATAACTATCCTGTGACTGCCAGCCTCCTATCTCCCACAGGAAACTTGTATTACATTAAGAGGTCTAGTGTTGAGTGAGTTTTTATTAAACTATTGCTGCATGTGCGTGTATGGCTACCATCTGCATAGTAGGCAGCGTCCTAGTTTTCTCTGGAACCGAGGGCACTATTGGACATACTCAGGATGTACTTAACAATGTAACTGTTGTGCTAGTTTGATGGGACCCAGAGCACCCACAAGCCCATCTCACCTCCATCTGTGCAATTAAATCTACTTGCTAATGTAAGTTTACCAACCCATCTTCATAAATAGATAAGTTTACTTTAATGCACACCATGTAATGGAAAATAGTGTTGTTCAGCTCCAACTGCTATACCAGAGCAGACACAGAGCTGCTCTAGCATTAGACTTCTGACCTGAACAGGAGCTGCACCAAATAAATTGGACTACAATTTAACTGATTGACACTGGGACATTCACAAAAAATGTATTCTGCTGATAGTATAAATTTGGCATGAATATTTCTTGTAACGCAATGGCATTCGAGTCTGGAGTTTGAGCTCGGCTGTCAAATTGATGGCTCAATGCTTTGATCCATGTGTATGTTTTTGTTATTTTATAAAAATCTTGAGAAAAATTCAGCATTCTGTCAATTTATGCTAAAATATCATCATTAATGTGGATGGTGAGCTTGGTTATCAGTCAGCTCTGACATTCAGTGTGTTGACTACACATTTGTGGAGTTCATTTCGTTTCATCTGTTCTGAAATGAGGGATTTCAGTGCTCGAAAATGGAGCAACTTTTGCCTTCACCTTAAAATGCAGTTTGCATGTCAGCTCTGGCTCAGAGAGTAGCACTCTCACCTCTGAGTCAATAGGTTTTAGGTTTAAGTCCCACCTCAGGGACTTGAGCACAAAAATCTAGGCTGACATTCCTGTGATGTATTGAGTGAAAGCTGCACGGTCAGAGGTGCTGTCTTTCAGATGTTAAACCGAAGCTCCATCTTACTCTTAGGTGGACGTAAAATATCATATGGTACTATTTCAAAGAAGAGCAGCAGAATTATCCCCGGTCTCCTGGCCAATATATTTTCCTCAATCAACATCACTGAAACCAATTATCTGGCAATTATCAAATTGCTGTACGTGGGAGCGTGCAGTGGCTGCCTTGTTTCCTACATTCTAACAGTGACTACACTTGAAAAAGTACTTCATTGGCTGTAAAGTGCTTTATGACGTCCTGAGGTTGTGTAAAGTGCTGCACAAATGCACATTGTCTTAACCTTCTATCCCCAGTGTGGTTAGACAAATTGCAAAGTAGAGCTCCTCATGTACTGTTCCAACAAATTACTTCAATTCCCAGCTTCAGCAGCAGACTTTCTGCAGTATCAATGGGTCCTTTCTATTTCACACGCCATCCTAGTCTCTGAGGCAAATTTCCATCGCAGCCACATTAAACCGAACTATGATTACTCTTAGAGAATCAACGTACATTCTGGCCAACAATGGTCCCTCAACCCACATCACCAAAATATGAATAAACTTCCTATTCATCTCATTGCTGTGCTTGAGGTCTTACTGCACTCAAATAGGCTTCTATGTGTCCCTAATTAACAATAGCCATTGTGCTTCAAAATAAATTAGGGTCCGTCTTCCTCTGTGGGCTCCTGCAAGGGGAGAGATCTTAGCATGGGCCATTTGCAGGGCCTAGGGCACACCCAGTGCGGGCCCATCTCCTGGCAGAATTTGTGCTCTTGGCTCAGGCCTGCAGCTCTGCTTCTGCTTAGAAGAGCAGCAGTCAGAAGCCCCCAAGGCCTAGAGACGGTGCTGTGGAGAAAAGCCCAAGTATCTTTGAGCTGCTCCCAGGATCTCTGCAGACCCTTTGTCCTGTTGAATGTCTTGCTGCAAGTTCCAGCAGCAGTTGTTTGTTGATGCACAGTCAGAGTAAAGTGAGATGAGAAGCTGGGAACATTTACTTTGTTAAACTGGCCCAGTGTCTGGAGCAGAGTTGTCTGGAGCAGGCACTGGCCTACTTACTTATTAGGGAAGACCCAGAAATCCTAGGGCAGTGTTGGCGGAGAACTAATGCAACAGGTGGGTGTCTGTCCCCATTTCTTATTCCCTGCCGCATGGGAACTGGTCAACCTTCAGATGCAATGCATTCATTGTGTGTGAAGCACTTTAAGAGATGTTAATAAAGTATTATATCCTCAGTGAAAGGGCAGTACTGTATCCCAATTAACCCTTAGTCTCCAATACAGTACCATGGGCCGGATTTTGTTGTAAGATTAATAGTGAGGCTAACTGCACTCAATGTTATTTATGTGCAAATCGGACAGCAACTTCTGGCAACCACATGTGTGCAGTTAAAAGCGGAAATCTGGAGGTTGCTGTCCGTGATGTCCTCCTTCAAAAGCTGCGCAAAAGCGACATCTCGCACAGCACCTTGCTGTGCTGAAGCCCATAGAATGCCTATGGGCTGCTGCCATTCATTCACCACCCAGAGCAAAATCCACCCCAGTGTGTTCCTGAATTTCAAGATCTAGAGGGTAAAAATAGATAAAGGGGAGGTCCTTAAAAGGTTGGCGCTTCTAAAAGTGGAAAAGTCACCCAGTCCAGATAGGATTCATTCTAGGTTACTGAGGGAAGGAATGTTGGAAATTATGGAGTCTCTATCCACAATCTTCCTCCTTGGATATAGGGATGGTAACAGAGGACTGGAAAATTTGAAAATGTTACACCGCTGTTTTAAAAGGGGGAGAGGGATAAACCCAGCAACTACAAGCTAGTCAGCCTGTCGTCGGTGATGGGGAAACTTTTACAGAGAATAATCCAGGACAAAATGAATTGGCATTTGGAAAAATATGGGCCAATAAATGAAAGTCTGCACAGATTTGTTAAAGGCAAATCGTGTTTGACTAGCTTGATGGAGTAAGGAGGAGGGGTGATGAGGGCAGTGTGGTTGATATTGTGTATGTGGACCTTCAAAAGGTATTTGACAAAGTGCCACATAATAGAGTTATTAGCAAAATTAAAGCTCATGGAATTAAAGGGACAAGGGCAGTGTGGATACCAAACGGACGAAGGGACAGAACACAGAGAGCAGTGGTGAATGGTTGTTTTTCCCACTGGAGGGAGGTATGTAGTGGTGACCCACAGGGTCAGTGTTAGGACCACTTTTTGATATATATTGATGACCTGGGTTTGGGTATACAGGGCATAATTTCAAAGTTTGCAGAGGATACAAAACTCAGAAATGTAGGAAACAGTGAGGAGGTTAGTAACAGACCTCCGGAGAACACAGGCAGACTGGTGAATGGACGGACACAGGGCAAATACAATTTATCGCAGAGAAGTGTGAAGTGATACATGTTGGTAGGAAGAATGAAGAGAGGCAATATGAATGAAATGATACAATTTTAAAGGGGGTGCCGGAACAGAGAGACCTGGGGGTGTATGGGCACAAATCTTCGAAGCGAGCAGGACAAGTTGAGGAGGCCGTTAAAAAAGCATAATGGGATCCTTTGCTTCATTAATAGAGGAATAGAGTACAACAGCAAGGAAGCGATGCTAAACCTTTATAAACACTGGTTAGGCCGCAGCTGGAGTACAGTTCTGGGCACCACACTCTAGGAATAATGTCACGGCCTTGCAATTAAGAGGAGATTTACTGGAGGTGGTCAAAACTATAAATGGTTTTGCTCAAGTAAATAAGGAGAAACTGTTTCCAGTGGCAGAAGGGTCGGTAAACCAGAGGTCACAGGTTTAAGGAGTAAAAGAACCAGAAGCGACATGAGGACATTATTTGTACATCAGCGAGTTGTTGTGATCTGGAACTCACTGCCTGAAATGGTGATGGAAGCAGGTTCAATACAGGTGTGACATCCAAAATCTGGAAACCTCGGGACCGAGGCCGTTCCAGATTCCGGGTATTTCCAGATTTCAGAACGTCTTCGCCTGAGCCGAGGAAGGGGAAGGATGTCGGAGGTCAGGGGACACAGTCGGGCTGGGGGGTGTGGTTCGGGTCGAGTCCGGGGGAGATCGGGCGGCCGGAGGTCGGGCCGAGGCTGGGGTCAGGCGGCCGGAGGTCAGGCCGCCAAGGCGGTGCAGTCCGGATTTCGGAACATTTTCCGGTTTCTGGATGAACTCCCCGACCACCCCCCCCCCCCCCCCCCCCCCCGCATGGATTGGCACGGATTCCGGAACATTCCGGATTCCGAAACTCTGTATTTTGGACATCGCACGTGTAGTAACATTCAAAGGGGAATTGGATAAATAATTGAAGGGAAAACATTTACAGGGAAAGAGCGGGGGAGTGGGATTAATTGGTTCGCTCCATCAAAGGGACGGCGCAGGCACGATGGGCCAAATGGCCTCCTGTGCAGTATCATTCTATAATGCTAGAATTTGTATTCACGTAGTAGCTTTTTCTACATATAGGTACCAACGATATAGGTAAAAAACGGGATGAGGTCCTACAAGCTGAATTTAGGGAGCTAGGAGTTAAATTAAAAAGTAGGACCTCAAAGGTAGTAATCTCAGGATTGCTACCATTGCCACGTGCTAGTCAGAGTAGAAATAGCAGGATAGCTAAGGTGAATACGTGGCTTGAGGAATGGTGCAGGAGGAAGGGATTCAAATTCCTGGGACATTGGAACCGGTTCTGGAGGAGGTGGGATCAGTACAAACCGGACGATCTGCACCTCGGCAGGACCGGAACCAATGTCCTCGGGGGAGAGTTTGCTAGTGCTGTTGGGGAGAGGTTAAACTAATATGGCAGGGGGATGGGAACCTATGCAGGGAGACAGAGGGAAATAAAATGGGGGCTGAAGCAAAAGATAGAAAGAAGAAAAGTAAAAGTGGAAGGCAGAGAAACCCAAGGCAAAAATCAAAAAGGGCCACATTACGGCAAAATTCTAAAGGGACAAAGTGTGTTAAAAAGACAAGCCTGAAGGCTCTCTGCCTCAATGCGAGGTGTATTCGTAATAAGGTGTACGAATTAACTGTGCAGGCAGCTATTAACGAATATGATATAATTGGGATTACAGAGACATGGCTCCAGGGTGACCAAGGCTGGGAACTCAACAAGGGTATTCAACATTCAGGAAGGATAGACTAAAAGGAAAAGGAGGTGGGGTAGTGTTGCTGGTTAAAGAGGAAATTAACGCAATGGTGAGGGAGGACATTAGCTTGGATGAGGTGGAAACTGTTTGGGTCGAGCTGCGGAATACCAAAGGGCAGAAAACGCTAATGGAAGTTGTGTACAGACCACCAAACAGTAGTAGTGAGGTTGGGGACAGCATCAAACAAGAAATTAGGGATGCGTGCAATAAAAGTACAGCAGTTATCATGGGCGACTTTAATCTACATATAGATTGAGCGAAACAAACTGGTAGCAATACGGTGGAGGAGGATTTCCTGGAGTGTATTAGGAACGGTTTTCGAGACCAATATGTCGAGGAACCAACTAGATTGGGTGATGTGTAATGAGAAAGGACAAATTAACAATCTTGTTGTGCGAGGCCCCTTGGGGAAGAGTGACCATAATATGGTAGAATTCTTTATTAAGATGGAGAATGACACAGTTAATTCAGAGACTAAGGTCCTGAACTTAAGGAAAGGTAACTTCAATGGTATGAGACGTGAATTGGCTAGAATAGACTGGCGAATGATACTTAAAGGGTTGACGGTGGATAGACAATGGCAAACATTTAAAGATCACATGGATGAACTTCAACAATTGTATATCCCTGTCTGGAGTAAAAATAAAACAGTGAAGGTGGCTCAACCGTGGCTAACAAGGGAAATTAGGGATGGTGTTAAATCCAAGGAAGAGGCTTATAAATTGGCCATAAAAAGCAGCAAACCTGAGGACTGGGAGAAATTTAGAATTTAGGAGAGGAGGACAAAGGGTTTCATTAAGAGAGGGAAAATAGAGTATGAGAGGAAGCTTGCTGAGAGCATAAAAACTGACTGCAAAAGCTTCTAACGACATGTGAAGAGAAAAAGATTAGTGAAGACAAATGTCGGTCCCTTGCAGTCAGAATCAGGTGAATTTATAATGGGGAACAAAGAAATGGCAGACCAATTGAACAAATACTTTGGTTCTGTCTTCACGAAGGAAGACACAAATAACCTTCCCGAAATACTAGGAGACCGAGGGTCTAGTGAGAAGAAGGAACTGAAGGAAATCCTTATTAGTCAGGAAATTGTGTTCGGGAAATTGATGGGATTGAAGGCCGATAAATCCCCAGGGCCTGATAGTCTGCATCCCAGAGTACTTAAGAAAGTGGCCCTAGAAATAGGATGCATTGGTAATCATTTTCCAAAGATCTATCGACTCTGGATCAGTGTCGATGGACTGGAGGGTAGCTAATGTAACACCACTTTTTAAAAAAGGAGGGAGAGAGAAAACAGGGAATTATAGACTGGTTAGCCTGACATCAGTTGTGGGGAAAATGTTGGAATCAATTATTAAAGATGAAATAGAAGCGCATTTGGAAAGCAGTGACAGGATTGGTCCATGTCAGCGTGGATTCATGCTTGACAAGTCTTCTAGAATTTTTTGAGGACGTAACTAATAGATGGATAAGGGAGAACCAGTGGATGTGGTGTATTTGGACTTTCAAAAGGCTTTTGACAAGGTCCCACACAAGAGATTGGTATGCAAAATTAAAGCTCATGCTATTGGGGGTAATGTATTGACGTGGATAGAGAACTGGTTGGCAGACAGGAAGCAGAGAGTTGGGATAAATGGGTCCTTTTCAGAATGGCAGGCGGTGACTAGTGGAGTGCCGCAGGGCTCAGTGCTGGACCCCCAGCTATTTACAATATACATCAATGATTTAGATGAAGGAATTGAGTGTAATATCTCCAGGTTTGCAGATGACACTAAGCTGGGTGGCGGTGAGAGCTGTGAGGAGAATGCTAAGAGGCTGCAGGGTGATTTGAACAGGTTAGGTGAGTGGGCAAATGCATGGCAGATGCAGTATAATGTGAATAAATGTGAGGTTATCCACTTTGGTGGCAAAAACATGAAGGCAGAATATTATCTGAATGGCGGCAGATGAGGAAAAGGGGAGGTGCAACGAGACCTGGGTGTCATGGTACATCAGTCATTGAAAGTTGGCATGCAGGTACAGCAGGTGGTGAAGAAGGCAAATGGCTTGTTGGCCTTCAGAGCTAGGTGATTTGAGTATAGGAGCAGGGCGGTCTTACTGCAGTTGTACAGGGCCTTGGTGAGGCCTCACCTGGAATATTGTGTTCAGTTTTGGTCTCCTAATCTGAGGAAGAACGTTCTTGCTATTGAGGGAGTGCAGCGAAGGTTCACCAGACTGATTCCTGGGATGGCAGGACTGACATATGAGGAGAGACGGGATCAACAGGGTCTGTATTCACTGGAGTTTAGAAGAATGAGAGGGGATCTCATAGAAACATATAAAAGTCTGACGGGACTGGACAGGTTAGATGCAGGAGGAATGTTCCCGATGTTGAGGAAGTCCAGAACCAGGGGATGTAGTCTCAGGATAAGATCGAGATGAGGAGAAACTTCTTCACTCAGAGAGTTGTTAACCTGTGGAATTCCCTAACGCAGAGATTTGTTGATGCCAGTTCATTGGATATATTGAAGAGGGAGTTAGATGTGGCCCTTACCGGCTAAAGGGATCAAGAGGTATGGAGAGAAAGCAGGAAAGGGGTACTGAGGGAATGATCAGCCATGATCTTATTGAATGGTGGTTCAGGCTCGAAGGGCCGAATGGCCTACTCCTGCAACTATTTTCTGTGTTTCTAGAATCCTTATTTTAAATGTCTGATTGTAAACTAATAGATGGTCTCGGGATTGCTACCAGTGCCACGTGCTAGTCAGAGTAGGAATCACAGGGTAGCGCAGATGAATACGTGGCTTGAGCAGTGGTGCAGCAGGGAGGGATTCAAATTCCTGGGGCATTGGAATCGGTTCTGGGAGAGGTGGGACCAGTACAAACCGGACGGTCTACAGCTGGGCAGGACTGGAACCAATGTCCTAGGGGGAGTGTTTGCTAGTGCTATTGGGGAGGAGTTAAACTAATATGGCAGGGGGATGGGAACCAATGCAGGGAGACAGAGGGAAACAAAAAGGAGACAAAAGCAAAAGACAGAAAGCAGATGAGGAAAAGTGGAGGGCAGAGAAACACAAGGCAAAGAACAAAAAGGGCCACTGTACAGGAAAATTCAAAAAGGACAAAGGGTGTTAAAAAAAACAAGCCTGAAGGCTTTGTGTCTTAATGCAAGGAGTATCCATAATAAGGTGGATGAATTAACTGTGCAAATAGATGTTAACAAATATGATGTGATTGGGATTACAGAGATATGGCTCCAGGATGATCAGGGCTGGGAACTCAACATCCAGGGGTATTCAACATTCAGGAAGGATAGAATAAAAGGAAAAGGAGGTGGGGTAGCATTGCTGGTTAAAGAGGAGATTAATGCAATAGTTAGGAAGGATATTAGCTTGGATGATGTGGAATCTATATGGGTAGAGCTGCAGAACACCAAAGGGCAAAAAACGTTAGTGGGAGTTGTGTACAGACCTCCAAACAGTAGTAGTGATGTTGGGGAGGGCATCAAACAGGAAATTAGGGGTACATGCAATAAAGATGCAGCAGTTATAATGGGTGACTTTAATATGCACATAGATTGGGCTAACCAAACTGGAAGAAATATGGTGGAGGAGGATTTCATGGAGTGCATAAGGGATGGTTTTCTAGACCAATATGTCGAGGAACCAACTAGGGGGGAAGGCCATCTTAGACTGGGTGTTGTGTAATGAGAGAGGATTAATTAGCAATCTCACTGTGCGAGGCCCCTTGGGGAAGAGTGACCATAATATGGTGGAATTCTGCATTAGGATGGAGAATGAAACAGTTAATTCAGAGACCATGGTCCAGAACTTAAAGAAGGGTAACTTTGAAGGTATGAGGTGTGAATTGGCTAGGATAGATTGGCGAATGATACTTAAGGGGTTGACTGTGGATGGGCAATGGCAGACATTTAGAGACCGCATGGATGAACTACAACAATTGAACATTCCTGTCTGGCGTAAAAATAGAAAAGGGAAGGTGGCTCAACCGTGGCTATCAAGGGAAATCAGGGATAGTATTAAAGCCAAGGAAGTGGCATACAAATTGACCAGAAATAGCAGTGAACCCGGGGACTGGGAGAAATTTAGAACTCAGCAGAGGAGGACAAAGGGTTTGATTAGGGCAGGGAAAATGGAGTACGAGAAGAAGCTTGCAGGGAACATTAAGACGGATTGCAAAAGTTTCTATAGATATGTAAAGAGAAAAAGGTTAGTAAAGACAAACGTAGGTCCCCTGCAGTCAGAATCAGGGGAAGTCATAACGGGGAACAAAGAAATGGCAGACCAATTGAACAAGTACTTTGGTTCGGTATTCATTAAGGAGGACACAAACAACCTTCCGGATCAAAAAGGGGTCAGAGAGTCTTGTAAGGAGGAGGAACTGAGGGAAATCCTTATTAGTCGGGAAATTGTGTTGGGGAAATTGATGGGATTGAAGGCTGATAAATTCCCAGGGCCTGATGGACTGCATCCCAAAGTACTTAAGGAGGTGGCCTTGGAAATAGCGGATGCATTGACAGTCATTTTCCAACATTCCATTGACTCCGGATCAGTTCCTATTGAGTGGAGGGTAGCCAATGTAACCCCACTTTTTAAAAAAGGAGGGAGAGAGAAAACAGGGAATTATCGACCGGTCAGCCTGACCTCAGTAGTGGGTAAAATGATGGAATCAATTATTAAGGATGTCATAGCAGCACATTTGGAAAGAGGTGACATGATAGGTCCAAGTCAGCATGGATTTGTGAAAGGGAAATCATGCTTGACAAATCTTCTGGAATTTTTTGAGGATGTTTCCAGTAGAGTGGACAAGGGAGAACCAGTTGATGTGGTGTATTTGAACTTTCAGAAGGCTTTCGACAAAGTCCCACACAAGAGATTAATGGGCAAAGTTAAAGCACATGGAATTGGGGGTAGCGTGCTGACGTGGATTGAGAACTGGTTGGCAGACAGGAAGCAAAGAGTAGGAGTAAATGGGTACTTTTCAGAATGGCAGGCAGTGACTAGTGGGGTACCGCAAGGTTCTATGCTGGGGCCCCAGCTGTTTACATTGTACATTAATGATTTGGACGAGGGGATTAAATGTAGTATCTCCAAATTTGCGGATGACACTAAGTTGGGTGGCAGTGTGAGCTGCGAGGAGGATGCTATGAGGCTGCAGAGTGACTTGGATACGTTAAGTGAGTGGGCAAATGCATGGCAGATGAAGTATAATGTGGATAAATGTGAGGTTATCCACTTTGGTGGTAAAAACAGAGAGACAGACTATTATCTGAATGGTGACAGATTAGGAAAAGGGGAGGTGCAACGAGACCTGGGTGTCATGGTACATCAGTCATTGAAGGTTGGCATGCAGGTACCGCAGGCAGTTAAGAAAGCAAATGGCATGTTGGCCTTCATAGCGAGGGGATTTGAGTACAGGGGCAGGGAGGTGTTGCTACAGTTGTACAGGGCCTTGGTGAGGCCACACCTGGAGTATTGTGTACAGTTTTGGTCTCCTAACTTGAGGAAGGACATTCTTGCTATTGAGGGAGTGCAGCGAAGGTTCACCAGACTGATTCCCGGGATGGCGGGACTGACCTATCAAGAAAGACTGGATCAACTGGGCTTGTATTCACTGGAGTTCAGAAGAATGAGAGAGGATCTCATAGAAACGTTTAAAATTCTGATGGGTTCAGACAGGTTAGATGCAGGAAGAATGTTCCCAATGTTGGGGAAGTCCAGAACCAGGGGTCACAGTCTAAGGATAAGGGGTAAGCCATTTAGGACCGAGATGAGGAGAAACTTCTTCACCCAGAGAGTGGTGAACCTGTGGAATTCTCTACCACAGAAAGTTGTTGAGGCCAATTACTAAATATATTCAAAAAGGAATACTACTAGGGAGATCAAGGGGTATGGCGAGAAAGCAGGAATGTGGTACTGAAGTTGCATGTTCAGCCATGAACTCATTGAATGGCGGTGCAGGCTCGAAGGGCCGAATGGCCTACTCCTGCACCTATTTTCTATGTTTCTATGTTTCTATGTCCCTCGGACTGACTGATAAAATATGGATGCATTTGTCTGCTCATCCCAGTGCAAAAGATCATCATTAAAAAACAACATGCTTGATTTTAGATTCCAAATGCTTTTTAAATTCATTCACATGAGATTGTTTATTGGGAGAGCTGCAGATGCTCTGTTTAAATGGGTTTTTTATGAACTCTCTCCTTCTTGGTAGCATTCAGGCTCACCCGGTGAAGCTTTCCAAATTGATTTTGGGCATCCATGCAGCGGGAAGCTGAGGGGCCAGGTTCAGCATCAGTGAAATACCACAAGCCTTCAGCAAATAAATAATTACTGAGTGACCTTAGCATAAATTCTTTGAAGATTATAAAAAACTTTGATGCTAATATCTCTCACTAAAACATTGAATATGCAAAGCCTGTCCCATTTCTTTGAGATTTCCTGTTGTTTCGTATGAGTTCGCTATATAAATCTAGGTCCTACGTTATGCTTTATCTTCAGAGTTAAATCAGAACATTTGCCCAGCAGTATTTAAAAAATAACTTTTTTATTCAATCGCGGGATGTGGGCATCAGCATTTATGCCCATCTCTCGTTGCCCTTCAGAAGATGGTGAGCGGCCTTCTTGAACCGCTGCAGTCCGTGTGGTGAAGGTGCTCCCACTGTGCTGTTCCAGTGCATGTCCCCAGCATCGCTGCACTGCCCCACACTCGACCAGCTCCATTAGGCGGGCCACGTCATCCGCATGCCCGACACGAGACTCCCAAACCAAGCGCTCTCCTCGGAGCTTCGTCACGGCAAGCGAGCCCCAGGTGGGCAGAGAAAATGGTTCAAGGACACCCTCAAAGCCTCCCTGATAAAGTATAACATCCTCACTGACACCTGGGAATCCCTGGCCCAACACTGCCCTAAGTGGAGGAAGAGCATCTGGGAGGGCGCTGAGCACCTCGAGTCTCGTCGCCGAGAGCATGCAGAAATCAAACGCAGACAGCAGAAGGAGCGTGCGGCAAACCAGACTCCCCACCCACCCTTTCCTTCAACCACTGTCTGCCCCATCCTGTGACAGAGACTGTAGGTCCCTTATTGGACTGTACAGTCACCTGAGAACTCACCTTTAGAGTGGAAGCAAGTCATCCTCAACTCCGAGGGACTGCCTATGATGAAGACAGTGCTGTTAGGGGAGTTCCAGGATATTGACCCAGCGACAGTGAAGGAACAGCGGTATATGTCCAAGTCAGGATGGTGCGTAACTTGGAGGGGAATGTAGAGGTGATGATCTTCCCATGCGCCTGCTGCCCTTGTCCTTCTAGGTGGTGGAGGTTGCAGGCTTTGGAGGTGCTGTCGAAGAAGCCTTGGCGAGTTGCTGCAGTGCATCTTGTAGATGGTACACACTGCAGCCACGGTGTGCCATTTTCTTCTGATTTTAGGGCCATATTTCCTCTGCTTCAATACTCTGCCATAGATCAACCTGACGTTCCAGGAATGAGCATCAGGGTAAGTGATTGGATGTTTCAAATCCAAAATATCAAAAAGCAGGTAAAATGATTAGCATTTTTAGGGATTAAAATGAATTGCGGGAGATACATTGGCAGTGCTTTTCTGTAAAACTGCCAGCAGCATGTTAAATTATGCCCCATAATTACTTTGCATCTGATTTCCAATCAGAAAGGAAGACTATATTTTTATACTGAGAGCTTACTGTGTGATTGTGTATATATGGAATCGTGCCAGATTTGATTTTTGATGTTTCTTTACTTATTTGTTGAATGGATTCCACACTTGTTGGAGAATAGCATGCAAAAATAACAAGAACTTGCATTTATATGGGAGCATAGGAACAGGAGTAGGCCATTCAGCCCTTCGAGCTTGTGCTGTTGTTCAGTGAAATCATGGCTGATCCATATCTCGTGTTTTTAATGTGGGAAAATGTCTCAAGGCACTTCACAGAGGTGTCGTCAGAAATATATGGATGCTAAGCCAAAGAAGGACAGTGCTCTCACGCAGGATGTGAGCATCATGGATGCTGCCCGGAAATTGAGCATTCGCTGCCAGTATAATTTGCTGGTAGTCGACAACCAGTGGAACCCCTTGCGGTTCCTGAAAACCTCAGCATCCTGAAAAGGTGCCCACATCGCAATGTGCATACAGTCTATTGTTCCTTGCACCTTGGGGAAGTTTGCAATTCTGGAGAATTCAAGAGCCCTCTCACTCTGTGCCTCTCTGGTCATAGGGAAGCTGATCAAGTCCCTCCTGCGTGCATACAGGGCTTCAGTGACCTGTCTAATGCAGCGATGTCTCCAGCTGTGGGCTGAAAAGAACCCGAGGTGTAGAACGACAGTGCCATGGTGACTTTGACCTCGATGGACAGTGCAGTACTGATGGTGCTGACAGGCTGCAGATCTGCCCTTATCAGCTGACATACCTCAGTGATAACCTCTTTGTGGAAGCGCAGTCTCCGAAGGCAGGTGGTGTTGGGTAAGTCGAGGTAAGACTGCTTCTCCTTGTACTTGCGGGGGGTGTAATGTCTTGTCCTCCTCATCAGTCTGTCACGTCTTACATTGGGCACATAATGCAGTGGAGCATTCCTTCGACGATGTCGAATCTGCTGCATGTAATTGGTCACCAAGAGAGGGTGAGAAAGGACAGGCCCCATTGCAGTAGCTCTCTGTTTTCCACCAATTGGTCACAAACAAGGAATGTCCCGATGAAGACACCTATTCAATTCCAATTGGTCACAGTATGGTCAAGATGTTTATAGAGATGTTCACACCAACTCCAACGACCTGCAGAGTGCATCCGAACTCCGCCGAAGTTGAAGCACAGCAGCCTTTTAAAGGATGCGACATGTGATGTAGAACATGGCGTCCATAACGCTGTGATTAGTTCCGGTTAGTTCCATTTTTTCTGGGCAGTTTTTTGGGTGAGCGATATTGTGGGCGATATGTTTGCAAGGTGGTGAAATTAACGCTGGGGGATTTCATGGCCGCTAGTTTCGATAAATATGCTCTTTACGACAAAAAACAGTGGGCTGACGTTAATATTGAATCTCGGCATTAAATCCATGCGGAAAGTAACGCTGGGCGATATTATGAGTGTTGATTTCGCCCATTCTGATGATCCCACCCAAAAAAAGTGGGCGGGAGGTAATATTTTTTCCTGGCGTTAAGCACATGGGGAAAGTAACGCTCGGTGATAAGTTTCTGAAAAATGCCCGTCAGTTTCTATTTTGTGCCAAAATGGGTGATATCTGGCCGTTATATGTCATTTCAGTGGTAAAATGGGCGTTAAGTGGGCATTATGCATGCAAAAAAAGTGGAGGTTCTAGCCCCATATCTCGATGAGCTTTAACTTGACATTCGAAGCTGTCACCTCATCAGCTGATTCAATGGCTAGTGACCTCCCGCCTCAGCTTTACAATCGAGGTGTAGACACAGCGGGAAACCGGTGGGTGAGCTGTCAAATCCAAAAATCTGGGAACAAACCATCGATAAGTAGCTGTAAACAAGTCACTAACGATTTTAATTGCGTCCCCTGCCGCTACATGTTGGGCCTGCTTAGCGCTGACAGACCCGACATTTCGTGAAGGTGCGTGTGGCAGCGGGTTCACAATGGGGTCCCAACCTGTCGGGGGAAAAAATACTTTCTCACCGCGTCCGCTGAGCCTCCACATAATTCAGCTCAATTTCTTTCGAAGTACAAATTATGTTTAATAAAGTGCACATTAAAAGTCAACCCATCACTATGTAAATTCAGTGTGGTAACACAATATCCAAGTATTAAATTATTGCTAATATAATTCCCACCACAAAACAAAGTGACATTTAGAATTAACACAAAATTGAATTTATCTTAAAATGCAACTTTACATTTAGTTAACATGTCTTATGAAGGAAGGGGTCTTCCTGGTGTAGCAGCAACTAAGGCTGAAGGGAAGTCCATATTGAATATGTGCTTCATTGGCTCAACCAAATTCAGTGAAAGCACAATCTTAGGTTAGCTTAGTATCATCAATGGAACCAATTGACTTCAGAAATCATGATACTAGCTCCTGTTTGTGAGTAACTGAAATATCGCCGAGACAAGGGCATGTGAGAAGGCAATCTTTATTAGCAATCTCAATTTATATAACTATGGTTCCTTTTGTGATTTAGAGCAATGCAACAATTTCCAGAGAGGCTGTCTGAATAAAAATTTATTAGCACAAAGACTGTGATGATGTCAGTTCCATACTTGAGTTGAAATGATTGAAGTATGGGACATGTTATCACCGACAAGTAGTGGATGAAAGCTCTATTAGAATATTGGCACAGATTGCCTGGAGACTTGCGTCATTGTAAGGGCGCATCTACGTCATCGGGACCCTTGAACAACACAAAAGAGGAAATAAATAAGAGTAACTGACAGGCCGTCTCATCGTTTCCTAGGACTTTTGCGCAACTCCATCATTAACCTCGCCAAAAACTCTTGCAAAGTGATTATAGCTTCGCCCCCCATTAAAATCAATGGCTGTCGCGATTTTCCTGAATTTCAGCCAGTTTTAGCCGCTGTCATTTAAGCTTACAAGATAATAGCCCAAGTGGCCTGGCAGAGGCGGATTTATGACTGCAAGGTTGGCTTTAAGCTCTCAGTTGTTAAAAACGTATTACTGCTGCAAATATTAAACAACTAAGGTCTTTTGAGTATCCGCTTCCTGCAGCTGGGATTTTCCATTTTAATATTGCCATATGTCCGGAGCCCATTGGATTTGTGAGATGGTTTCAGAATTTAAAGGACCCCTTCTTTGCATTCCCACAGTGCTCAACCTCAGTGAAGCCAGTAACTCCGAAAATATAGCTTTTCGAAAATCTCTAATTTGCTGATCAATCACTGCGGCTTCACTCAGTGACGAGCAAACGGGTGTGCATGTACCTCAAACACATTTCAAACCCATCTACTCGGAAGAAAGCCAACAATTTATAATGTAGATTTTTGCTGTCTACCAAGATTTGTTATCTTCAAGCTCGTTTAATCCCAGACCTTTTTAATAAATTAATAATTCAAGATTAGCTTGCCCTTCTTTGCCCTCGTAATCCACAAAAATAACGGCGAATAATTACTATTATTGCTAAATGATTAATAATTAATAACCTAGCGACTTGGAGTGGCCTGAATTCATAGATCACATCGGTTGTGATACCGAGGACGATCTCAAAACTTGCAAAAGGCTCACAATGGCTTAAAATAACTCAGATTAAAGTTTATTTCAGAAGTTACACTTTCGCTCCCTGAAATCCTCCCGCGGCTCCAGCTGGAGAGTGTGCCTTCACTTTAGCAGGTAGTTTGCTGGTGAATGACTCATTTGCCGCTATGCTCACTGTGGCATTTTCTAATGATAGAACCAGCAACATTTGGAGCAAGTTACAATGGGAGCCCAAGTTGGCCATGTTTACGGTGTATGCCACTAGTCTCGCCATTGCATCATATGTGAATGGGAGTATTATCCGAACAAAGGGCCTCAAATTTTCACATTTTACTGCATTGTCGATGATGTAATGAAGTCTTTAAGGAAACTATTGAACTACTTTCCTCATTTCCCCCACAAATTCATGTAATTCGATTTTTCATACTTTACCCATCGTCGCTGGTAGAGATTAAGGAATCCTCTGCGGCAAAGATTTTATACATGAGCTGTTGTCACCTCAGTAATGTGAAAGGATTATTCTTATCCTTACTGTTCAACGCGATAAAATTTTAAATCAAATTTAAATTTCTTACCCGTGCATTTAAATTCTTAAATAGCCGCACCCCTGTAACCTTCTCCAATTCTCTCCTCCCCCCAAAGTCCCTGCCTCTGACTTGTACATTCCCCTGAATTCACCCCACCTTTGGTGATCGGGCCTTCAGCTACTCAAGCCCCATACTCTGTAGTTCACCTCCTAAACCATAGAAACATAGAAACACAGAAAATAGGTGCAGGAGTAGGCCATTGGCCCTTCGAGCCTGCACTACCATTCAATATGATCATGGCTGATCATTCCTTCAGTACCCCTTTCCTGCTTTCTCTTCATACCCCTTGATCCCTTTAGCTGTAAGGGCCATATCTAACTCCCTCTTGAATATATCCAATGAACTGGCATCAACAACTCTCTGCGGCAGGGAATTCCACAGGTTAACAATTCTCTAAGTGAAGAAGTTTTTCCTCATCTCAGTCCTAAATGGCCTACCCTTTATCCTAAGACTATGTCCCCTGGTTTTGGACTTCCCCAACATTGGGAATATTCTTCCCGCATCTAGCCTGTCCAGTCCAGTCAGAATCTTTTTTGTTTCCATGAAATCCCCTCTCATCCTTCTAAACTCCAGTGTATAAAGGCCCAGGTGATCCAGTCTCTCCTCATATGTCAGTCCAGCCATCCCTGGAATCAGTCTGGTGAACCTTCGCTGCACTCCCTCTTTAGAAAGAACGTCCTTCCTCAGACTAGGAGACCAAAACTGAACACAATATTCCAGGTGGGGCCTCACCAAAGTCCTGTACAACTACGGCAAGACTTCCCTGCTTCTATACTCAAATCCCCTTGCTATGACGGCCAACATACCATTTGCCTTCTTCACCGCCTGCTGTACTTGCATGCCAACTTTCAATGACTGATGAACCATGACACCCAGGTCTCGCTGCACCTCCCCTTTTCTGAATCTGCCGCCATTCAGATAATATTATGCCTTCGTGTTTTTGCCCCCAAAGTGGATAACCTCACATTTATCCACATTATACTGCATCTGCCATGTATTTTCCCACTCGCCTAGCCTGTCCAAGTCACCCTGCAGCCTCTTAGTGTCCTCCTCACAGCTCACACTGCCACCCAGTTTAGTGCCATCTGCAAACTTAGAGATGCAATTACACCCAATTCCATCATCTAAATCATTAATATATATTGTAAATAGCTGGGGTCCCAGCACTGAGCCCTGCGGCACTCCACCAGTCACTGCCTGCCATTCTGAAAAGGACCCGTTAATCCCGACTCTCTGCTTCCTGTCTGCCAACCAGTTCTCTATCCACGTCAGTACATTACCCCCAATACCATGTGCTTTGATTTTGCACACCAATCTCCTGTGTGGGACCTTGTCAAAAGCCTTTTGAAAGTCCAAATACACCACATTCACTGGTTCTCCCTTGTCCACTCTACTAGTTACATCCTCAAAAAATTCCAAAAGATTTGTCAAGCATGATTTCCCTTTCATAAACCCATGCTGACTTGGACCAATCCTATCACTGCTCTCCAAATGCGTTGCTATTTCATCGTTAATGATTGATTCCAACATTTTCCCCACCACCGATGTCAGGCAACCGGTCTATAATTACCCGTTTTCTCTCTCCCTCCTTTTTTAAAAAGTGGTGTTACATTTGTAACCCTCCAGTCCATAGGAACTGATCCAGAGTCGATAACTGTTGGAAAATTATCACCAATGCATCCACTATTTCTAGGGCCACTTCCTTAAGTACTCTGGGATGCAGACTATCAGGCCCTGGGGATTTATCGGCCTTCAATCCCATCAATTTCCCCAACACAATTTCCCGCCTAATAAGGATATCCTTCAGTTGCTCCTTCTCACTAGACCCTCGGTCTCCTAGTACATCCGGAAGGTTATTTGTGTCTTCCTTTGTGAAGACAGAACCAAAGTACGTGTTCAATTGGTCTGCCATTTCTTTGTTCCCCATTATAAATTCACCCGAATCTGACTGCAAGGGACCTACGTTTGTCTTCACTAATCTTTTTCTCGTCACATATCTATAGAAGCTTTTGCAGTCAGTTTTTATGTTTCTGGCAAGCTTCCTCTCATACTCTATTTTCCCCCTCTTAATTAAACCCTTTGTCCTCCTCTGCTGAATTCTAAAATTCTCCTGTCCTCTGGTTTGCAACTTTTTCTAGCTAATTTGTATGCATCTTTGGACTTAATACTATCTTTAATTTACTTTGTTAGCCACGGTTGAGCCACCTTGCCCGTTTTATTTTTTACTCCAGACAGGGATGTACAATTGCTGAAGTTCATCCATATGATCTTTAAAGGTTTGCCATTGCCGATCCACTGTCAACCCTTTAAATGTCATTTGCCAGTCTAATGTAGCCAATTCGCGCCTCATACCATTAAAGTTACCTTTCCTTAAGTTCAGGACCTTAGTTTTTGAATTAACTTTGTCACTCTCCATCTTAATAAGGAATTCTACCATATTATGGTCACTCTTCCCCAAGGGGCCTCGCACAACAAGATTGCTAATTAGTCCCTTCTCATTACACATCACCCAGACTCGGATGGCTAGCTCTCTGGTTGGTTCCTCGACATATTGGTCGAAAAAACCATCCCTAATACACTCCAGGAAATCCTCCTCCACCGCATTGCTGCCAGTTAGGTTAGCCCAATCAATATGTAGATTAAAGTCGTCCATGATTACTGCTGTACCTTTATTGCACACATCCCTTATTTCTTGTTTGATGCTGTCCCCAACCTCATGACCACTATTTGGTGGCCTGTACACAACTTCCACTTGCGTTTTCTGCCCTTTGGTATTCCGTAGCTCCACCCATACCAATTCTGTCCTATATTCAACCAGCATTGTAACCCATGTATAAACTGACCTAAGTTGTACACTGTGAGAACAATGACCACTAGATGGTGAACTTTTGGGAGACACTCCTAACCTGGACCTTCAGGTATAAAAGGGGAAGCTCCACCCACTTTCATCACTTGAGTGCTATGGAATAAAGGACAGGTCACAGACTGACCTTCTCTCAAGTATGGGCCTCGTGTGCATTTATACTGTATAGTAAGGACATATCAATGGTGACGAGAAACTGGGATTAAAACCACGCGAGCATGGCCACTAGCAGAACAGACGAGAGGTACTGTGTTCAGGAATGGTTGGGACAGAGAATCAACATTGTTAAAGCAGCACGCAGTTCTCCAGGCAGACAAGGGCAATTGGGCATGCCCCAACATGTAGTCGAGTCCAGAGGGGGAGTTCGACAGAGACAATGGCTAGCTAAATGGCAATTCACTCCATTGCAAGGTGACAATGCGGCCAGTAATGGGGCCATCAGCACCTGTTAATGGCGCACTTAAAAACAGTCACAGAGGCAGTCAGAGACGATCGACTGGGAAGGGACCTTTTGTTTCCAACAACAGCTCATGTTGGAGGTGTGGAGGCACAGGCTCAGCTGGAGTTTGCAGAGATGAGCAAAATACCTGCAGAAATTGCAGAAATGGACACTGGGAGAAATTGCTGGAAGCTGAAGTTCAGCGAGTTCATTTGGAGCACGTATACAGTTCATACACCAGGACGCCACCGATAATGATGAAAGTGCTCCTCAATGGCATCCCAGTATCAATGGAGCTAGACACAGGGGCCAGCCAGTCTCTGATGAGTATCAAACAGTTTGAAAAGTTGTGGGCGTCCAAGGCCAGGAGGCCAAAATTATTGCCGATTAACGCACAGCTACGGACTTACACAAAGGAGATCATTCCAGTGCTAGGCAGTGCCATGGTAGTCGTGACCCACAAAGATTCAGAGAACAGGTTGCCACTCTGGATTGTCCCGGGGGATGGTCCCGCACTACTGGGGAGGAGTTGGCTTGCTGTCATGAACTGGAAATGGGGCGATGTCAATGCAATTTCCTCTGTGGAGCGAGTATCATGCTCACATATCCTGGGCAAATTTGACTCACTGTTTCAACCCAGCATTGGCACTTTCATGGGGACCAAGGTAGTGATTCACATAAACCCGGACGCCAGGCCAGTACACCACAAGGCCAGAGCGGTGCCGTACGTGATGCGGGAAAAGATAGAAGGCGAATTGGACCGCCTGCTGAGGGAAGGCATCATCTCGCCAGTCGAATTCAGTGACAGGGCGAGCCCGATTGTGCCGGTGCTCAAGGCGGATGGGTCAGTCAGGATATATGGTGATTACAAGGCCACCATCAATCGGGTGTCATTCCAAGACCAGTACCCGCTACTGAGAGCGGAGGACCTCTTTGCGACGCTATCCGGTGGCAAACTTTTTTCAAAATTGGACCTCACCTCAGCTTACATGAACCAGGAGCTGGCGAATGAGTCGAAAAAGCTGACCACCATCACGACACACAAGGGGTTGTTTGAATACAACAGATGTCCATTCGGGATTCGCTCGGCCGCTGCGATCTTCCAACGAAATATGGAAAATCTCCTCAAGTCGATTCCAGGGACGGTGGTTTTTCAAGACGACATCCTCATCACAGGTTGCGATACTGAAGAGCACCTCCACAACCTGGAGGAGGTGCTGTGCAGACTGAGTCGGATAGGGCTGCGACTGAAAAAGGCGAAGTGCGTCTTCTTAGCTCCAGAGGTAGAATTCCTGGGGAGGAGGGTAGCAGCAGACGGGATCAGACCTACTGCATCCAAAACGGAAGCGATCCAGAGAGCACCCAGACCCCGTAACACGACGGAGCTGCGTTCGTTCCTGGGGCCCCTGAATTTTTTGGTAACTTTCTTCCCAAATTGAGCACGCTGCTAGAGCCGCTACATGTGCTCCTATGCAAAGGTCGCGAATGGGTCTGGGGGGACAGCCAGGAAAGGGCTTTTAATAGAGCACACAATTTGTTATGTTCCAACAATCTGTTAACGCTATTTGACCCATGTAAGAAACTTGTGTTAACGTGCGATGTGTCGTCCTATGGTATCGGGTGTGTGTTGCAGCATGTCAATGCCAAGGGTCAGTTACAGCCGGTAGCTTATGCCTCCAGAAGTCTGTCCCAGGCAGAAAGGGGCTACGGGATGGTAGAAAAGGAGGTGCTTGCATGTGTATCGGCGGTAAAGAAAATGCACCAGTACCTGTTTGGCAGGAAATTTGAGCTGGAGACAGATCACAAGCCCCTAACGTCCCTTTTGGCCGACAACAAGGCCATAAATGCAAACGCATCAGCCCGCATACAGAGGTGGGCACTCACGTTAGCCGCCTATGACTATACAATTCGGCACAGACCGGGCACCAAAAACTGCGCCGATGCACTCAGCAGGCTCTCACTAGCCACCACTGAGGGGGCTACCGAGCATGCTGCTGAGATGGTCATGGCTGTTGAAGCTTTCCGAAGCGAAGGCTCACCTGTGACAGCCCGTCAGATTAAAGTCTGGACAAATAGAGACCCGTTATTATCTGTAGTCAAGAAATGTGTCCTGAATGGGGACTGAGCAGCCACGTATGGGGCATGCCCTGAGGAATTCAAACCATTTCACAGGCGCAGGGATGAACTCTCAATTCAGGCCGATTGCCTACTGTGGGGAAACCGAGTAGTCATGTCCCAGAGGGCCAGAGAGGTGTTCATCAGAGAACTCCACAATGAGCACCCGGGCATTGTCATGATGTAGGCAATTGCCAGGTCACACGTTTGGTGGCCAGGGATAGATGCAGATCTGGAACTTTGTGTTCGCAGGTACAACACATGTGCCCAGCTGGGCAATGCGCCCAGGAAAGCCCCCCTTAGCCCCTGGCTATGGCCCACCAAGCCTTGGTCACGCAACCATGTGGACTACGTAGGTCCTTTCAAGGCAAAAATGTTTTTGGTTGTAGTAGACACCTACTCCAAATGGATCGAGTGTGACATTTTAAATTCAAGCACATCTTCTGCCACGGTAGAAAGTCTACGGGCAATGTTCGCCGCCCACGGTCTACCAGACATCTTGGTCAGCGACAATGGCCCGTGCTTCACAAGCACTGAATTCCAGGACTTCATGGCAGGCAATGGAATTAACCATGTCAGAACGGCACCGTTCAAGCCGGCCTCAAACGGCCAGGCAGAACGAGCAGTGCAGATAATCAAACAGGGGATGCTCAGAATCCAAGGGGGTTCCCTACAAAGATGCTTATCATGCTTCCTGTTGGCCTACAGATCCCGACACACTCGCTCACAGGGGTTTCACCCGCAGAGCTGCAAATGAAAAGGACGCTCAAAACCAGGTTATCCCTTATACACCCCAGCATGAAAGAAATTGTCGAAAGCAGGTGCCAGTCACAATGTGATTACCATGACAGGAATGCGAGGGCGCGATGTATTGCTGTAAATGACCCTGTCTTTGTCCTCAACTACGCTGCAGGGCCCAAATGGCTCACAGGCACCGTGATTGCAAAAGAGGGGAATAGAATTTTGGTAGTTAAACTTACCAATGTACAAATCTGCAGCAAACACATGGATCAAACAAAAAGGAGGTTCAGCAACCGCATAGAAGAAGCAGAGTAAGAACACGATATAGAGTTCACTCCACCACAGGTGACCGAACACCGGAACCAAAGGGAGGAGAGCCCAATCACTGTGGGCATTCTGGATAGGCCTGAGGCACTGCAAACAGCAGACACTCAGGCCAGAGCCCAACAACCGGAGCCCCAACTCAGGTGCTCTACAAGGGAGCGTAAACCACCAGAGAGACTTAACCTGTGATTCCAATAAGACTTTGGGGGGGGAGGTGATGTCATGTATTCAACCAGCAATGTAACCCATGTATAAGCTGAGTTGTACACTGTGAGAACAATGACCACTAGGTGGTGAACTTTTGGGAGACACTCCTAACCTGGACCTTCAGGTATAAAAGGGGAAGCTCCTCCCACCTTCATCACTTGAGTGCTAAGGAGTAAAGGACAGGTCACAGACTGACCTTCTCTCAAGCATGGGCCTCGTGTGCATTTATACTAAAGATATATCATATTCCACCTCATCCAAGCTAATGTCCTTCCTTACAATTGCATTAATATCCTCTTTAACCAGCAGCTTCGCTTCTCCAGCTCCCTCTACTCCTTTAAGACCTTCCTTAAAACCCATCTCCTTGGCCAAGCTTTTGCTCACCCCTCCCAATATCCCCTTCATTGATTCAGCGTCCATTTCTTCCTTACCCCTCTGTGCAGCACTTTAGAACATAAAAACATAAGAAATAGGAGCAGGAGTATCCATTCAGCCCCTCGAGCCTGCTCCACCATTCAATATCATGGTTGATCATGGACTCAGCTCCACTTTCCTGCCCACTCCCTATAACCCTTCACTCCCTTATCGTTCAAAAATCTGTCTCTCTCCGCCGTAAGTATATTTATACTTTGCGACATTTTTCTTCGCGAAAGACTATAGGCCCGAACTCGGTCAAAATTAACGCCCGCCCTAGTGCCGCCCAAAGGGCCGCCGATGGCCGCCGAGAGACCGGGCGGTACTTTGCCGGGAAGATCCCTCCAAAAGAGGTGGCAGTACCACCTGGCGGCAAAATACCGGCTTACACCATCAATCTGGGTGGCAACGGGCGGCAGCTCTCAATCTCGGCGGCAGAGGCGCTTGCCGCCCAAGTACCACCGAGGATGGAGTCGGGCCCAGGGAGGGGGGGAAGACCCGGAAATAAAAATCATTACAAAAAAAAACTCACCGGAATACCTTCAGGGGACCCCATCCAGGTAATTCGCTGTAAAAAAAAGTTTTAAAATATCTTCACTAACCTTTTTTTTCCGTCCTTCGTACTTACCGTCGGGGTTAGACCCGCCTCCACGCAGCCGCGCCGACTCCCGCCGACTCCCGCCCGCACCAATCTGGCATCTCGGCGGGCGGGAGGCCACTTAGGCAACTTGGCCGCCAGCAGCCGTCAGCGGGCGGTTCCCGGCGGTGCTCCCCTCCCACCCGCTCAAGCCCAAGTGGAAACTGGGAGAGAGGGGAGACCGGCAAAACTCGGCGGCAATCGGCGGCAGCACACGGCAGTGGGCGGTAAGGCCACCAATATCGGGGCCTATATAAATGTAAATTGGTGTTAATAGGGGGCTTGCCCTCATTGGACACTTAATTCTTTTTGATTTAAAACCTCTGGAAAATGTCCAATTATATATTTGTATATGTGGGTTAGTGACCTTATTGGCTGTACGATTTCATTGGATTAAACTTCGAAGCAATTTCCTGAACCTGGACTAATTAAAACATGAGCATACTGCAATCAGTCATTTTACCTATATTTTATCTCTCTTGTGTGCAGCTGAGTAATTTCGTACAGAACTTAATTTTAGAAAATAATCATTTTAGAAACAATTTTATTACTTTGAAACTGACAATATCATTTATTGCTGAAAGGGTCGAACAAATGAAATGGAGGAGCCTTTAATCTGATGAAGTAACTGGGTGGGATTGAAGAATAGCAGACCATGTCACAAAAGAACGCTTTGCGAGCCTGATGGTATATCTTTTAACTGAATGGCCTGTTTATTACTTTAAATGTCACTCATTAAGTGGTACGTCAGGCTACCACATTGATTTACAGCCATGGGATAAAATGCACTTGACTAAAGCCTGGTTAAATGTTGCAGCGTTGATTGTACAGCTGAGTAGAGAGTGCACACTGCAGGAGATCAATCTCAACAAAGCCATCAAATTCACCAGCGATTCTCTGAATCCATTAGATTTCATCACTGATAGACTTTTACCAATGAAAAATAATCCTTATCCGTAAGGGTTCTCTGTGTAACTAAAGAAACAGCTATTTCACCCAACTCCACACAATTGTGATGTCCTGCGCTGATATCTGCCATGTAAATAATATGAAGTTAATGGAAGTGTTTTCAAAAGGAAAATATGGCCACCACCATTCTGTGAAAAGGTCAACTATTCAGCCACTAACTCCGTTCCTTAGCCACTGACTCCATCCCTCTACCTAGCAACTGTCTGCAGCTGAACCAGACCGTTTGCAACCTTGGTGTCATATTTGACCCCGAGATGAGCTTCCAACCACATCCGTGTCATCCCCAAGACCACGTTGGTAACATCACTCGATTCCATCCCTGCCTCAGCTCATCTGCAGCTGAAACCCTCATCCATGTCTTTGTTACCTCTAGACTTGACTATTCCAATGCTCTCCTGGCCGGCCTCCCATCTTCCACCCTCCATACATTTGAGCTCATCCAAAACTGCTGTCTGTATCCTAAATCACACCAAGTCCAGTTCACCTATCACCCCTGTGCTCGCTGACTTACATTGGCTCCCAGTCCAGCAACGCTTAAATTTAAAAATTCTCATTGTTGTTTTAAAATTCCGCCATGGACTCGCCCCTCCCTATCTCTGCAACGTCCTGCAGCTCTATAACTCTCCGAGATCTCTGCTCTTCTCCAATTCTGGCCTCTTGCACATCTCCAATTCTAATCGCTCGACCATTGACGGCCGTGCCTTCAGCTGCCTAGGCCTTAACCTCTGAAATTCCATCCCTACACCTCTCTGCCTCTCCACGCCTCTCTTTCCTCCTTTAAGACGCTCCTTAAAACCTACCCCTTTGACCAAGCATCTGTCCTAATATCTCCTTATGTGGCTCGGTGACAAATTTCTTTTGATAAAACTTCTGTGAAGCGCCTTGGGATGTTTTATTTCAGGAAAGGTGCTATATAAATGCAGGTTGTTGTTGTTGTTGGATGATTCACAAGAAGATTAGCTTTTCACTGGCTTTAGTTGAAGGAGATGAGTATTGTAGGGCTGCTGTTAAAGTGAGGTGCTTACCCCAACAAGGCTTCGTGCTAGTAAATTTCTACTATTGAAGATGAATCCTCTTGGATCACACCTCTCAGAAGATAGATCCTGACAGCCAAGTGGAAATGCTCTCTTAATGTGTGGTGAAGAGATCCAGGCTGGTACTCAGTGATTGCTGCACAGTTGACCTTTTCAGGAGAATAGTGGTGGCCATATTTTACTTTTTAAAACACTTCCATTAACTTCATACTATTTACATGACAGATATCAGCACAGAACATCTCAGTTGTGTGGGGTTGGGTAAAATAGCAGTTTCTTTGGTTACACAGAGAATCCTATGGATAAAAATTATTTTTTGTTCGTACAAATCTATCAGTGATGAAATGTAATGGATCCTAAAGAGGGTTCTTGTCTCATCAGAACAGTTTTTCACAAAAGTGTGATTTCCTCTTCAACAAAAGGAAAATGGAACAGTGTTAGATCAATACCAGACCGATATTGGCAGTAATTGCATGCTACTGTTAGCCCTACACCACAATGGAGAGCCTTTAGGGCTAGATATACAGTCCTGACTTAGAGGGTTTAATTTCAGTGCTATTTTCCAGTTTAGCACTGTATGTTACGGTACTTGTGCTGGACCAATAGATACTCAATAAAAGGTGGCTCAGGTCAAACTAGAGTGGTAATTTGTAATACCTGTCTGCATAATAGAATGCTTTTTACTTTAAATTTCAACAGTTTAAATATTAATCATTATTTCCCGGTGTTCCAAAGTTTTCCAGCATTTGTTAAATGTACAATTGAGCAATGACAACTGAATTCGAAAAGAAGGAAGCAAAAATGCCCGTGACAAATGGTTTGTGCTCAAATATTGGCCCAAAGATTGGGGTCAGAGGCTTCCTTCGGACGAACGCCTCTGACCCGGAAAAAATCTTCCAAAGTACCTGGTGATCCCAGAGGTGCCTTTGATCGCGGTCGGAGGCCTTCACTCGCTGTGCAGCGCACGGGGAGATGACTCCCCGGTATGTACGGAAATGCTGGAGTCACGTGGGCCTGGACCACCAATCATGATGCAGTATTCTCATTGATAAAAATTGGAACTCCGTTTTTACGAGTTCCCATCACTATCAATGAGATACCATCGATGGGACCCGGGGTGAGGGACTTCAGTGACGTGGAGAGACTGGAGAAGATGGGCTTGTTCTCCTTGGAGCAGGTTAAGGGGAGATTTTAAATTGAATAAATTTAAGCGAGAAATAGTTTCTTCAACAATAAGGGGTTATGGGGAGCGGGCGGGGAAGTGGAGCTGAGTTCATGTTGAGATCAGCCATGATCTTATTGAATGGCGGAGCAGGCTCGAGGGGCCGTATGGCCTATTCCTGCTCCTATTTCTTATGTTCTTATGTTATGTAAAACCTTCCTAAAACAAGAAACACAGTATAATAAATAAATAAAACACCTCACATATTTAAAATTAATTGAAATTAAATGTAATTAAATATTTTAGCAAAAAAAATATATTTCTTGGAAATGTTTTTAAATGTGTTTCAATAGGGTTAAAAAATAAACTTACCTTAATAGACAGGTTTTTAATATAAACATGAATGATTAAATTCAATTTTTATATGTTTTAAAAGTGTTACGCTGGTAAAAGTAGATTATGTGCCTGTTTTTACCAGGCATAAAAGTTTGAAGGACATTTGCTGGGCATGCGTTGGGTAAATAGCCCGATCTCTCCCGCGCGGATGTCCTTCTCCCGGGGATGCGTAGATTCTGTCAGAAGAAATCGTGACAGATCGGAAAAGCTGGTTCTCGGCGCATGCGCGTCGCACCCCGAGAACCGGCGTTTGCGAGGCCTCGCCGGGGGTGTGCACCCCGTAACAACCCGGCAAGGCTGCAATTTTCGGCCCAGTATCTTGAGGTGTATAAGAATCATAGATTCGTAGAGATTTACAGCACAGAAGGAGGCCATTTCGGCCCATCGTGTCCGCGCCGGCCGACAAAGAGCTACCCAACCTAATCCCACTTTCCAGCTCTGGGTCCGTAGCCCTGCAGGTTACGGCACTTCAAGTGCGCATCCAAATACTTTTTAAATGTGGCGAGCATTTCTGCCTCTACCACCCTTTCAGGCGGTGAGTTCCAGACCCCCACCTAAGTGAAGATATTTCCCCTCAAATCCCCTCTAAACCTCCCAATTACTTTAAATCTATGCCCCAGGGTTGGTGACCCCTCTGCTAAGGAAAATAGGTCCTTCCTATCCACTCCCTCTAGGCCCCTCATAATTTTATAAAATGTAAAATATTTTGCCAATAAATGTGTCAATAATCAGGATGTCATCTAGATTCATCTAAAGCTCTTTCAGCTTTAGTTACCAAATGCAAACCCATGGCTCAAAGCCGGCCTCATTGTCACCCCCACATCTGGCTTGAGCACCTCAAGTGGTATCACCTCATCCGCTACATAATCAATACATCCCACTACCACAAATTAATTCTGATAATCCCAAGCTCCTCTTGACGATAACATAAGTGCCCACTCTGAGCTTGGTTCCCCCGACCAAGAATGCTCTATTGATGGAGGTGAGATATTAAACTGAAGTTCCATCTGCTTGTTCTGGTGGTTCAGACAAATGTAAAAGATCCCATGGCACTATTGGAAGAAGAGCAGGGAGTTTGTTCTTTGGCTTTACGTCCCAAATGCATCCTTTACTTTCTCTGACTCTGGTCGGGTGTGCCTCCCACTTCCTCCACTGCACAATCAGTGGCAGAGCCTTCAGCCATCATGGCCCTGCACCCTACACCCTGCAACTCTCTCCCTATATGTCTTTATCTTGCTATCCCTCCGTGGCCTCGCCCCTCCTTATCTCTGTAATCTCCTCCAGCCCCACAACCCCCCCACGAGATTCTGCGCTCCTTTAATTCTGCCCTCTTGAGCATCCCTGATTATAATCACTCAACCATCGGTGGCCGTGCCTTCTATTACCTAGGCCCCAAGCTCTGGAACTCTCTCCCTAAACCTCCCCACCTCTCTATCTCTTTTTCCTCCTTCAAGAGGCTCCTTAAAACCTATTTTGTCACCTGCGCTAATTTCTACTTAAGTGGCTCGGTGTCAAATTTTTAATCTCATAATCCTCCTGTGAAACGCCTTGGGACATTTCACTACATTAAAGGAGCTCTATAAATACAAGTTGTTGTTGTTGTTGTTGTTGTTGTTGTTGTTACCTCTCTCACTTTCAAAAGCCACTTCCAAACTTGCATCTTCATGAGGAGAAATGTTTTCACTCAGAGGGTGGTGAACCTGTGGAATTCTCTACCACAGAAGGCTGTGGAGGCCAAGTCACTGAATATATTTAAGAGGGAGATAGATGGATTTCTAGACACAAAAGGCATCAAGGGGTATGGGGAGAAAGCGGGAATATGGTATTGAGATAGAGGATCAGCCATGATCATATTGAATGGCGGTGCAGGCTCGAAGGGCCGAATGGCCTACTACTTACTGCTCCTATTTTCTAAGTTTCGATGTTTCAAGCAGTCACCTCTTTTAACGTCTCAACCTCCTGTTTGATGTCTATCACCTCTCCTGTAAAACACTTTGGGATGTTTTATTGTGTGAATGGTACCCGATAAACGCAAGTTGAAGTTTGATCTGCACTGAAGAACAAGGCGATTGATTACTGCAGTTGTGAATGAAGGAATGAAAGATAGATGGATCCATGGAAGTGATTAACATACATGCGTAGAAGGCAGAGAGGATATAAGGAATGAAAGTGGCATGCGTGGCATATTTTGCAGAAGTAAATTGTCCAGACAAGACCTGGTGTCCTGTTGCTATGGTAACATTGATCCTGACAAAATGCTGGCAGCCAGTCTTTATTTTCGTCAATAACTTTCTGGTTGGATGCTGACCACGAACCACAGTAGAAGAATTCTACATATTGTATAGAGCTACAACTACGATATGATCTTTTAACAACACCTGTATCTATTCTGGCTTGTGCTGTGTTTACAGTCAGTGCTTATTTTGAAGGGATACAGCTTGCTACATGCATTTTCCAAACTGCCATACAAAGCTCATTTTGAGCTATTCATTTTAAAAGCCATGGAATTAATGATCTGCTCTTGGTTCATGCTGTTAAATATTATGATTTACAGTATAGCCTACTAAGCCCATGTATCTGGACTTGTGTATATACTCTGTACAGCCACCAGAGGGCTCATTCCCTGGGGTCCCAAGGGATCCCATAATCCCTTGGGAGCACAGGTATTTAAGGAGGCTTCACAGTTTGGAGAGGTACTCTGGAGACCTGCAATAAAAGACTAAAGTCATACATTACTTTCAGCTCACAGTGTTCAGTCTGACTCTTTCTCCATACACTACACAAATATGATCATGGCTGATCATGCAATTTCAGTACCCCTTTCCTGCCTTCTCTCCATACCCCTTGATTTAATTTCTGATTTACAGTACAGCCTACTAAGCCCAAAAGCTTGTTTATGCTGGCGTTCCAGAACATTTTAAGTTAATGGCCTCTTTACTGCATAATTGTGCTCAATTAGAAAAATAAATGTCAATACTGGAACATTATTGAATTGTTTCCAGCGGTATTTCTGGAGTAATTGCAAGCAGAACGGGTGGAATTGCTGTATTAAAGGATGTAATCGGTTACCCTGACACATCCTCTCCAACAGCAGCTACACACACCGCAGTGGTCACCAGTGAAAAGAATAGCAGGAGTCAAATGGTTACTACCAAAAAGGAAACTGAAACTGCTAGCTTACGGGCTTGACGATTTATCCAGGTGTACAGTTCTGCTGCTCTGTTGTGTTGGTGTGGAGCGGTTTTGGCCTCTCCGCCTCTCTCCCTCTCTCTCTCCTTTAAGAAGCTCCTTAAAACCTACCTCTTTGAACAAGCATTTGGTCATCTGCCCCAATATCTCCTTATGTGGCTCGGTGTCAAATTTTGTTTGTTCATGCTCCTGTGAAGTGCCTTGGGACATTTTATTATGTTAAAGGCGCTATATAAATGCAGGTTGTTGTGGTTGTCAGGCGTAAAGTGACATTCCAACATTAGAGACCACCAATCAGAGTAAAGCTCTGAGGTGTGAACACCCCCACTCCATCTCGCACCACTTTGAATTTTTGCCGAATACAGTCAGTGACAAGCTACTGTACTTCAAAATGATTCATTGTATGTGAAGCACTTTTAAGACATTTCTGAAAGATAGGAAAAGCGCTGTGTAACGTGCAAGTCTTTCTGTTTGTCTTGTCTTTGGGCCCGACTTTCTATCATTCTCTCCGTGTCTTACTTTCTGCCTGTTTTTATTCTATCACTCTAACCCCAGCCGACAGCAAATTGCTCCACTATGCACAAATCGCACCTAAGTGTGACTTTTCTGTATTTTTGACAACACTGGCTGTGTTGTGAACAATTCCTTCAGCGTGCTGCATTTGTACAGCAGCTCCACAGCATTTTCTACACAATATTTCTCCGATAATACAGACTGTACACACAGCATACATCTTTCAAACAGAAAGTAGTTACTTACAAGTAATTGTTTTGGAAATGCATTATTTTTTTATGTGAATATCAACTCACCAGATCATGTACCAAGTATGGAACCATGACTAAAGATCTAGGTATATTTTTAACTCTTTAACTTTCTGTCCTCTCTTTTTTCTCTTTAATTTGAAATCTCAGCCTTCTTTTATCCTCCCCTCTTTTCCCACCCTGTACTGCACCACTCCTCAGCCAACTGTTGGGCGAGTAATCTGTCTGCCTGCGACCTGTGCTGTGTGATGAGCTGGTTACTCCACAAGAACATTGCGCAGTAAATTGGATTTCATTTTGTCTTTTCTATAAGTGCTCAAGTGCCTGGTCTCCACTCAGCATCTGTGTCCGGACAGAGATCAGGAAGACGCTGTGTGCAAAATCACAGGCACAAGCCCAAGTCTGCAGGGAAACAGTTTTTTCCATTTACTTCATGAGGGTTAATAAGAGCATTAAATTAGTAGGTGGAAGGATTTCATGTGAACTGCGTCAATGCGTTCCAAATACAAACAATACTATATTCTGTAAAAATACGTCAATTTACATCAAGAAAGACATGCATTTATATAGCGCCTTTTATGACCTCAGGACATCCTTATTTAAGGAGGGATATACTTCCGTTGGAGGCTGTTCAGGGAAGGTTCACGAGGTTGATTCATGGGTTGTCTTATGAGCAAAGGTTGAGCAGGATGGGGATGTAATCATTGGAGTTTAGCAGAAAGAAAGGTGATCTTATCGAAACATATAAGATTCTGAGGGGGCTTGACAGGATGTCTTCTCTCGTGGGGGAATCTAGAATGAGGGACATCGTTTTCAGAATAAGGGGCCGCCCATTTAAGACAGAGATGAGGGGGAATTTATTCTCTCAGAGGGTTGTGAATCTTTGGAATTTTCTACCCAAGAGAGCTGTGGAAGCTGAGTCATTGAATATATTCAAGGCTGAGATAGATAGATGGTTGGACTGTAGGGAGTCAAGGGTTATGGGGAACAGGCAGGAAAGTGGAGTTGAGGCCAAAATCAGATCAGCCATGATCTTATTGAATGGTGGAGCAGGCTCGAGGGGCCTTATGGCCCACCCCTGCTCCTATTTCTTATGTTCTTATGTTCTAAAAACACTTTTATAGCCAATTAAGTACCTTTTTGAAGTGTAGTCATTGTTGTTAAATGCGGCAGCCAGTTTGCACACTGCAAAGTTTCACAAACAGCTGAACACAAACATGTGATGATGGCCAGATAATCTGTTTTAATCAAGGTGTTTCCCCATTGGATCTTCATTAGATCTCAAATCAATTGCAGTGGGTCAGTATAGTGATGGTATTCATAAATTAATTTCTTCTGTAGTGGAGACCATTTGTTTGTACTGTATTTAGAAAACAAAGCTTGACCTCAAAGTATTAAAGACTTATATGCGAGTGAATAAATTGTGAAGAAGTCTGAGATACTACGGATCAGCGTAATAGGATGACAACATTGTTTCGCATTAACATCGACTGGTAATGCTTAAACTGCCTTCCAAAGCAAGAGATTTTGTCTGTGCTACTTACATAATAGGAGGCATCACTTGCTAGGCACAGGCTGGTGCTGAAGTCTGGGATCAGTTACACAAGGTTCTTAGTGAACAACAATACACGGAGATGTGAGTGTAAGACACACAAAGAAACCTTCTCAGATAGCCAGGAAACAACTTTACTTCTCGATATCATATGGACATTAATATAGTCATAATCACTGTGTAATTCTATAATTAATATCACAAACAGGCTGTATTTATAAAGAAGACCGACATTTCATTTGACACATTTGATACCACCTTCAGAGGAAGAAAATGCAACAAAGGTTCTGCCTAACAATTTGATCGCACATGGATTGAGTGAAGCTATTTTAAAATTGATGACACAAGCACATATCACCCATCACTGAGAGAAAACACCAGCTCTTACACCAGCGTAGGACACTAGGATGTAGACAAGAGATTACCTGTTTCACCCCATCCCCATCCCAGGATGGATATTTAAATGCTATTGGGGGTGGAGTGGGGTGGTGGTGGTGCGGGGCTGGGGGAGGCGGTGGGGGGATGGGAGGGGGAGGGGAGTGGCAGAGCGGGGGAGGAGGGAGGGCGGGAGGTGGCGAGGGTGCAGGGAGGGGAGGGGGGCGGTGGGAGAGGGGAGGGGGTGAGGGGGGGGCGGGGGTGGAGGGGGGGCTTTAGTAAATATAGATATTAACTTACAAAAGGAAGAGAACTGGCACAAAAACAGTCAGAAGTTTCTAAATTGTAGTTACAATGAGTAAAAAAAAATGAATTGAGAATACTCCCATTTCTATTTGTTTACAGCGTCAAAATTGGAAGCCGTTGGTATTTTTTATATGGGCTGTTATCTGCGACACTACATCGTGTTAGCTGCTCAAAGGTGTGAAAAGTCTCTCTTTGATAAATTTATTTACTTTCAGTACAGTTAGATCCAACAGGAAATGCAAGATAACTGCCAAGCAGTAACTCAATTGAGCAGTTTTGATATAAAACATAAAATTAAAGCGCTTGTGGCTGATGAATATCATCAGAACTACGAATTTAAACTACCATCTTCAATTCACTGCAGGATATTTGTGATTATTTATAATATGTCATCTATAATCCCCTTAGGGTGAAATTATTAATTTGTAACTACCTTTTATCATTACTCAGAGGATGTACTGAGCACAATAGAGGGACTCAGTGCTGGGACCCCAGCTCTTTACAATATACATCAATAATTTTGATGAAGGAATTGAGTGTAATATCTCCAAGTTTGCAGATGACACTAAACTGGGTGGTGGTGTGAGCTATGAGGAGGATGCTAATAGGCTGCAGGGTGACTTGGACAAGTTAGGTGAATGGCAAATGCATGGCAGATGCAGTATCATGTGGATAAATGTAAGGTTATCCACTTTGGGGGCAAAAACACGGACAGAATATTATCTGAATGGCAGCAGATTAGGAAAAGGGGAGGTGCAACGAGACCTGGGTGTCATGGTTCATCAGTCATTGAAAGTTGGCATACAAGTATAGCAGGCGGTGAAGAAGGCAAATGGTATGTTGGCCTTCATAGCTAGGGGATTTGAGTATAAGAGCGGGGAGGTCTTACTGCTGTGTACAGGGCCTATGTGAGGCCTCACCTGGAACATTGTGTTCAGTTTTGGTCTCCTAATCTGAGGAAGGACATTCTTGCTATTGAGGGAGTGAAACGAAGGTTCACCAGACTGATTCCCGGGATGACAGAACTGACATATGAGGAGAGACTGGATCAACTGGGCCTATATTCACTGCAGTTTAGAAAGATGAGAGGGGATCTCATAGAAACGTAAAAGATTCTGACGGGACTGGACAGGTTAGATGCGGGAAGATTGTTCCCGATGTTGGGGAAGACCAGAACCAGGGGACACAATCTTAGGATAAGGGGTAGGCCATTTAGGACTGAAATGAGGAAAAACTTCTTCACTCAGAGAGTTGTTAACCTGTGGAATTCCCTGCTGCAGAGAGTTGTTGATGCCAGTTCATTGGATAGAGGGAGTTAGATATGGTTCTTCCGGCTAGGGGGATCAAGGGGTATGGAGAGAAAGCAGGAAAGGGGTACTGAGGGAATGCTCAGCCATGATCTTATTGAATGGTGGTGCAGGCTCGAAGGGCCGTATAGCCTACTCCTGCACCTATTTTCTATGTTTCTATGTAAATTCATGAATGGCAGTGCACAAGAGGTGATAGTGATGTAGGAGCTGAAGGTATACAATAATACGTAGCCACAACTGCAGTAATAGAAGTATTTTCCAAAAAGGACTGGATTTGTCCAAATATGCATTATATATCATGTGAAAATTCTACACCACTTGAACACATTAGTGAATGAGTGATGAATTATAGTCCACCATACAGGAAAACTGTGTGTTCATAAAGGAATATGATATAGTGGGCAATTGATGCACACCAGCTTTCAGCAGTTTCCAGACTCAAAACATCTTACTTCCATCAGTCTCATGATCCTGGCCACAGCCAGTGTGTCAGCTAGTGACTCAGTTGGTAGCACCCTCGCCTCTGAATCCCAAGGTTGTCAGTTCAAGTCCCACTTCAGAGACTTGAGCACAACAAATCTAGGCTGACACTCCAGTGTAGTACTGAAGGAGTGCTGCACTGACGGAGGTGTCGTCTTTCAGATGAGACATGTTTGATCCCTCAGGTGGACGTAAAAGATCCCAGGACACTATTTCGAAGAGGAGCAGGGGAGTTATCCATGGTGTCCTGGCCAATATTTATCCCTCAAGCAACATCACAAAAAAAAACAGATTATCTGGTCATTATCACTTTGCTGTTTATGGGAGCTTGCTGTGCGCAAATTGGCTGCCGCGTTTCCCACGTTACAACAGTGACGGCACTTCAAAAGGTACTTCATTGGCTGTAAAGTGCTTTAGAATGTCTAGTGGTCATGAAAGGCGCTATATAAACGTGTCTTTCTCTCTCTCTTTCTCTCTTTATCTCTTTCTTTCTCTCTCTCGCTCTCTAACACACCCAGTGCACTGAGTGTAAATACAGGAAATTTGGGCTGCAGTACCATTGCCTATTATTTAGATAGGCGTATGGGGACTCAGTTGGGCAGATCTTGGGAAGGGCCGAAGAGCTGTTGAAAAGTGTGGTACATGGGCTGGATAGCTGGCATAAATGGTTTCTATCCCAATTTGCTGGCTAGTTAAGTCAGTCACCTCAATCTCAGGGCCCAGAAATGCTGAAAGCAGTGTGGAACTTCAGGACCTATATTGATAGTTAGAATTAAATAAAATTGGTTGCAAGAAGTTGAAATTTGTCAGACGTTTTGGGGGCACCTTAAATTCCTCCTGTCATTTCCAATATGACTTAATCATATATCATTACACATAACAATGGTCATTGCTGCCCCTTGTGGAGTTCTGAATCATACAAGAGTTGTCTGCTACCTGCTGTTGCTGTAAGTACATCCAGGCTATGTGTATCAATCTTGACAGAAAGGCTTTGTGTCATCAGGATTTTCCAATCTACAATCCAGAAATTCTTGTACCCAGTACGCAGCTAAGAGCCGCTATTGCTGATAGAGCAATTGAGTTAGTCAAGTATAATACGAGTCACATCCTGACGTACGCAACTAGTATGCCAAGAGTATCGCTGGGAAACTGTGTGACTTACGCATCAGACTTTACAGTAATCAGTAATTCATCTTGACAGCAAAAGAGACAGCGCGACAAATATTTTGCATCGGACTGTTCAGCTTTTATCTGTGGAATTTCTTTTTTTCTGTTGAGCTTAGATCAGGGGGAATGAATTGAATGCAGTGGAATTCTATTTTTAAATCAAAATGTATGTTTTCTTTCAACAAAATTGTCCCGTTTTTTTCAAAGAGCTATTTGTCATGTAGGCCACAAGAGAATTGTTCCACTGACACTAATCTGTTTTTTAACCAAAATGTTTGGTGAGTTGTACAGTTAATCCAAGCATAAAATTGTTATGAACATTTGTCAATTAAGGTTTCTTATTGAAATAATGAAATGTAGATTGGACCAAAGCTGAACTATGTCACCAAAGTGTCCTTTGTGACCTTCCGACTAGATTGTAAGAAAAGTGTGGCCTACTCCCTTCCCATTGCTAAATTAGTCCAGATCTTGTCTTAGTTAAGTAGAAAGCTTTTTTTACACAGCGAGTTGTCAAGATCTGGATGGATCCAGATTCCATAGTAACTTTCAAAAGGGAATTGAATATATATATTGAAAAGGAAAAGAAATTGCCGGGCAATGAAGAAAGAGCAGGGAAGGGGCACTAACTGGATAGCTCTATCACAGAGCCGACACATCCACGATGGGCTGAACGGCCTCCTTCTGTGCTGCAAGATTCTATGAAGGCCTTGCTGCAGTTATATCACAGAATGGTTTCTCTGGACTTATTTTCTGTCAGGCATACAGCACAATAGCACCGTGAAAGCTCGTATTCTTAATAAAACACTTTATTAATTTGCTGATTTGCTGCACTAACATTTTCCCCAAAAAATATGTGCAAGGAATATCCTTTTCAAGTCATTTTTTTTCCTCTTGTGCCTTGGTCTCCCCGGCACACACCAGCTATGGCAGAGAGAGTAGACAGTCGACCTATACCAAGACCTCTGTCACTGTGAGCCGGCTGGGAGATGTGTGAGCAAGGCCCACACCTGAATTTTCCCACTTCATTATTGGGAAGCACCTTGTGAATGTGACTGAGATTGGAAACTCCGTGCTGGCGGGCGCTGAGCTCTTTTGCTCAGCTACCTGTGACACTTCCACCAGTCTTACAGTCATACAGTGCAGTTACTAACAGGTTCAGCAAACTTAATTTTACAAATATGTCCATTTAAAAACCCCATACACGCACACATGTGATGGAATCATGTAGCCTGCTGATCTCCTGTAATTTCAAAATGGAGGTAGCTTCCATCCAACGAAGCTTTTCTTTACATAACTGATCATGCTCTAATATTGCAGTTTCTACATTTCTCCCGTTCTCCTGAGGTTCAATTGCAGAGGCACCAATAACTCTCTGGAAGCTTCTACAAGTAGTAGGCTGGACACGGGTCGAAATTGGGTACTGATGGTTTTGAGGCGGTGTCACCGCCTGAGTGCTGATTTTACCACCAGGCGTTAGGTGCAGGATCAAATGGCCAAATTCAGTTTTACGCCTACATGCTGCAACACACACCCGACCCCATAGGACGACGCATCGCACGTTAAAACAAGTTTCTTACACGGGTCATATAACGTTAACAGTTTGTTGGAGCATAACAAATTGCATGCTCTATCAAAAGCCCTTTCCTGGCTGTTCCCCCAGATCCAATTGCGACCTTTGTGTAGGAGCACGTGTAGCGGCTCTAACAGCCTGCTCAATTTGGGAAGAAAGTTACCAAAATAGTTCAGGAGCCCCAGGAACGAACGCAGCTCCATCGTGTTACGGGGTCTGGGTGCTCTCTGGATCGCTTCCGTTTTGGACGCAGTAGGTCTGATCCTGTCTGCTGCTACTCTCCTCCCCAGGAATTCTACCTCTGGAGCTAGGAAGACGCACTTCGTCTTTTTCAGTCGCAGCCCTACCCGGTCCAGTCTGCGTAGCACCTCCTCCAGGTTGTTAAGGTGTTCTTCAGTATCGCGACCCCTGATGAGGATGTCGTCTTGAAAAACCATTGTCCTTGGAATCAACTTGAGGAGGCTTTCCATATTTCGCTGAAAGATCGCGGTGGCCGAACGAATCCCGAACGGACATCTGTTATACTCAAACAACCCCTTGTGTGTCGTGATGGTGGTCAGCTTCTTCGACTCACTCGCCAGTTCCTGGGTCATGTAAGCTGAGGTCAGGTCCAATTTTGAAAAAAGTTTCCCTCTGGATAGCGTCGCAAAGAGGTCCTCCGCTCTCGGTAGCGGGTACTGGTCTTGGAGTGACACCCGATTGATGGTGGCCTTGTGATCACTAAAATTTCCTGACTGCCCCATCCGCCTTGAGCATCGGCATGATCGGGCTCTCCCAGTCACTGAATTCGACTGGCGAGACAATGCCTTCCCTCAGCAGGTGGTCCAATTCGCATTCTATCTTTTGCCGCATCACGAACGGCACCGCTCTGGCCTTGTGGTGTACTGGCCTGGCGTCCGGGTTTATGTGAATCACTACCTTGGTCCCCATGAAAGTGCCGATGCCGGGTTGAAATAATGAGTCAAATTTGTCCAGCACCTGTGAGCATGATACTCGCTCCACAGAAGAAATTGCATTGACATCGCCCCATTTCCAGTTCATGACAGCAAGCCAACTTCTCCCCAGTAGTGCGGGACCGATCCCCGGGACAATCCAGAGTGGCAACCTGTTCTCTGAATCTTTGTGGGTGACGACTACCGTGGCGCTGCTTAGCACCAGAATTATCTCCTTTGTAGATGTCCGTAGCTGTTCGTCAATCGGCGATAATTTTGGCCTCCTGGCCTTGGACACCCACAACCTTTCGAACTGTTTGACACTCATCAGGGACTGGCTGGCCTCCGTGCCTAGCTCCATTAATACTGGGATGCCATTGAGGAGTACTTTCATCATTATCGGTGGCGTCATGGTATATGAACTGTATATGTGCTCCACATGAACTCGCTGAACTTCAGCTTCCAGCGATTTCCCCCAGTATTCATTTGGCCTCGTAGGGCTTACATCGGGCCCGTCCTCCTCGTACATCAACCTGGCTGCAGGCTTCCTGCACATATGCGCCAAGTGACCACTGACGTTGCAGTTTCTGCAGGTATATTGCTGATACCTGTAAGCTCTGGCTGGGTCTTTGCCTCCACACCTCCAGCATGAGCTGGAGGCCCCGTTGTTGGAAACAATAGGTCCATTACCAGTCAATCGTCTCTGACTGTCTCTGTAACTATCCTTAAGCGCACCATTAACAGGTGTTGATGGCCCCATTACTGGCCGCATTGTCCATTGCGATGGCATGAATCGCCGTTCAGCTAGCCATTGTCTCTGTTGAATTCCCCCTTTGGGTTCGACTACATGCTGGGGCATATCCGATTGCCCTTGTCTGCCTAGAGAACTGTGTGCCACGTTAACAATGTTGACTCCCTGGTCGTTTGCCGCATTTGAGCCAAGATTTTTGTCATACATCATTCTGGTCTCGCCTCTCCTGAGATAAATGTCTGGGCTATCAGAGCCGCCGCTTCCAAGGTCAAGTCTTTGGTCTCAATCAGTTTCCTGAAAACCCCAGCATGCCCGATGCCCTCAATAAAAAAGTCTTGCAGCATCTCCGCTCTGCATGCATCTGGGAACTTACATAGGCTCTCCAGTCGCCGGAGATCTGCCACGAAGTCTGGAACGCTTTGCCCTTCTCACCGCTCGTGCTGCTCGCCGGTTTAAGGTATTCCCCGATCAACTTACTGAGCTCTTCAAACGTCTTGTCCACCGGCTTCTCTGGCGCTAGAAGGTCCTTCATCAGGGAATACGTTCTGGATCCACAAACCGTCAGGAGATGAGCCCTGCATTTGTTGGCCGAATCCTGTCCCAACCATTCCTTAGTGACAAAACTTTGCCATAGTCTCTCAATAAAGTCGTCCCAATCATCACCAACACAGTACCTCTCTTCTGTGCTGCTAGTGGCCATGCTCGCGTGGTTTAAATCCCAGTTTCTCGTCGCCAATGATATGTCCTTACTATACAGTATAAATGCACACGAGGCCCATACTTGAGAGAAGGTCACTCTGTGACCAGTTACCATTATTACCAAGACCTCGAGTGATGAAGGTAGGTGGAGCTTCCCCTTTTATACTTGAAAGTCCAGGTTAGGAGTGTCTCCCACAAGTTCACCCCCTTGTGGTCAATGTTCTCAAGGTGTACAACTTAGGTTAGCTTATACATGGGTTACAATGATAGTTGAATACATGACAGATACCTTGCCATTAGACGTCCGTACAAACCAAATATTGTGGGAGCAGCGCCAAGGGGGCATTACACGTTGGATGATGCACCACGTGGGTGGCGTTAGACGGTGCAGCGTTACCTCTTGGCCCCTGTGCCATAGAGCCTGCCCTGCCGAATTTCTCCCGAGCCGTGGACACTGCTTAACACCGACGGTAGGCTTTTGCCGCCCATTAGCCACCGAGCACCAGTTCTAACGGGTAGCGTTATGAAGGGAAATTCGACCCCTGAGTGTTAGCAGGCCATTCAATCATAGGGGGCGCAATACCTGAGCTTGATACTCTTCTCACCCAATGTATAGCCTTCGACACGCACTCTTTCCAGCAGGGGCCAGCACAGTCAGCCTGCAGAGTTGTTCCCTGGCAGTTCCGAGGTGCAAAGGCCATTTGTACATCCCCCTGCAGCCTGGCTGAGATCAATGAACTGAGCCCAGAATGGGAATCAAACCTGCGAGCTTTCGGTCTGTATCATTGGCTCCTTTACCACCAGGCAACTCGAACCATTTTTTTCATGCCTACATTAAATAATAAAGAAAGAAACACTTGGATTTATGTAGCTCCTTTCACAACCACCGGATGTCTCAAAGCGCTTTACAGTAGTCACTGTTGTAATGTAGGATGTAAATATACCACAAATTTCTGTCATTGTCTTTACATTATTTGGGCGTGCTTCATGCATGTGTGGTATTATCTTGTCCTATAGATTGCAACTAACTTTATAAACCATTATGAGCCATTAGGTACATTATCAAATTGTCCTGGTCCGACTGGCTGAGAGAGGGCAAGAACTAATAGCTCACATCGCTATTATACTTGCTTTGAAGGCAGTTCAGAGAAGGTTCACTAAGTTAGTTCCAGGGATGAGGGGCTTGGCTTATGAGGAAAGGTTGAGTAGGTTGGACCTCTACTCATTGGAATTCAGAAGAATGAGAGGTGATCTTATCGAAAGGTATAAGATAATGAGGGGGCTTGACAGAGTGGATACAGAGAGGATGTTTCCACTGATGGGGGAAACTCGAACTAGAGGGCATGATCTTAGAATAAGGAGCCGCCCATTTAAAACAGGGATGAGGAGAAATTTCTTCTCTCAGAGGGTTGTAGATCTGTGGAATTCGCTCCCTCAGAGAGCTGTGGAAGCTGGGACATTGAATAAATTTAAGACAGTTTCTTAAACGATAAGGGAATAAGGGGTTATGGGGAGTGGGCGGGGAAGTGGAGCTGAGTCCATGATCAGATCAACCATGATCTTATTAAATGGCGGAGCAGGCTCGAGAGGCCGTATGGCTGACTCCTGTTCCTATTTCTTATGTTCTTAATGTTATGTATGCACACCTTGTAACCAGCATTCTACCGCCACCAGAGGGCGCATCTGTTGCCGTCCCAAGGGATCCCAGTATCCCTTGGGAGCACTGCATATAAGCAGGCTTCCCATGCTGTGCCAGCACTCTGAAGTCAGAATAAAGAGACTAAGATCACACTTTCTCAAGTCTTCAGTACTCAGTCACACTGCTTTATCTGACACATAACAACTGGCGACGAGTAATAGATAACGAAACCATCACGCAAAAATGCAGAGAACTCTTGGTATCCTGGAGAAATTCTCAGAAGGTGAAGATTGGGAAACCTTCGTGGAGCGACTCGACCAATATTTCATGGCCAACGAGCTGGAAGTGAGTGTGAATGCGGCCAAATGAAGGGCGATCCTCCTCACCATCTGTGGGGCAACAACCTATGGCCTCATGAAGAATCTTCTTGCTCCGGTGAAACCAACAACCAAATCTTATTAAGAATGGTGTACGCTGGTCCGGGAGCACCTAAATCCGAAGGAGAGCGTTCTGATGGCAAGGTATCGATTTTATACATGTCAATGGTCTGAAGGCCAAGAAGTGGTGAGTTACTTCACCGAACTAAGGCGCCTTGCAGGACATTGCGAATTCGGTGGATTCCTGGAGCAAATGCTAAGAGACTTTTTAGTGCTTGGCATTGGCCATGAGGTTATCCTTTGCAAACTATTGACTGTTGAAACATCGAACCTGAGCAAAACCATAACGATAGCCCAGGCATTTATGTCCACCAGCGATAACACCAAATAAATTTTGCAGCATAAAGATGCATCGGCAAGTACTGTACACAAAGTAACATCGTTTTCAGGCAGGAATGCATATGGCAGAACGTACACACTTGCAGCTGCACGACCTCAGATGACTCAGAATCCGCCATCAATCGTTAATGCGAGGCAGTTAACATCTTCTTGGCGCTGTGGAGGTGATCACCGAGCCCATCAATGCCACTTCAAACACTATGCATGCAAAGTGGAATAATGGGACACCTCCAGCGAATGTGCAGACGAGCTGCAAACCCTGCAAATCACCACGTTGCAGAGGAAGATCGATCCATGGTGGATCAAACTGAACTAGAGACTCGAAGCGAGGAGGCAGAAGTGTACGGGGTGCACACCTTCACCACGAAATGTCCACTGATCATGTTAAAATTTGAACTGAATGGAATTCCAATTTCCATGGAATTGGACACGGGTGGAGTCAGCCTATCATGAGCAAAAAGGCCTTTGAGACGCTGTGGTGCAACAAGGCACAAAGGTCCAAGCTGAGCCCTATTCATGCCAAGCTGAGAACGTACACTAAAGAGCTGATCCCTGTAATTGGCAGTGCAGCAGGAGGGAAGACATTCACCAAGTTGGACCTGACCTCGACCGACATGATGCAGGAGCTGTCGGAATCATCGAAAGGCCTCACCTGCATCAACACGCACAAAGGTCTGTTCATCTACAATAGATGCCCGTTTGGGATTCGATCGGCCGCGCCCATTTTTCAAAGGAACATGGAGAGTCTGCTATAATCGGTTCCGCGCACCGTGGTTTTCCACGACAACATATTGATCATAGGTCGGGACACCATCGAACACTTGCAGAACCTGGAAGAGGCTCTAAGTCGGCTAGATCATGTGGGACTCAGTTGAAATGCTTGCAGTGTGTTTTCCTGGCGCCAGAGGTCGAGTTCTTAGGGAGAAGAATCGCAGCAGATGGCATCAGACGCCAAGACGGAGGCCATCAAGAATGCGCTGAGACCACAGAACATGATAGAGCTGCAGTCGTTCCTGGGACCCCTCAATTATTTTGGTATTTCCTACCTGGGTTAAGCACTTTGCTAGAACCTCTGCATATGTTGCTATGCAAGGGATATGACTGGGTATGGGGGAAATCACAAGAGACTGCTGTTGAGAAAGCCAGAAATATGTTATGTTCCAACAAACTGCTTGTTCTGTATGACCCATGTAAACGTTTAGTGATAGCTTGCAATGCATCCTCGTACGGGGTCGGGTGAGTGTTACAACAAGCAAACGAATCGGGAACATTGCAACCGGTCGCTTCTGCATCCAGGAGTTTGTCCAAGGCCAAAAGGACCTACAGCATGAATTGAAAAAGAAGCTCTAGCATGCGTTTACTGGATGAAAAAAATGCACCAGTATCTGTTTGGGCTTAAGTTCGAGTTAGAAACTGACCATCAGCCGCTCATATCGCTATTCTCAGAGAGCAAAGGTATTAATACCAATGCCTCTGCTCGGATCCAAAGATGGGGGCTCACGCTGTCTGCATATAATTATGTAATTCGCACAGGCCAGGCAAAGAGAACTGTGCTGATACTCTCAGTCGGCTACCATTGCCCATCACCGGGGTGGAAATGGCACTGCCTGCAGACTTGCTCTTGGTGATGGATGCATTTGAAAACAAAAAGTTACCCGTTACAGCCTGTCAGATCAGGACCTGCACCAGCCAGGATCCTTTACTGTCCCTTGTAAAAAACTGTTGTCCTCCATGGGAGCTGGTCCAGCATCCCAGCGGAGATGCATCTAAGGATAAGGGGTAAGCCATTTAGGACCGAGATAAGGAGAAACTTCTTCACCCAGAGAGTGGTGAACCTGTGGAATTCTCTACCACAGGAAGTAGTTGAGGCCAATTCACTAAATATATTCAAAAGGGAGTTAGATGAAGTCCTTACTACTCGGGGGATCAAGGGGTATGGCGTGAAAGCAGGAAGTGGGTACTGAAGTTTCATGTTCAGCCATGAACTCGTTGAATGGCGGTGCAGGCTAGAAGGGCTGAATGGCCTGCTCCTGCACCTATTTTCTATGTTTCTATGTTTCTAAGAGATTAAGCCGTTCCAGCGACGCAAAGCCAAAATGTCCATACAGGCGGACTGTCTTTTGTGGGGTAATCGCGTGGTTTTGCCTAAGAAAGGCAGGGAAACGTTTATATGCGACCTACACAGTACCCACCCAGGCATAGTAATGATGAAAGCTATAGCCAGATCCCATGTGTGGTGGCCCGACATCGACTCAGATTTGGAGTCTTGCGTGCACCAATGCAACACTTGCTCTCAACTGAGCAATGCACCCAGGGAGGCACCGCTAAGTTTGTGGTCATAGCCCTCCAACCGTTGTCTCGGATCCACGGTGACTTCACTGGCCCGTTTCTAGGCAAAATGTTTTTGGTTGTTGTAGATGCTTATTCAAAATGGATTGCGTGTGTAATAATGTCTGTAAGCACGTCCACTGCCACTATCGAAAGCCTATGAGCCATGTTTGCCAAGCACGGCCTGCCTGATGTCCTTGTCAACGACAATGGGCCGTGCTTCACCAACGCTGAATTCAAGGAATTCATGACCCGCAATGGGATCAAGCACGTTACATCTGCCCCCTTCAAGCCCACATCTAACAGCCAGGCAGAACGGGCAATCCAAACCATCAAGCAAAGATTGAAATGTGTGTTGGAAGGCTCCCTGCAGACCCGCCTGTCCTGAGTCCTGCTCAGCTACCGCACAAGACCACACTCACTCACCGGGGTTCCCCTTGCCGAACTGCTCATGAAAAGGGCGCTCAAAACAAGGCTCTCTCTAGTCCACCCTGATCTCCATGATCATGCCAAGGGCAGGCAGCATCAATAAAGCATGTACCATGATCGCACAAATTTGTGCGCGATATTGAAGTCAATGACCCTGTATTTGTACTCAACTATGGACATGGTCCCAAATGGCTTGCTGGCACTGTCTAGCCAAAGAAGGGTGTAGGGTGTTTGAGGTCAAACTTGCAAATGGACTAACTTGCAGAAAGCATTTGAACCAAACCAAACTGTGATTCACAGACAGCCATGAGCAACCTGAAGAGAACACCACCAACTTCGACCCTCCGATACACACACAAGTGGCAACAGACATCACGGTTGACCACGAAGCTGAACTCATCATCCCCAGCGGCCCAGCAAGGCCAGATGCGCAACAGCCCAGCAAAGGCCTAACCAACTCACCTGCACCTCTGTTTGTACCGAGACGATCGACTAGGGAGCGGAAAGCCCCAGATCGTCTCACCTTGTAAATAAGTGTGTGTACTATTGACTTGGTGGGGGGGGTAAGGGGGAGTGATGTTATGTATGCAACACCTTGTAACCAGCATTCTACCTCCACCAGAGGGCGCATCTGTTGGAGTCCCAAGGGATCCCAGCATCCCTTGGGAGCACTGCATATACGCAGGCCTCCCATGCTGTGCCAGCACTCTGGAGTCAGAATAACGAGACTAAGGTCACACTTACTCAAGACTACAGCGCTCAGTCACGTTGCTTTATTTAAGACATTAACACTAATGTTCTTATGAACTTATCTAGCTTTCATCCATAAATAGCCACAGAGAAGCACTGAGGTGTTTCATGTTAGAGTTGAGGAGTTCATGTTAATGAATCTTTTCAACTTTACCTCACACTTTAATCAAATCTATATTTCATATTCCAGCATGACTCATAGGGCAACATTTAGCACAAACATGATGATCTGCAAAAAAGATGGAGCTCTTTTCAAGATGAAGAAAGATTCTGGCCTTGAGATTGCACAATGGGATATTTGTAATTGAAATCTTCCCTCTTCTATTTTGACAATGCTGTTAAGTCGGTAATGTCACTATTAAGATAGTAGAGGAAGGAGTTGCATACTAAGAGCTAAGGTTTTTAATTAAGTTTAATAATGTTGCCCCATTCAGAATTTTCCAGTTATTGCTGGGGTGACTGAACATTGCAATGTGTTCTCTTTATTTTGTATTTTTTATTATGGTGGATTCTCTCAAATGCATGCACCCATCCTTTCCCCTTGCTGCCCCTCGCCCTACCTTCAAAGGCTTCTTCAAAAACTAGCTTTTTGATCCATGCTGTTTGTTACCTTTTGTAAAAATTCATTCATGGGATGTGGGCATCGCTGGCAAGGCCGGCATTTATTGCTCATTCCTAATTGCCCGTGAGAAGGTGTTGGTGAGCCGCCTTCTTGAACCCCAGAGGGCAGTTAAGAGTCAACCTTCATAGCTAGGGGATTTGAATATAGGAGCAGGGAGGTCTTACTGCAGTTGTACAGGGCCTGAGTGAGGCCTCACCTGGAATATTATGTTCAGTTTTGGTCTCCTAATCTGAGGAAGGACATTCTTGCTATTGAGGGAGTGCAGCGAAGGTTCACCAGACTGATTCCCGGGATGGCTGGACTGACATATGAGGAGAGATTGGATCAACTGGGCCTGTATTCACTGGAGTTTAGAAGGATGAGAGGGGATCTCATAGAAACATATAAAATTCTGATGGGACGGGACAGGTTAGATGCAGGAAGAATGTTCCCGATGTTGAGGAAGTCCAGAACCAGGGGATATAGTCTAAGGATAAGGGGTAAGCCATTTAGGATCGAGATGTGGAGAAACTTCTTCACTCAGAGAGTTGTTAACCTGTGGAATTCCCTACTGCAGAGTTGTTGATGCCAGTTCATTGGATATATTCAAGAGGGATTTAGATATGGCCCTTACGGCTAAAGGGATCAAGGGGTATGGAGAGAAAGCAGGAAAGGGGTACTGAGGGAATGATCAGCCATGATCTTATTGAATGGTGGTGCTGGCTCGAAGGGCCGAATGATCTGCTCCTGCACCTATTTTCTAACCACATTTCTGTGGCTCGGGAATCACATATAGGCCAGACCGGGTAAGGGCAGCAGATTTCCTTCCCTACCAGAAGGGATTTTAGGTCAATCGTGGGTAGGTTCATGGCCACCAGCAGCATGACTGATACTAGTTTTTCATTCCAGATTTATTAATTAACTGAATTTATACAAAATTCCTTCAGCTGCTCTGGTGATATTTTATCTCACGTCTCCAGATCATTTGTCCAGGCCTTTGGATTCCAAGGAAGAAGCATATAAATTTGCCAGAAAAAGCAGAAAACCTGAGGACTGGGAGAAATTTAGAATTCAGCAGAGGAGGACTAAGGATTTAATTAGGCGGGTGGGGGAGATAGAGTATGAGAGTAAGCTTGCAAGGAACATAAAAACTGACTGCAAAAGCTTCTGTGAAGAGAAAGGATTAGTGAAGACTAATGTAGGTCCCTTGCAGTCAGAATCAGGTGAATTCAGAATGGGGAACAAGGAAATGGCAGACCAATTGAACAAATACTTTGGTTCTGTCTTCACTAAAGAAGACACAAATAACCTCCCGAAAATACTAGGGGACCGAGGTCTAGCGAGAAGGGGAAACTGAGGGAAATCCTTATTAGTCAGGAAATGGTGATGGGAAATTGAAGGGACTGAAGGCCAATAAATCCCCAGGGCCTGATAGTCTGCATCCCAGAGTACTGAAGGAAGTGACCCTCGAAATAGTAGATGCATTGGTGGTCATTTTCCAACGTTCCAGGGACTCTGGATCAGTTCCTATGGATTGGAAGGTAGCTAATGGAACCCCACTTTTTAAAAAAAGGAGGGAGAGAGAAAACAGGGAATTATAGAGCGGTTAGCCTGACACCGGTGGTGGGGAAAATGCTGGAGTCAATTATTAAAGATGTAATAGCAGCGCATTTGAAAAGCAGTGACAGGATCATTCCAAGTCAGCATGGATTTATGAAAGGGAAATCATGCTTGACAAATCTTCTAGAGTTTTTTGAGGATGTAACTAGTAGAGTGGATAAGGGAGAACCAGTAGATGTGGTGTATTTGGACTTTTAAAAGGCTTTTGACAAGGTCCCACACAAGAGATTAAGGCACATGGTATTGGGGGTAATGTATTGACGTGGATAGAGAACTTGTTGGCAGACAGGACGCAAAGAGTGGGAATAAACGGGTCCTTTTCAGAATGGCAGGCAGTGACTAGTGGTGTGCCGCTGGGTTCTGTGCTGGGACCCCAGCTATTTACAATATACATTAATGATTTAGACGAAGGAATTGAATGTAATATCTCCAAGTTTGCAGATGATACTAAATTGGGTGGCAGTGCGAGCTGTGAGGAGGATGCTAAGAGGCTGCAGGGGGACTTGGACAGGTTAGGTGAATGGGCAAATGTACGGCAGATGCAGTACAATGTGGATAAATATGAGGTTATCCACTTTGGTGGCAAAAACAGGAAGGCAGATTATTATCTGATTGGTGACAGATTAGTAAAACGAGACCTAGGTGTCATGGTTTATCAGTCATTGAAGATAGGCATGCAGGTACAGCAGGCAGTAAAGAAAGCAAATGGCATGCTGGCCTTCATAGCGAAGGGATTTAATATAGGAGCAGGAAGGTCTTGCTGCAGTTGTACAGGGCTTTAGTGAGACCACACCTTAAGTATTGTGTGCAGTTTTGGTCTCCTAATCTGAGGAAGGACGTGCTTGCTAATGAGGAGTGCTGTGAAGGTTCACCAGACTGATTCCCGGGATGGCAGGATTGACATATGAGGAAAGACTGGATCGGCTAGGCTTATACTCACTGGAATTTAGAAGAATGAGAGGGGATATCAAAGAAACGTATAAAATTCTGATGGGACTGGACAGGTTAGATGCAGGAAGAATGTTCCCGATGTTGGGGAAGTCCAGAACCAGGGGACACAATCTAAAGGTAAGGGGTAAGCCATATAGGACCGAGATGAGAAGAAACTTTTTCACCCAGAGAGTTGTGAACCTGTGGAATTCTTTCCCACAGAAAGTTGTTGAGTCCAGTTCGTTGGACATCGTCAAAAGGGAGTTGGATGTGGCCCTTACGGCTAAAGGGATCAGGGGGTATGGAGGGAAGGCTGGGGTGGGGTACTGAAGTTGAATGATCAGCCATGATCATATTGAATGGCAGTGCAGGCTCGAAGGGCTGAATGGCCTGCTCCTGCACCTATTTTCTATGTTTCTATGTTTAGTCCAGTAACATAACCACTATGCTACCATATCTACATCTAACATCTACCACTTCATCTTGATCACTAAACAGCCCCTTTGTCAAGTGCCTTGGGATGTTTCACTAGGTTAAAGGGACTATATTAGTGTAAGTTGCTGTTGTCATTATTGTCCTGACTGGTTTAGGGGACGTTTTAATTTGGTGTCAGTTTGATAACAGCTTGTTATCTTGCTTTTGGCTAATTGACAGTTAAATATTGCTTGTTGTTTGCCAGCCTGAAGCCTTGAATTATGCTAATTATGATATTCTTCTGCCCTGGTTCTTCAGCATTAATCATGTTTCTACCTATCAAGAGTGACGTTTCCAGTGTTTAAAATGTGCCTGATAAATTGCTGATGCTCCTTGATCTACATTGAAAAGACTTTCACAGACCTTACCAAAAAATACCTTGTTACTGGGAATCGCCGAGCCCATTTATCTTGCTGCTTTAATTGGGTTGAGTTCTGTTCCGAATGCACTTGCACTCATAGAAACATAGAAAATAGTTGCAGGAGTAGGCGATTCAGCCCTTCGAGCCTGCACCGCCATTCAATGAGTTCATGGCTGAACATGCAACTTCAGTACCCCATTCCTGCTTTCTCTTTGTGAGGTGGCTTATGTCTCCCGTTGTTTCTCCTGCTTCTTGTATGTCTCAGAAAGATAGCAAAGGAAACTTCTATGTTAAAGTTAAAAGCCCATTTTGAATATACAATATACACCAGGGTAATTCCAGGGTGACATTATGTAAGGTCAACTGGACAGACTATTTTCCCTGGTGATTTGTGGTGTTATTTTTCGCCCGTGCCGTTTTTTTTGGCCTAAATTTAAAAATCCAAGTTTCCTCAAAGATTGTGCGCCAGCGAAACTCAGCTACGATTTTTTTAGGTTAGTTTTTTTTGCGACATCGGGGGCGTAACCTGTTGTCTAGGCCAGTTTTTCAGATTTATGCAAGTTTGGCCAACTTACATTTCTCCTCGGACGGCGTATGTGACTCTACCAAAAAACCTTCTGGGCACTTAAGAAAAACCAGCGCACATCAAGAAATTGGCGCAGAAAGACGCAATTGTTTTTATGCAAAGTTTTAGAGGGAGTCAAGAACATATTAAATATGCATCGTCAAGCTTAATTTTTTCCGACTGCAAACGCAGAAAATGGAAGTTTCATGCAATTCTTTAATTTAAGATTTTTAAAAAAGAGCCACGCCACCACCGAACGTCTCCAAACCGGGCTCAAGGGTCAGAGCATTGGCCAGCAGAATCGGTCCCTTGCCTGGACACAGGGGCTTGGGGCTCAGCTTCAAAAGAAGCCCGGGGTGAGGTTGTGGAAGCCGACCTGAAGGGATGAGAACCCTTACAATATGCAGCAAGCAACATCAAATTAAGCCCGAGGGGCTGGGTGCGGGTGCGGGGGGCGGGGGTATGGGGCGGTGTTGTGGTAGTCGAGCTGAAGGGATGAGAACCCTTACAATATGCAGCAAACAGCATCAAATGAAGCCTGGATGGGGGGGTCCCCGTTCTAGGCAAGCCTATTGCGCCTGCTCAGACCTGGGTGTGGTCCACACTGGGGCATCGACCTTGGGGAGAGAGACAACAAAGAAGCTTGTCCTGCTGTTTTGAGCTTCTTGCAAAGGTACAATTTAATCATGGGGACAATATTGACAATGCCATACCACGTGCAAGCCTTCTGCATGATGGTGCTGCAGAGGAGACAATTGATTCGACATCATCGCATGAAGAACCTCAGAGCACGTAGGATGATGGGCAGGAGGCCTTACCCACGTCGGGTATATCGAGACAGGTGTTCGTACCTGCACCTCAGTGATGCAGACTGTGTGAGAAGGCTCCTTTTCCGAAGTTGTAACTGAGATCTGAGAGTTAGTAAAAGCAAACCTGCAACCTAGAAGCGTCAGGAGGACTGCTTTGTCAGTTGAAGTGAAGGTTACAGCTGCACTTTCATTCTATACATCTGGATCATTCCAGGCCACAACTAGGGATGCGTGCTCCCTTTCTCAACATGCAACACATATCTGCATTCGGCAGATGACTGCTGCACTATATGCCCAGAGGAATGACTACATAAAGTTCCTCACGACTGTCCAGACAATACGTGAAAGGGCTGTGGGATTCTCCCCGATTGCTGACTTCCCAAAGGTACACGGCCGCATTGATTGTACCCACATCGCCTTGGAGGATTCCAAGACGTACAGGAACAGAAAAGGCTTCCACTCCGTTAATGTGCAACTCGTGTGTGACGACATGCATCGCATCATGTCAGTTGATGCGAGATATCCTCGGAGCACCCATGATGTGTTCATCCTACGCGAGAGCGCTATATCTGCCATGTTACAGCAGCAGCCAGAAAGGCAGAGCTGGTTACTGGGAGACAAAGGGTACAGCCTCACCACCTGGCTCATGATGCCTCTACGCGTAACCCGGACGGAAGCTGATCGGGAATACAACATGTCGCACATTGCAACGCACGGCATAATAGAGAGGACCATTGGCATCTTAAAACAGTTCGGAGGCTACTTGCAATACTCCCCTGAGATTGTCAATTAGTTCACTGTTGTGTGCTGCATGCTGCATAACTTAGCCATCATGAGGCAGCAGCAGCTGATAGTAGAAGACCCACCTGAGATGAGAGTGGCTGATGGTGATGAGGAAGATGCAGATGACGAGGAGGAGGAGAACGAGGAAGCCATGCAACTATCTGAACCCGGAGCACGACGGTGGAGGAGGGCGGGCCGTTAGAACCCTATAACGATTGCTCGAGCCTTGCGCCAGCAGCTCATCCGTGAATGCTTTGCTGCCTGAAGGCTCATCGGCAACTGTTCCACGTGGATCATGTTTACTGTTTGGACCTGTTCCATAATGTTGTGTTATGTTAATAGAACAAATAATGGAAATGATTCAGTTATAATTTAAAATACATTTTATTCAAAAGTTTAACAAACACTTGTTTGTACTTAACTTTAATAAAAATATTCTTGAATCAAACTTTAAAGTTTGCAGTTAAGATCACTTACAAACTCTAAGTTCACTTACAAACTTTATGGTCACTTACAAACTTTTAAACTTGTAAATTTACATAACTTACAAAAAACTTTTAATTTGAGAAGTTACAACAGTAACAACAATAATAACAACAGCAGCAAAGGCTGCACCCATCTCTCCTCCACCTTATTCTCAGACCGCCCGCTACACTTGGTCTTGGTGACTCCACCACTGCCCGCAGGCGGTGGCACAGCATTTTTCGGGTTGGTACCAAGCTTATTCTTTCGAACATCTCGGATAATGCACACTTCTTGATGCGGGGTAGGGGCAGCCGCTAATGTGGAAGGCCCGGCTTGGGCCTCTTCAGAGGCTGGTCTGGGGATTGGAGTGGGAGTGGCAGTTGATTCTGTCAATGGGCGCGGTGTCTGGGCGTGTTCCCTTATTGCAGCAGCTAACTCTGACATTCCCTCCCTCATGTGCACCGACATGTTCCCATTTCTCGTGAGCGTGTTGTTACTTTTCCCGACAGTCCCGATACCTCATCACCCACCCCACTGATGATGTCCAGGAGTGATCGTGTAAAGTCAGTGCTCTCTGCACTCATTGCCATCAGCGGAACCACATCTGTTAGATCCTATACCTCCGGAAACTGTTGAGCTGTCGAGCTCTCCTTCCCCTCCTCATCCTGGGTGTGCCTCGCTGCACTCCACTGGGACTCACAGCCTCGGACGTTGGGGCCCTGGGTGTGCCTTGCTGCATCCCACTGGGACCTTCAGCCTTGGACTGTGGGAAACCATAGAATGTCCTAACAACACTTGTACCATTCAGCAAAGGTGTTGGCACCTCAATGGGCAGCACCTGCACCTTCTCCAGAGAGAGAACAGCAGTGAGGGCTTCATCCATCACCTCCCTCTCCCCCTCACCCCTATACTCTTGGTCTGGAAGGTGGGATTGGAAGATGTTCTCCTCTTCAGGCTCGTCCACGTCTGAATCTTCTTTTGCATCGTCAGGGCTGGCCTCAAATTCTGCAAAATATAACAGAACAGACAAATGGTTAGCAGCAGAGGAGGGGCAGGGTGCGGGGCATGAGTAGGTTCACACAGTGCAAGCAGCAGGCTCATTTGAATGATAGCATATTGCATCAACTGAAGCGTAGCTGATGGAGACATCCCCATGAACCGAAGCATGGCTAGCCCGCACAGTACTTAACATTTAACAAAGCCAGACTGTGGAATTTGCAGGACTTACCCTCTCCCTCGAGTGTGGGCCCAGATTGTGCAGTGGTGGTTGCTTTTCTCCAGGCAGGACCCATCAAAGCAGCGACCCTCTCTTCCAAGTGTGTCAGTTGAAGCAGATTTGCCAGGCCTCCTCCTGTTCGAGTTCTCTCTCTTTTGTTTTGTGCCACCTTCCTCTGCAAAGATGAAAATATAACTTTTTTGAGAGGGCGTCTTTCTGCTGGTTGGGACATATACAGATGGTCACATTTACAATTGCAATTCTAGTGAATAAATGAAAATATTACTTACACTAACTACTTGACCAAGGTCTTGCCACTTTTTGCACTGGGCTCCAGACCTCGGGTGGTCACCATTGCACAGTAATCTTCTGCAAGTTCGTTCCAGCATTTCTTCATATCTTTTGATGAAACTTTTATGTGACCTCTGCTGGTGTCCAGCTGGTGCCATCTGTCCTCAATTAACATAAGAACATAAGAACATAAGAAATAGGTGCAGGAGTAGGCCGTACGGCCCTTCGAGCTTGCTCCACCATTTAATAAGATCATGGTTGATCCGATCATGGACTCAGGTCCACTTCCCCGCCCGCTCCCCATAACCCTTTATTCCCTTATCGGTTAAGAAGCTGTCTATTTTCTGTCTTAAATTTATTCAATGTCCCAGCTTCCACAGTTTCCTGAGGCAGCGAATTCCACAGATCCACAACCCTCAGAGAGAAGAAATTTCTCCTCATCTCTGTTTTAAATGGGTGGCCCCTTATTCTAAGATTATGCCCCCTAGTTCTAGTCTCCCCTATCAGTGGAAACATCCTCTCTGCATCCACCTTGTCAAGCCTCCTCATAATCTTATACGTTTCGATAAGATCACCTCTCATTCTTCTGAATTCCAATGAGTAGAGCCCTAGCCTACTCAACCTTTCCTCATAAGTCAACCCCCCCATCCCCGGAATCAACCGAGTGAACCTTCTCTCAACTGCCAATGTGTTGCTGTGAATTCTTAAGCAATGATCCCATGAAATTGCATTACCTATTGCCTCCACTTCATCCTGTAAGGAATTCTTGATCCTTGAGCCGCGTTGCATCTTGTATTGCAGCTACAATTTTTCCAATGAGAATTAAAGTTCTCACATACAACTGGCTCTTTAAAACTGGCCAAATACAGACTGGGAGCTATACTGGTCAAGCGTGCCTATAGCAGTCACCTCAAAACATCCTTTTTTTCCACGAATGCACAGAAGGGGCGGGGGGGCATCGGTTTTTTTGGTGCAGACTTTAGGCTCTGCCCCCCCCGAAGCTAAAGGACAGGTTGCGCGGTGCCAATTTCAAAAAATAGAACGGGGAAACTTGCTAGTTATTTTTTTTGGAATAGTTGGGGTAAAAAAAAACGGGCGTAACTGTGGCAATACGCCAAAAAGGCATCGTGGAAAATTGAGCCTAACTGTGTGCATGGTCATCATGTTTAGCTGGAATTAGGAAGTCCACTGTAATGTATTTGCTTCATGGTTTATTTGGTTAAGAATTCATAGCAACACATTGCTATTCAGAACTAATACAAAAGCAAAATACCGCAGATGCTGGAATCTGAAAGAAAACAGAAAATGCTGGAAATCTCAGTGGGTCAGGCAGCATCTGTGGAGAGAAACAGAGTTAACATTTCAGGTTTGTAGAGCTGCTGCATTGGGAGTGGACAAAACTCAATAAAACCCCTGTCAGTTGGGTCTAGGCCATCCACGATGAGGTATGCAGTTGTGAGCCTGGTGGATGAACTGGTAATGTGTAGTGTGATTGTTAAACCTTCGTCAATAAACCAACTAGTTCTTAATAGCAATGTGTTGCTATGAATTCTTAAGCAATGATCCCATGAAGCAAATACATTACAACAATAAAGAATAATATGCATTTCATTACTCATCCTTAACCTCCTTATTGTGTCTGGCTTTTGTGTGATAGGCCATCTTTCCTTCCCTCACATGCTGAGTTATGTAAAACTGTTGATCATACTGATACTCCTATTGATACTTTTCTTTGCAACCCAGTTATTTTCTGGTGCCCACTTAAAGGCTCATCTGTTCAGATCACATTAAACACGAGTCATTGTCAATCCACATAACCATTTCCATTCACTGCATTTCCTAAGACCAAGTCCTGTTTCAGATCAATTGTGGGGGGTTTTCTCACTCTCCTTTCTCCTCTTTCATGAAGGCACTAACTCTTGTGGAGATAAGGTTCCATGGACATAAAGTTCGACTGTTTTGACCAACCTGAGTCAAATCATCAAAATAACACGTCAATGAAATCAGTGAATGGTTAGCAAACTATATCAATAAATGACTAAATCCTCTATCTACTGCCCCAGAATGATTGTCCATCGATGGTTCTTTGATGTTGCTCATGCTATGAATGATGCACTTTTGGACAGAAGAAACATCAATGTATAATTGTGTCGTGTAGCTAACCTGCCAGTGTGATCTCACGGCACAGAATGAGATGAGCTTGAGTTGGATTTCTCTGCGATATTCTTTGTGATCAGATATTGTGGAGTAAGCTGTGCTTATATTGGCTAATAAGATATGTAACATTGTGATCAGAAAATATCGAAAGTGACTAATGAGGTGAAAGGATCTTGAAATTATACCCTCAATCCTTTTAGACACCGAGCAAATTAAACAAGCTATATGACCAATCCTTTCAAGAATGAGTCAACTCTATGTTGAATCTCCATTTATAGGAATATTAGTACATTGATTAGATTACAACGTTGCACTCCGATGTTCATTATTCATTGTACAAACCTCCTGGATTAAATAACAGCTCAGCAATTTCTCCCAAGTATCCGTTATTCCACGTGCAAGCCATTTGAAACTCATCTGTAAAATATTGGAATCTCTTAACAGGATTACAGCCTTTTCATCGCTCCCTCAAATCTGATGTTCCCATATATAACACACCCGAACCACAATTGGATGACAACCTTGTCATCATCATCATAGGCGGTCCCTCGAAGTGAGGATGACTTGCTTCCACACCAAAAAGGGATGAGTTCACAGGTGTTTCAACGAAGGACCTAATATTCCAGGTCCCGAACTACATCCTGAAGGGTGGAAGATGCCTGTGCTTGGATTTTTTTAACATGGGGTGGCCGTTGCACACCAGCCACCACACGGGCTTGACAGAGCTAGGTCTTGGTCCAGTGGCAAGGGTTAACCAAGACTAACTGGAGACCAGCTCTGCTGCACAGACCGAGCGCGCACACATATCGCAGTGTGGGCTGGCCTGTGCTGTCCCTGGGCCCTCGGCTCTTCTGGGCCCCAGATTCACGCCTCTCCTGGGCTCCAGTCACTTCCCTTTATGGACTTTTGCCGCTCCTTCGCCCCTCCTGCTGTGCTTGCCCGCACTACAATCAGCGACCTGGCTTCACAGCCGTCGCCCTCCTGCAGCAGCACGCGCTGCCCTCTGCAGTGGTATGCCACCGCACGCTGCTCCCTCCAATGGCCCCGGCCTGCTGATGGTCTTGCAGGCTGGGACCGCGCCGATTTCCGGGCCGGGCCACCGCACGCTGCTCCCTCCAACCTTGTAACCATTCATTGATAGCCATTGTTCTGTATAGACTCTAATCTTTGAGGTATTCTGGAGCAGTTTTGGGTTGAAGTCAAACAACATTTAGACACTGTGCAAGTGACTGTGCTCATGAGAAAGCCTTTGATGATCCATTCTCTAGGGTGCAATAGTACAATGGTCATCTCATTATCAAAGTTTGATGATTAAATAAGGTTGCAATCAGCGGAAATGTTTAAGATTCAAAGATCCTTCCATGTTTTGCTGTACCTTTTAGAACACGTGTGCTCCTGACTGGAAGCTGACAAGTGTTTGAAATAGAATCAGAAGCCAGGTTTGTTTCTCTGACTATTTCTCTTGCTGCTATTACACTATTAATGAGGTAAGACTGAGAAAAGACAGAATTGAAATATGATGAGTCTGTCACGATCCACGGGCGCTGTACAAGCAGAAAAAGCTGGATGTGAACAATTAGAACGGCTGGCAGTTCTGCAGAGCCGTCCCCTAGAGAAATGTGATTGTAGCACGGAGCAGAGCAAATAACATGTACAGTAACTGAAACCAAGCAGCATGTAAGTGATGTAAGTGCCACATAGATTATTAGGAATACTAAGTGAGTTTTGATACATCTTGGAAAAAAAAACTCTGAGCAAACGAGATTCTCCGCATTGATCTTTTTCATCCTGGTTAACCTTCTGAACCAAAGCAAGATTTCAGAGCTGTGATGAAGTTCGCAGACAGTATATTTTAGGTACCTCCTGGGGTTAGGAATAAGGAGAGTTTTGTCAACGTAACCTCTGGAGGTCGTGGTGGGACAGGCCGTGCCTTGCTTCGCAACGCTTCTTGCCTGAAGCATATTCTGTGTCATTATTAAACACCAGATGGGTGAAATTACCCCTTTTTATAGCTCTGTTAGCGCCTCTAGGGGGGGGAAAAGACACTTTTCGCCTGGGGAAGGGGAGCACTAACGCCTCCCGGGAAATTGCGGTTAGCGCCCCGGGTCACCGCGCAACCGGCGATGACATCATCGCCATGCATGGCAACCGCTCACCACTCTCCCCCCTCCCCTCCCAGCTGACCCCTTAATGCTCCGTGGGGGAAATTTCCCTGCGGGCCACAAGGCTGGCGGACATCCGCTAGAGCGCTTGTTAAAGGGAAGGGCATCAGCACTCTGGGCCACCATCTTTTTTTGTCTGCTGATTCTCGAGTTGGCTCATCGACGGCGGATCTAGCGTGGTTTGGGCCACCATCGTGCAGCCGGGCACTCTGCCTTGGGTGCCGGGTTGCTGGCCCCGGTTACATGCTGCCCTGGTGGCCCAGTAAAGGCCATCAGAAGCCTTTCAGAGTGTGCAGCGGTCCTCCCCTTTAATTTAAGGGGAGGAGCATTGAAGCGCATCAGCGCTATGTGAGTATCCGCGTGGCGTTTCCTTTAGCGCCCTGGTTACCGCCCCCAAAGGAGGTGGAGTGCGGGAGATTGTGCTCCGCTTCCTTTGAGGGGCGGTAAGGGCAATTCGTGGAGCGGGGGCGAGAGTACTGCGCTGGGCAATTTTGTCCAGTTTCTCCATCATTTAGGAGCATAGGAAGGAACATAGGAACAGGGGTGGACCATTCAGCCCTTCGAGCTTGTTCTATTGGGTCATGGCTGATCTGTAACTTAACTCCAACTACCTACCTTGGTTCTGTAACCCTCGGTACCCTTACCCAACAAGATTCTGTCAACCTCAGTTTAGAAATTTCCAATTGACCTTGCCTCAATATTTGTTTCTACCTGTGGAGGTACAGCAATAGCCTATATGTACATTATGACGTAGAATGGCTTACCAGCAACAGCAGTGGAAACAAAATATATCATAGCATTTAAAAGGATTTGGATGAATGTGAAAAAGAAAAATTTAGAAGAGTATGAGGAAAGGGTAGGGGAATGGGACTAAATGGACAGCTCTTTCAGTAAGCCAGCACAGGCACGATCCTGTGATTGTATCGGTATTGAATGGGGAAGCAGTGAGAGTCCATTTGATTGGACAGCAGTCGATGACCTTTTATCAGAACTGGAAGGTAAATACGAGAAGGAAAGCAGAAAGTATCAAGCACGAGAGGCATCTTCCAGTTCTGACGAAAGGTCATCGACTTGAAACGTTAACTCTGTTCTCTCTCCACAGATGCTGCCTGACTTGCTCGGTGTTTTTAGTTCAGATTTCCAACATCGGCAGTATTTTGCCTTTGTTGGAGTCCAGCACAGACCATCCAGGCAACCACCGCTGTAAATGACAGAAACTCTCGGCTTTTGCTGCCGTGAAATAGATAAACTGAATGTTGCCACAAGTGACATCCAATATTCAAGGGCGTTCTGTCGATGGATCTTTATATTTTGTGTCAGATTTCTTTATTTGTCCTTGTTCAGGCCATAGTGCCTGTAAGGGCCTTCCTGGCAGGGTAGGCTGGTGTTTTGCCCATCACTGCCACATGCCTGCTTACAGTAAGGAAGGCTCGATACAGCAATGCATCCACTTCCTGCAGGCTAGACAGTGTACCACACTGCCCAGCGCTCATATCGGCTTCCAGCTGAGAAGGCAAGGCACTATTAATATACCTTCCGTGAAATTTAGTGTCGATTTTGAAAGATATAGATTCCTGTGACATTAGAAGGACTGGATAAAATAACAAATGCTGAGAATAGGCTAACAGATTAAACAAGGTCTCAAGGTTGATGTAATGACCGAATTAATAATCTCGGTTTAACGCATTTTTAATCTCCCTGTTGCAGTGTCGTATTACTTCTTTCGAGAAGATGTTTTTAATCCTATATTCAATTAAAAGAATGACAATTCGGGCGTTTCATTTCAGACATTGAGGGTAATTTGAACCCCCAAACACAGATGGGTTTAGGTCGGGTGGGAAGTTCATTTTCTTTTAACACACTCTGAACCCACCCACTTTTAACGGAGACGGGTTGGGGAACAGACGATCATCTCATTCTCAGGAAGTGGATCCATCATTTAAATATTTTATTGAGGCTGTGGGACTCGTGGTTCGAGCTTTAACACTGGCCAGCTGAGTTTCCAGGAATTCTGGAAACCTGACAGCTGAAGAGAGGCGAAGACGCTGGATTGGGCAATTAAGTGCCTTTCCAGCACTGCTTGTGGGCCAGGAGGTTCCCCAAAGCCAACCTGTTAACCTCCCCAGTGATCGGACCCCCCACCCCTAACCCCCACCACAATCCAATTCCCTCCTGATGTCCACTACAGGCACCCTGCAATATTCTCTCCTTCCCCAATCTCTCCTGCCCCTCAACCTCTGTAATGTATTTGCTTCATGGGTTCTTTGCTTAAGAATTCATAGCAACACATTGCTATTAAGAATTAGTTGGTTTATTAACAAAGGTTTAACAATCACACGACACATTACCAGTTCATCCACTAGGCTCACAACTGCATACCTCATCGTGGATGACCCAGGCCAAACTGACTGGGGTTTTATTGAGTCTTGTGAACATCACATGACTGGCTAAGCCACTCAAAACTCAACAGCTCTACAAACCTGTGAGCATACTCACATTACACCCTCCCTCAACTCTGCTGCCTGGCCGCGGCCTGGTGCTGCAGGCCTAATCACCCGACAGCCAGCCAACCTCTCAATGTTATAAGATGCAGCAGCATTCTGAGGCAACAGGTTGACTGCACAACTCCCAATCAAACTGCCTTGATACAACTGTAGAATATTAATTGGAGATACTTAACTGTAGGGTGTTCCCCAACAGACGTGCACAGAAGATCAAAAGATATGTGCGGAAGAGACTTTAGACAGTGCGCTATTTGGACCAACTAACATTACATAGTTACATAAGAACATAAGAAATAGGAGCAGTAGACGACCATTTGGCCCCTCGAGCCTGCTCTGCCATTTAGTAAGATCATTGCTGATCTGATCATGGACTCAGCTCCACTTCCCTGCCCCCTCCGCATTACCCTTTATTTCTTTATCGCTCAAAAATCTGTCTATCTCCACCTTAAATATGTTCAATGACCCAGTCTTCACAGCTCTCTGGGGCAGAGAATTCCACAGATTTACAACCCTCTGAGAGAAGAAATTCCGCCTCATGTCAGTTTTAAATGGGCGGCCCTTTATTCTGAGACTATGTCCCCTAGTTTTAGTTTCCCCTATGAGTAGAAATATCTTCTCTGTAGCCACCTTATTGAGTCGCCTCATTAACTTATATGTTTCGATAAGATCATCTCTCATTTTTCTGAACTCTAATGAGTACAGGCCCAACCTACTCAACCTATCTTCATAAATAAGCCCCCTCATCTCCGGAATTAACCTAGTGAACCTTCTCTGAATAGCCTCCAATGCACGTATATCCTTCCTTAAATACGGAGACCAAAACTACACGCAATACTCCAGGTGTGGCCTCACCAATACCGTTTACAGTTGTAGCAGGACTTCTCTGCTTTGATACTCCATTCCCCCTTGCAGTAAAGGCCAACATTCCATTTGCCTTCCTGATTACTTGCTGTACCTGCATACTAACTTTTTGTCTTTCATGCACAAGGGCCCCCAGGTCCCTCTGTACTGTAGCACTTTGCAATTATTCTCCATTTAAATTATAATTTGCTTTTCTATTTTTTCTGCTAAAGTGGACAACATTTTTCCACATTATACTCCATCTCCCAAATTTTTACCCACTCATTTAGCTTGTTTATATCCCTTTGCAGATTTCATGTGTCCTCCTCACAATTTGCTCTCCCACCCATCTTTGTATCATCAGCAAACTTAGCTATGTTACACTCGGTCTCTTCATCCAAGTCATTAATATAGATTGTAAATAATTGAGGCCCCAGCATCGATCCCTGTGGCACCCCATTAGTTATTGTTTGCCAACTGGAAAATAACTCATTTATTTCTGTTTTCTGTTAGTTAGCCAATCCCCTATTGATGCTAATATATTACCCCCAACCCCGTGGACTTTTATCTTGTGCAGTAACCTTTTATGTGGCACTTTATCAAATGCCTTCTGGAAGTCCAAAGACACTACATCCACTGGTTTTCCTTTATCCACCCTGCGCATTACATCCTCAAAGAACTCCAGCAAATTTGTCAAACACGATTTCCTTTTCATAAATCCATGCTGACTCTGCTTGACTGAATTATGCTTTTCTAAATGTCCCGCTGCTGCTTCCTTAATAATGGACTCCAGCATTTTCCTAACGACAGATGTTAGGCTAACTGGTCTATAGTTTCCTGCTTTCTGTCTGCCTCCTTTTTTAAGTAGGGGCATTACATTTGCACTTTTCCAATCCATTGGGTCCTCCCCCGAATCCAGGGAATTTTGGTAGATTACAACCAATGCATCCACTATCTCTGCAGCCACTTCTTTTAAGACCCTAGGATGCAAGACATCAGGTCCAGGGGACTTGTCCATCTTTAGTCCCATTATTTTACTGAGTACTACTTCTTTAGTGATAGTGATTGTATTAAGTACCTCCCTCCCTATTGTCACTTGATTATCCATTATTGGGATGTTTTTAGTGACCGATACAAAATATTTGTTCGAAGTCTCTGCCATTTCCCTGTTCCCCATTATTAATTCCCCAGTCTCATCCTCTAAGGGACCAACATGAATTGGAGCCAATAGTAACGCTATCAAGGCGATTCATTTATAGAAAATTGCATTCAAGTGCAGATCCAATTCCAAAGCAAAAGTAACAAACCTCTAAATCCCTATAATAAAATTTGGAATTTGACTTTATTTAGTCACTGTAAATCAATGTCCTTGCTATAATATATGTAAGATTTGTTCTAGTCTATAAACACTCAGTGAAACAAATATAGATTAGCACATTATTGTATTGTATTACAAGTCCAAATCATATTAAGATGGGTTCATACTACCATGACCTATGACAGTGAAACTGGTGCAATTTATTAGTTAGGTCAACCTCAAGATTTATTGCAGCTCTGAAACACGGTCCAGGCTATATTATTGTTCATAATAGATGCAAACTTGATAACTAAAAAAATAATATTCAGTATTTCCATCGCAAAGATATTGTCATCATAGTTGGATTTAAAAAATATCTATCACTCAGCTAAAGTAATGATTTGGGCCAAATTGGCGAAGGCTTCACACCAGCAACAACAACCCGGGATTGGCTCCATCCAACAGATTCATATTACAACAACTTGCATTTCCATAGCACCTTTAATGTAGTAAAATGTTCCAGGGCGCTTCACAGGACTGTTATCAGACAAAATTGGACACTGAGCCACAGAAGGAGATATTAGGGCAGGTGACCAAAAGCTGGGTCAAAGAGGTAGGTTTCAAGGAAGGTCTTAAAGGAGGAGAAAGAGTTGGAGAGGTGGAGAGGTTTAAGGAGGGAGTTTCAGAGCTTAGGATCTAGACAACTAAAGACTACTAATGGTGGGGTAAAGGAAATCAGGGCTGCACCTGAATTGGTGAAATGCAGAGTTCTTGGAGGGTAGTTGGGCGGGAAGAGGTTACAGAAATAGGGAGGGGTGAGGCCATGGAGGGATTTGAAGACAAGGATGAGAATTTTAAAACCATGTTTTGATGTTATTGGTACAGTTTGAACTTGGAGTACAATGTTGTTAATGCTTATATCGAACGTGCAGTTTGCAGAGAACAGCTGCACACGTAGTAAAATGGCAAATGTCTTCTGTAGCTCAGCATAACAGTATGAATAAACAGTGACAGTACGTTTCATCCTCATCACTCCTGGCAAAACCACTACTGAGTCAATTGTTACCGGGTTGTTTTCTGCACAAATAAATACAATATTTGTAGAGTTCGTCAGGAGAGGCCCAATGATTTATAGTCTGTAAATAGAAATGACTGAGGTTTACATTAACAGTAGCATCTCTAAATTACAATTAAGGAACCTCTGTCACTGACTCAGAGTGTCCAGGGTGATGGGATGGTCCTTCAATTACTGGTAGTTATGGCGCATCTCTCGCACATATCAGAAGGACACAGGAACTGTGGCGTGGAAAGTTCTTTGTTTTGATATTGTTCATTCTCAGGATGTGGGTGTCACTGGCAAGGTCAGCATTTATTGCCCATCCCGAAGCAACTGGTGTTGGGCCTTCTTTGTGAAGTGCTGCTAATGGCTTTGATACAAGTGAGTGGCTTGTTAGGCCACTTCAGATGGCTGTTAAGAGTCAATGGTGTGGGACTCGAGTCACCGATAGGCCAGACTGAGTAAGGACTGCAGATTTCCATCGCTAAAGAGCATTAGTGTCAGCCGTGGCTCAGTGGGTGGCACTCGCCACGGCGTCAGAAAGTTGTGGGTTCAAGTCCCACTCCAGGAACTTGAGCACATTAATCTAGGCTGACACTCCAGTGCAGTGCTGAGGGAGTGCTGCACTGTCAGAGGTGCCATCTTTCAGATGAGACGTTAAACCGAGGCCCCATCTGCTCTCTCAAGTGGATGTAAAAGATCCAGGATACTATTTCGAAGAAGAGCGGGGGAGTTATCCCCGGTGTCCTGGCCAATATTTATCCCTCAATCAACATAACAAAAACAGATTATCTGGTCATGATCACGTTACTGTTTGTGGGAGCTTGCTGTGTGCAAATTGACTGCCACGTTTCCTACATTACAACAGTGGCTGCACTTCAAAAGTACTTCATTGGATGTAAAGTGCTTTGAGACGTCCGGTGGTTGTGAAAGGCGCTATATAAATGCAAGTCTTTCTTTCTCGAGTGAACCAAATGGGTTTTTAACAATAATCCAACAACTTCATGGTTACTTTTACTGATCCCGTCTTTTTATTTCAAGGTTTTTAAAACTAAGTTGAAATTCTCAAACTGCCATGTTGGACTTTGACCTGGATTATTAGTCGAGGACACTGGATTACTGATCCAGTAACACAACAATGCACTACCGAACCGTTATTTGTGACCTTGCCAGCTGCAGTGGCCCAGAAGAGGCCAGGGGATGCCTCCCATTACCCCCCGACTGAAAAAATTCACAAAATGGAGTTGATCAGGGGTCCTGCGCATTCCCAGGACTCGGCCCACTGGTGAGCCTCATTTCATCGGGTTGGTACGCCCAGGTCTGCTGGCAGGTACCCACACTGCGGATGGGCAAACTCTGATACAGGTGACCATGTTCGAAACAGATGCATAGTCCTCCTCAAAAAAGGCTTTGTGCATTTAAGTAGAGCCACCTGGGAACAACGTTCCCTATAAGGTGCGTGCACCTCTCTGCCGGTCCCGCGCAGCCCAGGAGCAACTTTTTCAGTGTAAAGTTTCACGCATGCGCAGAACTGTGAATGGGCCATGCAACCCCCCAAAAATAAGATGGAACATTGCCTGGAAGCCAACATAACTGGGCTGGGCCCCGGCTATTGTTTTGGGCCTTCTGCTCAAATCATGTTGGGAGTGTGCCAGAAGGGCTGTGAAATTTCTGGACCTTTGTTTCATTCATTTTATTTTATTAAAATAATCCAATAAAATGAGAAAGGGTTATTGTATTCACCACATTGCTCTCGTTATTATCAAAGATTGTAATAGATTTGCTGTAGCATACCAAGGTAGTGCTCTTGTAGCTGTGCAGTAAAACCACAATCAGTGTGAGACCATTAGCTGAAAGTTGTGAAGTGCAGCCAGGAAGGCACGTTATATCGGCTGGCTAACATGTTGCTCACCAGAAGAATTCTGTGCATGCGTCCTTAAAAATGTGTCTCGACCTCTGCTCCATCCGGTAAATTTTTAATGTTTTGAAAGCACGAGCATCCACTTAATAAAAACACTCTTAAAGTGGAGTACCTGAGTGCTCTTTAATAACCTGGCTTGGCTTCAAAGTGAAGTTGTAGCAGACACTGTGTGTGAGGTGGCCCCCCTCGCAGTCTCATATTGTTACAATCCACAACCTGATTGCGACCCAGTTTCTGAGCTATTGTGCCACTTCCATGTCAATGCGCTTGGGGATGCAAAAGGGCTGCCGGGAATGCACTCTAATAATCCTGGGCGAATATTTCAGTCAAAAAATCGGAATTTAACATCGGGAATTCTAATGCACATATTTAGAAGGAAAAAAATCCCTCTAATCTTAAAATGTGGTCGAGGAATTTTCATTTTCTCCTAATTCTCTGCTCTCAGTGTAAGTTAAATAACCTGCTTGATATCCATTCCTTTCGGCATTTTAAGATCTCCTTTCAATCTTCATCAGAATAAAAGATGAGATGCCTTTCACAAATGAGTATTCTGCCACCCGTTCCACTAAAAAATTTACATTTCCCCACAGGTACCCATTCTCCAGTTCGATCACTTGAAATGCTTTATTACAAATTCCTCTTATTAACCTTTTGAAAATAAAAATTGCGTAAATCATCTGCCCACCTGTTTCCAACTTTGTGCCCATGGAGAATTGAATTAACAATTCCTTGTGCATGTTTACAGTTTGATATTTAATAATATTTTAACCTTTAACAATGAATATTCCTGTTTCAGTGAGGCTTCCCTGAATATTTGCTTTGAAATTCTCTTCACATTTCAAATGCGTACAGTCCCTCAGCAGGGTTTGCAAATGTTATTCCCTTATCGAGAGGTGTTGATTTTATTAGCTTGCGTTTTCTTTCATTCCTATTAAGGTTTTCAAACCATGTGTCAACTTACATTATGAGATGACAGTGCAGAATGAAATCAATAATATAGATTAGCATGTTTCTCACAAACTAATCTATCAACTGACCAGCATTGGCACAGAAATCCTTCAGGGTTAAGGACGATGCAGTAAATTCAATTATGCGGCTATATATACCGTTCAGTGATAGAGTGGTAAAACACTTTCTCATGGCTTTATGGGAGACAATCGGCCTAGAAATTCGGCCAAGTAGCACTCATTCTTTTTGACGCTAACAGGCCTACTAAGTTCGCAACATGGCAGGCAGTAAGTGCCGTGCACGTTTCCGGCCAGAAGTGTGAGCCCCGCCATTTTGGATAAGATAGATGCATTGGCGGCAGGACCGCGCAAGAATAATTTATTCAAATTAGAGTCCTGTGCATCTTGCTGGACCTGTTCTCTATCTTTGAAGGCCCTCACGCTTGTCTCATCACGTGTTGGACTCACACGGCACCATGTGTCGCTAACGCAGGACGCCCCTCTCACCAACACTACTTAAAGGGGTCATGCAGTACTCACAGGGTCGTTGCTGGTTATTTATTTCAGGTTGCTGCTTGCCTTCTGGCCGTTTCGTTTTGTTGGTGGGTTTCATCACTCCAGGAAGTTCACTTTGTCTACACAGAAAATGTTGCTGCTCTTGCACTGTTGTGGTTATTTGCCTCAGGAATAGTTTGGTCGCAGACGTGGGTGGCCTCATAGGGCTGCCTTTGGGGCTGGAGGACAAAGGGGAGCAGCAAGGAAGACACCATAGAGCATGAGCAGCTGTCAGAGGTGGGTGGAGGATGAGGGCCATGTCCATAGAGGGTGTTCAGACTGTAGCATCTCAGCGTGGGCTGCAGTAGTCTCGGTCAGCTGACTGCGTGCTACTTTTAAGGGCATTGGCAGATTGGCGGCTAGGAGAGCAGGCATGCTGTTATTTTGAGAGAGAACAGCAATTGCCTCTTCCATGGATCCAGGTGCACTCTCCTGGAAGGGTGTCTCAGCACCTACTACGGTCCTGCTCCAGAACAGAATCCAGGAGTGACACCCCACCCCCTACAGGCCCCATCCCCTACACACCCCACCACTGCACGCCTCACCCCCTACAGGCCCCATCCCCTACACACCCCACCACTGCACGCCCCCCCCCCTACAGGCCCCATCCCCTACAGGCCACACCGCCTGCACGCCACACCGCCTGCACGCCCCACCCCTGCACGCCCCACCCCTGAACGCCCTGTCCCTGCACACCCCAACCTCTACAGGCCCCACCCCCTACAGGCCCCA